>NC_080418.1:103865920-104516233 GCF_029873635.1 Malania oleifera | reverse complement strand
CCCAGGACTCGGAATGTAACCACGGTATTCCTCCGCCATAAGTGAGGGTAGGTAATAAAATAAGTAGACCCCTTTTCTTGTTAAGGGATGACAAGTTACGTGAATAGTAAATTTCGAGGATGAAATTTTATAAGGAGGGGAGAATGTAACGACCCGAAGAATAATGGTATTTAAATAATAAAAGAAAGGGAAAATGGAAATCGGAAACAGAAGGAGGTAGTCGACTTCGCAACGACATTACATTTTGGAAGGAATAAACCGAGAGAAATTTTCAAGACCTCATCAATGAATACAGGGGACTTGTCGATGAGGGTATAACAGGAGCTCGTTGACAAGGGTTGGAGTTCGTCGATGAACTTTCTACAGGACTCATTGATGAGGTGACGTGTCTTGTCGACAAGGAAATACCGAGAGAGGTTTTGGGCAGTCTGAATTTCATCGACGAGGAGTGGGTTTCATCGATGAAATTATTAAAGGAATCGTCGACGAGATGACGTGGCTCGTTGATGAATCCAGCCCTATAAATAGTGAAGAACTCGAATTTTTGATGGAAATTAAGCACAGAAACCCTCTCTCTCTCTCTCATCCTGCGGCCCTTCCCCTATCTCTCTTCGATTTTGGGCTGGATTTCCGCTGGTTCGAGGATCTAAAGCCACCACGACGCTCCTGGGAAAGTTCTCTGCAAGTCCGCCGGAGTGGATCGTCGGTAGGGCTAAGTTGGAAACCATCCCAAATCCAAGGTAAGGATTTCTACTCAGTATTTGGTTATTTGACAGTTGTAGAAAGTGATATACACATAGAAATACTAAAGTTTAGTATTGGGAGTTTTCATTTCCAAGGTGTTGAACGGGGAACCCTGCGGGTGCGGGACAGATTTTCTTAGGAGCTTTTCAAGAATCAGGTAAGGGGATAAACTAAGCTAGTTCTTTTATAAAAATGTATGTATATTGTTAAAGCATTTGGTTTCAGGGAAATAAATATATTTATATATGATTTATATTTGGAAAATACTGTGAAAATGGTGGTATATTAAATATACGAAAAACCTATTTAGTATGGCATGAGTAGAAATTGCTTTGAAATACTGTTTCTGGGAATGTGTGAATGATATAGATTTTTATAATGGAAAACCGGCGTACGGGTCGAGATTTTTATATGTTTTGCTGGCGTACGGGCCATGCTATGTGTATGATTTTCCAGTGTACGGGTTGAGCTATGGATATATTTTGCCGGCGTACGGGCCGTGCTATGGATGTGATTTTCCAGCGTACAGGCTAAGCTATGGATATATTTTTTTGGCGTACGGGTCATGCTATGGATGTGATTTGCCAGCGTAAGGGCTGTATTATGATTTGTCGGCATACGGGTCGAGCTGTGGTAAAATGTGTAATACTAGCGTACGGGCCGATGATTTTCATGATATAAGTATATATGCAAAATGATATGATTGATTTGAAAATTAATGATATGAAATATCCATGTATCACAGTTTCATTATATGTTATATGGTATCAGAACCGGGTTGGCTTGGTTTAGGCTAGCACTTGCACGATACCGTTGCTATGTGTTCATGGTCTTCGCGATCATGATATTTGTGTTAACGCCGCTTTACGGAGTGGTATGAGATTGGATGGTCGATGTGTTTTTTAAGAAGTGTGTGAGCGCCCTAGGTGTACAGACCAGGTCTGGCAGACCCATCAGACTTACAAACTATACTTTTGACTTGACAGTGGTCGGCCAACCATTGTCAGGTCTCGCATTTGGGCCACACAACCCAGTCATGTGGGGGTAACATGACAACAGCTAACTAACCTACCATGAATGTTTTTGTATTATATTCTATGAGATGAAATATGATTATAAAATACAGTATGTTCTGCCATGTTATGATGATATATATGATATCCTAGATACGACATAACAATTGTTAAATATGTTTCTATACGATATATGTATAACATGGGATACTCATGTTACCACACACTAATATTAGTTTATTTCCCTTACTGAGAGGTGTCCCACTCTGAATTTCATAAATATTTCAGGAGCCCCTGATAGGAGAGCAGGTAAAGCTCTGCTGATCTAGTATGGTAGATCTGCACTTCCAAAAGGGTAAGTATTTGAAAGGGTCGGTTGTATTTTGTGAAAATGGCCCTAAGATATCTTTTTGGGTTGAGTATTGTGTATATATGTATACAGTGATTCTAGTAACTCTGGTATTGTGATGTATGATATGATGAGATGTATATGATTGTATGTTTCCAGCTGCTTAGGCTTCTGCTATATGTTCTGATATATCCCTAGTACCCACGGGTCTAGGTGAGCTATGATCTGCTGAGCTTTGTGATATTGTATTTATTATATTTAAAAAAATGTGGAAATTAAGCAGGTCATCACAAATAAGCTACCAATCATTTCACGATAAAGTTAGACATCTACTGGTATACCTTGTTCATCTTTGTCTAATTTCAATGAAGTGCTCATAGGTGTACCTAGTGTTTTTCCATCTTCCATATTAAACTTTTTGAGTAGGTCTCGAATATACTTCGATTGATTTATGAATATTCCATGTTTTGCTTGTTTGATCTGAAGTGCTAGGAAGAAATTTAGTTCACCCATCATGCTCATCACAAATTCATTTTGCATGGTATTGGCAAATTCACTACACAATTCTTTATTGGTAGCGCCAAATATAATGTCATCTACATATACTTGAACTAGGAGAATATCTTCTTTCTTAGTCTTTATG
Organism: Malania oleifera; assembly: GCF_029873635.1. Taxonomy (NCBI): domain Eukaryota; kingdom Viridiplantae; phylum Streptophyta; class Magnoliopsida; order Santalales; family Ximeniaceae; genus Malania; species Malania oleifera. Next base: position 104,513,484 of record NC_080418.1, on the reverse strand, counting down.
AACAAAGTTGTATCAATCTTTCCTTTTATGAACCCATTTTCTAATAGAAAACTGCTTCATACCAAGCTCTAGGAGCTTGCTTTAAACCGTACAAGGCTTTTGTTAGTTTATAAACATGATCTGGATTCTTATGATTTTCAAAACCTGGGGGTTGTTCTACATACACTTCCTCATTTATGTAGCCATTTAAAAATGTGTTCTTGACATCCATTTGATATAACTTGAAATCCTTAAAAGCTGCATATGCTAAAAGCATTCGAATGACTTCCATTCTAGCTACAGGTGCAAATGTTTCTTCAAAATCTATACCTTCTTCTTGATTATATCCCAGAGCTACTAATCTAACCTTATTTCTCACAACTACTTCATGTTCATCTTTCTTATTCTTATATATCCATTTGGTTCCAATGATTGACTTCTCCTCAGGTCTGGGAACTAATGTCCATACTTTGTTTCTCTCAAATTGATTTAACTCTTCTTGCATGGACAACACCCATGATTCATCCTCTATAGCTTCACTCACATTCTTAGGTTCTTCTTATGATAGAAATGCAAAATGACTCATCATATTCTTAAGTGAGGATCGAGTGGCTACTCCACGTAATAGTTCACCTATTATTTGATCTATGGGATGATTCTTTATTTATTTTCATTCTCTAGGTTGTTCATTAATCTCATTTTCAGTTTTATTAGTTTCAGTGGATGGTTCTTTAAGTTCATTTTTCTTTTCTAAATCATTCTCAATGGATAGTTCTTCAAATTCTTTGTTGATTTCAAGTTCATCTTCATTAGTTCTTTTGGAGAAGGGATTTGACTCATCGAATACTACATGAATAGATTCTATAACGTCAATGTTCGTTTGTTATATACTCTATAGGCTTTACTATCTAAGGCATACCCTAGGAAGATACCTTCATCAGATTTCACATTGAATTTTCTTAAATGTTCATTGTCTCTAAGCACAAAACACTTAGAGCCAAAGACATGAAAATATGATATGTTTGGTCTATGGTCATTCCATAATTCATAAGGAGTCTTGTAAAGTGATGGTCTAATCAGAACTCTATTTAGCACATAGTAGGCGGTATTCACTGCCTCAACCTAAAAATACTTAGGTAGTTTATGTTCGTTAAGCATAGTTCTGGCTATTTCTTGTATAGATTTATTCTTCCTTTCAACTACACTATTATGTTGTGGTGTTCTACAAGCTGAAAAATTATGGGCAATTCCTAATGAATTACAATAGTCTTCCATGCCTTAATTTTTGAATTATCTACCCCTATCACTTCGAATTTTAGTAATTGTATATCCCTTTTTATTTTGGATTTTCTTGCACAGGTTTATAAATGTTCACATGCTTCATCTTTGTGACCTAAGAATAGTACCCCATGTATATCTTGAAAAATCATCAACTATGACAAATGCGTATGATTTACCGCCTAAACTCTGAATTGGGTTTGTTCCAAATAAGTCTAAGTGTAGCATTTGGAGTGGCCTAGTAGTGGAGATCTCTTTCTTCTTGTTCTTGCTTGTTTTCCTAGTTGGCATGCATCCCAGATTTTATCTTTCACAAATTTAGTCTTGGGAAGTCCCTTAACTAATTCTTTCTTAACTAGTTTAGAGATTAAATCCATGTTTGTGTGTCCTAGTCTCCTATGCAAAATCCAGCTAATTTCATTCATAGCAGAGAAGCATGTCACGCTCTGTGAGGTTAAGTTATATAAACTTGTGGCATATACATTCTCATGATGTTTAGCGGTGAATAGTATCTTATTATCAGTTTTGTGTTCAACTATGCACTTGTCATGTTCTAAAGACACTTTGTAACCTGTATCACACATTTGGCTTATACTTAGTAAATTGTGCTTTAAACCTTCTACTAGTAAAACATCATCAATAATTAATGAATAATTATTACCAACTTTACCTACACCTGTGATCCTTCCCTTAGCGTTATCTCCAAAAGTGACAAACCCTTAATCCTTGGGTGTGATGGATGTGAACTTTGCTTTATCCCCAGTCATGTGACATGAGCATCCATTGTCCATATACCATCTATCTTTTGAGAATGCTGATCTTAAGCATATCTACAAGACACACTCAAACAACTAGCTTTGGTACCCAGATTTTCTTGGGTCCAGGGGGGGTTAGTGCTATGTTCTCCTTTGACTCTTCATACTTTCTTGATTTTGACATCTTTATTTTTGAAAGGACAGTCGAATTGTATGTGACCCAACCTTTTACATGTAAAGCATATAGTATTTCTATAATAATTCTTAGATGGAACATATGACTTTGACTATCTTATAAAATAATCCATGTAAAGATGTCTATTCTTTAGATTGTCCTTCCCATTAAAGCCAAGCCCTTCCTTTTCTAGGGAATTTCTTTGAGATCCTAGGAGCTTTTCAAAATTTTTTTGTCTTTTAGTAAGTTTACAAATAATTTCACATTTATCTTTCAAATCCTTTTCTAACTCCTCAATTTTCAAATCTTTATCTTTTATGAAAGATGCATGAGATTCATTTTGGCGTTCAACCAAATTTGAAAGTTCTTTGACTTTTCTTTTTAACTCAGAAATTTTATTTGTTTTCTTCTCAAGCAATTTAATAGAGTATAGGTATTCTTGTTTCAGTTCATTATATGAGATCAATTCATTTCCATTTTTAGACTCACTAGAATAATACGAAGATGATGAAAATGATGATTGTACCTCAAGGTCATCATGTGCTGTTAGAAACAGATTGGCAATTTCGTCGTTGCTGGATTCAGATTCTGAATTTCTAGTGCTGTGAGTATCCCAACTGAATTTCAGTGCCTTCTTCTTTTTCTTTGAGGCTTTCACTAGTTTGGGGCACTCAAGGTTGATGTGTCTAACCTCTAGGTAGTTGTAGCATGTTGGAAGATCTTCCTTATTTTTCTTCATGCTTGACTCTTCTCTTTCTGATTTTGAGTTCTGAAATTTTCGATTGAACTTCTTATTCTTTTTCAAGGACTTTACGAACTTCTTTGTTTGCAAGGCCATCTCGTCATCTGATTCTGAGTCACTTTCCTCACTAGAGCTGTGAGATGTTGCCTTGAATGCTATGACTTTCTTTGCTTTGCTTTGCTCATTCTTCTTCCTGTTTATTGCCAGCTCATAGGTGATGAGCGATCCAATGAGTTTGTCCACCGAAATCTCCTTGAGATTTCTCTTGAAATTAGGAATAGCTTCCCAAGAGGGGGGGGGGGTGAATTGGCTTTTAAATTCTTTTAATTTCTTTTTAGAATTCTTAAACTTATTTTATTTCTTTTAACCGATTTGTGACTTATTTGTTTAATTTATTAAGCACTCAAGAACTTAGTTTCTTTATTTAATCCTTAACCATACAAACATCCAATCATTCAACCAAACCAATCAACTATAATTAGAAAACAAACAAACAAGCCAATACATAACACTTGTGTAATATAAAAACTCAAAATGGTTGTATGTTGATATTAGCCAAATTTGAACCAAGCCTTGTAGTGAATGAGAATTTATGTTTGCTGATGTAAAGCCCTGTATAAATGAATCCAATCACTCTTTCCAAATTTTTAGAACTCAAATAAACTCTTGGTAAATTTATCTTTGGGATGTTAATCAAGTAACGTACTCCCGTATGGTTTCCGCAAGATATGGTGTAACCAACGTACTCCCTTTCAGTTTCTGCAACCCAAATCAAAATTAAACCTTAAGTTTGTTTGATTTCCAAATATATGTAGTTTATATGATTTTCAAATTTAAACCATCCATGCAATTTAAATATGCACTGAAAATAAAGAATAGGGAAAGAGAGAGTGAGACGGAGATTTTTACGAGGTTCGGCTTCAACACAGCCTACGTACTCGCCTTTGGTAAACCACCAAAGGATTCACTAAACCTGTTCCGTTGACGGGTGGAACAAACCTTTACAATACTCCTTTGTTAAGGCTAGAGCCCGCCTTCTCCAAACGATATCCCCTCGTTCGGTCACTCCTTTAGGCTAGAGCCCACCTCTCTAAGCAATATCCCTTCACTTAGCCAACGATCCAAATAATCCTTGGAACGTTAAAGAACTATAAGAAACACAAGATAAGATCTGCGTACAAATATACTCTCTTAAAGAGCAAGTTAGTACAATTTCAGCACTATATACTTGAATGTAAAATATCAATATGAAATAGAATGAAACTCAAGTGTAGAATTCACCAATATCCTTCTTAGATGAGGATTAAGTTGTAGGAATTCAGAGGAGGATGGATTAGCACTTCAAAATATCTTAGCAAAAGAGTTTTGCAATGAGTGAGCAAGAGAACTTGTAAGAACAAGGGTACTTTCAGCTTCACAAATAGATTTTTCAATTCTTGAATGTATTTTGATTTGCAAAACCATGTATTTATAGGCTTTCAAACTTATTCCATGTTGAAAAAGTTTCCTTAGAGAGTTTCCCAAATTTTTAGAAAGTTTGGAGCTCAAACGGCTATATTTTAAAATATTAGAATTTAAAAACTTTTCCCGTTGAACAGTGTTCAGATTTCTAAAGATTCGAGTTCAATCATCTGATGTTCCTGAAACCCCTTAAAAAATGAACTAGACACAGGGTCAGATGTCTAAAGTAGGGTTCATAAGTCTGAGGTGTCAAGTTCAGATGTCTGAAGTGCCAGGTTTAGACGTCTGAACAGCTACTGCCTCTTCATTTTTTTTTTCATAAAATCTTCAAACGTTTGAAGTTTCGAGTTTAGATGTCTGAGGTGGTTCTGTGTGCTGTTCAGACAGCTGAAGTCCCTCCCGTGAACAGTGTTAAGATGTTTGATAGTAGTGACCCCGCCTCAGTTTTTTGCTCATAACTTTTTATGTATAACTTCAAATTAGGTTTTCTTGGTGTCAACAGAAATATAAGAGAAAATCCTACAACTTTTATGTTGAACACATTTTAAAATAAGGAGATTTTGATAGAGAAAAATTTACCTCAATGTAACTATATAAAAACTGACAGCATTTGGAAAAACTCTTTTTGGTGCTTTTCATTCCAAAAATGATTCTAACCTTGTTAAAATAATTTTTAACCTTATAAAAATATTTTACAGGTATTTTAAAAGGCATCTAGGTCCAAGAAGTTAACCTAAGAGTTTCAAAATATTTCAAATGATATTTTAAACATTAAAACACTTACATGAGACTTCTAAGACAATAATATTATAGGTTCTTGAGTCTTCATGCTTTGTCCTTGGATTGAGTCCATCTTTTCTTTAAGCTTTCATATTCTTTGAGATTTCTCACTTTACCTTTCTTTCGCTCTTTTGACTTTAATATTCATTGGCTTTCAACAACTCATTCATGTCCTTATATTCTTCAAGGTTTAATATATTATCTTTAAATCCATACTTTGACTCTTTTAAGCTTCATTTGATCCATGTGAGCATTTTGACCTTGCTTTCTCATATATGAGCCCTGAAATATCATTACTCACAAAAATACATTAAATTTCACTTGTTTGTTTGCATCAAAACAAGATAACAAGATTTTAGCCTTGTAAGGCCAACATCTCCCTTCTGTTATTGCCGTAGCTTTCGCTTCCCACACTGGAGGTAATCCCTTGAGTATTTTCTTGATCAACTCATAAGTAGGGTAAGTCTTTCCAAGTGCATTTAAAGAATTAATGATGTGTGTTAATCTAGTGTACATGGATTGTATGGATTCATCAGTAGTCATTTTAAATGCTTCATATTCACTGGTGAGCATTTCTATCATACTATCCTTGACTTCCTTAGTGCCTTCATATGCAACTTCTAACTTTTCCAAAATTTCTTTAGCCAAGTTACATGCCATTACCCTATTAAATTCTTCTACGTCTAATGCACAAAAAAGCAAGTTCATGGTAGTAGCATTGATTTGTACTGATTTCCAGTCTTCCCCTGTATATTCATCTTCAGTTTTAGGTACATTAGTCTTATCAATTACTTTCATGGGAATGTGATTTTCCTTAGTCACTATTTTCCAAACCTTCCAATCTATGTTTAGCAGATATATGCTCATCCTACGTTTCCAATAGGTGTAATTTACACCACAAAAAATTGGTGGTTTAGTAGATGAGTGTCCCTCACCGAATGGAGTTACACTGATGTGTGTCATGTGATCTTTTACAAAAGAACTATTAAGTTTATGTAAACCCGCTCTCATACCAATTGTTGAATTAGGTGTAATCCCAAGAGGGGGGATGAATTGGGTATTTTAAAATTCTTTGAATCTATTTACCACTTAATCCCTACTTGTATATTTAGCAAAACAATCTCAGGGATTTATAACAAAAACAAATTCAATTTGCCAATGAGTTCTTATTACCCAATTAATTTTGTGCAATGTTATTCAACCTACACATGCAATACGACCAATTTAAACGTAGTGCTGAAAGTAAAGAGTAAAGGGAAGAGAGAAGACAAATGCAGTTTTTACGAGGTTCAGCCAACTCAGCCTACGTCCTCACCTTGAGCAACTACTCAAGGATTTCACTAAAATCCCTGCTCCTTAAATTTGGATGGAACTTCCCTTACAATCCGCTTCTTACAAGAGGTACAACTCCCTCCTACTCCACTGCTTACAAGAGATACAACTCTCTCTTCAAACCTCGGTTCACACATCGAACTGTGAATACAATAGAATGTGTAAAAATACTCAAAAATGCTTCCAAGCAAAAGCTCGTGAGTACAATTCAAATTCCTAATACATTAACATATGATATAACTTGAAGCTTAGAATGTATGAAATGATATAATCGTTTATGTATGATATGCTTCAACACACAAATTCCTTTTTATCAAATCTCCAAAAAATGATAGATTTAAACGCTTTGGAGAATATTAGGGTTCTAGTTCACTTTATGAAAAAAATCACGAATAACTAATGTGAACTTATAAAAAAAGCTTTGAAGATTGCAAAGAGTTTAAACACACTCTGTCAAAAACAATATTTTTCTCAAGATTTCAATCTCAAAGCGATCTTGGTAATATTTGACTTAAAGTATATATCTATATATCTATATGATGAGAATACCAAAGATTAACAAACTTAATATTTGATTTTCAGAAAATATCCTTCAATAGGTATAGATATAGTTATACACTTCTTAAGATATCTAATCAACTAGTTTAGAATTAACCAAAATATCACGTCTTTAACTTTGAACACACTTAAATGATTACTCTTTAAATAATGGCCAAATAAAAACTTTCTCAAGTATTCAACTTGTCACAAACAATCCTTATACGAATATGAAACACTCAATGTCAAACTTCTCTAAAGATATTCAATAACAGATATTGAATGAGAATCTCTTGGAAAAGCTAAATGAATCAACCAAAACTCAAAACCAAGAAGAAATAAAGTTGTGTGAATGAATCCCCTTTGATCTCCGGAGTAGATTTGCCTAAGCTTGATGAATAGAAGCTAGAGTGCAAGCAATCATATATCTTTACGCTCAGATTTCTCAATTCTCTTTCAAAACAAAGTTCTCTTCTCTTCTCTTTTCATTTTTATAACGTACTTGGGTTTAGATATTCAGTATATATAGTGTCTTACCCTTAGAATTGATCATAACCATTGGATCAAAGAAATATCTCGCGAGTTATTTTAATAAAAATCATATTTTTAAGTTTTCCCGCAAGTTCAGGCTACTGAGGTCAAAGCCCAAGTGACCAAAGTCTCTTAAAGTTTTGAAAAATTAACTTGGAATACAGGGTCAGGTGCCTAAAGTGAGGTTCAGGCTCCTGAAGTGGCGAGTTCAGGCGCCTGAAGTTCTAGATTCAGGCGACCGAAGTGCCTCGACTAACTTTATGTGTTTCCTATTAATTCTTCAGGCTACTGAACTTAATTTTCAGGCTCCTGAAGAAATTCTTTAGGCGACTGAGGTTGAGTTCAGGCTACCAAAGTTCCCTTTTTATGAATTTTTCTTTTCTAATTTAAAAATCTTCTTTAATCTCTTTCTTGGGTCTTTTATAAAAACATTTTCTAGGGTTTTAAAAGTATTTCTAAGTCCATGAAAGTACCCCAATGATGTTCATGAAATGCATGAGTCCTAAAGTCATTCTAGGTTATGTTGAGCCTCAAATTAAATCATATTAAAATGTACATACATGAGATCTAAGTACCCATTCCCATGATGATCTTGAACTTTGCCACTTGCATCTTGATTCTCGTACTCTTTGAGTTCTATGGATCTTTCCAAGATATGTATGTTTTACTTTAAGGCTTCCATGACTCATTATTCTTCTGTGCGTGCTTAATATGGTTATTGTTCACAAACTCAATGCACTGATCAAATACCAAGTGATTTTTCATTATTAAAATCGGATTGGGCTCATAGAGTCAACAACATAGCTTTAATAGATTTATTGTGGCTGATACTAAGGCGGAGGAACGTCTAGATAATATGTTGGCTTATATTTACCTCCACCACCGATTGTGCTGATAGGTTGTACTGCCATGGGTGCCTGATCATATCATGTATTCCATTGTCGGACACTTTCACCTAAGTAATCAAAGAATGATAGTGCTTGATTCGGTTCCTTGCTGAAGAGTTCTCCATTACACATAATTTGGAAAAATTGTTTGCAATTAGGAGTAAGAGTTGTATAGAAATAATTGACTAACCTCCATGATTCAAACCCATGATGTGGACAAGTACTTAGCAAATCCTTGAACCTCTCCTAGTAAGCCTGAAAAGTCTTGTCACTCTTCTGTATAAACTGAATGATCTGTTCTTGCAAAAATTGAGTTCTCTGTGAGGGGCAAAATTTATAACGAAATTCACGCTCTATATCGGCCCAATTAGAGATAGAGTGAGGTCTCAAAAAATTAGACCACATCTTCACCCTATCCTTCAAAAAGGCAAGAAATAAACGAAGTCTAGTAAATTCATCAGTTCTAGCACGAGGGAAAAAAATATTGCAAGTCAACTCAAACTCTGTCAAGTGCCGATAAGGACACTCGGATTTCGTGTCGTAAAACTGAGGTATCAATGATGTCCTCCTGCACTGCATCATGAAATTAAGTGCGTCATTAGATAAAGTAGTGTAAGATGGTGCAGTGGTGCATGTAGGTTGCAAAAATTTCATAAGCGTGCGTGGTGTAGGTGCAACCATATTTTCTTCAAAACTAAAAATTTCTTTTTTCCTTTTTTTTTTTTCCTTTTTCATGAGAAAAATTAAAATAACAGGAAAAACACTAATTTGAAACTAAAATTGACATTCCCTGGCAACGACGCTAAAAACTTGACTCACTCGAAAAATGAGCAGCTCGAAAGCTATCCCAAGTATAGGAGTTCAGTCGTGTAATACTTAACCCAAGGGTCAGATCGTCTCCTTAGGGAATGCAGTTTAATTCCAAATTTTACTTAATTCCAATCAGAAAATAAAAAACAAAAAGGTTACTGAACACAGTTGAGATTTGGGTTTTCTGGTTTGTTGAGATTTCTTTAACGAATTAAAATAACATGCAATTTAAATTCTAAATCCTAACACGAACTAATTTTAACAATGAGAAACAAAAATCCTACGTTTAATAGCCAGACAAGAATTGAAATACGCGTTGAACTTAAAAATTTAAAAATGATAACCTTAAGCACAAACTTAAGCATGTAATTAAAAACTCAATCGAACACAAACTCAACCAAGAAAAACCAATTTTTTGCAATCAAGAACTTGAATCAAAATTAAGACTTTAATTACTAAACAATAACTAAATACGATAACAAATTTCAGACTTTAATTAAACGAGCTTAATCTAAATAGAACCCAATAAAATTTAGTTTTAAAGAAGACAATTAATTTAAGTCCTAAAGAAGATATTTTTTATTTCTGTATTTTATTCTTTTTTTTTCCAAGAAATCAAACCGAACTCTATCAATAAAAAATAACCCAAGCAACTTTAATCCCAATGATAATGTAAAATAAGACAAGAAAGAAAATAACTTGATTAAAATAATAATAACCAAACAAGAATTAAAAATTAAAACTTTAATTTAAATTCTGCTAAAAAAAATATAAAAATTATTCAATTATTTAACAGCAAGAACAAAAACTAAAGAAAAGAAGAAAGAAAGAGAAAGAGAGAAAGAAGTTCGCTCGCCATTGCAAGTTGCAACAGCCGTGGTGGCTTTGAGTTGAAGAGTAGTAGCCAGAAAGCACAGCAAGCCTTCTCGGGTCCTTGGGATTGTAGCCCAGTAGCAGGACAAAGAAGAGTAGCTATAGCAACAACTACAGCAAGGGGGGTCTCTCTGCTGGGCAACAGATACACAGCAGCAAGGGGCTTCGACTGGGTGTTCACAGGAACAACAAAGGATCTTGGGTGCAGCAGGAAGGGAGAGAGAAAGAAAGGAAGAGAAAGGGAGAGAGAAGAGAGGAGAGCAATAGAGGAAGATACGAGAGTTAGAGAGAAGACGGGGAAAGGGAGAGAAAGTAAAGATGAAAAGAGATGGAGAGAGGAGAGTTGAGAGAGTAAGAGAAGGAGGAATGGAGAGGGGGCGGTTCCTATGAAGAGAGAAAAGAAAAGAAATATATAAGGGAGAAGGAGGCAAGAGCCCTACTCAGCACACCTTTGGAGAGGATCCGGCTGCATGGCTAGGTCAAATCACTCTTTTTTCTTTTTCTTTTTTCTCTTTTCTTCATTTGTTTCTTCCTTTTTAATTTTCTGTCTCCTAGAGAACATGCCCAAGTTTGACCATCCTAGAGTCTGTATCTCTCAAAACTTGAAACACAAAATTCGTAGAGCACTTCCTCATATTTTTTCAAAATTTTGAATCGTCTCGATCAGAGCTTGGATGAGAAAGTTACACCCAGAGTACGAAATAGTGTCGCTTTTAGCTTCCAATAATTACCTAGTGATAAAAATACACAACAAATTCATAAATTATTAAGTAAAACCAAAATATTATAAATAGGATACAATGTTAAATTATTTAGAGTAATTAGATATTTAATTAAAAATATACGCCTCAATGTATGAATTAAAACACTTAATTACGCAATTTAAGCGTGTAATCATATAATTTTAGCCAATGAAGAAAAATAAAAGTGATATAACCATATTTACATGAATCTATGTGATCATTGTGATGTTGCAAAATATGAATTCATGGGGTAGCTTAGGCAACATGGCAAGTCTAAATTGAAGGCCTAACTTGCAAAATAAAACTAGCTAGTATATACTCTAAATAATTACATTCTTTTGATGCCTAAAGAAGTGTGACCAAGGGTAACCATGATTAGTTTTCTCGAGTAACTTTAAGTACTGTGTAGGAGGCTAGTTAGATTTCTCATTTTTTAACCTATTGTCATATGGTTTGGGATATAGAAAGGAGTATCCAATGTAGAACAAATTGACCCCACTCAATTGGAAAAGTAAAGGCATACTACTTAAACATGGGTCAAGTATTAGGATGAAACTTAAGTGAGATAAGGGCACAATATTTAAATGGAGAGGGGTAATTGGTTTTATTATGAAAATAACATGACCAAGCCTATGTTTAGCTAGTGTATTTTACTATGGAAATGAATTTGAGTTGTCATTGATGTGATTAAATTATGAAAACTCATCATTTAATTATACATTAATAATGGACAGTAAATGGTTAGTAAACAATTAGTTGAGCTTTCTCTACCCTTCCTTAGACTCTTGCCATTGCAATTTGATTTTGGACTAAGTTATGGGATCCAATTTCATAATATTTAAGGTTAATTGCCTTTGTCTTGTCAGATAGGGGGTTATCCCTAATTTAGTTAGGGATTTGTCCTTAAAATTAGAGTAAGATTATCTCCAATCACTATTGTAGGACAAAGAGAGGATTTTCTTGTTTTCTGAAGGGTGTTTTGGCAAAGGGGAATTAGGGGAACACCCTATCTTCCTTTTTCTCTTTAAAAAAATGAAGTCAGGGCTCCCTTGCACACACACTTGAATATCTCAAGAAAAAGAAAACCTTGGGGGATTACATGCATGTTCAGTTGGAGAGGAAGGCCTAGTGGGAAAAAAACTACCCAGTCTGTAAAAATAAAAATAAAAATAAACTTTCAATTGTTGAATCCACAAGCTTTGCCCATTGATATTCTAAAGGAATTGCAGACAAAGAGGAAAATGATTTAGCCTATTTCACAATTTGGGTCACCATGGTTATAAAATATATATACTGTGGAAAAAATCCATCCCCTCCAATAGTTTCTCTCTAGTAGAAATCCTTTGCAATATGATCTTCACTTTATATCAATTGTCCTTCAAATAAAAACTACCCTAGTCTGCAATGGGGTTTTTCCATTCTTCGAACGATTGCTTTTCAAGTTCATCATTTCTACTTTGTATTGTTTTTTTCCTTCAATTTTTTTCTTAGTCCTCCATGCCTATGTTTGCCACTTGATGTCATTTTCGATTTTTTCCAAAGGTTGGCTTTAACTACGTACCATTGTTGCAGATTTTTGTGATACATGCAAAAAATTGGTACCTCAAACTCCCTAAGGGTTGTATGCTAAGATAAAAAGTTACATTCTTCTAAAGATGAAGAATCTGATGAAATTGTAAAATATGCTTGGTTGGTCTTGATTTTGAGATATCAAAAGCAAATTTCCTTAAGTACAATGCTAAAAACGTGATATCAAGACTTAATAATATATGATGAAATGTAGATTGGGTTAGGGGTAATAGAAATGATGAAAATAGGCTCAAAACCTACTATTAAACCCTAAGCCCCTAGTACCTATTCATAACTCTATTTTGAGAAGTTGGGATTGAACTTACTTTCAATAGCAAGTTGCCTACGTACCTCATGTGGGATCAAGTCCATATGTAGTGCAGATGGTAAAGACACTTTGTTGAGGATTAGATGGATGTCTCAATTTGAGAGGGCTTTTCTTTTGATGGTAACAAGACTTAGGTGTTGGAGTAAATACATAAAGGACTTGGCTCAAAATTTATTGTGCTAGCTTTAGGTAATAACAACCATGGATCACCTTTCATTTTCTCATTCATGCCCTTTTTTCCTTTGCTTTTGTTTTCCCCCTTCTTTATTCTTGTTATCATTTTTTCTTTCTTTCTTTCTTTTTTGGATTTCCTTTTCTTCTTTGATTTTCCTCCTTTTTGCAAATCTACACTACCCCTATTCGTGGGGTGAATCTTCTTATAATTTTCGCTGGTAAAGAGGGTGATCCTTTGACCAAGGCAAACTTCAATTTCAAAGTGGGGTGGCAATGGATACATTATGTGTAAATGGGTAGTAGAACAATAGTCTCTCGTTATTTTGATTGTCTCTTTAATTTCGCAATTTATTTTATTTATATATATATATATATATATATATATATATATATATATATATATATATATATATATAACTCCTCTCTTGAATGAGAGATTTGTTGCAAGACATGAATGCATTGACCAAGGATGGGAAGATCAGTAATTGCTCTTTCGAGTGAGAGCTTGAATAAGATATTTATTATGAAACATTCATATATCCATTCTTTTCTTTGTCCATGCCTATTCGTCGATTATCAAAGAAAGTGGCATAATAAAATCCAGACCACTATAATATAGCAAACAACCCTAGTAAAAGTAGTGCAAAAATCTAGGATCCCAACAATTAATCTATTAGCTGATATCTTTTGACTCTCCATTCACTACAAAAATTAAGTTCAATACTAGTGATTTTTTACCAACAGTTTAGAATGACAGCTGACATAAAGGGTATTTGACAAGCGGTTCATACCTGCAGTTTAATCCACTAGTAAAACCTCATTTTTGTCAATGGATTCAATTTCCATTTTGAGAACCCCCTGATAAAATATTTAGTTTGGCACCAAAACATTCGGCCGATTATTTAGCACGAATTGGACAATTAAATGACATCATCTTGCACCATTAAAATGAGGTCGTTTTTCTTTACTTCCTATTAAACCAAAATTCATAAAAATTTAGCCCCTCCTATTTTCTTAAAAATAGTTGAACAGTCGCGCGGGGATCTCTTGAACTGCACTTGCCACGTGGCACGAGCTAAACTTGTTCAGGGCATTATGATTGCTTGTGACTGCTTGCTTCGTGCACTTGGGATGGGTTTCCATCATGTAAATACTAGTGTAGGGTTATTTTCTACTAATAGTTTATTTGTATGCCAAATAAGCCAATATGACTCCTCAGTCACTTTGATGTTTCCTAGTACCAGGATGATAATTACATAAAAACCTCTTTAGAGGAGGGTAAGTGTTCATCAGTCATTGTACAACTTACTAGCTTTTGTCAATGTGTTTAGCCTACTTGCCTCCCTCACTAAGCATACGATGTCAACGGAGGTGTTGTTAATGAATTACGTTTGCTTCAATGTTTACTACTCGCTTGCCAAGACTTTCATGAATTGATTACTGTTTTTGCTGCTATTTGAATGAATGCTAATGAAAGTGTTTCGTGGATGAATGTTGGTTAATGATAGGCTAGCTAGTTAATCAAATGTGCTTTAACTAGCGCCGCATGGCCCTTCACAAGGGTGTGAAAATAGTCGGACTGTGACACTTTGTATCAGAGCCAAAGTCATGACACTTGGTATCAGAGACAAGGCTCAATTGCTATGAGAATTCAATTACCATCATTGTGAGATTTAGAAAGCTTTGGTAAGTGACCATGGCACCAAACAATGCTGAAAGAATCAGTGCACTAGAAGCACAGGTTGAATAAACAACCAACAATATGGCCAACAAGATGGCCCAACTGAGGGGACTTGTTGATGAAGTGATGGCATCACACCAACATCAAGCAAGTTTGACAAGTGAAATGTTAGAGGACTTTCACCACACTGTGGAAACTTTGCAGGCTCAGATGGTTGATCTAGATGCAAAGGTGAATCTAATGGTTCTTACTATAGGGAACTCCAACACTCTGAGAGTTAGCAAGACCAAGGTACTGGAACCCAGGACGTATAGGGGTGCCAATGATGCCAAGGAGTTAGAGAACTTCTTGTTTGATATGGAACATTATTTTCGCACTGTGAGGATGGCCTCAGAACAAGTGAAAGTGGATACTGCAATCATATACTTAGTTGGTGAAGCCAAACTGTGGTGGCGTGCTAAGTACAATGACATTGAAAATGGAAGCTGTGTAATTGATGGTTGGGCAGACTTGAAGAGAGAGCTCAAGATCCAATTCTTTCCTGAGAATGTTGAGTATAATGCAAGGAAAAAGCTAAAAGACCTTAAGCATACTTGGTCAATCAAGGAATACATGAAACAATTTTCTGCTTTGATGTTGGATATCAGGGATATTTCAGAGAAGGACAAATTGTTTTATTTTCTACAGAGGATGAAACCATGAGCAAGAACTTAACTTCATAGACAAAGAGTTCAAGACTTGTCTACTGCACAAGTTGCTACAGAATGCTTGACTGCCTATGCCGGGGAGAATATCGCTTCATCCAAAGGGTCTGGCGAAAAGAGAAACAATAAAAAGTCTTTCAAGAAAGGCAAACCCAAGAGTGGAGGAGCCAACTATAAAGCATCAGCCTCAAAGGAAGTTTTGTCATCTCGAGGGTTCAACACACCCAAGGGAAAGGGTAAACTCTAGTTTTACTTGTGTTGAGGTCCTCATAGAGTTTTTGAGTGCCCTCACAAAGTAACACGTAATGCTTTACAGACTTCCATTGTAGAATAGGCAGTGGAAGACGATAGGGAAGAAGATGAGACCCTAAGGATGGGTGCAATGCGACAGGTGAGCGCAATGGAAAAGTTGGCTAAAGCCCCAAATGTTACACAAGCCAGAGGACTAATGTTTGTGGACTTGAGAATCAATGGGAAGAGTACCAGTGCTATGGTGGATACCAAGGCTACCCATAACTTTGTTTCTCAACTAGAAGCATGGAGACTCAACTTATCCTTAGAGAAGGATATAGGATGCATGAAAGTAGTTATTTCTGTAGCCTAGCCTACTCTAGGAGTAGCCAAGCAAGTGGCAGTAAAGCTTGGACAATGAGAAGGTCATTGGATAACTTTCTAGTCATTTTAGGAATGGAGTTCCTAAGGGGGACAAGGGTAGTGTTGATGCCTTCAGATGGTTCTCTATGTCTGGTGGGAGATCACTCATGCATGCAAGTCATTGCAATGAAAGGAGATGACGGGAAGTCCATTTCAGCCATGCAACTTAATGAGGGATTGGGTCAGGGTGAGTAGACACGTCTAGCCACGGTGGTGGTAGACAAAGAAGTAGGCTGAGAGCTAGAGCCTACGACCATCCAAGCGGTGTTGGATGAGTACAAGGAGGTGTTGCCGGATAAGTTGCCTCACAATTTGCTTTCACGACGGACTGTGGAGCATGAAATCGAGTTGTTATTAGGAGTGAAACCACCTGCTAAAGGGCCATGTCGTATGGGTCCTCCAGAGATAGTATAGTTGGGGAAACAACTTGATAAATTGGAAGCAGGATGTGTTCACCCTTCCAAAACATTGTTGGGAGCATTGGTGTTGTTTTAGAGGAAACATGAAGAGCATCTATGGAAGGTGTTCTACAGGCTGAGAGAAATAGTCTGTATGTGAAGAAAGAGAAGTGCTCTTTTGCTCAGTGGAGCAACAAATTCCTTGGTCATGTGGTTGAACAAGGTCATATCCGGAGGATTATGGAGAAGGTAAGGATGATTCAAGAACGGAAGATCCCCATGATAGTGAAGGAGTTGCATTCCTTTCTTAGCCTTACTAGGTATAGCTGGAAGTTCGTTGAGGGGTATTTGCGGAGAATGACTCCAATGATAGTACTACTGGGGAGGTATTATTGGCCGCACACGCAGGAAGGTGTGGTTGATTATACCAAAACTTGTCTCACTTGCCAACAAGACAAGGGGGAGCGGAAGAAGTATGGTACTTTCATGGCCGCACCAAAGTACTATTTGGCAGAGGAGACGACACAATTGTTCCTTGTGACTATTGTGAGATATTGGGGTGTTCCCCAAGTTATTATTCATGATCGAGACTTAATGTTCACTTACAACTTCTTGACATAATTTTTTTAGGATATTTAGATCACATATTGACATCTCTTCGAGCTATCACCGACAGACATATGGACAGATGAAGAGATTCAGAGAGCTACTAGAAGAGAACTTGAGCAATTTTTTCAACGACAACCAGAAGAATGGCATGCAACTACTTGATGTGCCTTCGTTCTATGGCAATGCCCAAAGGAGCTCAACAACCAACAAGAGCCCTTTTGAGTTTGTTATAGGCTAGCAGCCACTGTTACCTCACACAGTGGGCAAGCCGTACAGACGAAAGAGTCCCAGGGCATACATCTTGACTAAAGAATGGAGACAAAATGCAGAGTTTGCCCAAGCCTATACGAAGAAAGCTTCTAAGCAGATGAAGAAGTGGGCAGATCAGGGGAGAAGACCGCAGTTTAATGTCAGCTGCCTTAAGACGTTCAATGCCGACACTAATGACCTGAGTAGAAGTCAGTCCAATAAAGCAGAGTTAAAGATAGTGCAACCTGACAGACGTGAATTTAAAGAGATCCTTGAAGACAGAGAGTTCATATCCTTAAAGAAGAAGTGGCAGAAGTTCCTAGTGAAGTGGAAATGCCTTGATGACAAAGAAATCAGCTGGATTTTTGTGGAAGATATTCAACCATTCGTGGAAAAACTTGAAGTGTACCTACCGCCAAAGTCTACAAGGATGTCGACCGCATAAATAAGGGAGAATGTCACGAGCTAAGCTTGTTCAGGGCATTATGCTTGCCAGTGACCGCTTGTCTCGTGTACTTGGGATAGGTTTCCATAATGTAAATACTAGTGTAGGGTTATTTTCTGTTAGTAGTTTATTTGTATGCCAAATAAGGCAGTATGACTCCTCGGTCACTTTGATGTTTCCTAGTGTCAGGATGATAATTACATAAAAACCTCTTTAGGAGAGGGTGAGTGTTCATCAGTCATTGTAAAACTCACTAGCTTTTTCCAATGTGTTTAGCCTACTTGCCTCCCTCACTAAACACACAATGTCAACGGAGGTGTTGTCAATGAATTAAATTTGCTTCAATGTTTACTGCTCGCTTGCCACTACTTTCATGAATTAATTACTATTTTTGCTGCCATTTGAATGAATGCTAATGAAAGTGTTTCATGGATGAATATTGGTAAACGATAGGCTAGCTAGTTAAGCAAGAGTGCTTTAGCTAGCGCCGAACGACCCTTCACAAGGGTGTGAAAATAGTCGCACCGTGGCACCATGGCTAGCCTTCCGCCATTCTCAATGGATCCCTTTCTCATGAGCTTTCAGCTTCATTCAAAGCCTTCCAAGATTCATCGTGCACAAGAGGATTGATATTGGTCTGGCCCAAATATCCAATAGCAATGATCGCGTCGCCTTCTCCTGATTTTTGGTCATTGATTCTGCAGGTTGCCATTGCTGATTCATGCATTTCGAAGCCTTCAATTTTGGTCACCATCGCCAATTATATGCATTTTGAAGCCATCGATTCTTGTCGCTGTTGATTTTTTGTACTCTCTCTCTCTCTCTCTCTCTCTTATTTGATGGAGTTACAAGATCATCCCTTCTTCTATTTCTAGGTATTTTCTATCCTTAATCTTGGAAACTTATCAATGCATCAAATATTACTATTAAATGTTTGTGAAAATGTCTCTATAATATCAATCCATAAAATTTTGGGGTTTTGTTTCTTATTGATTTGTATGATTGTGTTAACATGACTATTAGATGTTTTTGAAAATGTCTCAATGTTTCTTATTGTTGGATGCTTGTGAGAATTGTTTATAGAAATGAAAACTTGATGTATATTCTCTGCATTTAATTTACGAAAGTGGTGTCTATAAATAGACATTACATGAGGAATCAAAGAATATAAAATTTTTACAATCAACAGAAGAGAATATATATTGGTTACAATTTATTCTACTGTAGTTGGGCTAGTATAACTAATTATCACTAGGAGCACATAGTCTAATACGACCCATTGAGTCCAAGGGGTGTCAACCTCTTTGAGACTTGCTTTAAAATGATTAAAATTTTCTACAACTAACGGTTTGGTAAGAACATCTACAAGTTGATCTTTGGAGCTATAAAAGGAAATTCTGAGTGTGTTGGCAACGACACGATCTTCAAAAAATGGTAGTCTATATCCATGTGCTTGGTTTTTGAATGAAAAATAGGATTAGTACAAAGGTATGTTGCACCAAGGTTGTCACACCAAAGTGTTGGTGCTTGAGGTAAAAAAAGATCAAGTTCCTTAAGAAGAGTTTGAAGCCATATTAATTCAGCTGCCGAAGATGCCAAGGATTGTATTCAACTTCTGTGGATGATCTAGCTACTGCTTTTTGTTTCTTAGAGCTCCATGATATGAGATGGTTGCTAAGATAGATGCAAATACCACTGGTTGATCATTGATCATTCGGACAACCACCCCAACCCGCATCAGAATAAGCTTGAAGAAAAAAACTTGATTGAGAAGTAAAGAATAAACCATGGTTGATTGTATCCTTGAGGTATCACATGATCCTTTTCAGTGCACTCTAATGAGTAAGTTTGGGTGAGTGCATAAATTGACAAAGTTTAGTCATGGCAAATGATATATCTGGGCAGGTGAAATTGAGGTATTGAAGACCTCCAACTAAGCTTCTGTAGAGAACCGGATCATCAAAATCAGGTGAATCAAATTTAGAGAGCTTAAGTGATGCAACCATTGGTGAGGACATGGGTTTGCATTGAAGCATGTTGCTACTAGTGAGTAAATTTTTTATGTATTTTCTTTGGGGGATCAACAAACCAACAGTGGTATAATCAATTTCAAGACCCAAAAGGAAAGACAAATTCCCAACATCCTGAGCATGGAAGACAATACTCATGGTAGCAATCAAAGTATCAATAATATAGGAGTTAGACGTAGGTATCACCATGTCATCAACATAAACAAGCAAGAAAATTCTAACAGCACCATTATTGAAAATAAAAAGTGAAGGATCAGCTTTGGAAACAAGAAATCCATACTCAAGTAGCCAGGAACTGAGTTGATCAAACCAAGCTCTTGGAGCTTGCTTCAACCCATAAATTAAATTTCCTTATTGAGCTTGCACACTAATGTAGGATGCGTTAGGTCCACAAAGCCTTGAGGCTGCTGCACAAAGACATCATCTCCCATGATCCTGAATAGGGAAGACAATACTCATGGCAGCAATCAAAGTATCAATAATAGAGGAGTTAGACATAGTTATCACCTTGTCATCAACATAGACAAGCAAGAAAATTCTAACAGCACCATTACTGAAAATAAAAAGTGAAGGATCAGCTTTGGAGACAAGAAATCCATACTCAAGTAGCTAGGAACTAAGTTGATCAAACAAAGCTTTTGGAGCTTGCTTCAACCCATAAATTGCCTTATTGAGCTTGCACACAAAATAGGATGAGCTGGTTCCATAAAGCCCTGAGGCTATTGCATAAAGACATCATCAGTAAGAGCTCCACACAAAAAGGCATTCTCAATAGTTGGTGCAATGCTCAGCACCGAGACACAACAATGGATAAGATGAGATGAATTGTCGAAGGTATAAGCACAAGACTGAATGTCTCGTGACAATCAAGTCCAGGTTGCTGATGAAAGTCTTTGGCCACTAATTGGGCCTTTCGTTGCTGAAATGAACCATCGGTGCTAGTCTTGGTGCGATATACCCAACAACACCCAAGAATGTTTGAAGAGAGAACAAGTGGCATAAGCGTCCAAGAATGGTTGTGAGTCAAAGCAAAGAACTCCTGGGCCATTGCCACAGAACAATCTAGATATTTTAAGGCCACTGTGTAGCTTGAAGGCTCATCAGGAACAGAAACAATGGTGGCAAGGCACTGGCGGGCCAGGTAGGACACAGTACCATCAGAGAACACTCTAGGCCGGGAGGAATTGGTTTGGGCATATGTTATTATGGGTCACCAAGGAGGGACAAGGATTGGAGGAGCATTTGAGGGGATGGAGTTCAAAGGAGGCGACGTGTTTGATGTTTGGGGAGATCAGGAGGTAGAAGAAGGTGGAGGGGAAGATATATGTAGTAGTGGACTGGGGCTTGGGCTAAGAAGAGAATGTGATTGTTAATGAATTGGGCTTGCAGGAGGTAATGACGCTTGAGTAAAAGGAGCGGACTGAGAAGAGGTTGTGGGCCAACATTGAGAAGGTGTGTTGAGGAGAGATTATGCAAGAGGAAATGAGTTTTCATCAAAAGTGACATCACGTGAAATGTGTAGTCTATTGTTTGAGAGATCTAAACATTTGTATCCATTTTGGGATGCACTATAACCAAGGAATAAGCGAGGAGTGGACGGAAAATTAAATTTGTTTGAAAGGTATTGTCGAATGTTGGGCCATCAAAGGCAGCCATACACCTTCAAAAACTTGTAATCGGGTTCATGATTATAAATCATTGAATAAGGAGATTTATGATTTAATGTTGGAGAGGGGAGACAATTTATTAAATAAACAGTAGTTTCAAAGGCATTGGCCCAATATGAGAAAGGAAGAGATGCTTGGGCTAAGAGGGCAAGCCCGATTTCAACAATATGATGGTGCTTTCTCTCAACAAGTCCATTTTGTTGATGAGTGTTAGGACATGAAAGACGATGTTGAATACCAAGTTATTAACACATGGAGGTGATGGGTTTAAATTCACCACCTCCATCAATTTTTAAGGTTATTGATTTGATGTTAAACATTTTATTAACAAAGGGTAAAAATTTAGAAAATATGTGAATAACATCAGATTTTCGTTTAATAGGGAACAACCAAGTGAATGTCGTATAGTGATCCACAAAAGAAACATAGTATTTATAACCTAAACGAGATACATATGAAGATGGGGCCCAAAGGTTCGAACATATTAAATCCAAGGGCCTGTGACACATGACCCGACTTGAAGGAAAAGGAAGCTAATGTGATTTCGCAAGTGAGTAAACTGGGCATTTAAAGGAGGCTTCTGAGGAGCAATACATCAAACAACTATTGTGCAGAACGTGATGGACGAGAGCAAGGGAAGGATAACTTAATTTGTGATGCTACTGTGGAAGAGAAGTTTTCTGACTAACATGGGTTGAAGGAGAAGATGAAGTGGTGGTAGGAAACACATATAACCCATCACGAGTTGGCTCGGTGAGGAGTGTTTGCTTCCTCTGCGAATCCTTGACAAAGAAATAGGATGAGTGGAACTCAAAAGAAACAGTGATTGTCAATGCAAAAATGAAGAAAATAAATTATATTTTTGGTAATTGACAGAACATGAAGGAGATTTTTAAGAAGAAAGGAAGAGGTTCAAAAAGAAGAATCACCAAAATTTTGGATGGGGAGTCCAGAGCCATCACCAACACTAATAGTGTCATCACCATTGTATTGTTCTGATGAGAGATTCAAGTTGGACAGTTCATTGGTGATATGATGAGTAGCAGCAGAGTCAAGGTACCATACATTAGCTGAAGATGAGCTAGGAGTAGTGAGATTAGCAGAGAAATTTCTAGGTGAATCATATTTATAAGAGTGACTGAACTTGTTTTGGCATTGGAGAGCCACATGCCCAATTTTGTTGCAAACTTGGCATGTTGGCCGTGGAGATGTGTTCTGCTAGGATAGGTGGCAAGAACCATTACGGTCACCACAATTGTGGTAGGAACTTCTCCCATGACCATGTTGGGGAATTAACCGACCTGGAGTAATAATCACACACGAAGAAAAATAGAAACACACACAATGAACACCGGATTTACGTGGTTCGGTCCAAACTGACCTACGTCCACGGGAGCACACCACTGCACTATAATCTAGGAGAAATAACACACGGAGGAGCCACTGCTCAACTCTCTCTCTCTCTCTCTCTCACACCTCTCTGCTCTCTGCTCTCTGCAATCTCAGTACACTGCACACCTCTCTTCACGCAGCTCACGAAATTCACACATCTCACAACTCACAGCACATATATATATATATACACGAGAGGGAGTAAAAATCAAATATGGTGGCTAGAAAATTCAATAAAGCCTGCAGAGCAGGTGGCCATCCATCTCCAGTGTCAAAGATGGTGGCTGGTTGTTGCGGCTGTCTGCGGCTCCATACCTGCAGAATTCAACAATCTCCCACTTGGAGGTGGAGACAGCATCTCAACCAGTGTATATGCAAATGTTGTGCTCATGTATGTCTTCAATCATGAAGACCAACTGAAGTTGAGCATAACTTCAGTTTCTCTCTCGTTGCCACCTTCCTGTCTGCTAGATTTCTGCCGACTAATCTGATGGCTGGCATCTTCACAAGTGGTGTAAAAATGTCGGTGTAGTCAATCCCTTTCTTCTGCTTAAAGCCTTTGACTACCAACTGAGGCTTGTACTTTCTGGAGCCGTCATGCTCCTCTTCAATTATATACACCCACTTGTTGTGAAGGCCTTTGGGCAACTTCCACGTTCTGTTGGAGGTGAGAGACTTCATCTCGTCCTTCATTGCAAGCTCCCACTTGCTCGCATCTTCTGCCTGACAACATTCAGGCTCTCCTCCATCTGTAGGAAGTAAGCAATCTATATACCTCTCGTCTGGTACATAAGGCCGAGTAGATCTCCTAAGCTCCGGTACTGGAGTAGGAGATGGTGGTGCGACGATCTGCTCCACTAGTTCCTCCGCCTGAGGATTCTCGGCATTCTGCTGTTGTGTCCTGACACACTTCTTTGGGGCACGGGTGTTTATCTGGAAACTGACTCTCCTCTATTTCCTGACTATGTAATCCTCACACATGTCAATCTGCACTGACTGTAGACCACTCAATTTTCCCTTTGAGTGCTTCACCCTGAGTTCCTTCTCGTTCATGTGACCAAGTCGTTGGTGCCAGATGTTGCTGTCGTCATTTCCTGCAGCAACTGAAATAGACATGGAGGCATTGGAGGTTAGAAAAAGTGTCCCTCTTTTCTTACCTCGTGCAATCGTTAGTACACCCTTTGAGACTTTCCATTCATCGCCGATGAATTTCGTTGTGAATCCCTCATCTGCCAGCTGACCAACTGAGATCAAATTCTTCCTCAGGTCTGGAATATGTCTGACATCCTTTAGCTTCCATACTGACCCGTTCATTTTGATCTTCACAACTCCCTTGCCGATTACGTCGCAAGGTTGATTGTTGCCAAGGTACACCTTACCGAAATCACCTGGTGTGTACTCCTCTAGGCAATCTCTGCAGCATGTGGCATGATATGAGGCTCCAGAGTCTAAGACCCAAGACTCCTGTTTGCTCTCCAAAGAGCAAATCAACATGTCATCATTCTCGGAAGCAATATTTGCTTCTGTCTTCGCCTCAGATTCCTTTCTCGAACCTCTACACTGGTTTCTGAAGTGTCCGGTCTTTCCACAGTTCCAGCACTCAACATTCTTTGTGCCTTGGGAACCTCTGGGATCTCTGGATTTGGACCTCCTAGTCCTGGATCTGCCATGATTGTTAGATCGTCCATGCCTGCTTCCTTTTCCCCGGCTTTCCACATTCAAAGCTAAGCTTGAAGTGGAGTCATTGTTCGACTGCATTCTGATCTCCTCTGTCAAAATCATGCTGATAACCTCGTCGTATTTCAGCTTCAATTTTCCTGCAGAGCTACTGATCGCAGTTACAATACCTTTCCAACTTTCAGGCAGCTGGCTGAGAATTAATAGGGCACGAATCTCACTGTAAAAGGTAATCCCGACCGAGGTGAGTTGATCCGACAACTCGTTGAAATTATTCAAGTGCCTGCTAAAACTCTCATCTGCAGACATGCTCATTGTAAACAGTCTTTTCATGAGATGTACCTTGTTCGCGGCTGATGGCTGCTCATACATGTTCGATAGCGCATCCATAAGAGACTTGGTGGTTGTCAAATGCTTGATGTTGAAGGTAACAGACTTTGCCAACGTCATCCTCACAACTCCGAGGGCTTTTCGGTCAAGCAACTCCCACTTGCTCTCCTTCATGGATTCTGGCTTCTCCATCAGTGGTAAGTGTAACTCCTTACCAAACAAGAAATCCTCGATCTGTATTTTCCAGAAACCGAAGTTCGTGCCGTCAAACATCTCGATGTGAGAGCATTTCGGGTTTGACATCTCGATTCATTGATCTAGAGATGGAATTTGCTCAATCGGACAGCACGGTTGGATCCGGAACGGTCGAAAACCCGAGCAATGGCTTAAGCCGCTCGAAAAACGGACCCGAAATGGCTTCAAAATACCCGGTCAAACTTTTGGTCAAATCTGGTCAACTCGGTCAACCCTACTGACGTGGCACTGTGGGACCCACTG
This sequence comes from Malania oleifera, assembly GCF_029873635.1. NCBI lineage: Eukaryota > Viridiplantae > Streptophyta > Magnoliopsida > Santalales > Ximeniaceae > Malania > Malania oleifera. The sequence goes on along the minus strand of NC_080418.1, from coordinate 104,488,196 downwards.
CTGACGTGGCACTGTGGGCCCAACTGCTGACGTGGCACTGTGGGGTCCGCTGCTGACGTGGTACTGTGGGGCCTACTGCTGACGTGGCACTGTGGGGTCCACTGTTGATGTGGCACTGGGGCCCACTGCTGACGTGGCGTGGCCCCCGGGGGCTGACATGGCGGCTTACTTGGCGCCACGTGTCTCTGAGGTGGCAGCTGACTGGCGCTGACGCGGACGCTGACGTCAGCGTCTTCAACCTTCCGCTGGTCGCCGGATGTTCGTCGGCGCGTGGGGGCGCGTGAGGACCACTCCCGGCGTGCTACTGGCGCGTGGGGGCGCGTGGGAACGTCCTTTGGACGTTGGCGGTGCGTGTGGCCCGTGCGGCTTCGTCTGAGCTCTTTTTGAGCTCCGGTTACTGCCGTTGGCTTCGTCTCGGCGAGAGGAGTTCGATGGTAGCCTCAAAATTAAATTTTGAGCTACTGGACAGGGGCTCAAAAATCCAGAATTTTTCTTGATCTGGCAATTTTTACTCCGACCAAAGCTCTGATACCACTTGTTGGGGAATTAACCGACCTGGAGTAATAATCACACACGAAGAAAAATAGAAACACACACAATGAACACCGGATTTACGTGGTTTGGTCCAAACTGACCTACGTCCACGGGAGCACACCACTGCTCTATAATCTGGGAGAAATAACACACGGAGGAGCCACTGCTCAACTCTCTCTCTCTCTCTCACACCTCTCTGCTCTCTGCTCTCTGCAATCTCAGTACACTGCACACCTCTCTTCACGCAGCTCACGAAATTCACACATCTCACAACTCACAGCACATATATATATATATATATATATATATATATATATATATATATACATGAGAGGGAGTAAAAATAAAATATGGTGGCTAGCAAATTCAACAAAGCCTGCAGAGCTGGTGGCCATCCATCTCCAGTGTCAAAGATGGTGGCTGGTTGTTGCGGCTGTCTGCAGCTCCATACCTGCAGAATTCAACAGACCACGGCCCTATCTCTCAGCTCAGTGAAAAGGACGACCTCGTGGACCATTAGTAGAGCTGAAATTTGTAGAGAGATCATGAGAAGGAGGTGTGAATTTGGAAATATGAGAGAGTCAGTTCTCTTGAAAGAGAAGAAGTTGATACAATGCATAGGTGGTCAAAGGATCAGCTCTGATTGTAATGGAGTTTATGACGGGTTCATAAGAGGGTCCTAGGCCATTTAAGAGATAAGAAACAAGATCTTTATCAAAGAGAGCATTTCCAGTTGCAGCAAGAGAGTTGGCTAGAAGTTGAACTTTCCCAAAATATTTAGAGATGGTTTGTTCAACACAGGAGAGGTTGGTGAGTTGAAATCTAATCTAAAACTCTTTTTCTTGTGAGTGAGAGGAGAACATGGAGGAAAGGGAACACCATAGATCGTGGGATGTGGAAGATGAGAGCACATGACCTAGAATCGATTCAAGAGAGAGGAGAACAGAACACTGAGGACCAGTTGATCAGTACGCCTCCAGGCTAAGAAAGCAGGATCGAGTTTGGGTGGCTGATCTGTGCCCTATCGTGCTTGCTACATACTATGGCTCTGCTTTTGACAGCGCGGCTAGTCGAGATCTAAGTCAACTGGACTTGAAAAAGAGAAAAGTTGCAGGGAGAAATTCAGGTGGGAAGGGAATGAGCCATCAACGTAGGAGAAGAGGTCTTGACCCCTTAGGTAAGCTGTGATTTGAACTTTCCAGAGGAGATAGTTTTCTGTGGTGAATTTGGTAGTAACAATGTGAGAGAATGAAGAAGCAATGGAAGACACCGAGGGAAGGGAGGGAGAGGATAACTCCATGATCTGAAGACAAGCTAGTCACAGAAGCTCTGATACCATGTTAATAGAAATGAAAACTTGATGTATATTCTTTGCATTTTATTTATGAAAGCTGTGTCCATATAGGGGTGAGCATAATTCAGGGAAAACCGAATTAACCGATTTAACCAACTGAAATTGATCGGTTCGGTTCGGTAAAAATCTCCGTTTGGTTGGGATTTACAAAAAATTCAGTTAATTGGTTTTAGTTTAGTTAACAGCAAAAAATAATTCAGTTAACCGATTAACCAATTTATTAATTAATTAAATTTTAAATATAAATTATTATGTTATAATTGTTATTTGTTCGCCTTAGGGATGGGTTAGGGATATCCTCACATCCGGATATGGGGCTCGAGCTTGGAGGGCAAAAGGGCAGAGGGGTCTCAGACTCAGTGGAGGGCTTTAGGGCTTAAGGCTAGGGTTTTGTTTGTGTGAAGTTCACACTTCGAGTCTTTGACTTCACTGTTCCTCTACCGCTCTATGCTGCAGCTCTCCATCAGACCACCGACCATCTCCTTCTCCATTCTCTACTTCTCACTTCACGAACGGCGAATCCCCTCTTTAGCTCTCCAGCCTCTCCTGGTTTTTCGAATCCCTCCTCGGCTCTTCCCTTGCGTGGGCGTGGCGATGACTCTTTAGTCTTCACTCAGTGACTCAGCCACTCAAGTACCTTCGATGACCTTCCCCTCTTCCTCTCTTCTCTGTCCATAGTTGGTTATTTTTGGTGAACCACAAATTTCCCAAAACATATTGGGAAAAAATGGGGATAGACACTAGACAGTAGACTGGGGACTGGGAAACCATCAATGGATACACCACCAAGCTCCATTGTCTTTTCTGTTGGAGATGGGCGGTCAAGGAAAGCAAGCGAAGAGTGGTAGTTAAAACTTTCTTTCTTCATGTGTGTTCGCAAAAATTTGGAGTAAATTTGGACAAACAAGGCACGAGTAAGTGCCTTGCTCAAATAGGGTTTCCCTATTTTTTTTTTCTTTTTAATTAGTGTATGCTTTCCCTTGTTCACAATCAAGGCTATATGGCTCCCATTGCATTGTGTTAAAGTGTATGGCCTCCAGGGAAAGGAATCTGTTTTGTATGAAACTTGTCACCGAAATCTTTGCATTGATGCATGTAGATAGTTTAGTTTAGTAAATCCAAGAGTTTTACATATAGGCTTGTTCGAACATGATTTTTTTTTTTTTTGTGCGCATAGGGAAAAAAATTAGATGTTTTTTGAAATGCCACAGGGACCATAGGGTTTTGCTTGCTTATCATAAGCTGCGAAGTTTTTTGGCACATCAAAAAATTAAACTTTTATAGGTAACTTCAAAAAATAAATCTCATCCCATATTTGTCTCTAATCTTTTGCAAACACACTTTCATTCAAATATTTTCACCTAGATTTATGAAAAAAAAAATGTATTTTTTTTTACATTTAAAACATTTTAGGTTTGTTTAGCTTTCTTATTATATATGTCTTTTTATTATGAAGGAGGAATTGGAGAACTAAGACTAAACTAAACAAAAAACTATTTAAAATTTTGATTAATTTGGCTAATTTGAAATTAGTTCATTCAAATTTATGCTTACCAAAATTGTGACTAAGTATTAAACCCATGCCCCCACTCTCCTTTCATACTCTTAATTGACTTGACTTAAATGATATTTGTAGGGATGCTAATTAAAGTCATCTCTACCTAGCATTATAGAAGTTATAGTTTACTTGTTTAAAAAAATCATGTTTTATGAATCGTGCATGATAAGGTGATAAAACATTGATGAAAATGTTAAATTAATATCTTAATAACTTTTATCCTTTTTTTTCAAATATTAAAGGAAAAATGAGCAATGACTTGCCTATAAAGGTGGAGGTGCCAAATTTGGAGGATGCAATAATGACGCAAGCTAATTCCCAACATCAGCCTTCAAATCCTAGCATGACAAGTGAGAGTGCTACTAATCCTCCTACTCAATCTAATCAAAAAATAAGGAAGAGAATGAGACCAAGATCTAAAGTGTGGGATCACTTCACTAAATTTGTGATGGAGTCTAGTGAAATTAAGGGTAAGTGTCATTATTGTCATATTGATTACGGGCACACTTAGATATCATATGGTTAGATGTCCACAAAATCCACATGTTGAAGAAACAAAACAGACACAATTAAATTATCAACCAATCTCAAAAAATGTAAAGGGCTTAGAGGCAACTCTTACAAATTGGAAATTTGACCAAGAGGCAATTCGAAAGGCATTATCTTACATACTTATTGTTGATGAATTGCCTTTTAAATTTGAAGAGAATATGGGATTCAAAGATCTTATGAAAGTTGCTTGCCCTCGTTTTCGAATTCCATCAAGATAGACAATTTCTAGGGATTGTTATGACCTTTACATGGAAGAGAGGTTAAAGTTGAAAAAGTTTTTGAAAACCTCCTCTCAAAGGGTCAGTTTCACAACTAATACATGGACTTCTTTGTAAAAGGTCAATTATATGTGTTTGACTGCACACTTTATAGACAATGATTGGAAATTGAACAAAAAGATCCTTAACTTTCGTCCAATTTATAGTCATAAAGGTGAAGAGATAGGTATGGTCATTGAGAGGTGTTTGCTTGACTGGAGAGTTGATAATGTGTTTACAATGACTGTAGATAATGTAAGTTCAAATGATGTTGCAATTGCCTACATAAAAAGAAAGGTTTCAAATTGGAGAAAAGACATTCTAGGGGGCAAATTCTTGCACATGAGATGGATTGCACATATAATCAACCTAGTTGTGCAAGATGGTTTGAAAGAAATAAGGATTCAGTTGCTCATGTTAGATACATAGCCAGATATGTTAGGCATTCACCCGCTAGGTTGAAAAATTTCAAGCGTTGTGTAGAAGTAGAACAAGTAGAATGCAAAAAGATGTTATGCCTAGATGTTAGCACTCGATAGAATTCTACTTATTTAATGCTAGACACAGCTCAAAGATATGAAATCGCTTTTGATTGGTTTAGGGATGAAGATCCTTCATTTAGACTTGAACTTGAGACTAGGGATGGCATAGCAAGTAGTTTTGATTGGGAAAAAGTCAGAAAATTTGTGATGTTTTTGGAACACTTCTATGAACTCACTATACGAGTTTCAAGTTCTTTGTATGGTACAAGTAATACATTTTTTGATGAAATTAGTGGGATTGATTGTCTTCTAAAAGAGTGGGAAAATAGTGATGACCTGGAGTTGAGTTTAATAAGCATGAAAATGAAGGATAAATACAACAAGAATTGGGGAAACATTGACAAAATGAATATGTTGATTTTTGTTGCATCTGTTCTTGACCATAGATGTAAGTTGGGATTTGTGCAATATGCTCTTTCTACGATGTATGAAGGTGACAAAGGTTTATTGGTGGGGGAAAAGGTTTAGGATACAACATTTGAATTGTTTGCTGAGTATAAGAAGTTGTCACAATCTAGAAATGAAGAATCAAACAGAAGTGAAACTTCAAGCTCCACTTGCTCCACTGGTCAAGGTGAAGCAGCATAACGAAAGTTCAAAGTTTTGTATCAAAAGTACAAGACTCAAATTAGAGGTGGAGATAATAAATCAGAGTTGGATAGGTATTTGGGGGAGGATTGTGAAAAGGACGTGGAGGGCTTTGATATTTTGGAGTGGTGGAGGTTAAATAGTCAAAAGTTTCCCGTCCTTTCACATATGGCTCATGATGTTTTAGCAGTACCCATCTCTACAATTGCTTCAAAGTTTGCTTTTAGCACAGGGGGGTGTGTTATCGATGCCTTTAGGAGTTCTTTGATTCATAAAATTGTTCAAGCTCTTCTCTGTACACAAGATTGGATTCGGGGTTCCTATACTCCAATTAAGGGTGAAGAAGACATAGATGACCTTGAAAATCTAGAAAAAAAGTAATATTATACTTATATATTGTCAAAAATTTTTATTTGTTCATTTAATGATTAATTATTACAACTTACAAGTGCTTATGTACAATTTTTTAGAGTTGTCAAAGGTTGCATTGGAGTCCACAATTGGTGAATAAGCCAAATAAAGAAAGACAAAGGGTTGGTTTCATATTGAGATTATGCTTAAGTGTTTTGTCATATAAATTACATGCTATCAATTATCATTATCGACAATATATAATTTATTGTTTTGACAAATTGTTGAAAACTTTAGAATTTTATTGGTTTGTCATTTTCATGTATTTATATGTTACAGCTTGTTGTGCAATGGTAGGAAGGGCTTACTGTAAATAAATGGGTTGGGTTTTGGTGGAAGTCATATAAATTACATGCTATCAATTATCATTATTTTGGTTTGTTGCAGGTGAAATAAGCACCGGAAAAGATCCATTTTGTGTGGTCATTCCAGTGGTAGTTTGTAATGTAAGAAGCTGAAGAGTGGGAGTTTCTAATATAAGAAGCCATGAAATTGTAGCTATCGGTTGATGTATGAAGCATTGAAGCCCAGTCTTTGTTTTAATTTTTTAGAAACAATTTATATATCATGTTTGTTTTTTATTTTTATTTTGCACAAACTATTTAAATTGGTCTGTAATATAATATTAGGGACTTTGAACTCTTGATCTCAAAGTCAAGTAGACACTTCAGACCTTTAAATTTCATGTTTGGTCTGTGAATATATTTTTTTAGGAAGATTTTCTAGATTGTTTTAGGAAGAATTTCGGGATTAGATTGATTAGAATTTCATGTTTGGTATGCAGACGATTTTATTTTTACATTGATTAGATTTTATCTAAGCAGGGTTCTATTTTCACATTGATTAGATTTTATCTAAGCAGAGATAAGACACCTAACTGGCTAGATTTGGGCTTCTGATGATTTCATTATAGATTTTTTTTTTTCTTGAGAATTAAGAGTTTCTTAATTAAGCTGACGGTGGGGTAACGTAACACTATAAGAATGTAAATTTTATTCTTACAGTTCAATAGTAAAATATTATTTTTATTAATAAAATTAATAGATAAGGTGTTTAATTAACTTGGATTTGGTAAAAAAAAAAATTTATAATTATATTTTGTTTTTAGTAATTAATCCCAAAAAATTTTAGTTAAATTCAATTAACTGAATTACCCGAAAAGGTAATTCGGTCAGATTCGGTTCAGTGTGATTCAGTAGTTCGATCGACTCGGTTAATAGCATCATTTAACCGAAATTTTTTGTTAATTCGGTTAATTACCCGAATTTGACCGAACCAACCATTTGCTTACCCCTAGTCCATATATAGACATCACATGAGGAATCAAAGAATATAAAATTGTTACAATTAACAGAAGAGAATATATTTTGGTTACAATTTATCCTGCTGTAGCTGGGTTGCTATAGCTAATTATCACTAGGAGCACATAGTCTAATAAGAATGTCTCAATATGTTTCTCAAAGATTTTTATTATTTTCTTAAACAGACATATATATATATATCCCTTACTCTTTAACATCGGCAATACCATATTCCAACCTGATGTTCCTACTTCCAATCGTTGATGCACTGACCCATGTCTTTCGTATTTAAACAAATAGCAGTGGGGGGAAAAAAAAAACCAAGAGGAATCAATCAAAACTTTTGAAGAACTTGGCTACAAATTGCTGCTTTTTCAATGTAGTACAAGACCAATAGAATGTGAAAGATAATCCACCCAATTTGTTGGGCAGCTGCCATAGTTTAAATGATAATAATTAAATGAATTGACCAGGAAGAAAAGGAATTCTGATCACAGCATCCAAGGTTTTGCAGTGTAAAATAGCTAAAATTGTACAATTTGCATTTGGATGCATAATATAACAATTTGAAGATTAAAAGCTATTATATTTGCAGAAAATATGGATCCTATTATTAATTAACCAGTGCTAAGTTGTTTTGTTTGCAGGTTGTTCATCTTCATCCACACACTTAGTTTATTAATTGAGTTGGTCGCAGTCTATGCCTGCAGCAATGTGATACCCATTCAGTGGAATAGGTTCATCCCACTGATCCTCCAAAACCTTTTGGATGGCAGTCTTCTACCAAAGCTGAACTGTTGAAGGTAATGCGAATCAATTCCCCTATTGTTAAGTTAAGTTGGTGTAGCCCCATTTGAACGTGGAAAAAAAAATGTTTTTTTTCTTTTGACATACTGGTGGAGTTTACCTCTTATTTCAGTTGCGGTTGGATGGATACAAATGGATTACGCCCTTTAGTGTAGGTACAGAAGGTCTGGTGTGCATTTCATTGAAGAAAGAATCAGGATCAAGTGTATTTACGAGTAGAAGTTAGAAGTGGGGCGAAAAGCTCACGTTATGAAGTTATTTTCCGTCCATTTTCATTGGCAAGTCCTTACTGGTTTCTGGCATTCCTTCTCTCTTTTTTCGAATTTTCATGTTATTGTTGAGCTTGCTGAGCTCGGACTGTCTTTTATTGATCATACACCCTACAATCAAAAGGGCCATTAGATTTGTGTCTTTCCCTACATTGGTTTCCATGTGAACAATGTTAAAACTTTCAATTCTTCTGCAAAAGGGCTATGCTTCTTTCTCATATCTTATTTATGTTGACAATATTTTACTGATTTCCTGCAACCAGGGACCTGAAAATTCAACTTTTTTGATAAACATTAATGAACCAATCATTTGGCGCCTTCATGAGATGATCCAGCAAGCCAACCTCAACAGGTTTTTATGACACTCAAACAACTTTTGTTTTAGTTGATCCAATTATTCAAATTGGGTGTGTATAACTTATCTTGAAATTTTGTCTTGAAACTTCAGACTCATGGTGTAGACATGGGGTTTTCTTGATCTAAATATTTCTCGACTCATACCACCTACCTAACATCTTAAAAGTTTTACCCAAAGTGTCAATGGCAATGTCAACGACTCAACGACCAAGAGGTGTTCTTGGGTTTTGGTCATCCTTAATGACTGTATTGGGGAATACAGAAAATATGCCAGTAAGCATTATAGTTATACTCTTTTCAACTCTTTAGTTCTGATTTCTTTTTATTCTTGTTGAAGATGTTACCTTTAAATTCTCTAGCTGAGCCTTCAAGCTCAGAGGCATTGTATACAAGTGGCACTTGTGGGAGTTATCCCTGCAATTTGATGAACTACGTAAATCTGATTTGAGCAAATATTTTGTGTTAACACCAAAATGTCCTACTCTATGGTGATCTGCTAATCAAAAGTCAAAACATAAGTTTAACAAACAACAGATATATTTTTATTGGGTCTCGCAATTACTGATTAGTGATGTTTTTGGGCAAGGTCTTTGGGAGTGGTGTCCGAGTTATGAAAAAATTATCAATCTATCACGCCATTCATAGACTAATCCAATTAAATGGTAACGATTTCTAAATAGATCACATGAGCAAATCTTAATTATTATTCCTTCCATGATAAATCCTTATCTTAATTTCTTATTTAGGAAATAAATGCATCCTTTTACCTTTTATATATTTAAATTTATATATTTTTAATAGAACAATAATATAATACTAAGAATTTAAAAAAAAAAAATTGAATTAGTAATGAGAAAAAATGAACCAAGTTACCTAGTATAATAGATATAAAATTGAGACTATATATTATACCCAAAAAAAATATAAAATTGACATATAAGTAGATTATAAAAATATTTTTAACTCTTTATAATGTGTCTCATGATTTAGTTGGTGAATTGGCAAGTATCCATTAATGAGTGGTCGGTAATGTTTTCATCTCTCCGATTTGATGTTGCCTAAACGGGTTCAAAGGGCTTGCCTAAATAGGGATTCTAAATCATTAATTTAAAAAAATATTACCTAATAAGGAATTATTAGAAAGCCAACCATCTGTACATCCAAGTTTTTTCAGTTTTAACTCATGAGAGTAGTTATCTTCATTTAAAATGGAAGGCACAATTCTTAGGGTAAAATGAGTTGAAATTTATTGATGTATTCATTTGTACATCCTGAGTTTGTTAGTTTTAGCCCATGAGAGTAGTTATCTTCATTTCAAATCAGATGCCCAATTCATAGGATAAAATGAGTCTTGAAATTTATCAATGTGTTTATCTATTTTTGAGAGAGCTTCTCATCAAGGGAGAATGATGAATTTTTAAGGATATGAAGGAAAATATGAAATGATTGAAATAAATCATTTAAAATTGTTTAATTAGGTCAGGATAAATCAAAGGTTTCATGAAAACGTGTGCATGTGGCAAACTGCTCTCATTAACAATGCAATATCAAATGTTCAAAAATATATTCTCTGGCTCTTCAATTGCTTTGGGACTTTGATATACTGGGAAATGACTAGAAAAATTCCCTCTTTTAATAGGTAGATCTAGGTTAAACAAGAAAAATCATCCACAAATGACACAAAATAAGTACTTTTTTTTTTTAAGCTAAAAGAGGGCGGCACCTCCATTTATTTATTAATATAACTTCACTTTTAGCGGAAGAATACCGTGGTTACAAGATAAAATAAAAGGGAGAGTACAGAAAAACCTTCCCACAAAAAAACCAACATCAGCAACCAACCAAATTAAGACAACAAAACTAAACATAACTAACAAAGAAGATCAAAACATAAACACAACCAAACTCAAAACAAAATACATCAAATGAAACTCTAGAATTGAACTAACGACGAATGGAAACGATACCCCACCTATCCATCCGAAAAATACCTTTCAGATAACGTGGTAGAAGGTGTTGTTTTTTGTAAATTACATTGTTTCCCATTTCTCCCTCTTGCAAGAAAATCAGTCGCGCTATTACGTTTCCTATATTGATGCATCACCATGACGTTCACTCCTTCTAACTCCACCATGAGCTCCTCCCAAAATTCCCAAAGATACCACAAAGTACACCTACCTTTCCAAAGCCAATCTACTACGTATAATTCGCGAGTCACTTTCAATAATCACATTAAAATAATGCAAACGTTTGCACAAACGAATTCCTTCCCTGATTGATTTTAATTCAGCACTATTATTCGTACCATTGCCAAAATAACTTAAAAAAACTTCTTTTACCATGCCATGACAATCCCGAATAATTCCTCCACCTCTTAAAATACTCGGATTGTCCTTAAAACTCTCCTCACAATTAAGTTTTATCCACCCTACTAGAGGTTTAACCCACGAAATAATTTTTCAGGTATGTCGCAAACTCCCTTATGCTTAATTTGAAACTCATTCAAAATTTTAATGTTTGCCTTCTTCAATTTTTGAAAAGAATTGGCGCTCTCAATAATAAAATTAACCCAAAATCGAACACTTCTCCACATTTGATCTGCACTTTGATAAACTCTTTCCATTCTCGCTTTACATCTTCGATTCCAAAGACACCACGTAATCAAACACAAAATCAGCCCTATTAAAATACCTTTAATAGACGATTTTTGAGCATAGTAGAACCAATTTGCCTTTTTGTTTTTCCAAGGAAGGAATCTTTGGAAAGGAATCTCCAACGCCACACTAGCCCAACGCCAAACCTCTGAAGCCACCTCACCTATATAAAGAATATGATCAATATTTTCCTAACTTCTCTGAACGCAGCAATCATAAGCCGAAGTCATCGATATTCCTTTGGCCTGAATTCTATCATCTACAGTTAAGCATCTAAACCAGGCTCTCCATAAACACATTGAGATTCTTCTGGGCAATAAAGAATGCCAAAACCAGTCATTCCACAAAAAATTGTCACTTCTGCTCCTCACTGCCTCCTAAGCCGTTTTTGTAGAAAAAATATCGTCAAGGGCAAGCTTCCAAACAAAAATATCCTGCCCACTTTTACCCATCGGCACCTGGTGCAAAATTTCCCTTATTTTATCGGCACCAACCAATTCCAGTACTAAATCAGAGTTCCAATTATTATTTAGCCAACAATCCTTAATACACAGTTTCTTGTTCAAAATATCCTCAGTGCTCACATATACGAGTCTGATGACAGCCACTTGTCGAACCAAAAAAAAGAGTTCCCACCTCTCACCAAAATTTTAACATTATCCATAACTTCTGGAATGGTGGCCATAATTGATTTCCAAAATTGAGAGTCATTTGGTTTCCCCTTCCTTATTAATAAATGATCATTTCTACAATATTTAGCCTTGAAAAAACCTGCCTATAGATTGTTAGAGGTAAGCAATCTAAAAGAAAATTTCATGAGAAGATATTTTTTAACTTCCTTAAGATCTCTCAGGCCCAGACCCCCTTCTGAGATAGGTTTACAAATTTTTCCCCAAGAGCGCCAATAAATCTTCCTTTTACCTTTCACCTCTCCCCATAAAAAATTAGAAAGAAGAGAGTTAATGTTTATCATATGTGACCTGCGAAACCTTAATAACAAACATCAAATGAATAGACATGCTAGACAACACATGTCTTAATAAAATCAATCTTTCACCTTGCGAGAGCAATTTAGATTTCCACCTTACAATTTTCTTTCTAATCTTCTCCACAAGAGGTTCCATTGTCCCCGAAGACAATTTTTCAGACACCAAAGCCGTACCCAAATATGTAACTGGGAATTTACCTTCCATGAAACTCATGATTCTCAATAAACCACACTTCTGAGCAGGAGTGATGTATTTCGAAAGAAATAACGTTGACTTTGTCTTACTAATTTTTTAACCTGACCACTTCTCATATATTTCAAGAGCGTAAATTAAATTTCTAATAGACCTCTTCCCACCATTCGAAAAAATAAGAATATTATCCACATATAACAAATGGAAAACCAATAGGGCCCCAATCGGATGATTAAATTGACCAATCCGACCAGTCTCATAGTTTTTCCTACGCAACCTTGTCAAAACCTCCTCCATTACGATGAATAAATAAGGAGAGAGTGGATCCCCTTGCCGCAAGCCTCTCGTAGATTGAAAAAACCCTTTAAAGGTTCCTTCATTTAGTTTATATGCTAGTCAAATGTCTTCTCTTATTTTCCTTTATATAAGTTGTGATCATGGAAAAGGATGCACCTTTAAATTGCTCGGGAGATTGATATTTTCTGAGGTTTTTTTTTTTTTAAGCAAATCTATGAATATTCTATTATAATAATTATCACCCCTCATGTTTTGTTTTTTGTTTTGTAAAGAGGAGAGTTGGATAAGAGAGTTGGAAAAGCATTTTGAAGGACTTGATTAGTTTTGGAGAAGAAGAGTTGGAGAAGCATTCTGAAGCACTTGATTAGTTTTGGAGAAGCATTTTGAAGCATTTTTTGCACAAGACAATGGGTGATGGCTTTATGGAGCTACTTGGAATTCATTCAATCAGTTTTTCTTACTCTTTAATTAGAAATGTTTAAATTTTGAAGAACACGTCACACAATTTTATTTTATTTTTTGGTACATTTGACTTCTGCTCGATGATTTTGTTGGGAATTAACAACAAATTTCCAAAACTTGTGAGAAACAAAATAGAGAAAGAATACACGCCAAAGAAAAATCAATCACATGCACAAAACAATATTTACGTGGTTCGACAATTTTGCCTACATCCACGGAGTTGCAGGGATTTCACTATTATCAGGAAGAAAAATACAGAGAGTGCGGTGGTACAATGCTCTCTCTCTCTCACTCTCTCGCGAAGTGTGACCGCTTACCCTAATCACCCAAAAACAATCATTTTATATGCTGTACATAGGGTTTCGAATGGGCTACAAAACGGGCCCAAAAAATTTAACGCAACTAGGCTCCACAAATTTAACGCCTTACGACCCAATCCTTCACTCCATGGACTAAGCCTTAGGATAGAAATTTCTCATTAAACAAAAGTCGGGTCGTCATCCAAATTTAACGCAACTAGACTCCACAAAAGCCCAGCAGGTTTATGTTTAAAAATGTTCATTTCATGTTTTGAGATTTTGATTATATGGATGTTGAGGCTACATTTGCATTTTCCAGTACACTTTTTAACTATATTATATATTCACCGAAATTGAAAATCTTTTAGTGAATGAATGGTACAAAAAGTGTCAGGTACAATTAATTTTTAATTGTACTATTCAAATGGAACAAAAAATAGCACTCGTCATTTTAATTTACAAGTTTGCAACAATAGTCAATTCCAAGTTAAATGATCTATATTAGTCGTTTTGATAATTTATGCAAGCGCTTTAATGATTTATATCATTGGTTTTAATGTCATATACCAGCAATTTTGATGACATATACCATCGATTTTAATAATATATACCGACAATTTTAATACCATGTACAAGCGGTTTTATAGATATATACAAGTCATTTCTTTACTCTGAGCAACGATCTTCTTACGACTATATCAACGTGACAACCTGAATAATAATGAGATTTAAATAATAAAGAGGAAGAGAAATAGAAACAGTAACAGAAGAAGGAAGTGGACGACATTGTACCTTGGAAGGAATAATCGAGGGAAATTATGAGGGCCTCGTCGACGAAGACAGGGGATTCGTCGACGAGGGTATAAGAGGACCTTGTCGATGAAGATAAGATTCGTCGACAAGAAGATACCCAGAGAGGGTTTTGGGGAAGTCTGAAATTCGTGGACGAAGGTGCAGGTTCGTCGACGAAATTTCTATAGGACTCATCAATGAGGTGACGTGTCTTGTCGATGAATCCAGTCCTATAAATATCAAAAACCCAGATTTAAACTTCAAAATTAAGAAATCTCTCACTCTCTCTCTCTCTCTCTCTCTCTCTCTCTCTCTCTCTCTCTCTCTCTCTCCCTTCGACTCCCTCCTCTTCTCCCTTTGATTTCGGGTCAAATTTTTGCAGAATCGACGATCTGAAGCCACCACGACGCTCCCGGAGAAGTTCTCTGCATATCTACCGAAGCAGATCGTCAGTGGAACTCCGTTGAAAATCATCCCTGAGTAGAGGTAAGGCTTTTTTAGCCAAATTTGGTCTTACGGTAGTTATAGAAAATGATATACACATGACAATACTAAAGTTTAGTACTAGGAGTTTTCATTTTTAGGGTATTGATTAGGAAATCCTACGGGTGTGAGTTCAGAATTTATAAGGGCTTTTCTCAGTTACCAAGTAAGGGAATAAACTAAAACAGTTATTTTCCATGCAAATTATTATTATATATGAGTAAGCTTATTTTCAAGAAAGCATGTATTATATCTGAATATTATAAAAGAAATGCACGTTCGGGAAAATACTACTATTATATTGAAATGTATATATATGTATGAGATGCCAGAAATTATGATTTTTAGAATACAATGCATGACTTTATACAACAAATGTGTGGCATGAATATTAGTTTACGTGAAATGTATTACGATATGACTTTGTTACGAATGAAGCATGTTTTCAGGAATATAAAACGTTACAGTACAAATGATATTCAAAATACATGATAATTGATTTATTTTCAGAATGATGTATATATGAAATGATTTCGGCTCAATGCCGTATTTATGAAATGTTCGGCACAAGGCCGTATATATGGAATAATTTTGGCACGAGGTTGTATTTATGAAATGATGAATAATGCTATAATATCATGTATTATATGTTATCAAAACCCGAATGTTAGTTTAGTTCAGTTCAGTTTAGTTCAGTTCAGGAGCACGGTATCGTAGCTTATAGATCAGATATCTATGATCAGATTGGTGCTAACCACCCCACGAGGAGGTGGGAGATGGATAGTCGATGTGGCTTTCAGTAAAGTGTGGATGTCCACTTGGCAGTCCAGACCAGGGTGTGGCGGGCCCATTATACTTACAGACATTTTTTACTCCGCAGTGGTCGGCCAACCATTGTCGGGTCCCGCCTTTGGGCTGCACAACCCGTCATGGGGGGTAATACATGACATCAACTAACTATTTATCCTGGGTATGTTTTCAGTATTATCAGATATAACAGACAATTTATGAATGATATGAGTTACTAGAAAAATATATTAGTATATGATGATTCAGTATGTTATGACGAATGTTTATACATGTATGAAATGTATTGTATATGTATAACTATATTATATATTCATGTTGTCACACAACTGCGTTTAGTTTATTTTCCCTTACTGAGAAGTGTATCACCCCCGAACTTAATTAATTTTTCAGGAGACCCTAAGAGACCGGCGGATCGTGGCCGCCGTTGAGTGAGTTTAGCTTCCCCACTAGAAGGGTAAGCTTTGATCTAGGATCAGGAGATTTTGTTGTAAGATTCTAAATCTATTTTGATGTTTTGGAGATTGTATTCAAATACTGTATTTTGGGAACGTAGTAGGCTCTGGTATTATATAATTAATGGCTTAGTGGATGTAAATTATTTTTACTGCTACTTAGGTTTTCGCTGTTTATGTTAGGCTATCCCCACTACCCACGGGTTCGGGTTGATGTTATTATTGTTTACGTTTATTATGTGATAAGTTAAATAGGTCGTTACAATCAATGTTAGAATTTGTCATATACCAGCAATTGTGAAACCATTTTACCCATGGTCTTTATAACCGTTGCTATATAGGATTTGCTATAGCGGTTTCAAAAGTCACTGGTAAAAGATTTTACTAATTGTTCAATGTCAACGATTTTATTAATTATATCAGTAATGTCAACGATTTTATTAATTATATCAATAGTTTTAGTAGCAGTTGATGATGCATATGTTTTCTTGTCTTTTCCGGTGATTAAAATTTTTGGCGAAAGCTTAATATCATATAGTGATTTAAATCTTGACTATGAAAAATTTTATATTAGACATCGTACGTTGTGCATTCAATAATTAGAATAAACTAGCTCGTACATGTAAACAAATATATTCATGAAATTGAACTTGTTGATTTGGCATATAAATTAAAGGGGTTAGGCATACCAAATTGAACTTGTTGATTTGCCAAATAAATTAAAAGGGTCAGACATACCAAAGACGATATTATATATTGATATGATCCATTTGGCTATTCAATAATTTCTTCCAGAATATATTTTGGATTTATATCATACCCTAAATCATGGCAGCTGGTTTTATTGTGAAAAATATCAAACAAGGAAGTATAAATTATATATATATAGAGAGAGAGAGAGAGACACACACACACACACACACACATCATTGACTGTTGAGGGGAAGACAAAGAGAACACCCCAAGCGTGTGAAACTAGAAGGGCCTCTTGTTGGCCCACCCTTAGAATTTCAAAATCTTTGAAAACATCATCAACGCAAAACGCTCGTCATCTTCTTGGGAACACTCTTCCCCCTTCTCCTCTCTCTCTCTCTCTCTCTCTCTCTCTCTAAAGCCCTTTTAAAATTCTCCTTCTGCGTTAAATCGCAGACTCTCTTAGCTTTATTTATTTTGATTCTTCTTCGGTTTCTTCTTCTTCCCACCTTTTCCCTGTGCTCTTGGGTTTACTAGCAAGAAGCAAATCCAGACCATGAAGAAGAAGAAGAAGAAGAAGAAGAAGAAGAAGAAAAGTTTTTTCATATACTTTTCTTTAATTTGTTGACTTGTTTTCCATGAAGAGTTCTCATCCAAAGGAAGCCAGTTTAGCGCTCGGCGTACAGGGAAAGGCCAGGCATTGCTCTTTTTTGTGTTTCTTCTTCTTATATGTATATGTTTAATTCCTTGTTTCTTTTAGGATTCTTGAACGTGGGATGATGTATGCATACACTGCAGCCACAGGTTCAAGGCAATCAATTACGAGTAATTTTATTGTTTTTTCTGAGATCTCCACTTGATGATTTTATCTTTTCTCCTACTTTAAGTCTTTTTGTTGTTCAAATTCAAATGGGTTTCGCTCAGATCATTCTTTAATCTGCTCATCTGCTCCAATCTGCAGATTGAACACACATGATATATATACTGGATGAACAGGATGAACAGTACATTTACTAGCCAGTCCCAGCCAATCAAAACAAATGGATATAAATAATTAATTGTTAATTCATTGTAATTGAAGTTTTTGAAAGAATAATTGATATTTGTTACAAAAGATACAGGAAAATAAATAGAAAATAAAAAAGACGTGACAAAAATTTTCTTAATTCGATAATCCCTACTCCACGGGCGATTGAGATAAAAAACTTCGCTATCACATGCAGAATTACAAAATGATTTGGAACCGATTTTATACAAAATATCGAAACTAGCCTAGTACAAAATATCGGAATCGGCCTTTCACAAGATATCTCTCTTCTATTTATCTCTAATTTTTTTTATATGTATACCTTACTTCAAGCATGCATGTGAGTATACAAGCATGCAATGTGTATATAGATATGTCTTCCAAATGTGAGTGGTAGGGCGCCCTTTTATAGGGCAATATGAATATCAATGCATTTATTGGGGTGAAAAAATCAAAGTGGTAGAAGATTGGGTGGTGGAAGATGGGCTGACATACACAATTTTCATAACACTCTCCCTTGAATGTCACTCATATATTAATTCCTGTAAAGATCTTTAAGATGTCTTATTCCGATGAGGTGAACCAATTTCCCTGAATGTTATAGTAGGTAAAGTTTTGGTGAACAAATCTTCTAAATTATCACTTAATCAGATCAGCCGAACATCTATATCACAATTCTTCTGGAATTCATGTGTATAGAAGAATATTGGAGAGATATGTTTTGTTCTGTCACATTTTATGTATCCTCCTCTTAGTTGAGTTATACATGTAGCATTGTCTTCATATAAAACTGTTAGAATATCTTTAATTGATTAAAGACCACAATTTTCTTGGACATGAGAAATCATTGATTTGAGCTACACACATTCTTTACTAGCTTCATGGATAGTTAGTATTTCATAATGATTGGAAAATGTTGTTGTAATCGTCTGCTTTACTAATTTCCAAGAGATAGAGGTTTTATCGTAAAGAAAAACATATCCAGTCTGAGATTTAGCATCGTGAGGATCAGATAGATATCCAGCATCTGCATATCCTACTAGTTGAGATTTAGAATCAAATGAGCAGAATAGACCCAAATTAGATATACCTCTCAAATAGCTTAGAATGTGCTTAATTCCATTCCAATGTTGTCAAGTAGGAGTAGAGTTATATCTTACTAGTAGATTTACAGAAAATGTAATTTCAGGTCTTGTACAATTGACCAGATACATTAGAGAGCCGATAACACTTAAATTTGATACTTCAGAACCAAGTAATTCATCCCCCTCACCATGAGGTCGAAATGGATCTTCCTTAACATCAAGTGATCGCACCATCATTAGAGATCCCAAAAGATGAACTTTATTCATATAGAATTGCCTTAATACCTTTTTGATATATTTAGATTAATGAACGAAATTCCATCATTTACATGTTTAATCTATAGGCCAAGACAAAATTTTGTCTTTCCTAAATCTTTCATCTCAAATTCCACCATTAAATAATTAGCAGCTTTGGTAAGCTATTTAGGAGTCCCAACTAAATTCAAATCATCAACATAAACAGTAATTATAGTAAATCTGAATTCTGATCTTTTAATAAAAATGCGTGGACAAATTGGATCATTTATGAATCCTTCTTTTACAAGGTACTTACTTAATCGATTGTACCACATGCGTCCAGATTGCTTTAATCCATATAAAGAACGTTGAAGTTTAATTGAATATAAATTTTCAGGTTTTTCTTCAGGCAATATAAATCCTTCGGGAATTTTCATATAAATTTCATTATCTAATGATCCATATAGGTATGTTGTTACTGCGTCCATAAGATGCATGTTCAGTAACTGCTAGCCCAATTAAGAATCTGAAAGTGATTCCATCCATTACGAGAGAATATGTCTCCTCATAATCAATTCTGGGTTTTTGCAAGAAACCTTGTGGCACAATCCTTACTTTATATCAAATAATTTCATTTCACGTGCGCACAAATACTCATTTGTATCGAACGGGTTGAACATTTTCTAGTGTCTGGACTATATGTCCAAAAATTTCTCCTTTTAGAGAGTTTAATTCTAATGTGATAGTCTCTTTCTATTTTGGTCAATCCCTTCTATATCGACATTCATTAACAGATTTAAGTTCAGGATCCTCATTACTTCTAGTAATGTCAATAGCTACTGTATATGCAAATGTGTTATTAATAACTTTATTTCTATCTCACATTTCTCCTGTGTAATGAATTGAGATCTCATTATTATTTCTAGGTACCTGTTTCTTTTCAAGCGATGTCTCTTCAAGAGTTTTCTCTTTAGGAGATTCTTCTTCAGGAGGTTTCTCTTCAGGAGATTCCTCTTCAAGAGGTTCCACAATAGGGATTTCATTTTCAGAAAAAATGGGTTTGTGAATGTCGAATGGATTATCCATCTCTATAACCTCTTCTAGAGTGTTTACAGATTTTAATTTTCTCATTTTGGGAGTTTTATCTTTTGCACCAACAAGCCTTCCACGCTTAACTTGCGATTTAGGTTCATTAGCCAACTATTGTCCTTCAAGGACATCAATACGTGCTGAAATATTTGCAACAGGTATACGAGATTTTAATATGGCCTTGGTATCTGCAAAAGAATCTAATAATTGATTTGCCACCCGTTGCAAATGTATAATCTTCTGAACTTCAAGTTCACTTTGATTTGTGCGAGAATCTAAATGAGATAACTCATGGCATTCCATGTGATTTCATATTGTGCTTCAGACACTGATTTTGCTCCTTTTAATGTTGAGAACACCATTTCATCAAAATGACAATCTTGAAATCGTGATTTAAACAAATCACCTATTAAAGGTTCAAGATATCTAATAATAGAAAGGGAATAAAAACTAACTTAGATACCAAGCTTACGTTGAGGACCCATTTTAGTTCTTTGAGGAAGGTGAAAAGGAACATAAACTGCACAACCAAAAGTTCTTAAATAAGAAATATCAAGTTGTTGCCCAAAAATTAATTGCATGGGTGAAATATTGTTATAAGCAGTTGGCCTTGCACAAACTAAACATGTAGTATAAGGAATAGCATGTCTCCAAAGAGATAAAGACAATTTAGTTCTCATAATCATAGGTCTAGCAATGAGTTGAAGTCCCTTAATAAAATATTCAGCTAAACCATTTTGTGTATGGGTATAAGCAATGAGATGTTCAACATCTATTCCAAGTGACATGCAATAGTTATCAAAAGTTTTGGATGTAAATTCACTAGCATTATCCAAACAAATTGATTTAATTGGATAATCGGAAAAATGAGTTCATAATCTAATCAATTGAGAAAGAAGTCTAACAAATGCAATATTACGAGTAGAAACTAGAGAAACATGTGATCATCTAGTAGATGCATCAAATAAGACCATGAAATATCTAAATAGTCTAGATGGTGGATGTATCAGTTTGCATATATCACCATGAATTCTCTATAAGAAATTGGGAGATTCAAGACTTACTTTTGAACAGATGGTTTGACAATTAATTTCTCTTAAGAGCAAACAGTACACATTCTTTAGTGGATGACCATGTGAATTCTCAATAATTCTTTGCATCATTACATCTTCAGGATATCCAAGACGACCATGCCAAAGTATAAATAACTTTGGGTCATTGCACTTTTGGTGCAAGAGATTATATGATTCAGCTACTTTAATCTTTGTGTAATACAATTCGGAAGATAAAGTTGATAGTTTTTCTAAAATTTGTTTCTTCGTAGAAATAATAGAAGTAATATAAGGGAATTATTTACTTCCTTTATATGTAGTTTCAATGTGAAATCCATTGAGTCTTAAATCTTTCAAGTTTAACAGATTTCTTCTAGATCTGCTATAATATAAAGCTTCATCAATTTGTAATAAAGTACCAAATATTTCCTATCTCGAAGAATTATGTGTGTTGTAGCACTGTCATCTAAACAAACTTCTTCCAAAGACATCTTGGAATCGATCAAGGCTTTAAGACAATTTACACTACAACACATATTTTAAAAACCCGACCATTATTATCATTGATCATAGCAACAATAAATACGATTATTTATTTATTAAAACCAAATACAATATTACTTACTATATATCTTAAAATATTACATCATTATTTTCATCTAGATTCATAAGGAAATTAGCAACATCAAAATAAATAAAGTTGGATGGTCCAGTATTAAGATCTATTAGAACAACATTATTAGCAAAATTTGTTTCAACTTCTTTACTCTTTTCTTTTTCTTTTACGGAGGCTTGGTATAGATCAACCATGTGTCTGGGCGTACGATAGGTATGCGACCAATGACATTTTCCTCTGCATCTGTAACATTCAGTTTCATGCTGCTTGGGTCACTGATTTTGATCATTTACCCACTTTTGGATGTCATTCCTCTTCTAAGGGATTGCAGCCTTACGTTGATGCCAATGATTCTTTCGACCACGGCCACGATCATACTCACGACCATGCTTGTGGCTTTGTCCTTGACCATGAGATGTATTAATATTCACTTTAGGGAATGGGTTCGAACTAGTTGGATGAGTTTGGTGAGTTTTTTATCAAACACTCGTTATTTTTCCCAATAACAAGAAGACATGATATAAGTTCAGAAAATTTAGTAAATCTGCTGCAGGAGTACTTAGTGGGATGGAAAGTAGTAAAAACAATTTTCTAGCATGTCTTCATAGTAATTTTTTCACCACATAATTTTAGTTTTGAGCTAATCTTATGTAAAGATGAGTTATATTCACCAATTGCTTTAAAGTCTTGTAACCTCAGGTGTAACCATTCATATCGAGCTTTTGGTAAAATCATAGTTTTTTGGTGGTCAAATCTATCCTTTAAATTTTTCATAGAATAAGTGGGTCTTTAACAGTGAGGTATTTAGTCTTTAATTCTTCATCTAAATGATGATGAAGGAAGAACGTTACTTTTGCACGATCCTGCAGGGATACGATATTTCCATCTAAAATAGTGTTTCCCAAGTTCATTGCATTTATATGGATATCAATATCGAGAATCCATGATAAATAATTGTTGCCTTTGATGTCAAGGGGAACAAATTCAACTTTGCTTAGGTTCAACATCTAAATGAATTAACAATAACAACAACAATACACCAAGCCTTAAGTCCCACTAAGTGGGGTCACTTATATGAATCCCTTTCCGCCAATTTATGCGATCATTGACCTTTCTTTTTTTTTTTTTTTGACAAATTTGAGGATATTAAATCTTTACTCACTATCTCCTCCCAAATTATTTTAGGTTTACCCCTACCCCTTCTACTGCCCCCCACAATAGCTAACTCACTCTTTTTCACTGGTTCACTATGTGGCCTACGTTGCAAGTGTCAATACCATCTGAGTCATCCCTCCCTGATCTTATCCTCTATAGGAGTTACACCCAACTTGCTGTGAATCTGTTCATTCCTTAATTTATCTTTCAATATTATACCACTCATCCATCTAAACATTCTCATCTTGGCAACTTTTACTTTTTAGATATTATATTTCTTCGTCGCCCAACATTCTAATCCATAAAGCATAGTTGGTCTTATAACTATCCTATAAAACTTCCCCTTCAATTTTAAGGATATTCTATGATCATAGAGAACACTTGAAGTACTTCTCTATTTTACCCAACCTGCTTTAACTCTATGCATTACATTGTGATGACCCGATTTTTCTATCATTTTTTTATTATAATAATAAGCCATAATCAATCATCTAGAAAATATCTCTGATACCACATATTTATATGACCCGACCTGAAGTGGGGTATCGGGTGATCCAACCATCACTCAATAATAATACCAAGCAGCGGAAACAAAATATGCATACAATCCCAACCACAATAGCAGAGTATTAACATCATCAAAATACATAAGTAACTCTCTTTCCAAATCTATGCTTTAATATAATACTAGGAATCCCAAAATATCACTACAATATCAGAGTGCTATAATCTCCACACACATATACATGTACATCCCCAAAAATCCATAGGTACTCTAGGGGTTACACTGCATACCCCAACTTTAACACTTACCCTGAATCCCAGGGTACAGCAGTCTCCTTTACCTCGAAGCTCTTTCTACCGGCCTATATTGGTTTCCTAAAATGTTTAAATTTTGGGTGAGACACCTCTCAGTAAGCCGAAATAAATTATTGACTGTGTGTAGCACATGAGTTTTAATATATCATCACATTCATTTAAATAATTATAACAATTAAGAAAATATATCGATATGTACTCATAATCATAAATATAAAACATAGTGTTGTAAACTTTCATATCATTTTCATAATCATATACATAAGCTTTCATATCTCATATCATATACATACTCATTCATTTCTTATATCATATACGTACTCTTTCATTTTTCATATTCATAATCACATACTAGCCTATAGGTATCCACTAGCATATAGCACAACACGTCTATAACTTATGGTTGTTCATTTCTCATATCATATCTCATTTTCATAGTCTAGATCATGAGTATCCACCAGTATAAAATACACTACGCGTATGTAACTCATGACTGATCATTTCATTTTTCACTTTTCATAAATATTTTATAGCTCATGAGCATCCACCAATATAAAATACACTACGCGTTTATAGCTCATGGCGGTTCATTTTCGCGTCTATAATGAGAAGTCATCCTGAGGATAATCACATCGTCATGTATTCACGCCACATGACCGGGTTGTGTAGCTCGAAAGTTGGACTTAACCGCGGTTGGCCTACCCGATTCGATCAAAACAGGAAACACGTCTGTAGTACGATTGGCGTACTCAATCCTAGTCCAGATCCTAAGGGATAACACAACCCTTCACAGGCCCAATCGACTACTTCTCCACAAGCTATGCAAGCCGGGTGGTTGCACAAATATAATGCTAGTAACGGTATCGTGCTCTATAGACTATGGTCCATCAAGATTCTCATTTCCACATTTCTGTATTCCCATTTCATCATTTCTGTAATTCTCATCTCATATCTGTAAACATATCTCATTTCAATATTTCTATGTAAACATATTTTGCATATCACAATTTATCATCATTTCTTAGTAAAAGCACATTTGTATATAAATCTCATATCATCACGTGTATATATATATGTATGTATGTATAAAACATAACTGGGTTTCCCATAACTTCACATCTGAATAAAAACATATCTGGGTATCTCATATAATCATATCTATATATCACATATTTCAATATCAACCACATTCCCAAAAATAAAACTGTTATATCATATTCCTCATGCCATACAATTTTTTAATTGATAACCATAATATAATAGGCGCAGGGAAAATATTTATTTCACAGTATTCCAAAACTATATATCATATTTTCATTTTCATATACGATAAATCAACCAGATCATTTCTCAAAAATATCTGTTATAATTTATTCCCTTTACCTGCTTATTGAGAAGGTGTTTGCTAGGATCTCTAAACCAACGCCCACGGCGTTCAGAGCTTAAAACCCTGAAATATTTTTTCCCAGTTCAATCAGCTCAACTCTTGCATTATAATCATTTAAACATCCCTAGAACCATACACTCCATTTAATCAATTAAATTCTAAGCAGTTAACACATTTTTAACCCTTACCTCAACTTTGGAGTGGTGCCTAGGAACCCCAAAGCACAAATTCATCCTGATTAACTTGCATAGAATTGCCCCTAGAACCTCGTGGTGATGTATGATTGTCGAAATTGGCTGAAATCAGAGAGAAATTGAAGAGAGAAAGGGGAGGGTTCGCAGCCTTAAGAGAAAGAGAGAGAGAGAGAGAGAGAGAGAGAAAGAGAGAGAGTATGTTTAATTTTATAAAAAATAAATGACTTAAGGCTTATTTATAGGTTGTTTTCCCAGCCATACTCGTCGATGAGAATAAAGTATTCGTCAACGAGTCAAAGAAGGACACTCATCGATGAGAACAGGGGGTTCGTCAACGAGCCTTTAAATATGAGATTTCCTAGCTCTCGGGATCTCCTCGTCGATGATGCCAACACTCGTCGATAAGTCCCTACTGCATTGCCCTTTCAAATTTTCTTTCTTCTTTTCTTTATTTTCTCATTAATTAAAATTTTCCAATTCTCTACATACATCATCTTCAATTTCTCCTTCAGCTTGTATAATAGATCCAAGGTATCGAAATCTACAAGTAGTATTTATTTCTTCATCATTAAGTTTAACTTTGTCTCCAATATTCCTTCTACCATTACTAAAATTACATTTTATATATTGTATCTTATTTCTACTTATCCTAAAGCCTCTAGATTCCAAAACTTCTCTCCATAATTCTAACTTAGCCTCTACTCCGTCCCTAGTTTCGTCAATTAATACAACATCATCTGCAAACAACATACACCATGGAACCTCCTTTTGAATACTTTTAATCAATAGGTCCATTACTAAAGCAAAGAGATAAGGACTCAAAGCAGATCCTTGATATACACCTATGGTGATTGGAAATTCTCTAATTTCTCTATTTATAGTCCTTACACTAGTCATTACTCCATCATACATGTCTTAATGACATAAGTATACCTACTATATACACCTTTTTTTTTCTAAAACCCACCATAGAACTTCCCTAGGTATCCTAGCATATGTTATATCAATGTTAATAAATATCATATGTAAGTCCCTCTATTTTTTTCCTAAACTTTTCGATTAATCTTCTTAAAAGATATATAGCTTATGTGGTAGATCTCCTAGGCATAAAACCAACTTGATTTTCTAAGACCTTCGTTTCTAACCTTAATCTTTGTTTAACTACTCTTTCCCATAGTTTCATCATATGATTCATAAGTTTAATTCTATGAAACTTATACAATTTTAAATCTCTCCTTTATTTTTGCATATAGGTATTAAAGTGTTTTTCCTCCATTCATCTGACATTTTCTTAGTTTTTATAATTATATTAAATAAATTAGTTCACCATATAATTTCGTTATCACCTAAGCATTTCCAAACTTCAATTGGGATGTTATCTAGTCTCATAGTTTTCCCACTTTTTATCTTTTTTAGTGCAAACTTAACTTCATTAAGTCTAATTTTGTGAATAAATTTCATATTTTTAGTCTTTTCCTCATTTGACAATTCTAAATTTAAACCTTCTATTTGATTTTCATAAAACAACTTACTAAAGTAATTCTTTAATGTCTTCGTCTTTAACCAAGACAATATCATCCTTACTTTTTATACATTATACATTTCCTAAGTCCTTACTCTTCCTTTCTCTACCTTTAGCAAGTTTAAATATATCTCTTTCTTCTTCTTTTGTATCTAATCTATCATACAAACTATTAAATTATCTATATTTAGCTTCACTAACGGCCTTTTTTGCATCTTTTCTTGTCTCTTAATACTTTTTTAAGTTATCCCCATTTCTACATTTTTGCCACGTTTTATATCAAATTCTTTTCGTCTTTATGGTTTTTTGTACATCTTTATCCCACCACCAATTTTCTTTGCTATTCGAGAATCTTCCCATTGATTCACCCAAAATCTCTTTTGCTATCTTTTTAATAGAGTTAGCTAATCTACTTCAAAGAGTATTTGTATCTATCACATCCTCTATAATCCAATCCCAATCTTTAATCATTTTATCTTAAAATTTTATTAGATTTTCTCCTTTTAGGTTCCACCACCTAGTTCTCTTATATTGGTTTATTCTTTTTCTTCAATTTTTAATACATATATCTAATACTAAAACTCTATGTTGTGTGATTAGGTTTTCACTTAGAATAACTTTACAATCCTTGCATGATAAACGATCTACCCTCCTATTTAAAAAATATATATATTTGACTTCTATTTTGACCACTTTTAAAGGTTATTAAATGTTCTTCTCTCTTCTTAAAGCAAGTATTAATTATACTAAAATCATATGACATAATGAAGTCTAAGATCATCTCCCCATGCTCATTTTTGTCTCTATATCCATATCTTCTATGTATCCTCTCATAATTTTTACTTTCCCTTCCAACGTGTCCATTCGAATCTCCTTCTATAAATATTTTCTCAGTCCCTGATATGCCTTGTATAATACTATCCATATCTTACCAAAATTGTCTCTTAAGATTTTCTGCTAAGCCGACTTGAAGAGCATAAGCACTAATGATATTTATTTTCTCTTGTCCTAACACCATCTTGATTTTTATAATTTTATCTCTTACTCGATTTACATCAACAATGCTATCTTTTAAGTTTTTGTCTATAATAATTCCTACTTCATTCTTAAATTTTTCTCTTCCAGTGTACCAAAGTTTAAATCCTGATTTATCAATTTCTCTAGTTTTCTCTCCCACCCACTTAGTTTCTTGAAGGCAAATTATATTAATTCTTCTTTTAATCATTATATCCACAATTTCCATGCTTTTACCCATAAGTGTCCCTATATTCCAAGTTGTTAATCTAATCCTAGTTTCTTGAACTAACGTTTTTACCTACCCACATCTAGAATGATGCAAGAACTCTCGTATATTTGACACTGTACTCGGGCGCCGACACAACGCGTCACTTCAAAGTGACAACCTAGCCCACCCTCACCCACTTTTCACCACACCCAGGTGGTACAAGTGCAACACATCTGTGATGCCCTGATCTCCATACCATTTTTTTTCCTCTTTAATAAATAATAAATATTAACCAAACATCTGCCATGTCGAAAACTTTAATACCATTCTAACACAATCCAAACCGAAGTGGGTTACCAGGTATTCAGTCTATTTCATACAACCATACCTTTTAGCGGAATTCAATATTAACATACCTAACAGCAGAAGTTAATATTTACAAACCATATATAATACAAATAACCAAAGTTCTAACCATCCATATATGTCCCAAAACCCACAATATACACTAGGAATCATATATCCCTAAACAAAACACTCACCCTGTCTATCAGGGTACCAACTTCCCTCTATCACAGAGCTCTGTCACCTGATATGTCACAGTTTCTTAAAATATTAGATATTTGGGTGAGACACATCTTAGTAAGATGGAATAAATTATTTATAGTGTGTGGCAGTATGAGTTTCGTTATATCACAAAATACTCATTTCAGTGATAATACCATATGAGAAAATATACAAATTGTTGACTTTTTGAGTCCGATCCCTGTTTTTGTGTACCTAGTGTTTTGAACAGATTTATAATTCATAATGCACACACAGAAGAGGAAGATGGAAGCAAGAAAGCTCACATCAACTGGCATTTTCCACGAAAGATAGAAGAGCAAAGAAGAAGACATTTTTTTTGTAATTGTATTGCATTTAATTTTTTATCTTTGGTCTATAATAATGCATGCATTTGCATGATATGGATGAATGCTCAGATCAACCGTAGATTGACCATAAGGAACCAAATGACTGTAGGGCAGGTCGATCGATGCCTGATTTTTTGGGTTATTTCTCAAAGGCCTTAGATCAACCATAGGACCCATAATTCTGCATAAAAAAGTTCACTTTTATCTTAAAGTTAATCATCATATGAATAGGGACAACCTTATAAAGAGAATAGGACCAAAATGCACAAAGTGGCATGTTCTATTGACTGAACTTCTACACGCAGAACCATTCGGTCGACCAAACCTCCCTAGGGTCAACATTTTGACCTTTCGATCGACCAAACCTAAAATGAGTTGCAACACTCTAGTTGACAGAACAAACATGGGGGAGATCCCAATGCCCTGGTCATCCGAACCTTTAGAATAAAATTGACCTGGTCGACCGAACACCCAAGTTCTGTTAACCGAACCCGAAATGGTCGACCGAACCACAGAGGTTTTAAAATTGCCTTAAGAATGGTCGACCGAACACTTAGTTCAAATTCATCTTGGTTGATCAAACTTGGCACCACAGTCAACCAAACCACCAAAGAGGTCAACCGAACCTCTCGAATTCCAAATTTTTTAAGGGCTTAAATGTAATTAACTTTTAATTAAACAATTTGAAAAATACCCAGCGTGTCCCCAACGGTCATAATTTTCAGAAACTCTATATATACCCCTTCATAAGCCAAGATTAGCAACTTTGATTAGCTAATTTTTCTCTCAAATTTTTTCCTAATCAAAGTTCTCTCACATACTATTTTACTTGAAAAACCATTTTGGGGTCAAATTTTTTACTCTCCTACTCTCTTTATTTCTATTTGGAAAAAATATTTTGTAAGAGGGTATGTATTTTGTTTGGGCATCTATTTTGATTGAGTTTATTGCAAAACCAATTTTTGAGCATAACTCTTAATTTCTCCAAATACTTTTTATCGCTAATCTTTGTTGGAGAAATACTTATTTTATTTTGATCTTTGAAGCATGTGCATTTTTCTCTCAACATCAAAGATCACACATCTTCGCTTTTGCAAAAATATTATTAAGACAAAAATCCCTAGGTTTCATATTATTATTGAAATATATTTTTTTGGAGAAAATCTTTTATTAGGGTTTAAATATATTTAAGCACCCTTACTTTACTGAGCATAAATCATATCATATTGGAGTGCATATATTTGAGTTTTATTGTGTACATTTCTACTTGTATTTCATAAGTATTATTATATGTACAAAAATGTTTTTAATGTAATGGTTGGATTCAGCCCGTTAATTGAACTGGGGAGTCTCAGCCCCGTAAGTGAGACTAGTTCAGCTCGGCCTAGTAAATGAGCTGGGGTTTTCCTCGCCCCGTAAGGAGAGGATGTAAATGGCTGATGCTCCGCCCGGTTAAGTAAGCAGGTTTATTAGAATCCTTGGGGGGTATGTCCAAGGTGAGGACGGAAGCTGGTTTGGCCGAACCTCGATAACAAATCTTGTGTGTGTGTCTCTCTCTCTCTCCCCCATCTCATTTGAATTACTGCACTTTAAATTCAGTATGTGTATGCCTATTTATTTACTGTTATATTTAGTTGCATGCACACATTTACTTTGAATGAGATATGCATGTATGCATGAACTGATTAGTTTAATCCTTTTACATACACGCATTTAATATTGAATGAGATATGATATGTGGTGAATCAGGGTAAATGTTTAATTTAGTCAAAATGTTTTAAAACCTAATTCACCCCCCTCTTGGGATCACAACAATTCCAACACAAATTTGTATTAATAATTATATAGATATAAAACACAATCTTTTATAAGCTTTATTCCATTTCTCAAATTCATGCACATGCAACCCATATTTATCAGCGAAAGTTCTCGAGGATAGGGGAGATTACACACTCATACATGTAGCTTCCCTTTGCTCTGATATCATTTGTAACCTTACCCAAATAGTTCGGGTGCGGCTACAACTGATACTTATCAGGGCACTCACCTTACTCAGTAAGCCCTCAGGTAGAGAGTTTTACTTCGCCCTAGTTATTTATGTAATTAAACTCACACTCTTTCACTTCTCATTTTCATTTCATAATTTAGATCATAAGTGTCCACTATAACCCATCCATGTGTCGTCTATAACTCATGGCTGCACTGAGGATATTCACCAGGCTATGCTTCCCCCCATGGTTAAGGTTGTGCAGACAGAAGGCTAGATCTAAACTACTGTTGGCCTACCCGGTTATATCAAAATAAGAAATCTATCAATTCGTCTGTAGTATGATTGGCCTGCCTATCCTTGGTCCGGACCTAGGGGGCAAAACTACCCTTCCCACTAGCTCAATTGAATGTCACGCCACACTCTCCACGAGACCGTGTAGTTGTACTTATCATCCCACTAGCAATGGTACCGTCCTTTCAAAAATACTCCAATCCATTAGGGTTCTTATTTCCACATTTCCATTTTCACAATTCAGTATTACATTCCATTATTTACATTGCAGTATTCATGTTGCAATATTCACATTTCAGTATTCACAACTCAATATTCACATTACAATTTTCACATTGCGGTATTCACATTTCACTTCCCAGTAAAATACACGTTAGTATAACATAATTCATCATTCTCAATAAAACAATTTTATTCACCACTTTTCATCATTTCCCATATTTCAAATCCCAAAACATCACAATTCAGTATAAATCATATGCCACACAATTTTATCTGATATTCGTATCATAATAATTTCAGACAAAATATCATATTCTCATTTTCACGTATTAATTCAACTAGTAGTTTTCAAAATAACTGTTATAATTTATTCCTCTTACCTGACTTACTAAGAGGCCTGCTAACAGCCCTAAATCCACGCCTCCACGGCGTTCGAAGCTCAAAACCCTGAAATTCATTTTTCTTTAATTCAACCAACTACATCCCAAAATTACAAGTATTTTAACATTTCCTAAGCCCACATATTCCCAATACTAATTAAACTTTAAAAATAAATAACGAATATAATTCCACTATCATACCCTAGCCTTAGAGTGGTGCCTAGGAAACCCAAATTAAAAATCTAATACAATTAAAATTACAAGGATCAGAGCTAGGACCCCGTGGTAGTGTCCGATCGTCGATTTGGCTAAAGATTTAAGGAGAAATTAAGGAGAGAGAGAGAGAGAGAGGAGAGAGAGAGAGAGAGAGAGAGAGAGAGAAAGGTTACCTTACCCCAGGAGTGGTGCATACGTCGCACCAATGACAAATCCACTCCAGTTAAAATGTCAGTGGCGAAGAATGGAACCCAGTGGTATTTTCTGTTTTCCTATCAGTGCTCGTTGGGGTACTGATCTAGGATATAGTCTATAGAGTATAGAGAGCGACGCCGCCCCCCCCCCCTCCACCCCCCCCCCCCCCCCCCCCCCTCCCCCCCCACCCTCACCCCACCCCCCCCCCCTCCCCCCTCCCTCCCCCCCCCCGCCCCCCCCCCCCCCCTCTCTTTCATCCCCCCCCCCGAATCTTGAGATCGCTTCCCCCCCTCCAGACCGTTGTTATACCCGAACCCCCCCCCCCCCCCCCCGAGAGAGAGAGAGAGAGAGAGAGAGGAATGGAGGAGAGAGAGGGCGTGAGAGACACTGAGAGAGATGAGGCTCTCTAGACTGTTTCGTGAAGGATCTTTTGATCCTTCAGGTTAACATATATATATATATATATATATATATATATAATATTATATAATATTATATTATTTAATTAATATTTATTACTTAATAAATTTAATTTTATTATTATTATTATTATTATTATTATTATTATTATTATTATTATTATTATTATTTTACACTTCCATATATATATATTAATTTTTTTAGGACGCTACATTCTCCCATCCTTATAAGAATTTCGTCCTCGAAATTTGTTAAATACCACCCCAAGTAAAATTCATCGTTAACCTAGCAAGTTTTGAGTTAATATAAATCGATGGATTATACATCATGTCCCAATACACCTTACTTCAGTACCAACACTTAACAACTTCAATTTTCATCTCTACTCTTCCAAAGATCTAACACTAACATAACCTTAGAAGAATCAATAGATAACTATCCTTTGATTATGACATGACCCAAAAATTTCGTATTAATTGTCCAGAACCCACATTTCCTGTTTGGCATATAATTGATGCTCTCATAATGTTTGTAAAATTAATCACAAATGTTGTTTATGCTCTTCTTGAGTCTCAAATACCCTAAAAATCATCTATAAAATTATAATGAATTGATCCAAGTATGGTTGAATAACTTGATTCATTATATCTATGAAAATGCAAGGTGCATTAGCAACCCCAATTGGTAACACCAGAAACTTATAGAGATCTTGCTGTGTACTCAATTCTGTCTTTGGGATGTGTTATTCCTAAATCTTAATAAGTGATAATTTAATTGCAAATCAACCTTCAAAATTTTTTGGATTTTACTAATTAATCAAATAATTCACCAATCCCTGGAAGTCGATACCAATTCTTAATGTAACATGATTTAACTCCCAATGATTAATACATAGCCTCAAGGTCCCATTATGTTTCTTAGTGAATAACACAGGTGCAACCTATGATGATATACTAGGTTGAACAAATTCTTTGTCGAGAAAATCTTCTAGTTGCACCCTAGGTTGCCTTAATTTAATTAATGTCATTCTATATGAAGTAGTTGACATAGGCTCTGTTCCTAACACCAAATCAATATTAAATTCAATCTCCTCTTAGAGGTAGCCCAGATAAATAACCTGGGAAGAATATCTAAAAATTCATCACCTATGGGTGGAGAAGTTTGGGATTTGTTAACTCGTATATTTCTTTCATTCTTGTTACAACCTCAGACATATGCCCAAATTCTATCCTTTCATAAGCTCTCAAGATGTCAAATATGAGAGCTTGTTAGATGGACGGAAATCATCACTCCATTTGGACCTCTGAGTAATACTTTCTTTTGAAAACAATAAACTAGGTGCATGATAAATAGACAACCACCAATGGATAGCCTCATCTTTGAACAAAGAACTTGCAATGATGACTCATACTCATCAAGGACCATACCTTCCTGGACATCTCAAACCAAGATGTGTAATCAGTGATTGGACATTGTCTAGCAGCATAAATCTTGTGTGAAATGGACCAAGAAGGAAAGGGTGATATTCATTTGTACTAGAGAGTTGCTAATGGTAGAAGGATTAGATTTTGAAGATGGATTCAAAAGCCACAATCAAATACAGATAACAATAGAAGATTCCACTTAAGTTGTATACAAATCAAATCCCAACCAAACTAATGCTTAAGTAGTTAAATTAGTGTCCCATTGCCAAGTAGGATTCGCACAGGATAGAGTGAAAAGATAAAACTCTAGGTCCTAGCGTATGGTTTTCCTTCTGGATAGCAGATTGCTAAAGGTCCAAATATCATTATGATTTTTCTTCTAAGTTGTTAAAAATGATTCTGTTAAGTGTTATTTGATTCATATGATCCTTCGGGATACTTGAAAATGTGATGCTCCTGACATCTTATTCTCATGCTTGTTTTCAAGTTATGGTAATAACATCACTTGCCAGGGAAAAAAGAATTTCCACAAAACATAGGAGTCCAATTGTTGCCTACTTAGTATCTTACATTCTTATGGGCATCTTAATTTTAGGATTAAATTGTCCCCACTATTTTGGACGACTTATGGAAATATGAAAATATGTAGTCGATGTACATTCTCTGTAAAGACCCAAAAAATTAAAATGATTAAAATAATTAGAAAAAAAAAGTAATAATAAATAAAATAATAAATAAACAAATAAAAGGAATAGTATGAAAAAATAATAAAAAATTAAATTAAATTAAATTAAATTATTAAATATTATTTAATTGAATTAATAAATTAATTAAACGTTATTTAATTGAATTAATTAAGTAAATTATATGATGGGTATATATATATAAGGTATATATATATATAATATAATATAAAATAATATAAAAATAGAATTAAATGAATTGGATTTCAATTTGAAATCCAATTGAATTAGAAACCTTACCTCTCTAGAGTTCATGCCTCTTAGGAACTCTTCGGTCTTTCTCAGCTTCTCTCAGTATCTCCGTCTCACTCCTCCATCCTCCTCCTCTCTCTCCTCGATTTCGTCAGCCTAATAAGCGCCGATCAGAAAACAGAAGGTGTAATTGGATTCCTAACTCCGCCACCAACATTTCTACTGGAGTTGATTTTTCGTAAGAGCAGCATAAGCACTATTCCTGGGGTAAGGTAATTTTTCTCTAATCTCTCAATTTCTCATTAAATTTGCTATTAAATCGACGATCAGGCACCACCACGGCGTCCTAGTCGTGATCGTCGTCATTTTGACATGAGTAAATTTTCAATTGGAGTTTTCTAAGCCCTACTCCAAAGCGAGAGTGAGATTTTGAAATTTTGGTAAATTGGTTATATTTGCGGGTATAACTATTTATTTGGAAATTATGATCCTAGAAAATATTTAAATAGTATTTTATTTAGGAATAATTTAATGGAACTAGGGTTTTTGAATCAAGGTCTGGGTAAGCGCCCATGGGAATCTGTAGGGGATTCCTATCGATATAGTTCGAGAATTCAGGTAAGGGGAAATTATATATTAAATCAGATTTTATGAAATTAAAAGTAATAATTTATGTTATATTATACGTATATTTTGGTGTGAATTATTAAAATATCAACCATGTAAAACCATGATTTCTGAATCTAGAACCACTTATTTAGTTATGTATTTGTGAAAATAAACTGAAAAAAGTGAAAGGAATTTTCTAGATAATTATGTAAGAAATGGAAATTGTATTTTTAATAATTAAATGCTAAATGTGGGTTGGCCTATTTTACAGGAATATGTGTGAATTTTATTGTTAAATTGTGTGGCATAAGATTCTATACAAATATATGTTAAATGTATGAGATGTAGGCTAAGTAAAGTATTGAGAATAAAATATGTTATGGACTATGTTGCTTGTGTATGCTAAATGCAACCATGTAAATGTAAGACAGCTAAAAAACAGTCATGTTAACAAATTCTAGTGCATTTCTATGTGAACTAACTGTAGCAGATTTTAGCGCATTTCTATTTGGACTAACAAATGATGGCTAAAGAGCAGCCATAGTACGAAGGAATGAAATGAAAACGTTATGCAATGAAATGACAATGCGATGATATGAAATGTGAAACGTGAATGATACAAATGAGAAAGAGTCACTTAAAGTGAAATGCAATGCAATGTTAAGCTATGAACATGAATAGATGTGTATGAATGAATAATGACAGAAAGAAAGAATGTACTATGCTATTAGAAGTAATTATGTATATAGAACATGTTAGGATTAGGCGAGGCGTACTCTTCACCTGAGGGCTTGCTGAGAAAGACGAGTGCGCTAGTAACTTCAAATGTGGTAGTAGCTGCATAACGGACTGGGGCAGAGGGAATCTACTTATATAGGTGGGTAGATTTCCCTATCCTTAGGGCCTTTGCCGGTAAACTATTGTTGAATGCATGAGTACGAGATCAAGTTAACACTTGAGGGCTTACTGAGTAAGGTGAGTGCCCTAGTATGCCTCAGTTGTAACCTTTGGGTTGCCAAATGTATCAGAGCGGAGGGGTGCTACTTGTATGGGCTGGTAATCACCCCTATCTTCAAGTAATCTCGTGGGTTAAATCTCTACATGTATTTGAGTAGGTCAGAAAATGATTTCAGGGTTATGTTAATGATTTGCAAATGTATTTAAAAATGATATCTATATACCTCATGTTAGTTACACACTGTTTTAATATGTATGTTTCTTCCCTTACTGAGATGTGTCTCACCCGAATATGATTATTTCTTTTTCAGGACATCCTTGAGGTCGAGCTTAGAGAGCTTGAGGGTATTTAGCATTTTTTAAGAACATAAAGATAAAGGGTATATGTTTGTTAATACTTGGGGATGTATATATTTTATGTTTTATGTCGTTATGTTTTAAGTCTATTAAGAACGGAATGGTTGTGAACATACTAAAGTGTTTTGGAGATTTGTGTATTTATGGAAATGCAAGTGTTGGGTGGATACTATGAAATTTGGATAGGGTTAGTAAACTCTAGTATTACAAAATTATGGTATTATAGGATTATGTTGTATGGAGAACTTGTTTATGTTTTCCGCTACGTATGTGTTGACTTATGGATTATCAAGGATTTTATCAGCTATAACGCACCGGACCCGGGTTTAAGGGTTCGGGGTGTTACATTCTCATCGACCCATCTTTCTTTTTCACAAACAATATCGGCGCTTCCCTGGGTGACACGATGGGCCTGATACACCCCTTATCTAATCATTCTTGCTTCTATTCCTTTGACTCTTTTAATTCTGTTGATGTCCTTCTATACGGCGCTTTAGAAATCAGCGTTGTCCCCGGAATTAGATCAATAGCAAATTCTACCTTACGTTCAAGAGGTAGTCCCAACAAATCCTTGGGGAATACATCAAGAAAATCCCTCACTACCGGGATATCCTCTAATCTCAATTCCCCTTCTGATACCTCCTTCATGCAAGCCAAATATCCTTGACAATCCTCTAGTAACAACCTCCTTGCCTGAATGGCAGAAAACAATTGTGGTGAAGTGCGCACACATGACCCCACAAATCTGTAATTCTGTTTTCTTAAAGGTCTGAATACTGCCTCTCTCTGATAACAGTCAATACTGGCGTAGTTAGCAGCTAGCCAGTCCATCCCAAAAATCACCTCGAACCCATGCATCTCTAAAATCACCAAATTAGCTGGTAAAAACCTCCTTTGAATATAGACTGCACAATTTCTGAGTACTTTTCTACACAACACTACAACCCCAGTTGGTGTAGAAACTGACAAACTAATGTCTAACTGCTAAGTTTCTATCCCAAAAAATTTCACAAATTCCACGGTGATAAAAGAATGAGTCGCCCCTAAATCAAATAAGGCAGTAGCTTTATATGATAGTGTTAAAATAG
The DNA here is from genome assembly GCF_029873635.1 of Malania oleifera. Lineage (NCBI taxonomy): Eukaryota > Viridiplantae > Streptophyta > Magnoliopsida > Santalales > Ximeniaceae > Malania > Malania oleifera. Next base: position 104,450,137 of record NC_080418.1, on the reverse strand, counting down.
TACCTGTCATGACATCTCCTGCCGTCTCAGCATCTCCTGATGTCAAAGCATAAACTCGTGTTGGCGCGGTATTCCTCTGCTAACCACCTCGAGGTGCCCATTTGTTTCCCCGGTGATGATTAAGAGCGAGTGCATTATTCAAAGGCCCATGACATCATCGTGCAAAGTGGCCAGGTCTACTACACCGATAACACGTATTCATTCTTCTTCATAATTCCCCCTCATGCCTCTTGTTACATCTAGGACAAGTGGGGTATGATTGATTACCCTAATCAGCTTGATTCCCCATTCTCGGTCACTAGCCTACGTTATTGTTATTTCTCCTCCAAGGACCTTGTCTTGTATCTGCTTGAAATCCAGGAGACATGGGCCTCTTCCTCTGACTCTGCACTCCAGCGTCTCTCTGTAAGATGGTCTCAATCACTGTGGCCTTATCTACCGGTTCTAAGAAGGCCTAGACTTGAAAACCCACTACATGCTCATAAAAACCTTGTCTCAAGCTCTCCTCAAATTTTCTCGCTTTTCTTTCCTTATCTGGCTCCATATACTAGACAAACTGGGACAGCTCGATGAATCTGGTGGCATAAGGTTGTACCATCATTTGATCCTACGTCAAGTGCTGAAACTCTGCAGCCTATGCGCTTCTAATGGTAGCAGGGAAGTATCGCTCGAAAAATAACTTCCTGAAATGGCTCTATGTAATCACTTTAGGTTCAGGCCTCTATTCCTCTAATATTCTCGCCGATCTCCACCAGTGTTTAGCCTCTCCCATTAATTTAAAAGTAACAAACGGGATCCTCCGCTCATCAGTACATGGGAGGACTAACAACGTCTCCTCAATCTCCTGAATCTAGTTCTCAGCACTGAATTGGTCAGTCTCTACATAACGGGTTCATACACGTGAACTACTCAATCATGCAGCTCCGCTCCCCTGAATTCCTGGCCATCTCTGCCATCATCTGCTGGGTGACGTTGCATAACACTGCATCTGGATCTCCGCCACCCACATTAGAAGGCCCTACCTCATCACCTCTTGCTTTCGTATTATTGTTCCCAGGGTCCATCCCTAAAAAGGGAACAAAACAGTCTTAGAACCGATCATCATAACACAACCTATATACACATCCGACTATAACCTATAAAATATTCCTTTATAACCTTATATCTTAATATCCTTGTATTTCCCAATTTAAGATTAAGTCCTACCATTCAGAAAAAATAACTGGCGATAGTTTACTATGGTTTTCCTGAAGTCGTCACCCCAGAAAAATCACAAAAACAACCACAGAACTTCTGCCTCCAGGTTGCTAGATACAACTCTAAATTTCAATCTTATCCTTTATAATGACTGCCACATATCTCAATCTACCCATCCCTTACTCTCATCAAAATCCATTCCTACACTTTGGTATTGTGTTCGGCTGTTTACTAAAGTTTACAAAACCTAACAACTTAGACTCTGATACCAAACTTTGACTCTTCGATTTCTATACCATTTTTTTCCTCTTCAATAAATAATAAATATTAATCAAACATCTACCATGTCAAAACTCTGATACCATTCTAACACAACCTAACCTGAAGTGGGGTACCGGGTATTCAGTCTACTTCATACAACCTTGCCTAACATCGGAATTCAATATTAACATACCTAACAATGGAAGTCGGTACTTACAAACCATCTAGATTACAAATAACCAGAGTTCTAACCATCCATATATGTCCCCAAATCCCACAATATACACTAGGAATCATATATCCCTAAACAAAACACTCACTCTATCAATCAGGGTACCAGGTCTCCTCTATCATGAAGTTCTATCACCTAGTCTATCATAAATTCCTGAAATATTAGATATTTAGCGAGACACATCTTAGTAAGACGGAACAAATTATTTACAGTGTGTGACAATATGAGTTTCGTTATATCACAAAATACTCATTTAAGTGATAATACCATCTGGGAAAATATACAAATTTGTATTCATAATCATATAGATATAAAACACAATATTTTATAAGCTTTATTCCATTTCTCAAATGCATACATATGCAACCCATATTTATCATCAAAAGTTCCCGAGGATAAGGGAGATTACACGCCCATACATTTAGCTCCCTTCTACTCTGATATCGTTTGTAACATTGCTCGAATAGTTTGAGTGTGACTACAACTAATACTTATCAGGGCACTCACCTTACTCAATAAGCCCTTAGGCGGAGAGTTTTACTTCACCCTAGTTATTTATGTAATTAAACTCACACTCTTTCACTTCTCATTTTCATTTCACAATCTAACTCATGAGTGTCCATTGTAACCTATCCATGTGTCGTCTGTAACTCATGGTTTTCCTAAGGATATTCACCACGCCATGCTTCCCCCCATGGTCAGGGTTATGTGGCTCGAAGGCTGGATTTAAACCGCTGTTGGCCTACCCGGTTAGATCAAAATGAAAAATCCATCAATTTGTTTGTAGTACGATTGGCCTTCCTATCCCTGGTCCAGACCTAGGGGGTAAACTACCCTTATTATTGGCTCAATCGACTGTCATGCACACTCTCCACGAGACCATGTGGTTACACTTATCATCCCACCAGCAACAATACCGTGCTTTCAGAAATACTCCAGTCCATCACGGTTCTCATTTCCAAATTTCCATTTTCACAATTCAGTAGTCACTTTCTATTATTCACATTCCAGTATTCACGTTACAATATTCACATTTCAATATTCACATTGCAATATTCACATTACGGTATTCACATTTCAACATTATTCTGTTTCACGTATTTCAACATTTCTCAATAAAACATATCATCATTTCATATTTCCTCATTTATCATAGAAAACATTTCTTTATTCATATTTCATATTCCATCACTTTCTAGTAAAATACACGTTAGTATAACATAATTCATCATTCTCAATAAAACAAGTTTATTTACCACTTTTCATCATTTTCCATATTTTTAAATCCCAAAATATCACAATTTAGTATAAATCATATGCCACACAATTTTATCTAATATTCGTATCATAATAATTTCAGAAAAAATATCATACTCTCATTTTCACTTTTTAATTCAACAAAAAGTTCTCAAAATAACTGTTATAATTTATTCCCCTTACCTGGCTTACTGAGAGGCCTACTAACAACCCTAATCCACGCCCCACGACGTTCGAAGCTTAAAACCCTAAAATTCACTTTTCCTCAATTCAACCAATTACATCCCAAAATTACAATTATTTTAATATTTCCTAAGCCCACACATTCCTAATACTAATTAAATTTTAAAAATAAATAACGGATATAATTCCACTATCATACCCTAGCCTTAGAGTGGTTATAACATCCCGACCCCGAGGGGCTTGGGATATTAACTTTTTACTACTAATTTATAGCGGAAGCAAAATAAACTCAATTATTATTAAACCAGAGCACTAATTATCCATATTACAATCATTTATTTCAAAAGAAGAAAAATTATGCAAACATAAATATCTGAAACCATACTAATATTTCAAATAAATCTTTATTTTTCTAATCCCCACCTGCATGCTTGCTAAGCCTGATTTCCGACATGTCCTTCAGAGTTATCTGAAATAAAATATGATTGGGGTGAGACGACGTTCAGTAAATAAATAAGATTATTATTAGTGTGTGGCCAAAATGAGTTTTTAAAGAATTTCGTAAAATAATATTTAATACTATAACTTCAAGACTGCTTTTAGAATAAATATAAATTTAAAAATTTCTGTATAAAACTTTTGTCATTAATTTCAATAGTAAAATTTTATAATCATATACTATAACTGTTAAATTAAACTTTTAACTTTAAAACTATAAAAATATTTAATGATAAACATACATATACTTTTCCTTATACGTTTTCCTTAAATCGTCATTTAAGCACTAGAATGATCCTTTTCACGTAAACTTACACTTTTCCTTCAAATCATGAGTAACTTTGTACACGTAATTAAATATGTATAAACATATATTATAAAAAAATCACCCTTAGGCCTGTTTGCCGTAAGTCATGTTTACCCCCATGACTGGGTTGTACGATCCGAAGACTGGACTTAGCTGGCTGGCCGACCAAACTAAATCAACGTATGTAAACTTTAAGTGAGATTTTCCTTATTAAGTCCTGGTCCGGAACCAGGTGTGCACTCAGAAGAAATCCACTAACATAAATAACCACTCTGTAAACAGTGTGGGTGCACTCTGATCCGTATAAACTTTAAGCTGCGGTACCGAGCATCTGTAACTTTGAACTTTCGTTGCTATAAGGGGTTTTAAAATCATCTTATTATAATTTATACAATTTAAAATAATATCGTGAAAATATCATTTTTACTCATATTTACATAAAAAATGTAACGTAAAAATAAACTCATGCCACACAATTTTTGTGTTAAAAATATATATAATTTTATTTTTGAATAGAAAGAAATGCTGAAAATTTACCCGAGGGGATTATAATATTTCTTAACCCAAAAATAGATGCAAGCATATTAAAGATAGAACTGGTATAATTAAATACGCATAAAAATAAACTCATGGAAATTTTGTGGAACTAATTAACATAATTGAAATTTACTTATAAAATAAACTCGAGTATAAATTTTAAATAACAAAAAAAAACTAACATAATCAAAATTTACTTACCTTCTTCTTTTACCGCGTGCTACGAACACAATAACTATATTTAAGAAATGAGATCAGAAAGAGTGGGTGAGTGAGAACTTATTCAAAAATTCTCTCTCCACCACAAACTCACTAATCCTTCTCTTTCTTGGAAAATTGTTGTGAAAAATGAAGGTTGAGAGCTCCCTATTTATAGGAAAATTTTGGGAAAGAAATGGAATTTATAAAAGTGTGGGGAGATGAGTGAAATTATAATTTTTTTTTTTTTTAAATTAAAGAATGGGCAAGGTATAGGTTGAGTATGGGATGAGGATGGAGGCCATGTGGGAGTGCTTGCCACCATTCCCATTAAATAAATTTTTAATTAACTACTTACCTAATTAATTAATCAATTAGTTAATTAATTATTTTATTATTTTTCTTAATCATTATTTATCATTATTATTATCATTGTTTTTACTTTTAAACTATTTTTAGTATTTTTTATTTTATTATTTATTTTTGAATAAAAATTAAATTTAAATTTTGAAAACTCATGTGGGCCCCACATGGTCTTGTGGGTCCCACACAACTTCGAGACCCAAATGGATCCTAAGTAACTCGAATAACTCCTATATGATTTTATGCATCCTACATAGCTTTGAGACTCGTGTAAACCTCCATATGGCTTTGGGATTCATGTGGGCCCCACACAGTCTTGTGGCCCCCGCATAGGATACCTATATTATTATTATTTTATCATATATTTCTACAAATTATATTAGTCAAAACATTATTTTATTTACTTATTTACGTATAAAAATAGTGTCTTGTGACTCCGAGACTCATGTGGACCCCACATAGTCTTGTGGGCCCCACATATGATACCTCTATTATTATCATCTTATTGCGTATTTTTACAAATTATGTCTGTCAAAACACCATTTTATGTATATATACTTATTTACGTGTACAAATAGTGTCTATCCTGTTTATCCTATGAAATTCCATTTTGACCAGGCTGACCTCCTGGGAGCGACTGAGCCGCAATGGTTTCTGAGCACTCGCTTAGACAAGGTTTTTCTTAGGCATCAAACATGGAATCAAGGATCCTATAGAAAAACACTTCTGTATTGATATTAACTCAATGACCATTTTTATTATTTTATTATTATTGTGCTTTAATCATATATATATTTTTGGGTCATCACAGTGGTGCCTAGGAAATCCAAATTAAAAATCTACTTCGGTTAAAATGATGAGGATCGGAGTTAGGACCTTATAGTAGTGTCTGATCGTTGATTTGACTAAAGATTTAAGGAGAAATTGAGGAGAGAGAGAGAGAGAGAGAGAGAGAGAGAGAGAGGTTACCTTACCCTCAGGAGTGGTGCCTAAGTCACTTCTATGACAAACCCACTCCAGTTAAAATGTCGATGGCAGAGAATGGAATCTAGTGGTATTTTCTGTTTTCCGATCGGTGCTCGTTGGGTTGAGAAAATCGAGAAGAGAGAGAAGGAGGGAGAGAGAGAGAGAGAGGACGCGAGAGATGCTGAGAGAGATGAGACTCTCTCGGTTTTTTCCTAAAGCATCTTTTAATCCTTCAAGTTAACTAATAATAATAATAATAATAAATATTTTATTATTTAATTAATATATTAATATATTATATTATTTAACTAATTATTATTATTTAATAAAATTAATTATTTTTTATTTTTTATTTTTTTATTTTTTTTACACTTCATGCATATTAATTTTCCATGGCACTATAGCGTCACTCATAGGGGACACCCTAGCAAATATTTGGTAAGGATTCATGTCATAGTGATCTAACAAATTTTACACTGATTGTTAGCTACCTAACGCAAACCTCCTCCTTTACCCGAGTTGGGACCGATTGTGTGTGAAAAAATTAAGACATTAAGGCAATTTAGGAAACAAAATATAAAAACTGAAATAAAATCGAGATAATAATATAATATCGAAACCCTTCTGGGATACTTAAATATGTTTCTTCGAGAATATTATTTTATTTTTCTCAATTTGTACTCTTTAGGAGTATGATTCCAATTTATAATATTAAATTGAGTAATAATTTACCACCCCTTGTAGAGGTTAAATATGCTACCTTATTTGGAGGATAAATATTTCACCTCTTAAAGAGGTCAAATTTAACATTTCTAAAAAAGGTTAAAAATATACCCTCTTTAGGAAGTAAATATTTACCATCTCTTTTGGAGATTAGTATTCTTTAAATTTTAAAAGGCATATTCTCTTTTAGAGAATTTTATATTTTTGTGGAGTAAAACTTACAAGAAATAAATAAATTAAATAAAAATTAAAGAAATAACTCAGTTGGTTAGAGTCTCTTGCTGATAACGTATAATAAAATTGCAATAAAATAGACATAAATTTACGTGGTTCGGCTATGCCTACTTCACTGGCGGATGGGATAAAAAACTTCACTATCACGGGCGGAATTATAAGATGATTTGGAACCGACGTTGTACCAAATATCAAAACCGGCCTTCTACAAAATATCGGAACCGACCTTTCATAAGATATCTCTCTTCTCTTTATCTATCATCTTCTTTCTATATGCTCTACTTACTTTAAGCATGCATATGAGTATATAAGCATGCAATGTGTATACAAATATGCAAAGATATATCTTCTAAATGTGAAGGGTATGGTGTCCTTTTATAAGATAATAAGGGTATTTATTGGGATGACGAAATCGAAGTGGTGGAAGATGTGCTGACATACACAATTTTCATAACAGTATCGTTATTGTCATTGCATTTACGTGGAAATTCGATTTCTTTTTTCAAATCAGTGTGCCCGAAAATGGGTTATAATATGTTTAGCACTACAAATTATTTAATTGGTGATCTGGGATTGCATTTAGATATATGAAATGTCAACTCTAAATGTAGTAATAAATTGGCCCATCAACTCACAAGACAATCTAAATGCAGTAAATTCGTCTGGACCAAGCATTATGTCGGCATGTTAATTAATAAATCGTCCAAATTATTGGTTGGTATGATGCCATTTCAGTAGATGATTCTAAACTTATCTGGTGCATACCATCAGCAACGTTGCTCTCATCTCTTGAACCTTTTCCCACCACGTACAGATCAAACATGCATACAAAATAGACATCCTCATTCATATTTTTTCATTGCCTGTGTGTGTATGTTGTTTTTTCTTTTCCCTTTCAATTTATGCCTGTTCACCATCTACCCGGCACTTACTTTGACAATGGAATCACAGTATCAGAATGCAAACTATAATTTGACAATGGAGTCATGGTGTCCAAAGGCAATGAAAAAATATGAATGAGGATGTCTACTTTTTCATTGCCTGTGTGTGTGTGTTGTTCTTTCTTTTCCCTTTCAATTTATGCCTGTTCACCATCTACCCGGCACTTACTTTGACAATGGAATCACAGTATCAGAATGCAAACTATAATTTGACAATGGAATCATGGTATCCAAAGGCAATGAAAAAATATGAATGAGGATGTCAACTTTTCCATTGCCTGTGTGTGTGTGTTGTTCTTTCTTTTCCCTTTCAATTTATGCATGTTCACCGTCTACCCGGCACTTACTTTGACAATGGAATCACAGTATCAGAATGCAAACTATAATTTGACAATGGAGTCATGGTATCCAAAGGCAATGAAAAAATATGAATGAGGATGTCTACTTTTTCATTGCCTGTGTGTGTGTGTTCTTCTTTCTTTTCCCTTTCAATTTATGCATGTTCACCGTCTACCCGGCACTTACTTTGACAATGGAATCACAGTATCAGAATGCAAACTATAATTTGACAATGGAGTCATGGTATCCAAAGGCAAACTGTAACTAGTATGTATACAACCAGTATATCTAATAATATTTTCTATTAATCGCATGCTACTCATAAAATGCAATCTAATAAGTTATAAATGAATTGGATATTACATATTAGTCCATGATTTAGCTTTGAACAATCAAGTACATTTGTGGAAACTCAGTGTAGGCATTAAAAATATATAATGTTCAAAAATAAGTTAATTAGATAAAATAGAAAATATATTTGATAAATCATTATTTAATGAGCTCAATTAATAAAATGTACATTGGACCCTCTCATTGAGAAAGATAGGTTTTCGGAAAAAAATAATATGGGCCTAAGAATAAAATAAGATTAGCCCGCCCGCCCACAAGCCTGTGTCCTACATAGGGCACAATTAATAAAAATGCTTGTTGGGCCTCGTTAGAAAGATGAAAGATGGGTTTTTTGCCCAACATAAAAATATGAGCTAACTAATTAAATAAGATTAGTTAGCATATAAGTTTATGTCGTACACAAGAACACGTTTTTAGGAGTCTTAAGATTTCACCTAATCGTGATCCCTACTATAATAGTTTCTTTTGCTTCTAAAAAAGGAGACTCCTAACCACTATTAGCAACACACTCCCCTCAATCAATTCCATCATGAAGGCATCAATTTTACCCATGAAGATATTTCAGCAAATCATGAAGAAATCAATTCCATCGATGAAGACACTTCAATTCAACCCATGAAAACACTTAAGGAAATCCCTCACCAATTAAAGAAGAATTCAAACCGTTGCTGCACACTTATTGAAGATCTGATTCGAATCTTCAAGGAACCGAATTTTTGAAATTCAAAATATGTATCATTCATCCCCTATAAATACTACCCATTGTATAGCTTAAGTGTTCACGTTGCCACATTTTGAAATAAAATTATTTTTTTCTTCCAAATTCATTGTGTTTCTAATTTTCTTTAACAACGAGCCACACATAAGCTTTTTGGAGGAAATGTAATAGTCTACAATTGAAGAACATAGTCTACATTTGTTTTCTTTTTTTTGGTCATTCATTCTTTGTTTAAACACAATTTGTACATGATTAAACTCAAGCCCATGAAAATCAAATACAAATTCATCTTCTATATATTGTCTTATTTCTCGTCTCGAAGATCCAACACTACCCATTTCGAAATACAATCCTTAAGCTCTCAAGTCAATAATTCTCATTAAGGTGATCAAAGATGAACATAAATCGTTCTTCTTGGAAGATCCACGATCCCCTCGTTTGGAAACACATTCCTCAAGCCACTAAATTAGTGGATCTTGTTGAGATAGAAGATCATCACAAATCCATCTTCTTTTGATTCATCATTCAAAAAATCGACTACCCTATTTAAGAATCGTTTGGAACTACTTATGTAGATATACTTTTAAAAAAAAAAAAAGTGCCGAACTTAATAAGTGTTGAACTAGAAAAGTACTGAAAGTTATAAGTGGTGTTTGACTGTATTTAAAAAAAAGTGGTATTTTAACACTTACTTTTATTATAAGGTAATATAATATTATTTTTAAATGTATTTTCAATTACAAATATTAATATTTTTTAATTAAAAAATTATTAATTATTATTTTAATTATTTATAATTAAATTTTAAATATTTTCTATTAAATAATTAATATATTATAATGCATGATAAAATAATACATGATTATCTTCTAATATATTTTTTAAATTATAAAATAGTCACTAAATTTTCTTATATTTACAAAATTGACCGTACCTATGAATAGTATCACTTATAAGTGTGGCCAAAACTTATCTATAATTGTTTTTCAAAATTCACTTAAATAGTTCTCAAAAAAATGATTTTGAAAAAACATTTATTGTAATAAGTATTTGTTGCAATGCAAGTAAAGTGCCACTTTTTTGTTTTTTTTTTTGTAAAAGTATTATTTTAAGTGATGACTATTATAAAAACTTTTTTAAAAGTGCTCCGCGACGAAGGCTTAGAAATATGCTCATCTTGAATATTCAGCATAATACCTCTGAGGAGACCACTACTACATGAAATTGGGCATTTACCGGTGCATTTCTAGCAACTAGGAGGAGCTAAATTGGGCCTTCACCAGTATGTTCTAGCAATGTTGTCAAAATTCTTAGTATAGAGGGGATCTATAGCAGCGATGTTACAACTGGCGTAGGATTGTTTTTAGTTAGGGGTGTCAAAATGAGTTGACGGGTCAGGTTCGGGCAAGTTATAAATGGGTCAGGATTAAACAAGTTTGGGTTCGAGTTAAGCTGTTTATTAATGGATCACTACTATGTAAATCCTAACTCACTCATTTAATAAACGGGTCATCCGTTTAAAAATATAATTTATTTTTAAAAAAAATTTCATATAAAATGATATTTAAAAAAAAACACTCCATTTTATTTATTAATATCTAAATAAAAAAACATAAAATGTAAAAAAGATGGAGGCTGCCGGCTTAGATCTGAGCACTCAAGCAAAGCCGTGAGGGAGGAGCTTCAGATTTCAGAACTTGGAAGCTAGATTGTTTGAAGATGCCAAGATGGAGTGCGGCATGTTGGCCTGCTGGGCAATGTTGTAGCCATGAGGGAGGAGATGGCCATATCCCAGATGGAGCTTCATAGTTTAGATGGCCAGCAGCGTGTTGGTCTTACTTCCCAAGAGGCAAGAGCTCCCCTATACCACCAGTTCTCATATTCTCTCTCTACAGCCATCATTTTCAATTTTGTGGCGAAGGAGTCGAATCTGTTTTGGAGCAAGAGGGTGGAGAAGGATATTTTGGGGTTGGTTTGGTCTGTGAAACTATGAAAGAGAGGGAGGCTGCAGAGGAGAGGAAGAAGGAGAAGGCGGCAGAGGAGCGTGGGGTCGAGAACTTCCCACTAGCGGAGATGTGTGCGTACTAGGGCTAGGGGTTTCAGTATTTCAACCTTCCTTTATATAGATAAACAGACCTGAGCCCGTAATCCATTTAATAAATGATTCATATCTGAATTAATCCATTTACAAACAGATCTAATATGCTCCAAATATATCGGCCTTAAAGCACTCCATCTGTCATAAAAGAGCATTAAGGAGCAGTTGCAATTAGTGTCATTATCGCTCAAAGGTAGCTATTCTGAAGGAGTCAACCCATGCACACCCAAGCGATCCACGCCTGCGCCACTAACAGCTGTCCTCAACTCCTTAAAGGCTAGAGTGACTTGCACCCGTGCCATCACTGTCCAATAAATGGCCATACACCCCCGAGTCAACTTCAACCACTATAAGAAGCGACATGGAGAAGAAGCCAAGGTAAGTCATTCAACACTCACTCTTATTGTTGCATTTAGCCTTTTTGAAGCATTTCCCTTACTTAGGCATCAAAGTGATCCCCCGGAGTACACCCCGGGTCCTCCAAGCCTTTTTGCTTTTATCCTTTTCAAGTCATTGGAGTTTTGAGAGTAGTCATGCTAGTCATCGCCGATTTTATCCACCAACAGTTGGTGCCATCTGTGGGAACTTGCTTCTAAGAGGTATTCATCTCGCTCTCGACCTCCAACATTCAATGAGAACCACTTATGGCTCAAGCTCTGGCTCTGCCGCTGGAAAAGAGTCACCCTAATCCATTCACTCCATGCCCATAGAACCTTCAGCGATCACCAGGGAAGAATTTCTCGCCTTCCAAATTAAAATTGAGGATATGTTCAACCTACTCTTACAGCAAAAGAGTTAAGAAGAGCATGTCCCCCACTAACAATAGGCGAGTCCTAATCCAACCAAGAAAGCAGATAAACTAAAGGAGAGTGAGGAAAAAACCAACCTCGCTAAGAAGATGGAAAACGCGAATAGAGTAGGTGTCAACGAGCAAAGATCAATCAAGTTAAAAGAAAGGACTAAGAAGATATACCAAATTGAGAAGATGATGAAAGAGGGCCGCACCAACCCCTTCTACGGGGAAGCCTCTCTAAGATCTTCAGAGTTTCCGTTCACCAAAGAAGTGATGGAGGTCCCGTTACCCAGCAAATTTAAAATGCCAACCTTTGAAAGGTACGAGGTTTTGTCCAACTCGATCGATCATCTGGACACCTTTGAAGCTCTAGCTCACATAACTAAGCAAAACATCACCCGATTCTTGTGGACGTCGGTGGTTTTCCGGATTGAAATCCCATGGGCCATAGTCACGGACCATGGGAGACAATTCGATAATAAGCGCTTTAAGAAATTTTACGTCGATCTGTCTATTAAACTCCTATTCACATTAATGGCGCATCCCCAAAGTAATGGTCAGGTGAAAAACATGAACCAAACGATACTGCATGGCTTAAGGACACGGCTTGAGTCTTCGTAGCGTAGGTGGGTGGAAGAGCTCCCATCCATAATTTGGGTGTACCACACCACCCGGCTAGTAGTGACAAGGGAAACCCCATTTATGCTTGCATTTGGAGTAGAATTCGTTATTCCTCCTAAATTCGGGATCCCCTCTTGGCGAAGGCAACACTTTGACGAGCAGCACAAGAGTGAAGAGCTGAGGGCAGAGATAGACCTCCTAGAGGAGAGACATGAGGAGACACATATGAGAATCACTGCGTACCAGAAAAAGGTGGGGAAATACTACAATAAACGCTTAAGAGTGTGAACGTTCCACCCCGGAGATCTGGTCCATAGGAAGGTGTGAGCAAGCCCAGCAGAGCCCAGGTCAAACAAGTTGAAACCAAATTGGGAGGGACCATACCGAGTTGCAACGGAAATAAAGCCAGGAATACACACATTAGAGGACGTAAAAGGAAAGGAGATAAAAAAATACATGGAATTCTGATATGCTAAAAAATATTACTCTTGAATTTTCAATTTCACAAAATATTGTACAACGGAATTGTAATCTAAAATAGAAGGTTGTACCACCAAGAAACTCAAAAATACATTATCACTATTTAATAAAACCATGGACTATTCAATAATCAGCTGGCTTTACTTCCCTCCGCAACCTGCTCTTCATCCGGCTCATCCTCCTCTTCCATCTTGTCTCCAGACTTTGGACTCTCATAACCATACCCATGCGAGCATACGCCAACCAGAGAAAGGTCAGGGTACATTGTCTTGACCAGCTCTCGGAACCTCCTAAAAACAATACGATAGGTCCTGGCGATGTCCAAAATGAATCGTGAGGAATCCTTATACTCTTTCACCACAACTTTGGTGGCATTAGCAGCAGTAACAGTAGGAATCTCCTCCCTTTGAATCTTCTCTATTTCTTCCTGAAGGGCCATCTCAATGAGCTCAACCTCATGAAGCTCATTCTGAGCAGTGACATACTTTTCTCTAGCATCCAAGGTCTATCGGTACATCTCGGCAACCTTTTCCTTCGAGGCCAAAACCATGGTCTCCAACTAAGAACAAACAAAAGGGAAGAACGAGTTAAAAAATTTAAAGAGAAAAATGAGTGCTGGAAGGGGCACAGTCAAGATGCATGAGTTGTAGAGGTACCCGGTATATAGTATGTCTAATGTTTGCAGACAAGTGATCCGATGGGAGCACTGAGCTACCACAAAATCCTCCACATGAACTACCCAACGGCTCTTGAAAGGTGGCCTTAGTAAAAATTACCGCACTTGGAGCATTCGCTGCAGGAATATTTGCCAAAGCAAGGGACACACTCTCGGCCATATGGATTACCTCCCTCTAGGATGACTCCCCTTCGAGCTCTCTTCTCTTCTTCTTGCTCTTGCTCGCCCTCTGTTTCTTGGCTTCACCCATGAGAGCCTCATACTTATTAAACTCCAGATCTGCGAAAGGAGAAGAGGAAATAAGGGTATAGAGAACCACAAGGATATTCAGCTATACATAACATGATATTAAGGGTAAGATAAGACTTGGAGAAGCGTGGCTGATCCCACATTGCACAAGGACTTACTGCTTGAGCAGCTCCTTATAAGGGACAATCCCCTGCCGACCAAAAGCTTGTAGGTCTTTAAGGATGGCTTGCTCAAAAGAATATAGCGTGGGAGGTATATGACGCACTCGAGCTAAAAGAAAAAGAAGAAGAGGTAAGCAACAAGTACCCACTCATAGCTCATGCATACACATCAAGTAAAGACAGAGAAGAGAACATCAACATCAAGAGGAGTAGACCACACACGAGGCCCAAGATAGTTTAACTCCCCAGATGCAAAAAAAGTAGCGGGACTTCCAATTGTGAATGGAAAAGCTACTCGGGGTAAAGAACTTATAGTCGAACAAAGAGTTGAAGTAGTATAATTCCTTCTTCACAGAGTGCGTCCACATCTAGAAGCAGCTCCTAAAGAGAGGCACCGTGGGCTGATAACCTCTTTGGAGCAATAGAACAACAAAACACACCAATGAAAGGTAGGAGTTTGGCATAAGCTGTGAGAGGGCTATACGATAAAAGCGTAACACCTTATAAGTGAAAAGGAGAAAAGGTAGCCTAAGTCCTAAGTCCAGATAGTCAGTATACAAACATATTTCATTGGGGCCAAGATCAAGAGCAGACTTCGAACTGGTAGGCAACCTAATATTAATGTTTGTAGAGATAGCAAAGAAGTGGTGAGCATTTTGCAGATACGAGGAAGACAGATCACACTAAGCACTCCTCACTGTGACTGGAGCCTTCGCTGGGGGCACCGAAGACTCCATGAAAAAATTTAAGTACAAAGTAAATAAGACAAATAACTTACGTGAGTATACAAATGGATCAAATAGGTAAACTTCCAACAAAAACATAGGAGCTACTGTACGAAAGAAGATCAAACAAGTAGACTTTGCATAAAAACATGGTAGACACTATGCAAAATAAGATCAACAAGGAAAATTTTTCACAAGAACAGTGAAGAACACGAAGAATAAAACAAATACATAATGCCAAACACACACAGAATAAAGCAACCAAGAAAAGGAAAAAGGAGAGCGTACTTAGCAGACAGAAGGGGACCCTTTAGGCGAGATGAGGGACAAGTGGGGGAGCCTGTGACCTTTATAGAGAAAACCTACATGGATCCCCAAGAAATTTGGCATCCCAAGAAGGAGGAAGCACATCAACAGGGTGTGCGTCTCAAGGGAAAGAAATCAAAATCTTGTTTGTACATTGACGTGGTGCTAATTCCAAGGACTCTTGGCCCTCCCAAGGTACGGCTGATTTGACAAGCATTTATTAAACTTTTCCAGGGCAGTGAATGTTAAGAAAAGACTTCAATGTCGCATCAAAGAGGCCAAACTGACAGGCAAACAAGGCCCATCTAAGGAGCATAACTCGTGAGGCCACGCAAGAGCCAAAGTAATGAGCACAACTCATAAGGCATACAAAGGCCCATCTGACGAGCACAGCTCATAAGGCCACTCAAGAGCCCCAGTAATGAGCACAGCTCATAAGACATACCAGGCCCATCTGACAAGCACAGCTCGTGAGGCCATGCAAGAGCCCAAGTAATGAGCATAGCTTATAAGGCATTCAAGGCCCATCTGACGAGCACATTTCGTGAGGCCACGAAGGAGCGCAATCAATGAGCATAGCTCATAAGGCACACAAGGCCCATATGGCGGACAAGAAAAGCCATGAAGAGCAGCTCGGTGGAAAATGTCATGAAGAGCAGCTCAGCAAAAAAAAACTCAGCAAAAAAGACATGAAGAGCAACTAGGCCAAAGCAGCTTAGCAAGAATAGCTCGGTAAAAATGCCTCGAAGAGCAGTTTGGAAGAAAGAAGCTCGGCCAAAAAAGCCATGAAGAGCAGCTCAACAAGAAAATCTCGGCAAAAATGCCTCATAGAGCAGCTTGGCAGAAAGCAGCTTGGCCAAAAAAAAAACCACGAAGAGTAGCTCGACAAAAACAGTTCAGTAAAAATGTCTCAATGATCAGCTCAGTAGAAAGTATCTCGTCCAAAAAAGCCATGAAGAGCAGCTCGGCAAAAAGCAGCTCAGCAGAAAGCAGCTTGGTAGAAAATTCCTCAGAGCAGCTCGGCAGAAAGCAACTCGACAAAAATGCCTCGAAGAGCAGCCTGGCAAAAAAAGCCGTGAAGAGCAGCTCGGAAAGAACAGCTTGGCAAAAATTCCTCGAAGAGCATCTCAGAATAAAGCAGCTCAGCCAAAAATGACACAAAGAGCAGCTTGGCAAAAATGCCTCAAAGAGCAGTTCTGCAAAAACAACTTGGCAAAAAAGCCTCGAAGAGCAGCTCGACAAAAAAGCCACAAAGAGCAGCTTGGTAAAAGCAGCTTGGTAAAAGCAGCTTGGAAAGAATAGTTCAGAAAAAATGCCTTGAAGAGCAGCTTGGCAAAAAGCAGCTTGGCCAAAAATGCCCTGAAAGCAACTCGGCAGAAAATGGCTCGGTAGAAAATGCCATCAAGACCAGCTCGACACAAACAGCTCGACAAAAAATGCCTTCTTGAGCAGTTTGGCCAAAACGGCATGACAGAGAATGCCCCACCAGTTTAGTTCGAAAAAAACGGTCATTGAGATCAGTTTGGCAAACTTTGGTTGGAAGAACCTGCTCGGAACAAACCCATGAGGATAGCAGGATAGAATGACCCACTCAGCGTAGTTGACCTCCCACATATCAACTCGGCCAAGCCGCAATTATTGCCATTATCGCTTAAGGGTAGCTGTTCTAAAGGAGTCAACCCCTGCACACTTGAGCGATCTATGTCTGCGCCACTAATAGTTGTCCTCAATTCATTAAAGGCCATAGTGATTTGTGCCCGAGCCATCACTAGCCAATAAATGGCCATACACCCCCAGCTCAACTTTAGCTGCTATAAGAAGAGACACGGAGAAGAGGCCAAGGTAAGTCATTCAACACTCACTCTTACTATTGCATTTACCCTCTTTGAAGCATTGCTCTTACTTAGGCATCGAAGTGATCCCTCGAAGTACACACTGGGTCCTCCAAACCTTTTTGTTTTCATCCTTTTCAGGTTAACGGAGTTCTGAGAGTAGTCTCGTTAGTCATCGCTGATTTTATCCTGCAATAGGATCAGCTTGCATCAATCCAAACTTAATTTAAACGGAGAGATCACGAATCACCCATCTTATTTTGACCCGTTTTGTCATCCCTATTTCTATTTCTAGCTGGTTTTGACATCTTGCCATAGACGTGAAATCATTACTACTATAGAGCAAGATTTTCTAATTTTTTATTTATTTATTTTTGACAAAAGTTAACTTGAAACTTTGTCGTTTTGAGGGTCATAAGAGCCTTAACCCCCTGTAACTTGAGTTTTTCCCGATTTGTCTTTATTTTAAAATAATATATTAAATAATACCCAATTCGTAAAAATATTTTTGAAATGACTCTGACGTAATCTCGCTACTTGGTCCAGCGAGATTTAAGCAAATCTCACTGGACTAAGTAACGAAATTTGTCACGTGTCACTCAATCGAATGGATGTCATTTAAAATCGTCATTTGAGCTGCTCCTTATGCGTGACAAATCCCACTACTTGGTTCAGCGAGATTTATTGTGCATTCAATTTTTTTTTTGGTAATTAAGAGAGATTTGTGGGCAGGCAAGATTTTTGACAATATTGTTAAATTTAAAATAATTATGTACGAAAAATATGTTAACTACTATACTTGTTTTGTAGTGTTTAATTATCATAAATCAAAAAATAAAATTTGAAACAAACTTTCAAAATGCAATATAGTATTGAATCACATGATTCATTGCTATTATTATCATTGTTTTTTAGAACTCAGATGGATTATTAGAAATTTTAATTTTTAAAATTTAATATTTTCTTAAATCAATAAAAATATTTTAAAAGTAAAAATAAAAAACTATTTATCTGTTCATATGTAATTAGTGGAGAGGCACAAGTACTGCACAAATATGAGGCTTGTTTTAAAAGCACAATTTAATTTACATGCTTAACACTTCATCAAAAAGTGGTTGCTCAACTCAACACAATTAATTAATCTTGAATAAATTACTTAAAATATTTTTTACTGTACTATCAACTAATAATGTATATCTTTTCAATACATATTATAGTGAATAAAGAATTAAAATTTAAATCAACTAATTTAACATTGTTTCTAAACAAAATCTATGTATAATTAACTACCTATCTATCCATAAATGTTTCTCTATTTCAAAAAGAGTCCAATAAATATATATCTTATATAGAGTCACTCATTATGGTAAAAATATCATTTGCTTTTCTTTTTTTGTACAAAAATTGATTCTTATAATATTATTTTTATTTCAATTTTTATATTTTTATATAATTAATAAATGTCTATTTTCCATTTTCTTCTAAATTCGATCACATTTTTGACAATTAAAATTTTACTTTAAATACTCAGGTGAGTGTTTTAAATATATTTTATTATTTAATTAAATCCATAATAAATAATAATCTTATTGTATGCAATTCAACCTAATCAAGAAGCAAAACTATTTTTCAATATTCAAGTGATTGATTTAAATGTGTACTATTCTCATTATCAATTATAAATTTAATCATTAGTAAATAATGTAGAAATTATTATTTTGAAGAATTATTAATTTAAATTGATTATTACTATCATATTTTACTCAACTAATCATTTGTTGTAAATAATTTAATCAATTGACTTAAATTATTTTGAATAATAATACAATTTTACTAAAAAGAAGTTAAAAGTTGAGAGTTGAACTCTTACTTATGGTGTGAAATTTGGGTTCACAAAAAAAAAACTTTTTAAAAAATTGAAGTATATTTAACATTAACTCTTTTGATGCTCAAGAAGGAAAGCAAAATTTCTATTTGTTGTTAGCTTTACAAATTTCTTTAGACTAGGTTAATTAAATTTTGATAAAAAATTTTAAAGTCAAACAATTTAGTTTAATTCAAATTGTTTAATAAAATTATTATTAATTCAAAAGGTAAAAATAAAAATTAAAGAAATCACGAACATGCTCGTCTTTTTAGCGTTAGCTTCAGTGAATGTTCATATGCTACTTTATCACCATAATTTTAAAACTTTAAATGTTAATTAATTTGAATTTAACCAAGTATAATAATTACATATTTTTTGTACATAATTATTTTAAATTTAATAATCTTGTCATAACTCTTGCATACCCACAAATCTCTTTTAATTATAAAAAAAATTGAATGCACAGTAAATCTTGGTCCAGTAAGATTTGTCACGCGTCACGAGCAACTCAAATGATGATTTTAAATGACATACATTCGATTAAATGACACGTGACAAGATTATGTTAGAATCATTTCGAAAAATATTTTTTCAAAGAAGATATTATTTAATATATTATTTTAAAATAAAGATAAATTGGAAAAATACTCTCTTTGCAACAGCCCTTTGCTACCATCTCTCCGCTAGTTTCCTGTCTTGTCCAAGTCAGCTCGCCAACTCTGCTCATCGTCAATCATTGCCCAGCGCTACCGTGCCGCCGTTGGCCTTGCCACCTCTTGTGTTCACTACTCTCTCTCTCTCTCTCTCTCTCTCTCTCTCTCTCTCTCATCTTTTAGAACGTTCATCCTTTTATTTTGGTCTACAATGGAATCTCTTATCATTATATAAGTGTTTTTTAATAAATCTTAGGCCTCATTTATTGAATCATAGGAAAATTTTAGTGTTCACTTTTGCTATATATTGGATTCATTGTGGAATGTCAATATATAGTTTTAATTTGATTTATTGTGGAATCTCTCTCTCTCATTTCATAAGTGTGTTATAAGCTAAATACACTATATCATTTTTTTTAAGAAATTTTTTTTTTCTCTTTTTAGTTTTTTTTTTTTTTTTTATCGTAAAGGTAAATGTATTGATCAAAGTGTATATTTACAACTACATTGAACATTCCCAGGCATAGGGGACACATTTGCCCCATCACTAATGCATGACATTACATCAAAAATGAAAGTTCAAAGTCAAAAGCATTAATCCATAGTCTACAAAGTCCACGATGTCTAGTCACATGGATATTTATCTGAAATGTATTCCAAATTTATCAAAAATCACTTTGAAAGTATGTCTCTAAATTACCCCTATCAGCTCTTCTGGAGTAATGGATTTGTCTTCAAATCTCTTTCTATTCCTAAAGTGTCAAAGGAAGTAAATAGTTGTAGCCAACGCAATTTTACTCCCACTAGGCCTCACTCCTTTACCTTTTGCTTCCTTATGTAGCCATTTTACAGCCGCTTTTAAGGACGTCATACTCTTTGATATTCCAAGCCAACTCCTGATGTAGTCCCAAACATGAAAGGAGTATTTGTATTTGAAACAAATATGATAAATGCTCTCATCCAACTCCTTAAAGAAACCACATTTTAGGTCACCATCATACCCAGCTAGGTTGTCACATGTGGGGAGTTTACCTATAATACCAAGCCACAGGGTGAAGGCATGTTTAGGTGTGCTCTCACTCTTCCAAACCACATTATACCAGGGCACCCTACTTGCTTTATGTCTCCAGAAATTATAACACTGCGCAAAACTTCTGTGCTCAAGATCCCACTCTTCTACTAGTCTTACTGCTTTGTCAGGTTGATTGCCACATTTCATCAAAATATGGTTCTTAACAATTATCATTTTCTTAAAATAGCGAGGAGTCATCACGCTTTAAAGAAGCATCCCACAGATTAACATCTCTCAAGTACACATGATGAACCCATCTGGACCATAGAGAGTCCTTTTTCGCTTGAACATTCCACAAAATTTTTGAAAGGAGTGTCATGTTCCAAGCTTTTAGATCAAAGACCCCTAAGCCCCCTTCATCTTTTGGTAAGCATACCTCCTTCCATGCCATTAGTGGTTTACTTCTCCCACCCCAATGGAAAGCTCTGCACAGCTTCACAATGTGATCCAGAACATTATTCGGTATGTGGAATATCGCAAGCCAGAAACATTCAATTCCCTAGATTATAGAATTAATAATCTCCAATTTACCTACATATGATAAGGTATTTCCAGACTAGCTCTTAAAAAGGTTTGCAATTTTATTGATCAAAGAAGAGTAGTGGCAAGAATTCAGTTTGGAAGCTGCAAGTGGAATTCCCAAGTATCGTAAAGGAAATTCTCCAATACTGAATCCAGTCATCTGCAAAATCCCTTCTAGCACTTACTCCTTAACTCCGGCATGGTATAAATTATACTTACGGGGGTTTGCTACAAGCCCTAAGCATGCTGAAAAATCATTAACACAGTCCATGAGGGTGTGTCTATGTATGTGTACTTGAGTAGCTACTATCATCAACATTGGCATAATCTCATTCTTGGGAGTTCTAAACTTCTAATTGATACAAAGAATCCTATTAACCATGCTCTAGTTGCGACCAAGTTAACAATCTCCATGGGCTTGAAGATTTGGAGATCGAACAATTTCTGGATTCTTTAAAGCTTTTCCAGCTTGTTAAAGATCCAGGATTCATAGTTCAGATTTTGGTTATTAGACTTTTTCAGTTTCTCCATAAAGTTTTAATAAAGGAGATGCCAGGGGATTGTATTTAATATTGACTGTCAATATGCACGGTGAGCATTTGATCTTTTGTTTTGCATTTAAAAAAAAAGTTCTCTTTGCTAAGAAAAAATTATATGTTTTAGTTTGAAGAGCGCGATGATGATAAAAAACTCAAGAAGAAACTGTTTTGTTTTCTTGCTTAAAGAATCTGCATGCCCAATATATGTGATTCTACCCATTGTATGTCGCCTTGCTCATGTATTTTTTATTTTATTTTATTGATATGCATTTCAAGGGTAGGGCTGGTCTAACAGGCTTTCAAATCCACCAATTCTTCCCCTAACAGCAATAATATGTGGGTTACATGTTTGATAAAATACTTTGCATGTTTGTAATGCATATAGCATGTGTTTGAAGTGGGCATCCTAATGATCCATGGTACAATAATCCTACAATTCAATTTCCCTTAATCCTTTAATATATATGTATGTGTGTGTGCGTGCGCGTGCATACACATATGTATTCAACCTTTTGAGCATAGTTTGGTGGGCACTTCAAAACAAAAACTAGGCTAATTATACCTTTTGTTTGGCCTTCTATACATTGTTCCTGATAGCAGTTTTTGACTGCCAAAGAAATGTGGTTGCAAGATTTTTGTCACCCTTTTGTTTTTCATATTGGTTTTTTATTCCACTTGTCTATTTTTGTTATCCGAATCACTTGGGAAAAAAATGACATTTAATAAAAAAAAATGAATTATTTTTGTGGTTTATGAACACTGTCAAAGAGTTTTTTATATTGTCTAAAATCAGAAAATTAGAATCAACAATCAGGTTATTCACACAACACTAGGGATTGTAAATCAAGACTTTTCTTGATAAACATCAAGGATACTGACCTAGTATTTGATAATTGAGTTTCAATCACTTAGTAAAAAATTCAAGACTTTCCTCAATAAATCAAGATATTGACCTGACTTATTCTGTAGTGGAAACAATAAGCTACTGGGTAGGGATAGACATGGATGATACAAATTCTATAGCTCCAAGATCTTGTAAGTACCAAGTTTTATTGCAAATTCAGTTGCATAGTATATAGAAAAATAATCATGAATATATAATTCCCCCTAGAGTTAGATCCTTCGTACTCGATCTAGTACTGATAACTTGGTAAATTCCAATAAAGAGTAGTTGAACATTGATAGGATTGAATTGCATAATTTATAGTTGAAACATCTTCTAGTTTTGTGTACTTGATAATATTAAGTATTATCAAATAATAATAATGAAAAAAATAATAGTTGCAAAGTTTTCATTTTTTGAAGGTGTTTCATTGAGGAATAAGTGATCCCATCACTTATTCTTGCGCTAATGGATAAGAGTTGTATAAAGAAGGGTAGGTTGATGGTTGAATATTGTAGAGGGATTATTTAGTTTTTGGAATTTGCTTTTAAAATTATATTAAATGAAGGACAGACTTCATGTCCTTGTTTAAAGTGCACAGATTCGTACACACCTACCCCTAGCCCCCTACCTCTCTCTCCTTCTCCCTTGGTATCCTTCCCGACACCCTCACCCTCGCCCCCTCCACCCACCTGCTCACAGCCCAAACGAGCTGTCACACATCTCTTTTACTTGGTTGATTACATTTGCCCTACTTTACCAAAATTCTCCACGGCTTCACAAGTTTCAAGATGTTCCTCAGGCACTGTTCATTATCTCTCCTCTTTTTTATCTTATCGTCCTTTTTCTAATCAACATTTGGTTTTTCTTTCTGTCATCTCCCAACATCCTAAACCCACCTCATATTCTCAAGTTGTGCTGCACCCACATTGGCGTGATGTCATGGCTTCTAAAATCCAAGCCTTAGAAACCAATAATACATGGGTTCTTCAACACCTTCCACCTAGAAAAAAACCAATTGGCTGTAAATGGGTGTTCAAAAAAAAACTTCGGGCCGATGGATCCATAAAGCGACATAAAGCTCGCTTGGTGGCCAAGGGCTACACTCAGGTAGAAGGTTTGGATTATCATGACACTTTTGCTCCTATTGCTAAACTCGTTACTATTAGGTGTGTTCTTGCAGTGGCTGCAACTCAGAATTGGCATCTCCTTCAATTGGACGTCAACAACGCTTTTCTCCATGGTGACCTCGATGAGGAGGTCTACATGCTCCCTCCACCAGGTTATTGCAAACAGGGGGAGACTCGTGTTTGTCATCTTTAGAAAGCCCTTTATGGTCTTAAGCAAGCCTCTTGCAATTGGTTCTCTAAATTATCTTCTGTTTAATTTGCTGCGGGTTTCACCCAATCTCAGGCCGACCATTCTCTTTTCACCCGCTCTTGGGGTCAGTCTTTTACTCTCATTCTTGTTTATGTTGATGACATTCTCATGGCAGGTAATGATCTCTCCGATATTAGCACTTTCAAAGTCATGCTTGCTCAAAAATTCGAACTAAAGGATCTTGACAAATTGAAATATTTCCTTGGCCTCAAAATTACTCACTCTCCCACTAGCATATTTCTTAATCAAAGTAAATATGCTCTTGACATCCTCACTGATAGTGGTCATCTTGGTGCTCGTCCTGCCCACTTTTCCATGGAACAAAATCTCAAACTCAATAATACTAATGGTGCTCTTCTCTCCAATCCAAGCTCGTTTCGGCGACTCGTTGGACGTTTGATCTATCTCACCATCACTCGTCCCAACATTGTGTTTCCAGTCAACATTCTCCGTCAATTTATGCACCAGCCTAGACGACTACATTATGATGTTGTTGTACGTGTTCTTCGATACATTAAGACTTCTCCAGGACAAGGCTTATTTTATCCTACTGCCAACACTCTTCAAGTCTCAGCCTATTCTGATTCAGATTGGGCTAGTTGTTCTCTCACTCACCACTCCACCACTGGTTTTTTCATTCAGTTGGGCACTAGTCTGATTTCCAAGCGCACTAAGAAACAAACTACCATGTATCGCTCCTCCGCTAAAGCTGAGTACTGCACTTGCTTCCACTATGCTCTTGGAGTACCGCATTCCCAACCTATGCTCTTATATTTTGACAACCAAGCGGCTCTTCACATTGCCCAGAATCCAGTTTTTAATGAACGTACAAAACATATAGAAATCGATTGTCACATTGTTCGTGAGAAGTTACGAGTTGGCCTTTTTTTCACTAAGCATATTCCTACCCATAGTCAGCTTGCTGATATCTTCACCAAAGCTTTGGGTCGTGAACATTTTCAAAATTTATCACACAAATTGGGCATTGCGGATCTCCATGCTCCAACTTGAGGGGGAGTATTAGAGAAATATACCCTTTCCATATAAAAAAATATACAGTTTCCATTTTTCAATTATCTCATCTATATATACCCTTATATCCCTTGTAATAAGAGTGCATTAATAAATATTTTTATTCCCTCCTCCAAATTTAACAGTGGAGGTGAGATGAAGTGTGTGATCACCTAATCCAAACTATAATAGTTGATTTTTATTTTTTTTATGGAGAACCCCTGCCTAATGGCATCTCTACCAAAGTTTATGAGCGTCAAGTCCTTCAAGTCCCAAATGTAGTTGGTAATATGCATGGTATATTGCACGAAGTCTTACAAATGCATGGCCAAAGTTTGAATGGGCTTGAAGATAGAAATGATTTCCAAGACTTACCTAGAAAAAGTAATGCTGCTTGCAATGAGTTGCATGGGAGAACAAAGATTAGTTAATTTGTTGATACATGGTTTTATAAAGATGGGAGAGTTATTGGGATCATGGTCGAATACATACACTTGATAGATGCAAATATTTCAAGACATAGGATGTTGCTGAAATTGTGGGAAATATGTTGTTCGATTTTTCTAAAAGATTTATGGTTTCAATGGATGGGTCATAAGCTTAAAGGTTGGGAAATGATTATAGTGAAATAAAGTAGTGCTTTGGATTTAAATTATTTTAAAATGAATGGTTCTTTCTAGGTTTAGTGTCCAAACTTAAGTGTTGGAAACTAGTTTGAAGCAGCAAGATAGAAATATTCTAGGGACTACAAATAAGGTCCTCTATGGGATTTGTTTTATATGAGAATAAAATTTTGAGATTTTAGATTTGTGAGTTTGATAATGTTTATAAGATTATTGTTAACTTTCTTGTTGATGGTCAAGGGAGGTCGTATATGATAATATATTTTGTTTTCAGTCTGTTGCTGTAAGTATGAGACAAATTTTAGTTTAGTAAAAACTTTGAATAAGGAAATGCCTCTTCACAGGTCTTGCCTTATATCTATTAACTAACTTGAAGAGTTTGTCTTGATTTCAAAGCCTTGACATTCTATAGCCTAATTTTGCTTAGGAGATCAACCAAGTTTCATGTCACATATCTCTTGTTCTTTCTTGAATAAATTTCTTCCTTCAAAAGACAAATTCTCATCTACATGCAGTAGCTGTCAGTCCAAATTTATGGGACATCGATATCAACTTTAGATAGAATAGAATCTTTGTAGTTAGTAGCAAATGCCTTGTGAGATAGTCTACAATCTTTGTAGTTTTTTTTTTTTTTTTTACTTTATGAACAATCTCTTACATTCAATTGATCTATAATTGTTTAAGAGAATAATCATGCTTTTATGTACGTTGTACTTGGCAATATTGCATGTTGCACTTATTCTCTTGGTTCTTTCTTTCTTTGTTAATTTTTTAATAGGCTTGTATATATGGTATTCTTTTCTAGACAAATAAGGTTACTTTTGCTTGGGTTGAGAAAGAGCACTACAAAACTACAAATTGAAGATATTAAAATAAAATGACCACTTTGAAGCACAATATTAAAAGGATAATGAGCAATTGGAATAATGATTTGATTAGGATAAGGTTAATTATAGAACTGCCATATATTGGCTATAGAGCATTTTCAACATTTTTTTGTGTAGGATGGATGGTAAAATTGATGAGTTGAGTAACAAACTCAGATGAGTCAAAAGTGAATAGAAAAATAATATGCGTACATGTAGTTTCCCCTTGTAGGTACCGTGGTGGATTCAAAGATATGTCATCCAAGAGAATTTTATTTTTACCTATGTAACAATGTAGGAATTTAGGTATAGTTTTGATTTGTATTAAAGACTGCCAAGATGTTGATTCATTTTATTTGTAGCATATTTTTTTGTTATTTGGATAAAATGTTCTAATCCTTTGTGAGCTAAAAGTTTTGATTTTGCAAATATGATGTGCTTAATGTGAAATATAGGCTTGTTAAACATTTTTTAAAGTTGGAATCCATATTTTTGGCAAGATACTCTTGTTATAGGATATGCAAATAAAGAAAATTGTGCCTAATTTATTGGGTTGGTTTTGGTTGTTGGCATAAAAGTGTGACGGTTGTGAATCGCCATATAGTGAGAAATACCAATCTCATCTAATTATTTACCATGTAAATTGAATCTTTCATCAGGATCTATGTTGTCTCTTTGGATTTTTATAGTAGTTATTTTGTTTTGATATGAGATTGATTTACTTTTCCGTAGCCAGTTCACTCAGTTTATCCTACCTCGTTAAGATTCGTTTGCTTCTTTGTTTCTTTTTTATTTTTCTTAAAAGAAAAAAGAAGGAAGACATGTTCTTTTCCCTATCAATTAGCACTTAGCAGTCATGTCCCACCACCAGCCAAATTTATTAACTATTATAGATGGGTTTCTTCATCATTAGGGTGAATAATTGAATTTTTATGGATCAGATGCCATCTGCTTGTATTCCAAGACGCACAAAACTAGAGTGCAATTCTTCATCTTAGTTGAATGAAAGGCATGTTAATGATGTGATGCCTTTGCTTCAAATATTTCTAAACATGCAACAATGCTAGATGGGGAGGATTGTTTTGAAGCTTAGGGATGTTGGGGTTATCTCACGTTGATTGTGAAAAGGGCTTGGTGGTCAGTTATTAAGTATAAGGAAAAGTCTTACTTCATGAGTTAACTTTTGGGGTTGAAAAGACCCAAGACCACCTAACAGTGGTATCAGAGCCCATGGTTTCTCCTTAAGATGCCGGGCATGTGGGGCTGTCGATTTGGAGCCTAATTCGTGAGGAGTTTCGAGTCTGATGCGTGAGGAGGAGATTGTTGGGATTATCCCACATCGGTTGTGGAAGGGACTTGGTGGTCAGTTATTAAGTATGAGAGAAAGTCTCACCTCATGAGTTAGCTTTTGGGGTTGAGAAAACCTAAGACTACCCAACAAGGGATTGTCTTTTGATTTTTTTTATTCATAGTCTTTAAATTTAAAGACTTTGTATTTTACCGATATACGTGGAAGTGTACACATATTTTTTTGGTTGTCTATATGTAAAGAGAAGTTCTATGTTTCACTGCACTTAAAAATTTTGCTTTAAACAATGTAATGTATTTCTAAATTCAATAAAATTGTTTTTGGCCTATTTTTATTTGTACAAGTGTAGATATTGTATATTTAATTTGATTTACTAACACGTAAGTTTACAGGAACTATAAATCAATATATTACATTTTAGATGCCTTGCATCTTTTAAACTTCTAGTAGCAATTTTTTCTACTGCTAAACAAGCAAATGGGTTTTATTGTGGGTCTTTAGCAGTTGTTTCTATAGGCTTTACTAGTGATTTCTATAACCGTTGCTATATATATAATACTACTGTGGTTGGTAAAATCACTACTACATGGTTTTAGCTGGGGGAATTTAGCAGCGATTTGATGTTCTTTACCAGCGGTTATGCAAATCACTAGTAAATGCTATAGTAGTGGTTTCCATGTTCTATACCAATGGTTTTAGCCACCGGTAAAGAATTGATTTTTTGTAGTGTCAAATATCAATGCAAATTCGTCTTCTAACAATAATCAAATTTGTTATCAAGAAGATCCATAATCGCTCATTTGGGGCTATATTCTTTGAGCCATTGAATTAACATATCTTTTAAGGTGATCAAATCAAAGGAATTTCATTTCTTTTGTCATTGTAAAGAATACTCACAAAGATTGTACCTATTCTTTGATCAATAAAAAATTAAATTTCGTACCAATTTTTGTTGTGAAAAATGAATTGCATGGCAAAATATATTTATATGTAAGATCAAGCACATAATACAGTTGTTGAGATTGGAGGTGTGGAGTCGTCGACAGCCACACCAGCCCAACCGTTAACTTGGACATTGAAGACAGGTACCACCTACTCTACAAACTATGCTGAAATCTATAGCCACCCCCTTTGAATTTTTACTCCCCCTATGTGTGTGTGTGGAGATTGTGAGGTGTGCTGTGTATGTTGTGGTGAGTTGTGTAAGTTGTGTGAGGTGTTGTGTTGTGCGCGGAGAGTGTGTGCAGTGCAGAGAGTTGTGGTGACAGAGAAAGAAAGAGAGATAGAGAGAGTTGAGCAGTGAGGCTCCTTGTATTTTTTCTCCCAGTATAGTGAAGTGGTGTGTGCTCCATGGATGTAAGTCAATTCGACCGAACCACGTAATTTCCGGTGTTCTATTGTGGATGTGTTTAATTTTTTCTTTATGTGTGATTGCTATTCTAGGATCTATCCCTAACAATTGGTATCAGAGCTTGGTTGGAGTAGAATCACTAGATTGGAGAAAAATTCCCAAATTTTGAGCCTCTGTCCAGTAGCTCAAAATTTAATTTTGAGGCCACCATCGCACTCCTCTCGTCGAGACGAAGCAAATATTGGCAACTAGAGCTCCAAACGACTTCAGATGACGCAGCACACGCCTACACCTGCTGCCAACGTCCAGGTGACATCTCCACACTCTCCTACGTGCCTTCACGGGCCGACAGGTCACTCCACGCACTGCCACACGTTGGCGAACGACTGGAGAATCAACGGGAGGAAGAAGACGGTCCACGTCAGCCGGGACCCGCACCCAGTCAGCACCCAATCAACTTGCTGTGTCAGTGCCCAATCAGTGCCATGTGGTGCCGAGTAAGTCACCCAGCCAGCAGCTACTTCAGTCGCCATGTCAGCAGCGTAGGTAGACGCCACGTCAACCTGGCCCCACGCCACATCAGCAACTAGGATCCACAATGGGCCCCACGCTGCCACATCAGCTAACAGCGTCATTAATGCCATCAAGGAATATTCCGTTAAAGTTTACTAGAGTTGACCAAGTTTGATTGAGCTTTTCAAAGCCATTTCGAGTCTGTTTTTCGAACGACTTAAGTCATTTCTAAGGTGTTAGGTCATTTTGGATCCAACCGTGCTGTCTGTCTAAGCTAATTCCGTCTCTAGATCAAAAAATTGAGATTTCGAACAAAAAGAGCTCTCAAATTGAGATGTTTGATGGCACGAACTTTGGTTTCTAGAAAATGCAGATCGAGGACTATTTGTTTGGTAAGGAGTTGTACTTACCACTAAAGGAGAAACCAGAATCCATAAAGGAGAGCGAGTGGGAGTTGTTTGATCGAAAAGCTCTCAGAGCTATCAGAATGACGTTGGCAAAGTATGTTGCCTTCAACATTAAGCCCTTGACGTCCACCAAGTCCATTATGGATGCTCTATCTAATATGTAGGAGCAGCCATCAGCTGTGAATAAGGTACATCTAATGAAAATATTATTTACCATAAGTATGTATGTAGGTGAAAGTTTCAGCAGACACCTAAATAATTTCAACGAGCTATCGAATCAACTCGCCTCGATTGGAATTTCATTTGACAGTGAGATCTGTGCCCTACTAATTCTCAGTTATCTGCCTGAGAGTTGGAAAGGTATTGTTACTGTGATCAGTAGATCCGCAGGAAAATCGAAGCTGAAGTACGATGAGAT
Source organism: Malania oleifera (assembly GCF_029873635.1). Taxonomy (NCBI): domain Eukaryota; kingdom Viridiplantae; phylum Streptophyta; class Magnoliopsida; order Santalales; family Ximeniaceae; genus Malania; species Malania oleifera. The sequence goes on along the minus strand of NC_080418.1, from coordinate 104,419,477 downwards.
TATCAGCATGATTTTGACGAAAGAGATTAGAATGCAATTGAACAATGCATCCACTTCAAGTTCAGCTTTGAACGTGGAAAGCCAAGGAAAAGGAAGTGGGCATAGACAATCAAACAATCGCGGAAGATCTAGGAACAGGCGGTCTAAATCCAGAAATCCCATAGGTTCCCAGGGCACAAAAAACATTGAGTGTTGGAACTATGGAAAGGCCGGACATTTCAGAAACCATTGCAAAGGTCTAAGAAAGGAATTTGAGGCAAAGACATAAGCAAATCTCGCCTCTTCCTCAGGAGAAAATATGCATTGATATGCTTTTTGGAAAGCAAGCAGGAGTCTTGGGTCTTAAACTTTGGGGCCTCATTCCATGCCACTTGCTGCAGAGATTGCCTAGAGGAGTACACACTAAGTAATTTTGGTAAGGTGTACCTTGGAAACGATCAACCTTGCGACATAACTGGCAAAGGAGTTGTGAAGATCAATATAAATAGGTCAATATGGAAGCTGAAAGATGTTAGACATATTCCAGACCTGAGAAAGAATTTGATCTCAGTTGGTCAGCTGGCAAATAAGGAATACACAACGACATTCATTGGTGATGAATGGAAGGTTTCAAAGGGTGTGCTAACATTGCCAGAGGTAAGAAAAGCAGAAAACTTTATCTAACCTCCAATGCCTCCATATCTATTTTAGTTGCTGCATGAAAAGACGACAACAACATATGGCACCAACGACTCGGTCACATGAGCGAAAAATGACTCAAGGTGATGCACTCAAAGGGAAAATTGAGTGGTCTTCGGTCAGTGCAAATTAACATGTGTAAGGATTGCATATTTGGAAAACAGAAGAGGGTCAGTTTCCATACAAACACCCTTGCCCCAAAGAAGGAGAGACTAGAACTAGTCCACTCAGATGTATGGGGACCGATGCCCGTCTCATCCATAGGCTGAAGGAATTACTCTGTCACATTCATTGACGATCACTTTCAGAAGGTATTAGTTTATTTTTTGAAGTATAAGTCGAAAGTATTTGATGCTTTCAGGGTATGGAAAGCTATGGTTGAAAACGAAACTAGTTTGAGAATCAAGAAGCTGAGAACAGACAATGGTGGTGAGTTTGAAGACATCGGATTCAATAAATTCTGCTATGAGCACGGTATCAAGATGAAAAGAACTATGCCAGGTACGCCTCAGCACAACGGTGTAGTAGAGCGGATGAACCGAATGTTGATTGAAAGATCCAGAAGCATGCGTATACAGTCAGGCTTACCATTGCAGTTCTGGGCAGAAGCAGTTAGCACAGCAGCGTATTTGATTAACAAGGGTCCATCAGTACCTTTGGACCACCATATACCAGAAGAGATATGGAGCGGAAAAGAGGTGAGACTTTCACATTTGAAAGTTTTTGGTTATGTTGCATACGTACATATTAATGATCATGTCAGAAACAAGCTTGAACCTCAGTCCCAGAAATTCACCTTCGTCGGTTACGTTGAAGATGAATATGGGTATCGCATTTGAGATGATGAAAACAAGAAGTTGATCAGAAGTAGAGATGTGATTTTCAACGAAAAGGTGATGTACAAAGACAAGCACACAACAGAATCCACTGAACCAATTCAGAGAGAATCAACCTATGTAGATATGAATGATATCCCAGAATGTGTTGGGACACAACTGCAGAATGTTGAGAATCCTCAGGCGGAGGAACCAGTGGAGTAGATCATCGCACCACCACCACCTGCTCTAGCTCTGAAGCTGAGGAGATCTACTCAGCCCTATGTACCAAATAGAAGGTATATAAATTATTTACTTCTTACAGATGGAGGATAACCCAAATGCTATGATGAAACATGTCAGGTGGTAGATACGAGCAAGTGGGAGCTAGCGATGAAGGACGAGATGAAGTCCCTCACTTCCAACAGAACGTGGGAACTAGCTGAGTGCCCAAAGGTAAGAAGGCCCTCCACAACAAGTGGGTCTACAGAACCAAAGGGGAGCATGACGACTTTAGAAGGTACAAGGCTCGGTTGATAGTTAAAGGCTTCGAGCAGAAGGAAGGAATTGACTACACCGACATCTTTGCCCAATTATGAAGCTAACAAGCATCAGATCAGTCTTGAGCATTGATGCCTCAGAGGGCCTATACCTCAAGCAGTTATATGTGAAGACGGCATTTCTTCACAGTGATCTTGATGAAGAAATTTACATGCATCAACTAGAAGGATTCTCAGAAAAAGGTAAAGAGAATATGGTGTGCAAGTTGAAGAATAGCTTGTACGGTCTCAAACAAGCTCCCAAACAATGGTATCAGAAGTTGGACAGCTTTATGTACATGAATGATTTTCTAAAGTGTAACACCGACCACTATTGCTACTTCAAGAGGTATCAGTATAGCTATATTATTCTGTTGTTATATGTGGATGACATGTTAATCGCAGGACCAGATATAGAAGAGATCCCGAAATTGAAGCAGCAATTGTTAATGGAATTTGACATGAAGGACTTAGGCTCAGTGAAGCGAATACTTGGGATGCGGATCTCCAGAGATAAGCGATAGGGAATATTGCAGTTATTTCAGTCAGAGTACATTAGCCGTGTTCTACAGAGGTTTAACATAAGCAGCGCCAAAGCAGTAAATACACCTTTGGCAGGACACTTTCGCCTTCCCAAGGATCAGGCTCCCCAGACAGATGAAGAGAAGGACTTCATGGCTAAGGTACCTTCTCAGCCATTGGAAGTCTCATATACGCCATGGATTGTATTAGATCGGACATTGGCCAAGCAGTGGGAGTAGCCAGTAGATTCATGTCTAATCCAGAGAAGACTCACTAGGAAGCAGTGAAATGGATCTTCAGGTACCTCAAAGGCACTATTGATAAGTGCTTATGTTTCAGCAAAGGAGACTTGAAAGTCAAAGGGTATGTAGATGCTGATTTTTTTTTGTGAAATTGATCACCGCAAGAGCACCACCGGATACGTGTTAACTGTTGGCACAACAGCTATTAGTTGGATGTCACAGATACAAAAGATTGTTGCCCTATCCACTATAGAAGTTGAGTACACAGTAGTGACAGAAGCCAGTAAAGAGATGATTTGGCTTCAAGGTTTGTTGACAAAGCTTGGGTTAAAGTAAGAGAGGAATGTTTTGTACAACGACAGTCAAAGTGCAATACATCTGGCAAAGAATTCTGCATTTCATTCTATAACCAAACATATCAGATTGTGTTATCACTTCATTAGATCTCTATTATAGGATGGAGTACTAGAACTTGAAAAGATTCAAGGTAGCAGAAATCTAGCTGATATGTTGACGAAGGTGGTGACTACAGAGAAGCTGAAGTTGTGCTAAACTTTAGTTGGTCTTCATGCTTGAAGACAAACATAAGCACATCATTTGCCTATACATTGGTTGAGATGTTGTCTTCGTCTCTAAGTGGGACATTGTTGAGATTGGATGTGTGGAGTCGCCGACATCCGCACTAGCCTAACAGTTAACTTGGACATTGAAGACCGGTGGCCACCTACTCTGCAGACTATGCTGAAATATGCAGCCACCCCCTTTGAATTTTTACTCCCCCTTGTGTGTGTGTATATATATATATATGTGTGTGTGTGTGTGTGTGTGTGTGTGTGTGTGTGTGGAGATTGTGAGGTGTGTTGTGTATGTTGTGGTGAGTTGTGTAAGCTATGTGAGGTGTTGTGTTGTGCGCATAGGGTGTGTGCAGAGCAAAGAGAGAAAGAGAGAGTTGAGCAGTGAGGCTCATTGTATTTTTTTTCTCCCAGTATAGTGAAGTGGTGTGTGCTCTATAGACGTAGGTCGATTCGATCGAACCACATAATTTTCAGTGTTCTATTATGGATGTGTTTAATTTTTTCTTCGTATGTGATTGTTGCTCCAGGATCTATCCCCAACAGCAGTAATCAATGATGAATATACAGAACAATTCACAACCGCAACAAGCATATAAAAACAATAATGACACAAGGGATTATGTGGTTCAACAATGTCTACATTCATGGGAGCAAATGAAAAAAATCACTATCTTCTTGTCCAAAGGACATGAACAATGTACAACACTCTTCTTTCACAACTATCATCTACAAATACATCTAATAAGACATATAAATAGAGTTTTTGGATGCTTTTGCTTCAAAACCCAACCATATTAACATCCCCTTTTCAAAATTTGATATTTGCGCTTGGTATCTCAAGCCAAACCGTCGACGGTTTCAAACAAAATGTAAATTGTCTGAGACACTGCTCCAAACCGTTGATGGTTTCCCCTATTGCCACTTGATTTCCTTCATGATTTCTCTATGTGCATGATTTTCACTTAGTATGTGAGTCACATTTCATAATAATCTCCACCTTGGTGAACATATGTCCCTTAGGAGAAACTGAAAACATGAACTCGCTGCTCCACCTTGACCTTGGGACATTAGAATGGGACTGCCTCTTGTCTAGCAATTGGAGACAAAAACCAAGTTCAAGCAAGGCTTGAATTTTCTTTTGATAGCTTCAACTTCTGCCAACAACCCTGATTCAGTTGTATATGTAACAACCTGAGACTGCACCCTAGGCTTCCAACAAGACTTTCCCACAACAGTAAACACAAAATCTACTTTAAGCCTTTTATCACCAAGCCTCTTGCATAGTCTTCAACAAATCTCACAACTGACGGACCACTCTGTTGTCAGCCGAAACACCCCATTACACCATCATGGGGGACCTTTGACATATCTCGGACATCACTGTCCATCTTTGGGTACCGAGTGGTAGACATTTTACATTGATTCTCCACAAAACTCCCCTGAGACAGCAAACAAAGTCTCCTTGTAGTTTTGTTTACAAAGCCACCCTAAGATAACACTATTCTCCCTACAACCTTGTCCACAAAGTCATCCTTAAATAACACTAATCTCCCATCAACTTTGTCCATGTGAATCTTTAAACCAGGACCTTTCTTAGTCGTACCCAAAACATTCATGTCAAAACCTTTCAATAGAGTTCCCAACTGATTAGCCTCAGCCAATATCTTCCCAGCCATTAACATGTCATTCACAAACAACAAAATACATAACCCCATTGCATCCTATCACCCTTTTCCCCATTGTAAACCTCACCAACTCCCACACCTAGTTCTTATGCAATACTTCCATTTCCTCTACCATAACACTCATCCATCTATTTTTCCCTTTGATGTGCATTGCAACTTGAAAAATAGTAGGAACTGTTGGCTTTTTTAGTTCGATCCCTGGTTTTGATAATAATAAACCGTAAGTTTCTTATGTGTGTGTTTTAGTGCGTGAGCAAGTATTATTCAAGTCACTCATAAGATCAAGAGAACATGGAAGACAAGGTAGGTCTTACAGCACAAATCTGGCATATTTCGTGGAGTTAAAAAGTAAAGAAGATAAAGAAGACATTTGTTTTTACTTGTATATGCATTTATTTTTATATTTGGTCTGTAATAATGCACGCATCTGCATGATATGTCTTGTATGCTCAGATAGGCCTTAGATTGACCATAGGGAACCAAATGACCATAGGGCACCTTTCGGTCAATCGACGCCGGATTTTTGGGGTTATTTCTCAAAATGCCTTAGACTGACCGTAGGACCCTTATTTCTTCATGAAAATGTGCCCTATTGACTTAAAGTTGATCATCATATGAATAGGGACAATCTTATAAATAAAAAAGGACCGAAATGCCCAAATTGGCATGTTCAATTGATTGAACCCTAGTACTTAGGGACCTTCGGTCGACCGAACCTCCACCAGGTCAACAGTTTGACCCTTCGCTCAATCGACCAGAAATGTAAAGCAATGCCTTGGTCGACCAAACGGACACGTGGGAAGTCTCAATGCCCTGGTCGACCGAACCACCAAGTTCAAAAGGACTTGGTCGACCGAAGATCATAAAGTTCGGTCAACCAAACTTAGTATGGTCGACCAAACCTCGGAGGGTTCAAAATTGCCTTTGATTGGTTGACCATCTTCCCTGTTCAAAAATCCCCCGGTTGACCGAACTTAGTGAGATGGACGACCGAACCTCAAATTTGGTCAACCGAACCTCTTGGATTCCGAATTTTTTAAAGGTTTAAATGTAATTTACTTTTAATTAAAAAATTTAGAAAATACCCAATGTGTCCCCAACGGTCATAATTTTCACAAACTCTATAAATACCCCCTCATAACTCCAGATTAGCAACTTTGATTAACTTTAAAAACCTCTCAAATTATTTCTTAATCAAAGTTCCCCCAGAGTATTTTTCATTGCAAAAAATCTTCCTTGGGGCAAATATTTTATACTCTCTTTCTCTCTTCACTTTATTTACAAATCTTTTGGAAGAGAGCATTTTATTTTTTGGGCATTCATTTTTATTCAAATCATAATACTCTCACACCTTCTTTATTCTTTGAAAAACATTTTTGAGAGTATTGCTTAAATTTCTCCCGATTATTTTTATGATAAATATTTTTTAGGAGAAATTATTTATTGCACAAATATTTTCTTGAACTTAAACTCCAGATTCTCCAAATACTTTTATTTGCAAAAATCTTTGTTGGAGAACATAATAATCATTTTATATCCATGTATTTTATTTGTGCAAATTATTTAGATAAGCACCCTTTACTCTACTAAGCATATATTTCATATCATACTAGAGTGTTTGTATTGAACTTTAATGGTGTACATCCATGCTTGTATTTAGAAGCTTTTTCATATGTACAAAAATGTTTTTCATGTATCCGTTGGGTTCAGCTCGGAACTGAATTAGGGAGTCTCGGCCTCGTAAATGAGACTGCTTTGGTTCAGCTCAGAAATTGAACTGTGGAGTCTCAATCCCGTAAGTGAGACCGGTTCGGTTCAGTTTGAAAATTGAACTGGGGTTTTTCTTGCCCCCGTAAGGAGATGATGTAAGAGGCTTTTGCTTTGTCCGTTTAACTGAGTAGGGTTGGTGTAATCTTTGGGGGGTATGCCTAAGGCAGGGACGTAGGCTGGTTTGGCCAAACCTCGATAACAAATATCGTGTGTGTGTGTGTGTGTGTCTCTCTCTCTCTCTCTCTCTCTCTCTCTCTCTCTCTCTCTCTCATTTGATTACTACACTTTAATTTCCATATGTGTATGCTTGCTTGTTCACTGCTATAATTATTCGTGTGCATATATTTAATTTAAATGAGATGTTGCACACGTGTATGTCTGAGCTGATATTTTAATCATTTTACATACATGTTTGCATTATGAATGGGATATGAACCGTGGTGAGTTGGTGTAAATGTTTAGATTAGCCAAAATGTTTTAAAACCCAATTCTGGGATCACACCAAAGTCAACAGGAACCTTGTTGCTGGTAGTAATGAATGCATAAAATACTAGAATGCCAAATTTATACCTAAGTGGTGGTCTGATAGTGCACCTGGGCCCACTGTGATTCTACTAGTCTCCTGAGCTAAAACTCCCTGCAATGTGAACAATGTCATCTCTACCCTAAGTTTGTAGCTCCACTTGCATTTCTGCCTTGAGTATCTAATTCCACTTGATTACGTGTTTGCTACTGCTGCAATTTTTTGGCATTTGTTTCTCTTTCTTTACTTGAGTACACTGCCCCATGGCTTTCTCACCAAAAGTCATATCTCTACAAATAACCCCTTTGCTTGCCCCAGGATCACCCAACTTGAACCTACATTTCTTATACCCCAAAAAAATATACAGTTTAGACATAACATCAAGCCTAGATCCTACATCACTAAAAACGTGCACCCGTGGACATCTGCTCATACCTTAGTAGTCTACCGCAAAACCTTCCTACAATTCTCCTGCAACTCTCCCATTTAGTGATACCTTTGGTGATCGTCAAACGAGAAACGCATCATAGTCACTAACTTCACCAGGAAGTTCTCTACAAGCCTTGCATATAACCTGCCCTGTTAACAGAACTCCTTGAACAAAACCAACGTACTCAATACCAATGTTTGACTTGAGGATCTCTCTCTCGGTCTGGTTCTCCACCTCAACCACAAGTTAATATAGTAAACACCTAAAACTTGTGCCACATAAGATACACCAAGACCTTTCGTGATAAACCCACAAATAACATATGTCTACCCCTTGATGCTATCCTCACTAGTCCTCAAACATTTGAATACATGTAGTCACTCATATGCCCTAACCGTATATGCCATAGAATATCTAACTCAGATTCTACAGCTATAACTCCACCTACAATTGTATTACCCTGTAGTGCATAGATATTTCTCGCTACATTTTCTCCTTTCATCACCATCAAGTCACCTTCACACACTTTCATTTACCCACTTTCAGATTTGTAACTATATCCATTACAATCTAAAGTTCCCAATGAAATTATATTCTTCCTTAGATCCAGTACATGTCTTACACCACATAAGGTTCTCACAACACTATCATACATTTTGATTTTGAAATTTATAATAGCAATTATTTTGCATGAAATATCATTTCCCATCAAAACTAAACTAGTATTAACTGACCTATAGGTGTTGAACCATTTTCTATTTGTTTGCATATTATAAGAGCATCTGATATCTAGGATTCAAGAATAATCCATAAGGCACTTGAAACTCGATGAAACACATAGCATATCACCATCACTGCTTTTTGAGTATCCTTCCACTACATTTACAGATTTTGACAGACCCTGTTGATTTTAAGCATTTCACTTCTTCAACTCAAAACATATCAGTCTTATGTTGTTGTTCATTCTCGGATATGCACAGCAGAAGCACACAATCACAAATGAATCAATCAACAACCACCAATGCAATCACTCAATGATGAAATATACTCAAGAAGCAAACACTTGGTAATAAGAAGAATAAAACACACAAGCAAAAACACAAGATTTATATGGTTCAAAAATTTGCCTACATCCATGAGAGCAACAACCACTTTTCCACTATAAACAATGTCAAAGCTTCACAATAGGGTTACAAATCAAGGATTATATACAAACCCTAAATGTATAGGAACCTTAGATCCTATCTAAAAAATCCCTATAGCAATCCCCATAGGAAATCCCTCCTATGAGCCCAATCTACTAGCCCTCGAATTCAAAATATTTAACTTGCGCCCACTGAAACTGTTAATGGTTTGGCGCAGAAATAAAACACCTCTGCATTCTTCCTGAAACTGTCGATGGTTAGAGCCCAAACCATCAACGGTTATTCTCGTGCCTGCGGACTCCTCTCATGCTCTTGCCCCTCACTCATGTAGCTTTCTCCGATGCATGTGCTTCTGCTCAAAATATGAGCCACATCCCCAACAATCTCTACCTTGACGAATATTCACCACTTAAAAAATTAAAAAGCATAACCGCTACTTTACCTAGGACAATAGATTTGGGCTCGTCTCCCGTCTAGCACTTGGATACGTTGATCAAATCCAAGAAATGCTTGAACTAGTCCATTGTGGCCAACTTTGTTAGCAAATCAGCTACATTGTCAAACGTATGAACATTCTAGAGAAGAAGTTCCCCTAAAGCAATAAGTTCCCTAACCCTATGATACCGCACATCAATGTGCTTCGTCCTCGCATGGTACACATGATTCTTTCTTGAGTAAATGGGACTCTGACTGTCACACTGCAGCCGAACTCCACCTTGTTGGAGACCTAGCTCTCTTACCAACCTCGTAAGCTACAACACTTCCTTGGCAGCCTCAGCCACTGCCATGTACTCCGACTCAGTAGTAGACAAAACTATGAGTGACTACACCATAGACCTCCAACAAATAGGTCCTCCCACAAACGTAAATATGTACCCTGAGGTAGACCTCCTGTAATCCAGGTCTCCTGCATAATCTGCATCCACATACCCTACTACAAACGGATCACTCTGTTGTGCACTGAACACTATGCCATATCTGGTCGTATCCCTCAAGTACCTGAGAATCCACTTCACAGCATCCCAATGTTGTCGACCCAAATTCGAGAAGAACTTGCTTACCACGCTAATAGCATATACTAAGTCGGGCTTTGTACATACCATGATAAACATCAGACACCCCACAGCACTAGCATAGGGGACCCTCGACATATTACGAACCTCATCGTCCGTCCATAAGCATTGTAGACGGCCTAAAATGACTCGCCAAAGGTGTGCTCACTGACTTAGCATTAGCCATGCTAAACCTCTCCAGCACCTCCATATAGCCACCCTGAGATAACCATGGTCTCCCTGTAACTTTGTCCCTATGAATTTCCATGCTAAGTATCCTCTTGGCTGCACTCAAGTCTTTCATATCAAACTCTTTTCCCAATAAAGTCTTCAACCGATTTACCTCAGTTATATATTTAGCAACAATAAGCATATCGTCAATGTATGATAACAAAAATATAAAAGACACGTCCACAAGTTTCCTCAAATAGACATAACAATTGTACTCACACCTCCTATAGCCGATATGGGTCATATAGGCGTCAAACATCTTATACAATTGTCTTGGAAACTACTTTAGCCCGTACAATGACTTCTTCAGTTTGCAGACTAAGTGCTCTTATTCAAGTTGGCTAAACCCTTTTGGTTGTGTCATGTAAATCAACTCCTCCAGGTCACCATGAAGGAACGTCATCTTTACGCTACTTGAGATGCATATCATGTTGCACCACCAGCCCCAACACTACCCTGATGGAAGTGTGTCTGACCACAAGGAAGAAGATTTCATCATAATCTACTCCCTTCTATTGCAAGTATCCCTTTTCTACCAAGTGAGCCTCATACTTCTCTCTTTCCCTTTCTAAAACTACTTCCTTCTTCTTGTATACCCACATCCAATCGCTCACTTCCTAGCTAGAAGCTCCACCCAGTCCTATGTCTGGTTCTTATGCAACAACTCCATCTCCTCCACCATAGCGCCTGTCCAGCTACCCTTTTCTTGGATGTGCATGGCCTCCTGATAGGTAGTAGGATCCCTGCTTCTGGTGACAAGCGTATAAAATACCAAATTATTAAGACCGTACTTGGGGGGTGGTCTAACGATGTGTTTGGGTCTACTTATAGTTATGCTATGATGCGAATGCTGGTCATCTGAGCTAGAACTCACAGTGTCATCTCCAACCTGAGTTTCTGACTCCACTTGCAACACTGGATGATCTTCCAAGCTAGGACTCCTTACATGTTTACCCTGAGTCTCTAACCCTACCTGAATCGCACGCTCATTGCTGCTACAATTTTCTGGCATCTGTTTCTCTATTTCTTCCTTAGTATGCCACAACATGGCTTTCTCTTCAAAAACCAAGTCCCTACTAATCACCACCTTGCTTGTCACTAGATCCGATAGCTTGAACCCGTTCACGCTTTTCTAATATCCTAGAAAAATGCACCGTCTAGACTTCGCCTCAAGCTTAGATCTCTTCTCATCGAGAATGTGCACATTGGTCAGACTCCCAAATACTCTAAGTCCAGAGTAGCCTACCTTGTCTCCTGTCCACACCTCCTCAGCAACTTTCCCATTCTATGATGCCCTTGGTGATATGTTTACTAAGAAACATGTCATACTAACCATCTCAGTCCAAAAATTCATGGTGAGCCCAACCTGCAACCTGAGGCACCAAACTTTTTCAACCAAGGTTCGGTTCATCCTCTCCGCCACACCATTTTGTTGCGGTGTCCCGCACACAGTAAAATTCCTCCTTATGCCATGCAGCTCGTAGAACTCTCTAAATCTCAAGTTTGTGTACTCAGTTCCCTTGTCTGCCCTGAAGAACTTGATCTTTCTCTTAGTCTGGTTTTCCACCTCAACTTTCCACAATTTAAACCTGGTAAACGTCTCCAACTTGTGACACATAAAGTAAACCCAGACCTTTCATGATTAGCCGTCAATAAAACACACAAAATACACATGTCCCCCTCGTGATGCCACTTTCTCCAGTCTCCAAATGTTTGAATGAATGTATTCCAGTACTCTTTCTGTCTTATGTGTGGCTATCATGAATTGAATTCAATTCTGCTTCCCAAGCACACAGTACTTGCATAACTCCAGCTTGCATGATTTTACCCCATTTAGAAGATTTCTCTTGTGAAGTTCCTTCATCCCATGCTCACCCATATGCCCTAGACGCATATGCCATAGAAAAGTAATGACAGACTCAAATTCTACAGCTGCAGCTCCGCCTATAATCGTGGTACACAACAGTGTGTAAATATTACCCGGTACTATCTATTAAATTTTTAAGTCTGATCCCTATTTTAATTATGACAAACCATAGTATCTTATTTGTGTGCTAAGTGTATGAACATGTTTACTTTTCTAAGCACGGATGACAGATGAGAAATGGAAGCCTAGAAGTACTTAAATAAGCACATAATTCGATGCAATCCATGATATTGCAAAGGAGTAGAGCATGAGGTTCTTTTGTTTTTATTTCAAGTTATATTGTAATTTTAATAAGTTTTTTATGGTCTGTAATAACTGCATCTCATGCATGATAGGGTTTAATGCTCAAGACCATAGTTTGACCTTAGGGATCAGTCGACCAACGTCAGATTTTTGGGGTTAACCCTCAAGAGGCCTTAGAATGACCATAGGAATCATCACTCATATAGCCTAAAATGCCTTATGTTTATTTACACTAGGTTGATGAAGCACAGAGACCAAATCAGGACTTAAATGCACATTGTCAGCGATCTCGATCGATCGAACCCTAGGAAGTACAAAAGCCTCAGTCAACTGAACTGACCAGAAGTCAATATATTGACTTCGCTCGGTCGACCGTTCTGAAATGAACGTATCTTCCACGATCGACCAAACTCATGCATGTCTGACCCCCAACTATTTGGTCGACTGAACCTAGTAGTTCAAATTGGCCTTGGTCAACCAAACCTAGAAGAATGGTCAACCGACCTTGTCTTGGTCGACCGAACCCACAAAGGGGTTCAAAATCGCCTTAAGACGGTCGACCAAATCCTCAACTCATATATGCCATGGTTGACCGGACTCAGCAATACGGTCGACCAAACCTTGAATATGGTCAACCGAACCTCTGCGGTTGGTGAAATTTTTACTACAGTAAATCAGGGTTAATTTGCATTAAATGTAATTAAATAATTTTCAAAATACCTTGTATGTCTCCAACAATTAGATTTTTGCCCAACTCTATATATACCCCCTCATTTGTCATAACTAGTATAAGATTAGAATTTTGATTAAGCAAAATTCTCTCTAATGTTTTTTTACTCTCATTTGCTTACACTTCATTTTTCAAGCATATTATACACTCTCTCTTTGATTCTTTCTTGCAAAATTCCTTTTAGTAGAGAGCATCATTATTTCATATACCCTTCACTTTGCAAATCAATTGCAACTGTGAAGTGTGTTTGATCTTTATATATGTGGGGTAAACTCATATATCATTTTATTAAGATTATACTCTCACACATCCATATTATTTAGAAAATCATTCTTGAGAGTTAGCTTTGTGATTTTCCCTTCTTTTTTTTTTATATATATCTTGTTTGGGAAAAGCTAATCTTTGCTTGTGAATCTTTGTATCCATATTGCAAGATTCAAAAGCTTGCATATTATTCTTTTGAGAAAACCTTTGCAAGCTTAAACCTTAATATCCATTGTGCTTGATTTTTGATAAAAATATTTTTGTTGAATATTTTCTTAGGGTTTTAAAGTCCCTTTGAAAATACTATCTTGAATTAAGGGTCTCACTCTCACATATATACATACACACATTATTGAGAGTTGACACATATATTTGCAAGGTCTCGGTTGAGCATAAATCTTTATCATTTGTGAGTGCATATTTTGGGTTGTAATTTTTGTACACATCTGCTTGTATTAGAGGCATTTCTTTGTACACAATATTTGATTATCTTTTGTATTCCTAACGTATGGTCGGAAGAGGGAGACTAGCCCTGTGAATAGTCTTAGACTGATTTAGACCTAGTTAAGAGAACTAGGTGCACCATCTTGGTAAGGTGTTATATTAGGTGTCACTTCACCTGTTAAATGAGCCATAGTGGAATCCTCTTACTTGTGAGCTTGAGGCGGGGACATAGGTAGTATTGGCCAAGCCCCATTAACATATCTGGTGTAGCTTTTACTTTTCCGCACTTTCAATTTCAGCATATGTATGTTTTGTGCTTGACTTATTATTGCAGTACATGTGTTTGATTATTTGAATATTTATTGGGTTTATGATTATATAGAAAGACCCTAGGCTCGTGTAATACTATTTATGGAATTTGAATTGACCTAGGAGAAAAGTTTTAAATACTCAATTCACCCCCTCTTGGGAAACACCAATTCCGATAATTGGTATCAGAGCCTTGTTGCATAGACTTAAACGGTTTTACAAAAAATTGCAATGGCTCATATTGGTGTATCCCCATTCGGAGAGGGATGATCACCTTCTAGTCCTCCATTATTTTTTGGTGTTGATTACACCGAATGAAAAATTAGAATAAGCATATTTATAAAATCAATGGACTAGAGGGTTTGGCAGGTGATTGTCAAAGGAATTTGTATGCCAACTAATGAAAATGATTTAAATTTACTGCATACGAATTCATATGCCATGGATTTATTATACTGTGCTTTACAGACTGATATTTTTCATAAGATTATGGCATGTACAAATGCGAGGGAGATCTGGGTTGAGCTCAAAAAGAAGTATGGAGAGACCCAAGAGAAGGATACCACCACTTCGATAGTGTTAAGCTCAAATGATCTGGAAGTGGTTAATCACGGGGTTAGTGCAATAATAGAATGGGAGGTATATGATTCTCTCTCTAGCCCGATGGATGATTCTTGTGTTGAATGTTGAGTTGCTTCATGTACTGAATCATTTATTGAATATTGTGATAATTTTGTTATTGATGCACTTGATGATTCTCATGTAGAATATGAGAATAAATTATGCAATGAATCATCCGTTGAAAATTATGATTATATTGTTGATGTTGCATGCACTGATTCATATGATAATGATTATAATAATTCTTGTAATGAATCGTGTGCGGAATTGATAAATGAAGGCATGCCCTTGAACAAAGAATTAGAATGTACTTTATTTAAAATGCATAAACTTCTAGTTAGGATGTCTAAGTAGAAAACGGTCTTCAAAAGTGAAAGTAAAAGGTTGGCAGTGCAATTAGAAAATCTAAAAGATTATCGTGCTGCCTTTGAAAAGAAAAAGATTAAGAAGATATTGAAAATCATCTGCTTAGAGGAAATAATAAATAATTATTCTAGAGTTACGCTCAAAGTTAAATATGAAAAGAATAATCATGTTAAACCCTTTGAAGTTAAAAGAAATGAATCTTTTAGAAAGAGTTCATCTTATAAGACCCACTGTTACATGAATGCCTTGTTAAGTAAAAGCAGGATAAATAAGCATAATCTTTCACGTATATACAAAATATGCTTATTTTGTAAAGGGAAACGACACATCCGATATAATATAAATCTAGAAGTGCCAAAGGCATAGATAAGGAAATGGCGTGGGTAATCATGAAAGTAAACCCCGTAGGACTTGAAGGAGAGTGGGATCAAATAAGAATTAAATATTCATTTTACATTCTTCCTTAGCTCCTAAGTTTAAGGGGTAGTGATAATCAAAAGTCTAGGTAGTGGTCTATACTTAAAATGTCAAATCTTAGTATGTGCATTCATTATACACTATCATTATATACTATGATCTTTAGAAAATCTAGCCAATATGAAATCTCAAATAAAATATCCAATCTAAATTTAACACGAATATATATCATAATGATTTGATAAAATATGAAAACATTGGTTATATCATACTTGAATGAAATCTCCTTCCAAATAGACAAGGCATTCTTGCTTGGTAAATAATCCTAAATGCTTAACTCATGCTTAAAGATAAAACATCTTAAGTTAAGCAACTATTGTCCATTGCATAGAGATGAGCTTTAGGGATCCATCCTATTCTATATATCTTTAACCCTAATCTCATTAATCAAAATCCGGTCATCACTCTAGGTATAAGCATGAATGATAATAAATTCCATATCTACTAGTGCTAATTAACAAGGCATTCCTCGTAATCAAAGTTAGAGGCAATCACTAAAGGGATTCTGGTTTCAAAGATTAATCAAAATGTTCCCTTTGAACTTTAAATATAAAAGTCCTCTAATCTTGACTCACCATGTCCTCCATAGGAACTTCTTGCCAAACCACAATCACATCTAGTAAAGTTCCATCCATCCATCGGCTCATATCCTGACATAAATCATGATCATATCCTTAAGAGTATTTATTAAAATTCTTTCATAAGCTCTCAAATTTAAATAAAATCCTTTAAAGCTTCATTTCCTTCAAACAAGTTGAATGGCTCAAGTGATTGCATTAGGTTTCAATCCAGAAGAAGAAACATATTTTAAGGGAAACCTATGCACAATCACTTAAAGTTCAAAGCCATTCGATTTTGTGCCTCCTACACGTTTTGAAGCTCATAACAATAGAAGCAATTTTGGCTTAGTATACTTTAAGAGATATTCATTGTGACTTTTTTGTCCTCTAAGTCGAAAACATTTAAAGCCAAGGTTAAATTTAAACACTTGGCTAAAGAACTTGAAAGATAAAAGAAAGGCATAAAATGAATAAGTGCATAACTCAGGGGGAGCATTTCTCTTTCACATCTATATAAATTTAATGCTCTCACATTATTATTCTCTTGTATGCCTTGATGAGAATAACTCTGCAGCCCACTATCCATTGTTTGTCTAATGATTATATCATTTGTTGGATAGCAAATATTTGAACTACTGAATTGCGTGCTTGTATTGAATGCCTCCTACATGGCGAATGCAGTGATGTGTATTACATGTTGGTAGTGGATATAGGTTCTTGCATACTTAAACTAAATTTTATATTGCTTGCTTGAATCTATTAGGTACAGGTTTTATGGGAAAATGTCCAATTTACAGACGACATGCTGTCGAAATTTAAAAAAAAAAATTCCAAAATAAAACCTTGTATATAGATGATTATGATAGAATAAATGTTAAAATCTCTTTGAAATGATGAGTGAAAATTAAATGAAAATCAAAATTCATCCTGGCATAATCATCGAATATTTAGAGGAGCTAAGTACCTTCCCTATAAAAAGAACATAAAGGACCCATATGCATCATTTTCGTTTCTTTTGAAATATTGAGGCTCTTCAGAGAATCACGGACATCATATTCAGCTCTTAAAGTTATATAATTAGATATGGATTGTTCTTGGTTGTGAACACAAAAGCATGCCTTAATATATCTTTTCTGAGGCATGTGTAATCGATAGGGATTGCTATACTGGTTGCATAAAAGAGTAAATTAATCTTTACTAGTATATTTATTTTAAAAGATTTAAAATAATGGCTTATCCTACTAAGCATAATGAAATTAGTCTTTAACTGGTATAAGCAGTTTATTGCATCTAAGTTAGGATTCCAATCAAAAGGGGGAGCATCTAGAATTAAATTACTACCCTATTATGCTCACCAATATCTTTTAGCTTAGAATCAAGTGTAGCATATGCTTCAATGTAATGTTCTTATTGAAAATCATAATTTGAAACGTGTTGGTTTGCCACAGTCATTTGTTTTTCCCTATGATCTTACATGTGATTGATAAATTTTTAGGATCTATGTGGTTGTCCTTTCTAGTTATATTTTGGTGTGTGCTTAAATGATAAACCAGAACATTGATGCTTGCTTGTGACTTATTTTAAAATTTCTTCTTCAGCAATGCATCACTCTCAATACTTCTTGATAATATCATAAAGGGGATATATATATATATAGACACATATATTTTTATTATTAGGCAAGAAATGAACCTTTAAAATGATCAACTTTATCTCTTACTACTAGTATATAAGCTTTAAAGCACTCATGATTTATGTTAAAAAAATTATATTTTTATTCATGAAATTTATAAATATTGGGGGCTTTGCTATTTATGGTCCTCTTGAAGAAGAGGAGACATTTGTTTTTACCCTTTTGTTGATGACAAAAGGGGGATGTTTTATGAGAGCAAAATTAGTTCTTTCTCCCTGAACTTTTGTTACTCAAAATGGAAATTGATAGTTGTACTTAAATGCACAACTTGAAAAATTCTGAAGTCTTTATGCTTGTATGTGAACTTTATTGTATATCATTCTTTTAATGCATATTGCTAGGGGGAGCCTTGTCAAGCGAACCAAACTTTTGCTCACGCGTTTGTCATCATCAAAAAGGGGGAGATTGTTGACTTTTTGAGTCCAATCTCTATTTTCATTATGACAAATCAAAGTATCTCATTTGTGTGCTAAGTGTATGAACATGTTTACTTTTCTTAGCATGGAAGACAAATGAGAAATGGAAGTCGAGAAGTACTTAAACGAGCACATCATTCGGCGCAATCCATGATATTGCAAAGGAGTAGAGCATGAAGTTCTTTTGTTTTTCTTTTAAGTTATATTGTAATTGTAATAAGTTTTTTATGGTCTATAATAACTACATCTCATGCATGATAGGGCTTAATGCTCAAGACCATAGTTTGACATTAGGGATCGGTCAACTGACATCGTATTTTTGGGATTAACTCTCAAAATACCTTAGAATTTCCATAGGAATCATCACCCATATAGCCTAAAATGCCTTAGGTTTATTTACACTAGGTTGATGAAGCCCAAAGACCAAATCAGGCTTAAATGCACATTGTAAGCAGTCTTGGGCGACTGAACCCTAAGCGGTACAAAAGCCTTGATCGGCCAAACTAACCAGAAGTCAACATATTGACTTCGCTCGGCCAATCGTTCTAAAATGAACGTATCTTCCACAGTCAACTGAACTCACGTGTGTCTGACCCCCCAACTACTTGGTCAACCAAACCTAGTAGTTCAAATTAGCCTTGGTCGACTAAAACTAGAAGAATGGTTAACCGACCTTGTCTTGGTCGACTGAACCCACGAAGGGGTTCAAAATTGCCTTGAGACGGTCGACCAAATCCTCAGTTCAAATGTGCCACGGTCGACCGAACCTTGAACAAGGTCGACCGAACCTCTCGAGTTGATGAAAATTTTACAACAGCAAATCAGGATTAATTTGCACTAAACATAATTAAACAATTTTCAAAATACCCTGTATGTCCCCAATGGTAAGATTTTTGCCGAACTCTATATATACCCCCTCATTTGTCATAATTAGTATGAGATTAGCATTTTGATTAAGCAAAATTCTCTCTAAATTTTTTTTACTCTCATTTGCTTACACTTCATTTTTCAAGCATATTATACACTCTCTCTTTGATTCTTTCTTGCAAAATTCCTTTTAGTAAATATACTCTTCACTTTGCAAATCAATAGCAACTGTGAAATGTGTTTGATCTTTATATTTATGGGGTAAAGTCATATATCATTTTATTAAGCTTATACCCTCACACATCCATATTATTTAAAAAAACATTCTTGAGAGTTAGCTTTGTGATTTTCCTATATTATTTTTATTTTGAGAAATCTTGTTTGGGAAAAGATAATCTTTGCTTGTGAATCTTTGTATCCATATTACAAGATTAAAAAGCTTGCATATTATTCTTTTGATAAAATTTTTGCAAGCTTAAACCTTAATATCCATTGTGCTTGATTTTTGATAAAATATTTTTGTTGGATTTTTGCTTAGCGTTTTAAAGTCCCTTTGAAAATACTATCTTGAATTAAGGGTCTCACTCACATATATACATACACATATTATTGAGAGTTGACACATATATTTACAAGGTCTCACTTGAGCATAAATCTTTATCACTTGTGAGTGCATATTTTGGGTTGTAATTGTTGTACACATTTGCTTGTATTAGAAGCATTTCTTTGTACACAGTATTTGATTATCTGTTGTATTCCCGACATATGGTCAAAAGAGGGAGACTAGCCCTGTGAATAGTCCCAGACTGGTTCAGATCTAGTTAAGAGAACTAGGTGCACCATCTTGGCAAGGTGTTGTATTAGGTGTCGCTCCACTCGTTAAGCGAGCCATAGTGGAATCCTATTACTTGTGTGCTTGAGGCGGGGACGTAGGCAGTATTGGCTGAACACCAATAACATATCTGGTGTAACTTTTACTTTTCCACACTTTTAATTTCATCATATGTATGTTTTATGTTTGACTTATTATATGCAGTACATGTGTTTGATTGTTTGAATATTTGATTGGGTTTATGATTATATAGAAAGACCCTAGGCTTGTGTGATACTATTTGTAGAATTTGAATTGACCTAGGAGAAAAGTTTTAAATACCCAATTCACCCCCCTCTCTTGGGAATACACCAATTCCAACACTATCTTCCATTTCATCACGGTCAGAACTCCCTTGTTCACCTTCATTACCCCACCTTCGAACTTGTAACTAAATTTGTTAAAATCCAAGGTTCCTAACAAAACCAAATTCTTCCTCAAATCTAGTATGTGTCTTACATCACACAACGTCCTTACCACACCATCATACATCCTGATTCTGATATTTCCCATCCCGATACTTTGCACGCAGCATCGTTCCCTATCAAAATGGAACTAGAACTGACCAATCTTTATGTAGTGAACCAGTCCTTGTTGGGCATTATATGATACAAACACGCCGAATCCAAAATCCAAGAATTTGTGAACTCATCCGACCCTGATGAAACCGAGAGCATATCACCGTCACTGCTCCCAAGGTCTCATTCTTCAACTACATTCGCCATTGTTGATGAACCTTCTTTGCTTTCGGTAACTCCCTTCCTCTACTCTGAACACTTAAATTTTATGTGCCTTTTCTCCCACACTTAAAACACCGCACATCCTTCTTCTTCCTGGACTTGGATCGAGCCCTATAGTTACTCGATCCACCCCAGAAACCGCTCCTTCCATGATCCTAATTCAACTTTGCCATAAGCCCTTTAGCATGTGAACCCTCATCCCTGGCCTTTTTCCTTCAACGGAACCCTAGCAACGCACTCGTGATGTCCTCCAACTCCAAGGTTTCTTTCCTCCAAGTCAGCGTCATAACTAGGCTTTCTTACATAGGAGACGTCGATAAGGAATTTAGTGGCATCAATGTTTTATCCTCTTCCTTGAACCTCACATCAACTCGCTTCAGATTACTAATGATCTGATTAAAAGTGTTGATGTGTTGAGTCAGTTCCGAACCCTCCATCATCTTAAGCCAATAAAATTTTTACTTAAAATGTAGTTTGTTTGTAACTGACTTGGACATGTACCGACTTTCAAGCTTCAACCAAATTGCAGTTGGCGATTCCTCATCAATGACATTGTACATCATGTCATCGGCCAGAAAATGCCGGATAGTGGACACTACCTTTTCTTCAAGCTCCTTTAAACTTGCGTTGTTCATGTCGTTCAACTTCTTTCCGTATAATGCCTTCACCATCCCTTGCTGCACTAACAAGTCTTTCACTCTTCGTTGCCAAAGCTTGAAATTACTAGTTCCATCGAACTTGTTCACATTGAACTTCATCAAAGAGACCCCAGCCATTGTTGAACCAATAGTGTAATGCCCCGACCCACCACGTGGACTTGGGGTGCTACTTTAGTGACGTTTGAGTACCTAATACTATAATCATCATAATAAATACTACGAAAATAATGAAACATTCTCTATTTTAAATACTAGAGTCTATTTATAAACCCCAAAAATAACTGCATCCACTTTTTTATATTACATCTCAGTATTTAAAACATAAACTATACATAAACTATTCTTATAGTCACTCCAAAATTTACCAAAAATACTACCCTGCCCGGAGCTTTAAGCTTGATCACCTGACAGGCCTAAAAATATAATCATTTTCTAGGGTGAGACACATCTCAGTAAGGAAGAATAAACCATAATAGTGTGTGGTAGAGAGTTTAATACATACAAAATATAATCATTTGCTATTCATCATCAGTAGAGGAAGCACATATAGATTACACACTCACATACATATTTATTTTTTAGTGATAGTCCCCAAGAATAGGGAAGATTACCTGTTCATACAAGTAACTTCCCTCTGCTCTAATACCAATATCAGGGCACTCACCTTACTCGGTAAGCCCTCGGGTTATGTATCTAGGCAAATTCTCTGAGAATAGGGAAGATTACCTGCCCATACAAGTAGTTTCCCTCTATTTTGGTACTAGACTAAAAATTACCAGGGCACTCGCCTTTCTCAGCAAATCCTCGGGTGGAGAGTTTTAATTTGCCATAAATATTTATATAATTAAGTTCACACACATCCATTATAACACAATTCACTGAGATCCATGTATACAAATAACTACACACATCCACACAAGAAATATCGTCCACATAAGACTCACATCCACACAAGATACATAACATAGCCCACACAGGCGCCATCATCCGCACAGGATATAACGTGGTCCATACAGGCGCCACTCCGACTTTCACGACACGTGGCCCACACAGACACCACTATTCACCATTATCTAGTCCTCATTACCTACCCGTAGTATATCAGTAGAACAAACTCCTCAGGCCTGCCAAAGTTCTACCCCAATATACAATGACAATGTAACGAACTCCTCAGGCCTACCAACATTATATCGTGATTATATCTAGGCAATATAACGAACTCCTCAAGTCTGCCAACGTTATATTGTGATACACACGAAAAACCACACAAAATGACCCATTCACATACATCAAAGTATTCATTACATAGAGATCACAAATAGCCAGTATATACAACCAATCTTTATTCACAAATAAAATGTAACCACAATCAGCCAATATTCGTAAGCAATCCAAAGTTACCACCAAATAGTATTCACAACAGCCAGTATTCATAACTAATTAAATTATAAATGTTATATTCATGCCACACAATTTTTCCAATATATAATATATATCAAAAATCATTATTTTCCAATTGCCTAAACTGTTCAAAAAATCATACCTAAGTATATAAATTTGTATAATTGAATTTAACTGGTTTAAACTTAGTAAAATCTGACATAATTAATTCCCCTTACCTGATTCCTAAAGAAACCGCTTGAAATAAATAGAAAACTCAAAACCCTAGACTCCAAACCCACCGACGAACAGAAACCGACGAGCTACAACACGAAAATTATGTTCGAAAGTGATCACGAACCCCTAAATAGGCTTATAAATGCTTGCAATACCCTAAAACCCCTAAACACCCGAAACCCTAGCTGAGAGAGCGAAGGAGAAGAGAATTTTCCAAAAAAATGAACTAGGATCTATTTATAGGTATTCTATCCCTGAAGAAAACCATTGCTAGTTTTCTTGTACTTGACAAAATCGTCGACGGTTTGGTTCTTAAAATGCCCGCTAAAGAGAAAACCGTCGACGGTTTTTGAGATATCCTCAAATCGTCGACGGTTTGGTGCTGAACCAAACCATCTTCTTCTTTTCCTTATTTTTCCCCTTTCCTTTATTTATTTCCCTTTTCTTTTATTCATTTTTTATTTTATTTTTTGGTTCAGGTTACTACAAATAGCTTTAATACCACTTCTTGTTGTTTGTTCTCGGATATGCACAGTGGAAGCACGCAATCACATACGAATCAATCAACAACCATCAATGCAATCAATCAATGATGAAATATACTCAAGAAGAAAACACTTAGTAATGAGAAGACTAAAAAAAAACACAAGAAAAACGCAAGATTTACGTGGTTTGGCAATTTGCCTATGTCCACGGGAGCAGCAACCACTTTTCCACTATGAACAATGTCAAAGCTTCATAATAGGGTTACAAATCAATGATTTTATGTGAACCCTAAATGTAAAGGAACCTTAGATCCTATCTAAACAATCCCTATAGCAATCCTCAGAGGAAATCCCTCAGATTAGCTCAATCTACTGACCCCCGAATTCAAAATACATAACTTGCGCCAACTAAAACCGTCAACAGTTTGGAGCAAAAAGAAAACACCTCTGCGTTATGCCTAAAACCATTGACGGTTAGAGCCCAAACCATTGAAGGTTATCCTTTTGCCTTTAGACTCCTCTCATGCTCTTGCCCCTCACTTCACGTAACTTTTTCTGGTGCATGCGCTTGTGCTCAAAATATGAGCCACATCCACAACATCTTATGTCCCAATTTTACTACATCTTAAACACTTTATGTCCTTCCTCTTCCACGTTCTTGGTTACTTTTCACGACAAGCCCTTGACCATGTGAAATTTCATCACTGGCCATTTTTCTTTGATGAAAGCCCAACAGTGCGCTTGTCACCTCTTCCAAATTCCGGCTTTCTTTGCCCCATGTAAGAGTTGTAACCAAGTTCTCATACAAGTGAGACACTAGCAGGGAATTCAGTAGAATCAGCGCCTTGTCTTCCTCCTCGAACTTCACATCAACACACATGTTGACTTTGGTGTATTCCCAAGAGGGGGGTGAATTGAAATTTTAAAATTTATTCCTAGGTTTAGCTAATCTAACAGCAATATATTTGCAACCTAGGGTCTGCCTATGCAGTTCCAAGTGCGCAGATAAATATAACATTTGGAAATTAAATCATGTGTAACATTCACAATATAACATACACGTGCGATAAATAAATTATGAAAAAATAAAATGCACACACGATATATTATCGGAGTTCGGTCAATTGTGTCTACATCCCCACCTCTAGCTCGCAAGCCCAAGGATTCCTCTAATGGCTCACTTAACGGGTGTAGCGGCATCAATTACAGTCATGTCAATTCAAAGGGTTGACCTCAACCAACGCGCCTTACCAGGATGGCGCACCTATATTTCCTAACTGGGTCTAAGCCAGTCCGGGACTATTTACCAGGACTAGTCTCCCTCTTCAGGCCCACGCCTCGAATACAACGAATTTGATATACAAATTTTTGCGTACATGAAAATGCTTCTTACACTAAGCAGATATGTACCGTTAAACACAATCAATAATCAATGCACATCAATATGATAAGAACTATAAGCTCAGTGCAGATAATACTACAACTCTCAAGATAATGTCACTAGGCAATCAAAGTGTGAGAGTGTCTTTGCAATCTATCTTTGAAACTGTATATAGATATATATCAATCACAAATAGGGTTTTAAAGATTTTTAGAGAATGTAATCAAAATATCTCTAAGATGATTTTCTTAATATTCTAACACAAGGGATATTTGAAATCAAGCTTGTTTGAAAAATATTTCACAAGGCACAAGAACAAGCTTTTGAATACTTGCAACAATAATGCAAGATTCACAAGCTCAAATGAGTTATCCCAAGATAGTATTTATCAATGAAATAATCTGGGATAAACTCAAGCTAACTCTCTAAAAATAATTTCAACAATAATAAATGAAAGAGTATACTAGTTTTAAAATATTGAATGAAAACACACAAATATATTACTCTTCAAGTTGTAACATAAATGCAAATGAAGAGGATACAATAAACGCTCTTTTTATCATAGATGGTTTTGCAAAGAAGAATCAAAGAAAGTGTGAAAAATAGGCTTGGAATGTTGAGTATATAGCAAAAGGGATATAAAATATTTGAGAGAAATTTTTCTAATCACTTTTGCTAATCTCCTGCTAATCCTTGTAAATGAGGGGGTATAATAGACAACCCCTTGATTTTAGCAGTCCAGGACATATAAGGAATTATTATAATTATTTTAAAACATTTTAACCAAATTAACCCTATTTAAAAACTTTAACTGCGGTAAAAAATAATGTCCAACCTAAGAGCACTGGTTGACTAAAGGTGAGGTTCAGTTGACTGAGTATCCAAGTTCAGTCGACCCGTGAGATTTGAACTAATAGTTCAGTTGACCGGTTAACAGGGCTCCAAGGTGGTTTTTCTTTTCCACGTGGTTCGGTTGACTAGGTGATTTTGAACTATGAAGTTCGGTCAACCAGGTCGTTGGCCAAACACACGTGGGAACACAGTTGACCTGGTGGTTGGCTTACGATTTGGGCTCGGTCGACTGTATGGTCAAATGGTTGACTTGAAGGAAGTTCGATTGATCGGGTAGAATGAACTAGGCATGGCTCGGTCAACCAGGCAGTGGTCAAACAGTTGACCTGATCACTGGTTCGGTCGACCAAAAAATGTGTACTTGTGAAGTACGGTCGACCGAACATGCATTTTAAGTGCATTTCGGTTCTATTTACTCATGTGATCACCCTTTCCACATAACTATATATATATATATATATATATATATATATATATATATATATATATATGCGCATGTATGAGTGTCCTAGGGTCATTCTAGGTCTTTTTTAGGACACCGAAAAAATTTGGCGTCGGTCGACCGATCCCTAAGGTCTTTCTAAGGTTATGATTTTGTGTAGGAACCTAGAGTCGTTCTAAGGTCTTTGAGCTTGTAATTCCTACATGCATGATATGCATTAAATGTTACAAACCTTTTTCTCCTAATTACTATTACAAACCTAAATTGAATAATAATTAAATACAATAAAAATGATCTTCAGGGTCTTCATGCTTTACTTCATGTGTCATCAGTGTATCTGCTAATATAAACCTACACATGAACTAGATAGCCATTAAATACTTGAGTATTTTTCATTATCAAAATCGAGATATGACCCATAGGGTCAACAACGCATCAAATAACTCACAATATGATTGAATGCGTTGATATATTGGTTCAAATCCGAACATTCCACCATCTTAAGCCAATATAACCTTGGCTTAAGAAAGAGTTTGTTCGATAAAGACTTAGTCATATACTGATTTTCTAGTTAACGCCAAATTGTTGCTAGAGAATCCTCATCTATGAGGTGATAAAACAAATCATCATCCAAACAAAGTTGGATGGTTGATACTACCTTTGCTTCCAATTCATTCCAACTTACTTCATCTATGCTTTCCGATTGAATTTCGTATAAGGCCCTCACTAGGCCTTGTTGCGCTAAGAGATCCTTCACCCTTCTCTGCCATAAATTGAAATTCCCAATTCCATTAAACTTGACAATGTCAAATTTCGCAGATGAAGATCCAGGGATCATTACAACAATGCTCTGATACCAATTTGTTGTGAAAAAAGAATTGCACGATGGAATATATTTGTATGTAGGATCAAGCACACAATGCAGTAATCAATGATAAATATATAGAACAATTCACAATTGCAGCATGTATATAAAAGCAATAATAACACAAGAAAATTACGTGGTTTGGCAATGCCTACATCCACGGGAGCAAACGGAAAAATTCACTATCATATTGTCCAAAGGAAATGAACAATGTACAACACTCTTCTTTTATAACTATCATCTACAAGTACATTTGATATGACATATAAATAGAGTTCCCAAAGGTTTTTCCTCCAAACCCCAACCATATTAATGTCCTCCTTTCAAAATCTGAAATCTATGCTGGGTATCCCGAGCCAAACTGTCGACATTTTTATACAGAATGTAAATTGTCCGAGACACTACTCCAAATTATCGATGGCTAGAGTCTTTCTGTTAACGATTTCCCCTGCTGCTACTTGATTTCCTTCATACTTTCTCTATGTGTATGCTTTTCACTCAGTATGTGAGTCACATTTTATAAAAATTTTCTTATCTTTAATTTCAAAGGCACAAAATTTACAGTTCATAAAATTATAGCATGCCTAATGAGACATCTATACCTTTTTTTCTTTTTTCTCCTTCAGGAAAAAAAAAAAAAAGTGTTAACTTTACATCATCAAGTCCAATAACTCCAATGAAGATTCAACCCAACAAGAAAGTCAAGGTTACCATCATGCCTTTTGAATCTATAACTGGTGATATCAACACCTCTAACTCTAGTTAAGAACTCTTAATTTACTCTGAAAAATTATCTTTTAAATTCATTCTACAACTACATCATGAATGGTTCATTAAAAAGTTAAATTTTCTAAAATAGGTGAATGTAATCTCTATATTCTTTGTTGAGTGTGATTCTTGAAGGTTCTTGGTGGGCTTTCGTTAAGGTGATTCTTGGTGAACACCATGGTTGTTAGCTCTTGGTGAGTAGCTCGGTTTAATAACTATGTCATAAAGGCTTCCTCACCTTGAAGGGGATTACTTAGTGGATTTGGGAATCTTTGGCTCGATGCTGAGGTGTGAATGTAGGCTTGGAGCCAAACCACGTTAAATCGTCGTGTTGAGCTTCTCTCTCTCCCTCATCTTGTTATTTGTTGTGATTATTTGCTTTGTCATTTATTGTGGTATTCTTCACTTGCGTCTTGCCAAAGTTTTATTTTGTAGCAATTTTTATTGTCTGCAAAAAACGTATATTCACCTCCCCTCTAGACACACAACCGGGCCAACATTAATCATAATAGATCTTTCATTCTGAGACTATTTACTTTGTTCTTTCATTAAAATGGAAAGTAATTAATTATCATTTTTTTCATACTTATGTTTGTCGGTGCGAGTTGCACAAGTTACATCCTATAGCTAAATCTATAAGAAATATACCCATATATAATGAAATAATAAATTAGTAATATTTTTTGGATTATTTTGAAGTCAAAGTATAGGTTTGACTTATGGGCTTTTAAAAAATCTTTTACAATAGTAAATACATAGTATAGTGTCTCAATAGAAGGGTTGTTTAAGAACTCCTAAATTAAACACTAACAAAATAAAATTTTCAATCCCAAAATTAAAATGGAAAATTATCTACACATAATGTATGGATACAATTAAAAAAAAATAAAAATAAAGCAATCATATGCAATGGCACAAGCCTATATAGTAATTTATAATTTTCCAAAAGCTACTTTATATTGCTATATTTTTCTTTCTCTTTAGTTGTTCGGCTTAACCCATGATTGCCCCAAATCATAGTTGATGAGTGTTTCAATTCTTTTCATCAAATTTTTTATCTTCTCACTTATTACATGTATGGTTGAACAATATGCTTACCAACAATTTTTTTCTCTTAATTATTCTTTTACCATTTTTGATTGTTGGGAGAAGATTGTTTGGCTACCACAAATATATATATTCTCATGGTTTACTATAACAATAAAAGTAAGAAAATAATACATGGTCATAACCAAACAAAAGAGTTTTAATTTTGATCAACCCTTGCTAAAGGGCCATTTTGTATCATTGTAAAAACTTAAGGAAATGAATAAAAAAAAAATCTGAAAGCCAGAAATAAAATCTAGAAACTAAAAAATAGCAAAACATGATTTGTTCATATTTCCAAGACAAAAAAAAAAAATTGAAAACATACTTGAACTCATGTCGATTTTTGTACTTGAATGAAATAACAATTAAAAAACATGATTAAACAAAAAAAAATAAAAAACTTTGATGTTGTATGGTGTTGTATCTTTGCTACGCTAACTAAAATTCAACACTAGTTAACACGTGTATGTTTTTGCACTCGAATGTGTTGCTTATTTGTTAGTTGACTTAATGCACTATTGAGCATGGTAATGCTCTTGGTAAAACACTCATATGGATACCATTGTGCTTAAATGATCCTTCATGCTTTGTTTGGACATGGTAAGCATCGTTTGACTTTCATGCTAAATTGATGGTTTTATTCATCTTGCTTGATTGATGAAAATGTTGGTCATTGATGGAAATAATGTTGAACTATTAGATAGACTTGTACTACTGATTTGCTTGTGGGTGGACATACCGAATTACTTATGTTGGACTTATTGATATGTTGTGTATACTGAACTATTTAAATCAATCAGGTTTTTTTGGGAAATGCTTTATTTACAAATGGCATGCTGCCGAAATTTCATTTGATTAATTTAAAATAAACTATGATATGATGATTATATAGTGCATATATTAAGGGGGAGGAATTGTTACATTAATTCTTCAAACATGTATGCATATTTTGAGGGGGGGGGGGGCATTTTTTTCTTATCAAAAGAACACCAATGGTTTGTCATCATCAAAAAGGGAGAGAATGTTAGCCCTAGTGGATAAGGTTCTTCATTCAAGTTTGTTTTGAAGATAACAACCCATTAGTGATTCTTGGATTAGCTAATATTTTTCCTCAAGTTCAGTTTAGATAGATAGGTGGATACTAAAGCAAGCATAAGGATCATACGAACCCTGATGAAACAATGAACAAAAACATACACACGAAATACTCAAGGCATAACCAACCGAAGACCTTATAATGTTTTGTGTGAGGTAGGCTATTCCTGTAACTCTTGTGACATAATATTGGTAAGAATACTTAGCAAGAGTTGAACAAGTACATCTGCATGTTAGTTCATAGGATATCTTTAACAAACTTAATAAGCCTTTAAACAGATTTTTACAAGATATCCTATACTTAAAAAAACTTTTATAAGGACTAGTTTTTAACAAATTTAGGGTTTTAATATCTCACAAACTTAGTCCCTATTTTTTTTAAATAATGGTTAAGCACCCAAAGAATATGAAACGAATCAAGTGCTTAAATGGTTTTTTGGAAAAGGGTCTGACCTATAGAAAATCGTCGACAATTTTGGAACAGCTCAAAAAACCGTTGACGATTTGGTTCATTACTTGGCCATTCTACAAAAAACCGTCGACGGTTTGAAAAAGCTAAAGAAAACCGTCGACGGTTTCTGGGGAAGGTAGACTACATTAAATGAGTTTAAAAAGGTTAGTTCTTGTTTTTTCTTGCCTCCATAAATGCCCAACGGCTAGTACGTTCCCTTTGGCTATAAATACAACCCTTTAGCATTCATTTCAGATACATTAATTGAAGCATTTAGTTGTTGAGATAATTAGTGAAACATTCATTTTAGAGCTCTCTTGCTGTTTATTCTTAGTTATATATTAGTTGCCAGAAGAGAGTAGTGTGAGGTTTTATTAGTATCATCAGTTCAAGAAGGAGCGCCATCTTGTAATCTATACATTCTTTATTGAGTGTGATTCTTGAAGGTTCTTGGTGGGCTTTCGTTAAGGTGATTCTTGGTGAACACCGTGGTTGTTAGCTCTTGGTGAGTAGCTCGGTTTTATAACTGTGTTGTAAAGACTTCCCCACCTTGAAGGGGATTGCTTAGTGGATTTGGGAATCTTTGGTTTGGTGCTAAGGTGTGGACGTAGGCTTGGAGCCGAACCACGTTAAATCGTCGTGTTGAGCTTCTCTCTCTCCCTCATCTTGTTATTTGTTGTGATTATTTTCTTTGTCATTTATTGTGGTATTCTTCACTTGTGTCTTGCCAAAGTTTTATTTTGTAGCAATTCTTATTGTCCGCAAAAAACATATATTCACCCCCCTTCTAGACGCACAACTGGGCCAACATTAATCATAATAGATCTTTCATTTTCAGACTATTTACATTGTTCTTTCATTAAAATGGAAAGTAATTAACTATTATTTTTTTCATACTTATGTTTGTCGGTGCGAGTTGCACAAGTTACATCCTGCAGCTAAATCTATAAGAAATATGCCTATATTTAATGAAATAATGAATTACTAATGTTTTTTGGATTATTTTGAAGTCAAAGTATAGGTTTGACTTATGGGCTTTTAAAAAATATTTTACAATAGTAAATACATAGTATAGTATCTCAATAGAAGGGTTGTTTAAGAACTCTTAAATTAAACACTGTCAAAATAAAACTTTCAATCCCAAAATTAAAATGGAAAATTATCTACACATAATGTATGGATACAATTAAAAAAAAAAAAAAAGCAATCATATGCAATGGCACCAGCCTATATAGTAATTTACAATTTTCCAAAAGCTACTTTATATTGCTATATTTTTCTTTCTCTTTAGTTATCCCATAATTGCCCCAAATCATAGCTGATAAGTGTTTCAATTCTTTTCATCAAATTTTTTATCTTTTCACTTATTACATGTATGGTTGAACAATATGCTTACCTACAATTTTTTTCTCTTAATTATTCTCTTACCATTTTTGATTGCTGGGAGAAGATTGTTTGGCTGCCACAAATATATATTCTCATGGTTTACTTACTATAACAATAAAAGTAAGAAAATAATACATGGTCATAACAAAACAAAATAGTTTTAATTTTGATCATTGTAAAAAATTAAGGAAATGAAAATTTAAAAAAAAAATCTGAAAGCCAGAAATAAAATCTAGAAACTAAAAAATAGCAAAACATGATTTGTTCATATTTCCAACACAAAAAAAAAAAAAATTGAAAACATACTTGAACTCGTGTCCATTTTTGTACTTGAATGAAATAACAATTAAAAAACATGATTAAACAAAAAAAAATTAAAATTAAAAATCTATTATGATAAAAATAAATTAATTTTATAATTATTTTATTTTATAACTATATTTTAAACCTAAAGATTTACTATTACAAGAAAATTCTTCTGTAATTGACAATTTTAGAAATGGTCAAAACATTTTTTTTTTTTTTTGAATAAAGAAGTTTACTAATCTTACCTTTATATTTCTTGATGTTAATGATTTTATGGAGTTATAATCTTCTTAGTTTCATCCATCTCAAACTTCTTAAGTAATTCTTTAATGTAGTTGACTCGGTTGATGAAGATTACATCTTGTATTACCTTATTTAAATAAAGTCCAAAGAAAAAATTGAGCTCCCTTTTGATATTCATCCTACTATGCTATTCCACTATAGGTATCAATGAAGAGATCATACTGCATTATTATGGCCCAATATTTTTAGGATTTTCATTTTTAAAATTATTGTACTATTTTAAAAATTATTTTATCAATTTTGTTACAGTCAGACCCAAATCCGTTATGGCTATGCATACAAAACTAAACTTTTGGACATTGACGTGGGCTTTGAAGGACCCATTTTGATTGCCAATGTTTGGTGAATTAAGAAAATCAAAGTAAGCAAATTACTTCAGTTCCTTTAATTACCTTTTTTTATTTATAATGAAGTCACCACTTTATTTTGGTTTTTGGAAAGGTAAAATAAAAGGAATATATATATATTTTTTTAAAAAAGTTCTGGTTTGGGAATATCATTGTGAATAGGGAAGGCAGACTTCTAAATCTCTCTAATTTGTGATTTAAAAGGTCTAGGACCTGAAAATTCCAAGAATAGTTGTAGAACTTACCCTGTGTGTGTTTGTATTCTATTTAAAATTTTCAAAATTTTGAGAAAAAAAAAGTTGAAAAAAAATAATCCAAAATTAGGCTTGTAGTATACCGCCTTCAGAGAGCAATTGATCGTCTCCTATTGGTTTTTGTTTTGGTTATTTGCTAGAACTCGACATCCTGCCATCTACTCTTTTTGAAAAGGCTTTCATGCATAGAACTCATACAAAGACATACACTCATAGGAATTCCACTACTTGAGTTCCACAACTTGGATTGTCTTATCAAATTCCTTAAACAAATAATGCAAAACAAAGATAAAATATGATAAAACAAAGAAATGTAGGAAGGTTTTGAGTTGTGATTGAATCTATAAAGGTAGATTGCCTACATATTCTCCATCAGAGTCCATTGGAAGAATCAAGCCACTTGTAGTTCTAAAATATTTTCAAAAGCATGGTTTTCGAAACATTTTGGCGATTGTTTTGAAAAAACACTTGGAAACCCTTAAAAACACTTGAGGTCTTATTAAAAAATCATTTGATCTTGATCTAATTTTTAGTGAAAACTCTATTGTGTACAATGGTGCTCTAATATCAATTGTTGTTCACCATGTCAACAATCACTCAGGTCTGATACCGATTGTTATTCTTAACAATCAACCCTCAGAAACCAACTGTCGGCACCGAATGTGCACAGCGGAAGACCTCACACGAACTCTCACAAA
Source organism: Malania oleifera (assembly GCF_029873635.1). NCBI lineage: Eukaryota > Viridiplantae > Streptophyta > Magnoliopsida > Santalales > Ximeniaceae > Malania > Malania oleifera. The sequence goes on along the minus strand of NC_080418.1, from coordinate 104,385,744 downwards.
CAATCAATAGAACAAGCAAGAAAGCACTCGATGATGAACTATACTAAACAAGCAACCACTCAACAATGAGAATCAATGAAAGCAACAATCAAAACACAAGCATTTAAGTGGTTCGGTAATTTGCCTACATCCATGGGAGCATCGATTGTTTTCACTATGAACAATGAAGCTTACAAGCTTTTAAAGCTTACTTGAAGCTTAATCCCTTCTAAGGTTACATAATAATGTTTATATAACAATCTAATGCGTACAGAGGACCTATAGTTGATCTAAAATACTTCTGTAGCAATCCCCCGAAGGAAATCCCTCTAATTAGCCCAATCTACTAGTCTCGAATTCGAGTATCCGTTAATTGCACTGACTAAAAAAATTGTCGATGGTTTGAAGCCAAAAGAAACACTTCGCAATTACTGCCTAAAATTGTCAATGGTTACAGCCCAAACCGTTAATGGTTTGCCCTCCATGCCTGCACCTTGCATCTCTCTCTTGGTCCCTCACTTCATGGTGCTTTCCCTGGTACATGCGTTCCACTCAGAATATGAGCCACATCCCCAACAATCTCCACCTTGGAGAATATTCACCACTTAGCAGAAATTTGAAAGAATAATCCCATGCTGCTCCACCCGAGCCATTAGATTGGGACCCACCTCCCCTCTAAAACCTAGAGATGTAAACCAAATCCAAGCCATGCTTGAACTTGACCATGGTAACAGGAACTCCACCTAGCTGAACACCCAACTCCTTGAACGATCCTTTGAACCACAATGGTACCTTGGCAACCTCAGCCTTTGCCAAGAACTTCGATCTAGTTGTAACCAGCGCACCCTAGGATTGTATTGTGGACTTCTAATAATTAAGCCTTCCCACAACATACCCTAATACAAGCCTCATGTCTTCCAAGTCCCCTGTGTAGCCTCCATTTGCAAACCTCACCACTGACATAACCCTCTGTTGCTTGCCAAAGTACCCAACTGCACTGGTGTAGGAAACCTTTGACATGACCCGAACATCATCGTTCATCCCCGAGAACTGAGCGGTAGTCTATTTACTTAGATTTGCCAACAGTGTAATGGTGACCAATTTAGAATTAACCATGCTAAACCTCTCCAACACCTGATCTCCAAAACCACCCTGAGATAACCACAATCTCCATGTAGTTTTTTCTATACAGCCATCCTAAGATAACACAAATCTCCCTGCAGCTATGGCTACAAAGTCACCCCAAGATAATCTTAATCTTCCTATAACTTTATCCTTTCAAATCTTCAACCCAAGAATACTTTTGGCAGTGCCAAACACCTTAATGTCAACTTCCCTTCTTAACAGAGTCCCCGACTAATTTACCTCATTCGGAACCTTCCCAACAATTGGCATGTCACTCACATAAAACAATAGAATACTTACCCACTTGCAGCCTATCTCCCTCTTCATCTCTAGGAGCACCACCAACGCCTTGTCTGATTCTTATACAGTACCTCCATCTCCTCCACCATGGCACCTATTGTAACAACCTGATTTTTCATGCCATTTTTTTATAAAAATAATAAACATAATATTGTCTGGTAAATATATACCGTTCTTTGATACCCAAAAACATAATACGTAGGCAACAGAAAACATAAAGTGTGCAACTAGAAACACAATACTAGAATTTTCACCACTTATGTACATCGCTCTAATTTAAAATTCTAGATTCCCCTAGGATCTATATACAAATACATCTCACCAAAAATGACTTACCCTATAAATAGGGCAGAACTGATATCTCCTTTATCTACGAGCCTAGTCTACCCGTCTAGCTGGATCACTTGAAAAATACTAAATTATTGGGATGAGACAACGCTCAGTAAGACGAAATATGCTATTACCAGTGTGTGGAACATGAACTTTTTTAAGCTATACACATATACTATAATTAATAGAAACTAATTAACATGCAATAGTAAAATACCATGTAACTCACTCCTGTGTTTCTTAAAATATACATATGTTACTGAACTTTCTATTTGAATATACTTTTAATAACTATAAGTAATTATGTTGTTTCCTATACATATATAATAACCGTGAAAACTTCCCTAGATGGTTAACTGGATGTCATGATTCAAATCCCTTCATGACAGGGTTGTGCGACCTGAAGGCGGGACTTGATCCTGGTCGGCCTTCCAAGATAAGTCAACTAAAACTCCACTAAGGTACGATTAGCCCCTTAACCTGGGTCTATCTAGGGAGCACTACAATCTCTCCCCTCCACCTAGATTAAATTACCAAGGAGTCTACAATATCTCTAACGGCACAATCAACCATAAAAGGCCACACTCTATCTGAGATGTGTGATTGCACTCTCTCCACTGTATAGTTACGGTTCCATGCTCTATAATCTAATCTGAAATGGTCCATGAGGGTCTGATTGTAATGACCTAATTTTTCATGCCATATTTTTTTATTTTGTTTTTTTTTTAAATAACTGACTATGAAATTTGTCTGCTCTGATAAATCAAACCCTTGACATGGTTTAGATATGACCCACGAAAATTTGAGACTCAACATACAACCTAAGCAACGAGAAGCTGATTTCATTAAACCATGACCATAAACATATATACAATACCAGAGTGTCAGAATATGTCCCAAAATATACAACCACAACTATTCTCAAAAATACCCTCAACCGAAACTAGGGCTATACAAAAATAACCTCCCAAAAACTTACCCTAAAAATAGGGCAGTACTGCCCCTCTATCTACAAGCCTGATCGACTCACCTAACTGGATCACCTGAAAAAAAATTGTCAAATCATTGGGATGAGACAACACTCAGTAAGACGAAATATGCTATTACGAGTGTGTGGCAAATGAGTTACATATTGTGTAATCTGATTTAGAGAAATACCATAGATAACTAAATTTGAGAAAGCATGTATAAATGACGTATAGTATATCTTATACCTATGTTACTTAACATAACTGTCTTTATGCATTTTCTATTCATAATACTTCTAATATTCAGAGATACGTCTAGTGATTCTGGAAATCTAGTAATACATATAATAACTGAGAAAATCTCTTTAGATGGATAAATGTATGTCATGATTTAACCCCTCAAGACTAAGTTGTGCGGCCCGTAGGCGATACCCATCACTAGCTGACCTACCAGGATAGGTAACTATGCTCTGAAAGTCTGATCGGCCTCCTCAACCCTAACTGACGGGGAGCCTGTCCACTACATAGGCATGATCAACTGCTATAAATCTACATATTATCTAAGTTATGTGGTTGCACTCTGAACTGTAAATAGCTACAATACTGTGCTCTGTAATCTGAACTGTAATGGTCCATCAGGGTCTGATACTATATAATACATTACTGTATAAAATCTATTTGTTTTACCATAATTCTGTAACAATTGTATTAACCATGACGTTGTACAATAAACTGTATTTCTGTATCAACTGTATTTATGTAGGTCATAGTTCTGTAAAACTGAATAATCATGGTACTATGAAAACTGTAAAGACATATTCCTGTTAGTATATACTGTAAATCATGATCTTGAAAATACTGTAAAAACATCATTCTGTATATATTTGGTAAATCATGATTTTGTAAGTACTATGTAGTCATAGCTTTGTAATAAACTGTATAACATGATTTTGTAAATACTATTCAACCGTAGTTCTATAAAAGCTGTGTAGAATTCTTCACTATATCTATATTCTCATGCCACAAAATATTTAAAAACTTATTAAACATAATCTATAAAACTGTATAATTTCCCACTCTGAAAACCCATAAACATATACTATATTTTACTGGTAAAAGTCTCTATTTAAACTAGCATAGCATATTTCCCTTACTTGACTACTGGAAAGCCCCTAGTATGACTGGTCCTATACCCGCACGGTTCCCTATTAAACACCTTGAAAGAAACATCTCCTGGAACAAAACTTCAGTATTTCTCTGTGTACTACATTTCTTATAAATACTTTGAAATTTGAAATGAATTTCAAAGTAGCCCCACCGACGATCCACTTTAGTAGATTTGTAGATAACTTCCCCAAGAGCATCATGGTGGTTTTGATCGTTGAACTGGTGAGACTCTAGCCCGAAATCTTAGAGAGAAGGGAGGTGGGACAAATTGAGGAGAGAGAGAGAGAGAGATTTGTGCATGAATTTCGGCCAAAAATGAAGTTTAGGCCTATTTATACACTGAGCTTCGTCGACGAGCCACGTCACTTCGTCAATGAGGTCAAGAAGGAAGTTCATCAACAAATGCCAACTCCTCATCGACGAAATTTAGAACAAGAATATAGGCTTTCAGTATCTTCTCATCAACGAGACACGTCCCCATCGACGAGTCCCTCTTGTGTGCTTGTCGACAAATCCCCTATGTTCGTCAACGAGACCCTGTTTAATTTTCCCAATTTTCCTCTCCTTTCCCTATTATTAAACTTTGACAATTATCCGGGTTTCTACACTGATACTATAAACGTATAATACTCTTATATATACGTGTATTTTACTGTTTACCATGATTATGTTTCTGCTATAATGACCATGACATTGAAATAATTATTTTGTATAAGTTGTACTTACTATTTCGAATATATACTGTAATAAATGATATGTATATCTGTATATATGTTTGTTATGACTCTGAGATCTGTATATCATGGTATTCTTAAAACTACATAATTAATTTCTGTAAACTGTATATAACATGCTCACTGTAAAACTATAGACTACACTTATATTAAACTATGTTAAACACATAATCTTGTAAATTACTGGAGAGTCATAGCTTTAAAATAAATACTGTATAATCTGCTCTATAAATAACTGTATATCCGGTATATCATAATTTATAAAATTGTATTCCCATTCATGATTCTGTAACATTTGTGTAAATTAAATACTATACTCATATTACTCATGCCACACAACAATTAATAACTCATTAAATATAATTTGCATAACTATATAATACCTATTTTGAAAATATCCATAATCTCATATTATCTTTACTGTTAAAAATTCTAATTTATCTGGCATAGCATATTTCCCTTACCTCGTAATTAAGCTCGCCTACTAACGCTCTAAATTACACTTCTAGCATTTATAAGTCCATAATCCTGAAAACATTATATATATCCTGTTAATCAACTTAATACCTAGAATTTTCTTCATTTTTCCATCTTCGGAATTATAAGCTAGTTATTATTTAACTGAGCTTCTGAAAATATATCCATGGGGTCCTCAACCCACTCCTACAGGGTCCCCAAAACACCCTATTCTTGAAAATATAATACCTTAATTTTACTACACAAAACTCCAGTATATTCTCATATAACAAAAAATCTAGGCTCAAATGAACTTGGTAATACTGAAAATACTCAAATAATCAACTTACCTTGGTTTTGGGATGGTTCCCAAACTTCTCAATTCAACATTTCATTCCGACTATGTTGTAAAGAATCTTCCCAAGATCACCGTGGTAGCTTCTGATTGTCGAACAGGGGAGAGACGGAGCCAGATTTGTTGAGAGAAGTCAGAAGAACCGAGTTAGAGAGAGAGAGAGAGAGAGAGAAACTGTAAAAAATGAATTATTTTCGTTAAAAATCTGTTTTAGGGTTATATATAAAATGCTGTCCACGTGGACTTGTCGACGAGCCACGTCACCTCATCAACAAGTCCAAGTAGTAGTCTCGTCGATGAACGCCTACTCCTCATCAATGAGATTCGGGCCCTGAAAATGGCTCTCTCGGTAACTTCTCGTTGATGAGATGAATGTCCCCATCGATGAACCCAAGAAGGATGCTCGTCGACGAGCGCCATGCATTTGTCGATGAAACCCTGTAAGTCCCCCTTAAAAATTTTCTTGTTTCTCTCTTTTCTTTGATTATTTAACTACTATAATTCTTCGGGTCTCTACATTCTCCCCTTATAAAATTTCGTCCTCAAAATTTACTGTATGTATTAAACACCATTCCTAGTATAAAACGGTCTACTTATTTTATTACTAACCCTCACTTATGGTAGAGGAATATTGTGGTTACATAAGCAATTCTGGGAGATTACAAATATACTTATGAAAGAAAACTCTTCCAAAACCAAAACACTACCTATCCTATATTCTAATTTACAATTACACATTCGTCACTCTGTACTAAACAAAATAAAACTGTCATTATTTAAACTTACAATTAACTACTGTACCCCACCAAATAGGTGTGGATATTTCTGTCTGATTTCTTCCTCAAGCTCCCAAGAAGCTTCTTGTACTGCATGATTCCTCCATAGGACTTTTACTAGTGGTATTTTCTTACTGCACAATTCTTGTTCCTTCCTATCTAAGATTTGTACTAAAGCTTCCTCATATGCTAGAGCATCACTGATTTCTAATTCTGCATAATTGATGACATGGGAAGGATCTGGGATGTACTTCCTTAACATAGAAACATGAAATACATCATGTATTCTGAACAGAACTGGTGGTAAAACTAGCCGATAGGCAACTGACCCAACCTTCTCAAGTATCTCAAATGGGCCAATAAATTTAGAGCTCAACTTACCCTTCTTCCCAAACCTCATGACTCCCTTCAATAATGTTATTTTCAAAAACACATGGTCACCAATTTCCGGCGGTGAGTATCTGTGTAGCTTTTCTACTGACTCTAAGCTACACTGATTCTATCTTGAATAAGTCCGACTTTATTGTATGCCTGTTGCACTATTTCTGGTCCCAAAACTTGCCTCTCACCTAACTTATCCCAATACAAAGGAGAATGACACCTCCTACCATAAAGCGCCTCGTACGATGCCATGTTGATGCTGGCCTTATAATTGTTATTATAGGCAAATTCAACTAGTGGCAAATATTGGGTCTAGCTACCCCTAAAATCTCATACACACCCTCACAGCATATCCTCAAGCACCTAGATCGTTCTCTCCATCTGACCATCTGTCTGAGGATGAAAAGCGGTGTTGAATACTAACTAAGACCCCAAAGCCTCCTGCAAGCTCTTCCAAAACTGTGATGTAACGTGTATATCACGGTCCGAGACTATAGATACTGGCACTCCATGGGTTCGAAAAATCTCTTAAATGTAAATCCCTGCCAATATGTTCATAGGGTAGCTTACTTTAATAGGTATAAAGTGACCTGTCTTCATAAGCTAATCAACAACTACCCAGATGGCATTCTGATCATGCGGTGCTGGTGGTAGCCTAGTGACGAAGTCCATAGGTATGTGGTCCCACTTCCACTCGGGGATGAAGAGTGGCTGCAACTGCCCTTCCGGCCTCTGGTGTTCAGCCTTAACCTGCTGGCATATCAAGCACTGCTACACAAATTCAGCGATCTTCCTCTTCATGCCACTCCACTAGAAATACTCTTGCAGATCCCTATGCATTTTAGTACTACCAGGATGAACCGTGTATAGAGATCTATGAGCCTCCTCTAAAATCGTTCTCCTAATATCATCATCTGCAGGCACACTCAATCTGGTGCGAAACCTCATAACTCCATCATAAAAAATATTGAACTCTTCTCCCTGACCATATTGTACTCTAGCTATTACCTCTGCTAATTTTGCGTCATCTCCCTAATCGGCTTTAATCTTTTCATATAGCGTAGTCTACATAACCAGGCTGGCAATAAATGCTTGAGGATTACTCTCTACTAACTCTACTCCAAGTCTCCCAGATCCATCAGGATCGAATGCTGAACCTCCATAGCTGCCAGTGCTGGTCCCACTAATTTTATGTTTAAAGCATCTGCTACCACGTTCGCTTTCCCTAGGTGGGAACTAATAGTGCAGTTATAATCTTTAATGAGTTCCAACCACCTTCTTTGCCTTATATTCAGCTCTTTCTAGGTAAAGAAATATTTCAAACTTTTATGGTTCGTAATGCCTCCAGATTTTTAAAGCATAAACCACTGCAACTAATTCTAAATCATGCACAGGATAGTTCTTCTCATATTCTTTAAAATGTCTAGATGCGTAGGCAATGATTCTGTCATGATGCATCAATACGCACCCAAGCCCCTTTTGGGATGCATCACTTTATATAATGAATCCATCATCTCTCGATGGAATAGCTAACACTAGGGCAGTAACCAATCGTTGTTTCAACTCCTGGAAGCTCTGCTCACATTCAACGGACCATTCGAACCTCGCATTCTTCCTCGTGAGCCGTGTCAAGGGACCTAACAATCTGGAAAAACCATCCACAAAGCGTTGGTAATACCCTACCAAACCTACAAAACTCCTAATCTTTTGAACATTACTCGATCTTGGCCAATCAACTACTACTTCTATTTTGCCTTGGTCAACTGATACACCATCCCTAGAGATCACATGTCCTAAAAAGGTGACTTTCCCTAGCCAGAATTCACATTTCCTAAATTTCACGTACAGTTCTCTTTCTCTCAATGTCTACAATACTAGCCTTAGAAGATGCTCATGCTCCTCAAAGCTCTTCGAATAAACCAGTATATCATCTATAAAAACCACAACAAACTAGCCTAGATACTGATGAAACACTTGATTCATCAGGTCCATAAATGTTGTCGGTGCATTCGTCAGACCGAACGACATAACGAGGAATTCATAATGCCCATATCTGGTCCTAAAATCTATCTTTGAAATGTCATTTGCTTTAACTTTCATATGGTGATAATCGGACTAGAGATCAATCTTGGAATAGACTTGAGTCCCCTGAAGTTGATCAAATAGATCATGGATTTTGGAAAGGGGATACTTATTCTTTATCATCACTTTGTTTATTTCTCTATAATCAATGCACATCCTCATGGTCCCATCTTTCTTCTTCACAAATAAAACAGGTACTCCCCAAAGCGACACGCTGGGTCTAACAAAACCTCCATCTAACAGCTCCTACAATTGATCTTTTAACTTTTTCAATTCTGCTGGAGCCATTCGGTAAGGTGCTTTAGATAAAGGTGTTGTCCCTGGAAGTAGATCAATTGCAAATTTTATCTCTCGATCTGGTGGTAAGCTAGGTAACTCATCTGGAAAAACATTTAGGAATTCTCTAACCACTGGAATGTTAGTTTGTTTCAATTCTTCCTTTGGTAGCTCTTTTATGTAAGCAATGTATCCCTGGCAAGATTTTTGTGTTTGTAGAAAATTTGCATATCCGCGAGAAACATCTATTCACCCCCCCTCTAGACGCTCAACCAGGCCAACAACAGTTATGTTAAGAAACATAGGTATGAGCTATATTGTACGTTATTTATACATGTTTTCTCAGGTTCAACCATATATGGTATTTCTAAATCAGAATTTACAAATATGTAGCTCATTTGCCACACACTAACAATAACATATTTCATCTTACTGAGCGTTGTCTCATCCTAGTGATTTAATGTTTTTCAGGCGATCCAGCTAAGTGAGCAGATCAGGCTCGTAGACAGAGGGGGCTACAGTACTGCCCTATCTGTAGGGTGAGTATTTTGGGAAGTTATTTTTGCATAGCCCTAGTATTAATTGAGGGTATTTTTGGAAATAGTTATGTGTGTATATTTTGGGAAATATTCTGACACTCTGGTATTGTATATACATGGTTATGGTTTTATGAATTCAATATCTCTGCTTAGGTTGTTTGTTGTGTCTCAGATTCCATGGGTTCTATCTAGATCGTGATGAGGTGGTTTGATTTATATTTAAAGGTATTAGAGCAGTGAAATTTCACAGTTATATATATTAGTAAAAAAAAAAAAGGGAAAATTTGGCATAAATTAAATCAGGTCGTTACAGATAGTGAGAGCATCTGAAAATAAATTTCCATCTTGTTATGCTTACCGACTTTTTATGCCTAGATATCTTGTGAATATTTTGTTGCATGAGCTTAAATGTACAAATTTTATTGAAAACCTTAATTTGAAAAGTATTATCTTTGCCACAAGTTCTTTGAATTCGCCATATGATCTTTCATTTAAATTTCCTGATATCTCTAGGATCCATATAGTTGGTTTTTCTGGTAAATTCATGCTATGTTCTTTATTGCTCACTAGAAAAGCATTGCTTGCTTAAGCTTTGAATTAAAGTTTCTTTTTCAGCAAGCATCGTTCCCAGTTCTTTTTGAAAACATCAAAAGGGGATATATATATATATATATATATATATATATATATATATAAACACACAGACATATATTTTTTCGCAAGAGTTGATTTTATATAGAATATATTTTATCTCTTACTTATGTGCTTAAATGTTTTCATGACTTATACTATCTTAGTGTTAATATTTTATATCATGAAATTGTAAATTTTTCTTAAAGGGTGTTGCATAACTGATTCATTAATTATATATGAAATACATGAGAACTAGTTAGACCGACTTTATACTCAAACCTACTTTTTCAAATGCCGCATGCTTTAAATTTCAATTTTTTTGCAGGTCTTATAAAATGCTTGAGTTGAAATAGTTTGTGTATATGTCTAGTTTGACCATGTTTTTCATGTCATTTTTTTTAAATGACCAGTTAAACTGTTTTTGTGTGCAAAATTGCCAAATATTTTTAAAACAGTTCTAAATTTTCTATGCCCAAATCCTATACCAAAAGGGGGAGAGTTTTCTAAAAAAAAAAATAAAGATTATTTTAAAACTGGGGGAGTTTCTCTTTTAAGTTAAGTTTGTTTTAAATGATCAAAGTGTTTTCTACTTAACTTAACCCTTTTTGCTAATGCTAAATGGGGGAGAGACTTATGAGCAAAATGATAATGACCAAAAAGGGGGAAATTTGTTAGGGTAAAAAATAGGGGCAAATATCTGAGCATAAATTCGCTTTAATGTAAAAAAAAAAAAAAGCATAATTAATTTGTAATGTCTTCTTTCTTGATATGCTTGTGATATATTGTCTACATTTTTAAATTCTGCATATTGTTAAGGGGAGCCTTTTCAGGCTGTACCATTTTGCTCTTAGGTGTTTGTCATCATAAAAAAGGGGGAGATTGTTTACTTTTTAAATCTCATCCTTGTTTTGATGTTGACAAAACACTTGTATCTTATGTGTGTTTTTAAGTGCATGAACAGGTATATAATTTAGGTTAGACATAAGATCATGAGAACATGGAAGCCAAGATAGGACCTAAAGCTCAATCTTGGCTTATTCCATGAAGACAAAAGAGCAAAGGAAAAGAAGAAGACTTATTGTTTTTATTTGTACTGCATTTAGTTTTTTTTTTTATCTTTGGTCTGTAATAATGCATGCATCTGCATGATATGACTGAATGCTTAGATAGAACCATAGACTGACCTTAGGGGACCCAACCTTCCATAGAAAACTTTTTTCATAAAAGTTAAAATTATACAAAGGTTTTAAGAAAGATGGGTTCAAGTTGGATGATCAAATGGCAAACAGGGTGGCGATTGATGAAGACATGGTTTTAGGTCTTAAAACCATGGGACAACGTATATAGGTAGATAAAAAGAAACGAATGCTAAAAAGATGCATTAGCAACAATGAGCATATTGTGTAGGTGGAGTTGGAGACTTAGAGCAAGAGTGCAAGGAATTCTAATTCTAGAGACTTGTAGTATCATAAGATAAACTTGAACAGAAAGGAAATTGTGATGCAGGTGGAGTCTCAGACTCAGGGCAGGGATGACGTTGGTCATAATGCAGGGAGTTCGAGCTTAGGAGACCAACAAGATCACAATGGGCCCAGAGGCACTATCAGGCCACCACCCAGGTGTGATATGATGTATTATGCAACCATTACTACTAGGAAGGATCCTACTACCTTTCAGGAGGCAGTGCATGACCAGGAGAAGGGTAGGTGGACAAGTGCCATGGTGGAGGAGATGGAGGTACTATACAAGAATCAGACGTGGGGGTTGGTGGTGCTCCCAAAGGGGGATAAAAAGATAGGCTGCAAGTGGGCAGGTATTCTGTTGTTTTATGTGAGTGACATGCCGATTGCTAGAAAGGTTTCAATTGAGGTAAATCAATCGAGGACTTTGTTGAGAATGGAAGTTTACATGAAGGTTTTGAGTGCTGCCAAAAGTGTTCTTGGTTGGAGATTCATAAGGTTACAGGGAGATTGAGATTTTCTGAGGGTGACTTTGTAACTGTAGGGAGATTGGTATTATCTCAGAGCGGCTGTATGGATGGAGATTGTGGTTATCTCAAGGTGATTTTGGGGACACTCACAATGAGGTGCGTTGTGGGAAAGCCTTATTGTTGGAAATTTGGGGTACAATCTCAGGGTGTGCTAGTTACAACTGGATTGAAGTTCTTGGTAGAGGCTAAGGCTGCCAAGGTAGCATTGTGGTTCGAAAGATCATTCAAGGAGCGGGGTGTTTAGCTAGGTGGAGTTCCTATTACCAAGATCAAGTTCAAGCATGGTTTGGATTTGGTTTATGTCTCCAAGTGTTAGAGGGGAGGCGAGTCCCTATCTACAGGTCCGAGTGGAGCATTGGTTATGCTTTCAGATTTCCAAGGTGGTGAATATTCGCTAAGGTGGAGATTGTTAAGGATGTGGCTCATATTCAGAGTGGATCATAGGTACTTGAGAAAGCTATGTGAAGCGAGGGACAATTGCTTAAGCAGATTTTGCAGGAGGTCTTTTTCTCAGCACCAAACCGTCAATGGTTACTATCGGCGCAAATTATGTAATTTGAATTCGGGGGCTTATAGATTTGACTTATTTGGAGATTTTTCCTTTGGGGGATTGCTACTTAGTTAGACAGAACACTTCTGTATGCGTTAGATGTTATGTAAACATCATTATGTAACCCTATTAGGGTGAGAGAGACATTGATCATAGTGAAAACCCAAGTGTTGCTCCCGTGGACATAGGCTATTGCTAAACCACGTACATCTTGTGTATTCTTGTTGTGTTTTTTATTCTTCTTATCATTGTTTGATTGCTTATTGAGTATTTTTCAACGTCAAGTGCTTGCATTTGGTTATTGATTGATTCGTTTGTGATTGTGTACTTCCGCTACTTGTGTTCAAGTTGAACGAACGTTAACAGACTCATTTGTAGCCCTACTCCTCTTCCTCATTAGATCATTGTGCCAATTTCATAATAAAAGCTTACAAGGTATTAAGGGATGACTTGTGAGGGAAATCGAAAATTATGTGATGACTTTGACATAAGAAACATATCATCTCACCCTTACCACTGATGGTATTTAAAGATCAAGATGATGAAGCTTCCTTTAAAGTTGATGCCTTGGTGTTGTCTTCCTCACTTTTGGGTTAGCCCTTTCGTTGTTTCCACCTATGATGCACTCTTTGGAGATTGTGGAACTCTATCTAGCATAGTCAGTCAAATGTTTTGCGATAGTTTGTGTAGTAGGAAATGACTGAACTCTTTTGTCTATGAAGTTATGCTTTTGCCCATGATTTTAACCTCTTAAGAAAATAGAACAACTTGTCTTTTGCTTACTTGTATCAGATATCCAAAATTGAAGGCAAAGAATTGTTTTACATACTCACTAATTGTACCAATGTGCTTAAGGTTTTGTAGTTTACATCAAACATTGTACTTGGTACTCAACCATAACTTAGCAACATCATTTGAGTACATTGTTGCCATAGATACTTTAGCTTTCTCTAAGTAGGTCCTTGCCATGTGAAAGAATTGTTCCATGTTGAATAAGAAGTTCTCCAACTTCGTAGTATCATAGATATTCTTGTACATTCAAGTTTGTGGCACTTTGGTTCTTCCATACTCTATCGCCATAGCGGTGAAATTGCCCATAGCATAAACCATCAGGTTTATCTTGGCATCCATACAACTTATTTGGATCTATAAAGCATCTACTACAGTGTGTAAGTCCTTTGACATCTCTTTTATGGAGCCTTGTTGATGCTTTTGTGATCCCTTTAATGCATCAACATGGTCAACGAGTTTAGCCATCTATGTAGTAACCCGAATCGAGAGAATAAAATAAAAATAAATAAAAGAAAAGAGAAATAAATAAAGGAGAGGAAAAATAAGAAAACAGTGAAGGACAAGACAAAATCGTCAACAGTTTGGGGAACCCCAAACAAAATCGTCGACGATTTCCTCTATAAAGGCTCTCGGGATTCTCTGGTTTAGGTTGTCCGTCGACGGTTTCAGGATGGCTAGAAAAACTGTTGACGATTTTCTTCGGGGACAGTTCACTTTTAAATAGATCTTAGGTCATTTTTTTTTTTCAAAATCCATCCTCTCTTTCTCTCAGCTTCGAATCTCTCTTATCTCTCTCCCTCCTCTAAGCCTCCTGGTAGCTCCTGGGTGCTCCACGATCCCTTTGCCCTCTTCCCAGTGCATAGGTCATCAATCCTAGGCAGATTTGAGCGGCTAGGGTTTTGGTTTTTCTGTTCATTTCGGGTCGTTTTCGAAAAAATGGGTAAGGGGAATAAATTATACTAAATTTTTATTTAGATTGAACCGGTTAATTTTGAATATATTAGCTTTTTATATATAGTATGATTTTTCGGAACGTATTAGGTATTTGAAAATGATGGTTTTTGATCATAATTCATATTTGGGAAAAATCGTGTGGCATGAAAATAACTCTTCATAATTAACTAGTTGTGAATACTGTTTGGTTGTGAATATTGTCTAGTTGTGAATACTGTGGTGAATTTATGGTAGCGTCTGGATGAATGAATACTATGGTGAATGCATTGATGTGTTTAGATGATTTGTTTTGTGTGGTTATTCGGGTATTTCACAATATAACGTTAGCAGGCCTAAGGAGTTCGTTATATTGTCCTTGATATAAATCGCAATATAACATTGGTTGGATTTAAGGAGGTCATTATATTGTCATTTATATAAAGGGGGTAAAACGTTGGCAGTGACATGAGGAGGTCGTTTTATTGATTACTACGAATAGGTCAATGTGAAAGTGTAACATGACAGAAGTGAAGTACGTGTTGAGAATGACAGGGAGGGATGCTCAGTACCTAGAGGGAATGATGGAGAGGGATGCCCTAAGAACCACCAAAAGTGAAGTACAGAATTATAATACAATTGTAGAATCATGTGTGGATGTGATTGAAATGTATTGTTTACTATGGGCGTGAGTACATGCATGTGAATTGAATGTGTTGTGAATGTTGATGTGTTCTGATATGATGTACAATACGTAGATCTTTAGCACACGATGATGTTGGATGTTTGTGAGTACATGTGTGTGAAATTAACTACATGAATATTTATGGCAAAGTAAAATTCTCCTCCTGAGAGCTTATTGAGTAAGGTGAGTGCCATAATCAATATCAGTTGTAGTCACACCCAAATTAAAGGGGAAGGTTACAAACTGTATCAGAGCAAATGGGCATTACATGTATGGGCGTGTAATATCCCCAATCCTTGAGAACTTTTGCTATAAATATTGGTTAAGTATGTGTGAGTATAGTCTGCTTGTGGCTTGTCAGTTGCTCTTGATTAATAAACGACTATATTTTGTATACACTAAAATTCATCTGCCATACACTATTATAATTTATTCCATCCTTACTTAGAAATGTCTCACCCCAACGAATTATCAATTCTTTTCAGGTCCTTCTGGTGATCGAGCTTAGCAAGTTCCAGGGCAGGGTTAGTCTTTGTAATAATGAGGGGTTGTAAGAATTGATATATGTACAATTTATGTTTATTGGTTATGTAATAGAGAGTGAATACAAATACTTTTCGGATGTACAAAATAGAACTCTGGTATTTTATTTGAGGTAGTTATTTATTATTTTCTGTTGCGTGATTAGTATTATGGTATCAAAGACGGAATAATGGAATACATAACACCTTGGGCCCCACTCGGTGGGTTCGGGGCATTACAAAGTGGTATCAGAGCTTTAGGTTGTTAGGTTCTGCAGTTTTTAGGTGGATTAATACCAGAGTATAGGTTCGAGTTAAGATGAGGATAGGAATGGGTAGATCAAGATATTATTAGGACTTTTGAGTTTTGTTTCGTAAGTTTGAGGGCAAATATCTCTTGATGGTCTTCTGTATTTTTTTGTAGTAGTAGCTGGCTTCAAAAAACCACGACAAATCCATCAAAAGTGATGTTTCCAAGTAGAGAGACTAGAGCTTGAAGGTTAGGTTCGTTGATTTGTGGGAATAAGCCTTTGAAAGAGAATTTTGGTAACTTGGGAATTGTAAATTGATGATTAAAGTTAATTGGGTGTTTGATGTTTAAGTTGAGGATTTAAATGTTAAATTGGTTTCTTTGCTTTATAACTGTACTAGTTATATTAAGATGTGGAAATTTTAATTTCGCCTTTGTCCTATCTTTAGGATGGAGTCTAGCGGTAAAGAAGTGGATGCTGGAGAGGAGAATGAGTTAGAGACTTCCAGCGAGGATGAGATTGATATCTCTAGACTACTGCGAGGTTTAGCTCGGCAAGTCAAGGAAGAGATTAGGCAGGACCCTGAGGGATCGAGCTACCCACCTATGATCCAAGACTGTTTGATCGATCAATTCACTCGCCTAAAACCCTCTACTTTTATGGGAGGCATTGACCCAATCATGGATGAGACTTGGGTGCAAAAGATGGAGAAGATACTGATGGTGCTGAGTTGCACTTAGGAGAAAAAGGTTCTTTTCGCCACCTTCAAGCCAATAGGAGAGGCGGAGCAGTGGTGGCTGATGGTGAAGTTGTTGGAAAAGCAACGGGCAATGCCCACGGTGATGACTTGGCGTCATTTCAAGGAGATCTTTTATGACCAATATTTCCCCGCCACCACCAGGTATGCGAAGGCGAAGGAATTTTTCAACTTGACTCAGGGGCACCTCACTATTCAGCAGTACGCTGCTAGGTTCGTGGAGTTTTCTCGCTTAGCTCCCTTCATTGTCCTAAATGAATATCAAAAGGCAAGGAAGTTTGAAAGGGACCTGAAATAGAGGATCCACGAGCATGTGACAGTCTTGCAGATACAAAACTTTTCAGAGCTGGTGGATAAACATATTTTAAACTATCATAAATTGGTAAATTTAATTTTTTATTCCTCATTTATGACCACACAATATTTATGGTACACATGTTTGGTTAATAGAATTATAAACACATAATTTTTAGTAATTTTAGTCAAATTAAATTGAATGATTAACTTTTAAGATAGACTAATAAATAAACAAAATTTATACTTAGAGTTTATTTATTTTCTTATTTTTATATAAATTAATTAAAATATTTTTTAAAAAAATTATTCAAAATTAATAAATTTGATTTTTATTCTTCGCAATATACACACGATCAGTTGACAATATAACAAGAATATTTTTATTAATCCATCAAAAAAATAATTAGTCAAATTAAATCGTGTTAGATTTCAAGATAGATTGCAAAAGCTAACAAATTTTTGTTAGAATTTATTTTGGTGTGTCCAGATAAATTAATTAAAAATATATATTTTCTTTATAGACGTTCCTTAAATTGGTAAATTTAATTTTTTACTTTTCATTTATGATCATAGGCATTCCAAATCCATTTTTTAACTATTTATTTTGAATATAATTAGTCAAACTAAATTAAATAAATAACTTTTAATAGAAAAAAAATGCTGTTTACAATTTATTTTTATTAAGTTTTTAAATTATTAAAAAATAACATTAAACAAAAAAAAAAATACTGTTTACAATTTATTTTTATATGCTTTATATTATTGAACAAATAAATTTGAGCAGTAAAAATGATGTTTGAAATTTATTTTTATTATATTTTAAATTATAATTTTGGTAATAATATTTTTGCAATGAAATCATAGAGTATGTGTGTTGTATAATGTTTCAATAATTAGAGAATGATTTATTTTTAAAATGGGGAAGAAGAATTTGAGAATTGCGATGTTCTATTGTTTGGACCGGCTGTTAGCATTTAATTAAAATTATATTATTCTAAAAAAAGAAAAAAGCCTCCATCAGCGGGCCTCTCTCTCTCTCTCTCTAAAATCTTTTTTTTTTGGTTGGTAGAAAACTTTCTTTCAAATCGCCAACGTTTCTTTAATTTCTAGTCGGCGTTTGTATGTGCCCTCTAACCCCTAACAGTCCAACGTTCCAAAAAAAAGGCTTCCGCAAAAATATACACATCTCCTTGAATTGAAAACACAAGTACCACCGCGCCACAGATTTTCATGTCAATTTCAAGCTTTTAATTCCCCTGAAATTTCGGGGGGTTTATTTTTTCATCGTCTGGTTCTTCATCGTTACATTCTCGTTTTATTTCCTTTTGTTTTTCTCTTATTCTTACCAGGAATTTTTTGTTTGACAGAAAATCCATCTCTATAAACCCACTTTTCTCTTAATGCAATCTTTACTGTATTAAGCTTTTTCTTGTTTTTTTTTCTGTCTTTTCATTTGTTTGGGTTTGTTTTCTGATTTTTTTTCGTCCTTTCCCTTTCTGGGTCTCTCTGGTGTTGTCTCAAATTCCCTCTTCGTTTTTTTTTTCAAGATCCCATTCGATTTTTCATTTTTTTTTCTTTTGTTAATAAAAAACTCTATTCAAATGAGAATTTTTTAGATAAGCTGCGTTCACGACTCATTCTTCGAGCAAATCTTTAAATACCCATTTCCGAAGGACCAAGTTTTGAGCCTCATCTCATCCGATTTGAAGCACATAGGCTTCGGAGTAGACCATTTCATGGTTTCAAGCAAGTGGGGTTCTCTGGTTTGACAAGGCCTTCAACCCCTCCAATTGAAGGACCCGAATCGCAATCTTTTCTTCTTCCCTTAGTCTCTTCCTGATCCGTCATTGTGACCCGAAGAAATGTACGGAACGCAAAGCAGAAGAGACATTTTGGAGCTCCAGTCCCAAATAAAGAACTGGAGGCCCAGCATTCACACCCGGAGGGCAAACATCACTGTAAAGTTTCAAGATCTTTATGGGTTTACGGTGGAAGGGAATGTTGATGATGTTAATGTATTGAATGAGGTGAGGGAAAAGGTGAGGAAGCAAGGTAGGGTCTGGTGGGCATTGGAGGCCAGTAAAGGTGCTAATTGGTATTTGCAGACCAAGATTTCGTCGATCTCTGAAGGGATCGCCCTTAAATCCTCCCTTAAATTATCGGCTCTTGCTAATGCTATTACTCTCAGGAGGCTAATTAGGAAGGGTATACCGCCGGTTTTGCGGCCTAAGGTGTGGTTTTCTCTGTCAGGAGCAGAGAAGAAACGATCAACGGTGCCGGAGAGTTATTACAGTGATTTGACCAAGGCTGTTGAGGGCAAAGTCACGCCTGCAACACGCCAGATCGATCATGTAAGTGTTTGGTTTTTCTACATTTTTGAATAATTATTGCTGAATTTGGAGAATTGGCTTTTCTTGCTTTGATTAATCGTTTCAGATTTACTTTGTGTAGGGGTGTTTGAACTTTGTAGGTGACCTCTTATTAATAGATGGTAATTTTGTAGCAGGAATTTAGGATGACAAGCATTTCTGCAAAAGAATTAGTTTTGTTTTGCTGTATTTTGTTGGCAAAGAGTGTTTTGCGAATTTTCCTCATCATGTTGCTTACATTGCCCAAGAACATGCTTTATCTTAGCAGAACCCTCATACCTATTATTTGAAATGGGGGTGGGGGTTTTAGTGTTTTTGAAAGTGCATTTGAGTGGCTTTGAATTTTCAAATCCGTAAGATGATAATGCATTTCTTTGTTGTTGCATCAGAAGGCTTGAACTTTTTTTTTTTTGTCGATAAATAGGATAGGATCATTGTAGTTTGTCTTCTTTTAATGAATACTCATGCTTTAGTTTAAATATGTTCAGGATTACAAATGTCAATATTATCAAAGAACTATTTTTATAAGAATCCATGACTATATCAGACCTTTCAAAATTGCTTAGTTGCTGCTATTTTAGAGCGAAGGTTTGGAAAGAATGCATATGATAATGTTTTTTTTTTCTTTTTTTGGATTTTTAAAAATTATTTTGATTTGGTTTCTGCACCCTTAGATCAGAAGTGCTCATGGATATTCCTGAGTTAAAAGTATGCAATAACCCTCCTGGGGGTTTGGGTGAAAGAGTTGGCATTTGGATCTTGTTGTTGAAGTGAAAATTTTTATTTCATTTTTGGATAAAAATTTATATTAAGAGGGAAAGAGATGCGAGATACAAGGAAGAAAGGCATGACTAATTTCCACTGCAAAAAGTCCTGGAAGTGTACTATGCAGTCATTACTCCATCTGAAGTATAATTACAATATTACATTGCCTGGCCTGGCAATACGAGCGTGAGTATCTTAACATGGCATTAAAATGGTGGATGCAATATATTTCTTTTCTCATTGTGGTATGGAAGTTGTAGAGAATAGCTTTCAGGGAAGCTGTGTTGTCTAAATTTCTCATGCTTTTTAAATACGAAACCCTGGATAATAGTTATGATAAACCACTAAGGTTATTTTAATTTTAATTTTATTTTTTGGGGCGGCCCCGCAGGGGGGGGGGGGTGGTGTTGGGGCTTTAGGGTGGGAAGTTGTAGAAAATAAGAACCTATTTTTACTTCATGAACAGGTTGTGCACACAGTTCTGCAAGCTTTCTGAACTGGTGGAAGACGGAGCCGTTAAGAGCTCGGGTGTTTTAAGTATAAAACATATTTCTGAAAATGCCTTAAGGATCGTATTGCTTTTGCTTAACTGATATTTGACAAGTTTCTGATTGAAGCTTTGATGAGTTAATAAATGAGAGAGACAAAAAATTGTGTGAGTTGGGGGAGGGGGTATTAACTGTATTATATTTATGGTTTTACTTGTGAGTTTAAAATTGAAAGAGGTTGGTTTTTCTAGGTTGCAAATCTGTGGTTTACTTTCTAAAACATGAATTATTTTTGCCATGCGTGTGCTACCTTTCATTTGTTTTGGTTTGTTCTTTATTATCTGCTTAGATGTGTTGTTGTTTTGTTCTTGATACATATACTACCTTTGTAATATGTTCAGGACCTACCACGAACCTTCCCGGGTCACCCATGGTTGGACACCACTGAAGGTCATGCTGCTCTCCGACGTGTTCTTGTTGGGTATTCTTTTCGTGATTCTGATGTTGGTTATTGTCAGGTCGGTTCATTTTCTCTAATCATATAATATCTTGCCATGAACTCTTGAATGCGTTATACAGAAATTCTGATGTCAGCTTAATCAGTTTGTGGGGGACAATATGTGGTCATATTGTTGAATTTATGAAATCCCGTTAGGAATTGAGTGCATGCACAGCTTTAATTTCATTTGTCTCATCTAATAGGAACCCACATCTGGTCTTGACTTGGCATATATGTGTTAAAAGCATGCTAGGAATGTATGGATTAGGCAAGATCTTTGTTAAACCTGTGAAAATGTTTTCATGATAACCTTGTATAGCTGGAAAATCCACATTACAGCTAAATGTGTTGAGCGCTAAGCACATGACAAATACATATACCTAGGGAAAGACTTACCATGAAGGTGTCATCTTATTCTTGCAAGTATCTTTCCTCTTTACTCTACATAATTCTGACTGAAATTTCAACACACACCACAAAATACTGTTAAAGACTTAAGTGAAACTCAATGATTTCACCAATGAATCAGACAAAAAGTATTGTTTGGTTGGTTTAGAAAGTAAAAACAAAAACAACAACGCCTAGCCTTAAGTCCCACTAGGTGGGGTTGGCTACATAAATCCTTTTCTACCAATTTATGCGATCATGGACAATTTCTTTCGACAAATTCAAAGCTATTAAATCCTTACTTACTATATCATTCCAAGTTATTTTAGGTCTACCCCTACCCCTTCTACTACCCCTCACAATCACTAACTTACTCTTCCTTACTGCTACACCATGTGGCCTACTTTGTAAGTGTCCAAACTATTTGAGTCACCCCTCCCTTATCTTATCTTATCTTCTATAGGAGTTATGCCTAACTTGCTATGAAAATGTTCATTTTTTAATTTATCTTTCAATGTTATATCATTCATTCATCTAAGCATTCTCATCTTGGCAACTTTCAATTTTTGGATATGTTGTTTCTTAGTTACCTAACATTCTGATTTATATAGCATAGCTAGTCTTATGGCCGTCCTATAAAAATTTCCTTTAAATTTTAAGGGTATTTTGCATCACCAAGTTTAACTTTGTTTCCAATATTCCTTTTACTATTAATTGAAATTACATTTCATGTGTTTAGTTTTATTTTTACTTATCCTAAAAGCCTCTAGATTCTAAAGCTCCTCTCCATAATTTTAACTTAGCCTCTACTCAACCCCTAGTTTCATCAATCAATACAATATCATCTGCAAATAACATACACCATGGAACCTCATTTTGGATACTCCCAGTCAGTTGATCCAACACTAAAGCAAAAAGATAAGGGCTCAAAGCAGATCCTTGATGTACACCTATTGTGGTTGGAAATTCTCTAGCCTCTCCACCGATAGTCCTTACACTTAGTCATTACTCCATCGTACATATCTTTAATGAAATCCGTATACCTACTACATACACATTTTTTTTTTTCGAAAACCCACCATAGAACTTCCCTAGGTACCCTATCATACGCTTTCTCTAAATCAATAAATACCATATGCATATCTCTCTTCTTTTCCCTAAACTTTTCCATTAATCTCTTAAAAGATATATAACTTCTGTAGTAGATCTCGCAGACATAAAATCAAATTGATTTTTGAGACCTTCGTTTCTAGCCTTAACCTTTGTTCATCTACCTTTTTTCACAGTTTTATCGTATTTCTCATAAGTTAAGTCTATGATAGGTATTACAATTTTGAATATCTCATTTATTTTTGTATATAGGTATTAAAGTGCTTTTACTCCATTCATCTGACATTTTCTTAGTTTTTATAATTGTGTTAAATAAATTAGTTAACCATATTATTCCATTATCACTTAAGCATTTTCAAAATTCAATTGGAATGTTATCCGGTCCTATAGCTTTTCCATTTATCATCTTTTTTAGTGCAAACTTAACTTTGTTAACTCTAATCTTGGAAATAAATCTCATATTTTTAGTCTTTTCCTCATTTTTCAATTCTAAGCTTAAGCTTTCTATTTGGTTTTCATTAAATAGCTAACTGAAATAACTTTATCATCTTCCTTTTATTTCTTCATCCTCACTTTTTATACATTTTACATTATCTAAGTCCTTACTTTTTCTTTCTCTAGCTTTAGAAAGTTTAAATATATCTCTTTCCCTTTCTTTTGTATCTAATTTATCATTCAAATTATTAAATGATCTATGTTTAGCTTTACTAACAGCCTTTTTTGCATCTTTTCTCGCCTCTTTATACTTTTCAAAGTTATCCATATTTCTACATTTTTGCCATGTTTTATACCAAATTCCTTTTATCTGTACGGCTTTTTAAACATCTTGATCCCACCACCAACTTTCTTTGCTATTCGAGAATCTTTATCTTGACTCACCTAAAATCTTTTTTGCTGTTTTTTTAATAGAACTAGCTATCCTATTCCAAAGAGTGTTTGTGTTTACACCATCCTCTATAGTCCAATCACCATATTTGATCATTTTTTCTTTAAATTTTATTATGTTTTCTCCCTTTAGGTTCCACCATCTAGTTCTTTTACATTGATTTATTTTATCCTTTCTCTTCCATTTTTAATACATATATTTAACACAAACTCTATATTGTGTGGTTAAGCTTTCACTTGGGATAACTTTATAGTATTTGCATGATAAACGATCTACCCTCCTAGTTAAGAAAAAATAAGTAGCAACAAAATTAGTAACGTTTCAGAATTCACAGTGATGGTACTTTCAGAATTCATAGATCGTACAATGATCATTTAGTCCCATATAAGGGACATTTTATTCCATTCAAGAAATGTACTGCTCCTTTTTGTTGGATGCATATGAAAATATATAAAATTAAAAGGGTGAAAGAAGCGGTAGGCTGGCCTTTAAGATAGAGGAGGCTTTTTATTTTTTATTTTTAAAAAAAATGGACTTTCTTTCCTTTTTGCATGGAAGTGACTCTTCTGCAATCACATGCAATACATACTTTCATTTGGTGATGCCCTTTTTGTAGGCATGCAAACTACTTGCTGACTTATGCAAGTTGGCCATAGCTTAGTAAAATGGCTGGCAAGTGGTCCACTTGCATGTACAGCCAAAGGCCAGCTGAGCAAGGCATGGAAATACAAATTATTATTTTAACACCCCCTCTTAATTTGTAATTTTAACATTATTTCTAAATTGCTCAAATTTTTTTGCTGTGAGTGTCTACTCTTTGATGTTGATGAATTTAAGCTGAATTTCTCCTTTCTACACAAGTTCCTGAGGAAGTGGTTTCATAATTCAAAATGCTTGGTTATGGTGTGATACAGTGGATTTTTTGATTTTGCAATTGTAAATAGTCGTAGGTGCATACTCTATTTGTTTTAGTCTTGTAGATCAAGAGTATTCTTTATAACCGTATGGTCTTGCATGCTGGCACTGCTGCTACAATATATTCTCCACTGTGTTTTTGTTTTCCTGATTCCCATGAAATTATTTTTGATCCCAAGCAAAATGCATGCTCTGAGGTGCTCAATTGAGGCTGCCCAGTCTCTTTTGGTGTATCAAACAGCTAATTTTTTTATTTTATTTTTTGACATATCTAATGCTGAAGTTTCTTGTTCCTTGAAGATAATGTAAAATTCTGTCAGATGTTGCATACTGCTGCTTGCTAGGTTGGTGCATAAATATTGAAATTAAGTTAAGTGTTAGGAGTTGACAGTGCGATCTGAGTTAAATGTTTGTCTGCCAGGGATTTTTATACTGGTTGTCGAATTACTCGGATGATGACTTGTGTGGTTGTCTTATTGATTGAATAAAACCAGTAGTTCCGCTTATCATTGAGTATGAATGTTGCTTGCTTTCATGATTCATTATTTTTGGAACTAATATTTCATGACAATGAATGGCTTCCGAAAACCTCTCAGGTGTGCATGACAGCTGGTTTGATGATCATGTAGTTGTTGGCTGACTCTGTCGAGGGAGAGCCTTGACGAGTGCTGTGCGGCCCCTTAATTGAGTGTAACTTGAGGGTCCGTGACAGTTTGTATTAGAGCACAGTGTGTGTGAACACCCTGTGTTGTAAAATGAGAATTTAAAATTTTTGTAAAAGCAGAACAACGATGAAGCATGTGGGACAAGGGATGACTCAAGAGAAAGGCGTACCAATTGAGTTGAGGCTGCCAGAGAGAAAAGACAAAGGGGAAAACCTCTATAGTGTATCTGATTTTGAAAATAGAATTGTGGAACTTGAGTAAGTCACCCAATGTATAAAAATCCTTGGTATGGAGTAGTTGAAAGCCTTTAGAATAGGCTGAAATGCATTGAAGGCCTGATGCCATCTCTTCCATCTTATGGGGGAAAAAGACCAATATAGATTGAGGTCTTCGAGAGGAGTATCAAACTGCTGGAAACCTTGAATAGGCTGAAAACATATCGAGGGCGTGATGCCATCCATAATTTCAAGGGGTAGAGCCAATAGAGCTTGAGGCCTCCCTATAGGAAATAGACCAATAGAGCTTGAGGTATGCTAGAGAGTATTGAGCTGCCGGAAGCCTTGAATAGGCTGAAAAATATCGAGGGCGTGATGCCATCCAGAATCCCAAGGGGTAGAGCCAAGAGAGCTTGAGGCCTCCCTATGGGAAACTTGTCAATAGAGCTTGAGGTTTGCCAGAGAGTACTGAGCTGTCGGAAGCCTTGAATAGGCTAAAACACATCGAGGGCACGATGCCATCTTGAATCCCACGGGGTTGAGCCAATAGAGCTTGAGGCCTCCCTACGGGAGTTAATTGAGATCTTGGGTTATTCTTATGCGTGCCGAGAATGTAAAAGAATCCATGACAATTTAATGGGTAAGTGGGCAGAGGACTTCCAGTAAGACTATAGAGAGAGGATAATGGTTCGCATCAAGCACCCAGGAAAGTAGGCAGGGTGTCACGCCAAGTGCTAAAGGGAAGGCAAGGTGAACGTTGCACGCTCTGGCCAGTCAATATTGAGAAGGACCTGGAAGCCTCTGATGACTTGAACGATGGTATGATGAGAGATTCAGTTGATTTCAATGCCCAAAAGACAACTAACTAGAGTACCCTTTTTTAGCTCTTTATCAATCAGTTGTCGTAGTTACTTCACACAGTGGATGAGTCTTATACCTTTTCAGCTCTTTACTAGTCAGTAGTCGTAGTTACCTCACATAGTGGATGAGCTATATCCATTTTCAGCGCTTTACCGGTCAGTTGTCGTAGTTAACCTCACCCAGTGGATGAGTCAGATACCTTTTTCAGCTCTTTACTAGTTAGTTGTCGTAGTTACCTCACGCAATGGATGAGTCGTATAGAGTAAAGACTAAATATGTAGAGTATAGCTTGGTAAATGAGTAGTCAATGATGAAGGTCGCCAACAACAAAAGTGGGGAGAATTTTTACAGCACATCGATGAGGATGTCGATAGATTGAGTGGGGGAGTGTTAGGGGTTGACAGTGTGATCTGAGTTAAATGGGGAGGAGAGATGGTGTCACCTCTATCTGCCTGGTATTTTTATACTGGTTGTTGAATTACTTAGATGATGACTTGTGTGGTTGTCTTCTTGATTGAATAAAACAAGTAGTTCCACTTATCATTGAGTATGAATGTCGCTTGCTTTCATGATTTATTATTGTTGGAACTAATATTTCATGACAATGAATGGCTTCCAAAAGCTTCTCAGGTGTGCATGACAGCAGATTTGAACGTGTAGTTGTTGGCTGACTCTGTCGAGGGAGACCCTCGACGAGTGCCACGCAGCCCCTTAATTGAGTGTAACTTGGGGGTCCGTGACACTAAGCTTATAAAATTATCTAGCTTCGTATTAGGTCAATATATCAAGGAACCAACCAAGCTTTGGTGTACTTTTTCAACAACCTTCGATGTTCCACCATCTAACTGCAACTTGTCACTCATTGCTAATAGGGTAGAAATTGGCTTGCAATTATTCATATGAAATTTCTTCAATAATTCCTTGAGATATTTTTCCTAAGAAATAAATATTTTGCCTTTTGATTGACAAACTTGAAATCTAGAAAATATTTCATAAGTCTCAAATCTATCGTCTCATGTTTCTGGAATTTCTGCATATCCCTGTGCAGATTAAATCATCGACATATAGGAAAATAAGGAGAAAATTGGTGAAGGCTCAGTCTGACTTCTTCAAAATCCATTTTGGTGAGAATAGGAGTCAATCTTTCTATTCCATGCTCATGGAGCTTGCTTTAGTTAGTACCACAGCCTATAAAGTTTGCCTTTTAGATAATAACCTTTAGTTTGTTCTGTGTAGACTTCTAATTCTCCATTGAGAAATGCCGATTTGAAATTAAGTTGAAAAACTGGTAATCTTAGTTGGGTTGGCAAGGCAAGAAGTGTTCTTATTGTTTCCACATGAGCTACTTGTTCTAAAGTTTCATTGAAGTCTATTCAAGGTTGCTGTGATAGCCTTTTGCAACTAGATGGGCCTTGTGCTTTCCATTTCAGCCTAATGGCTTCTTTACCCTTGGGTAAATCTACAAGTACCCATGGTTGTTCTTTTCTATAGTTGTAATTTCTTCATTCAGGACTTTTACCCAAATTTCTTCTGTCTCGTTTCATCAAAAAGCTATGGCTCATAAGCAAAAGAATGCAACATCACACGATTCGTAGATTTCCCTTGTGGAACGTACCCTTCTTGGGGGAGTCTCTTGACTCTATATTCTCTCCATGAACTTTGTTGTGAACTTGAAGTTTCTAATGAACTAGGAGATTCAGATGGTCTTGAGCTTGGGATTGCATTTCGGCTTCTACTTGGTTGAAAAATTTGATTATTAAAGGTTGTGAATTTTCTTCCCCACTCTATGTTGCCATTTCTTAAAAAATAGCATCTTGAGAAATTGTGAGATCATTTGTCTTTGGGTTTAGCAAACAATATCTTTTAGATTCACCTCTATACCCAGCAAAGATGTACTTTTCTCCTTTTTTCATCAAACTTCTCTCAAGCAATGGATTATGTGAATAAGCTATGCAGCCGGAGAAAAAAATCAGAAGATTTACCCATGACTTATGTGTGTTCCATGCCTCACATGGAGTCTTATTTGGCACTGCTTCTGTAGGAGATCTGTTTAGGATATAAGCAACATTGTTTGTTACATGTGTTGGAAAACTATTTGGGAGTCTTTTACCTTTTAAGATTCTCTGAGCCATTTCAACAATAGTGCAGAGTTGTTTGCTTTCTTATGCCTTATTTTTTGCAATAATCATTAAATTCTGTGGAAAGAAATTCTCCAGTGTGATCTGTCCTCAGAATCTTCAGTTGTCTTCTGCTTTGCTTCTCTACAAGTGCTTTGAAGTGAAGAAAAGTAGAGAAAGCTCTAGATAGTTTGCTTTGGATAGTAGACCCATATCATTTTGGTATAATCATTAATATATGAAATAAAATATATATTGGTGTTGAGAGATGGCATTGTTGTGAGATAGGGTTCTTGTAGATCCACAAATGTCTAAAAGCACTAATTCAAATGGGGTCTTGGCTCTCTAGAATGTCTTTGGAAAGGGTAGACGATGCATTTTTTTTCTTTTCCATAAATATGATTGTCTCACGTTCTGTTTTGCTTTGAAATATTAGGTAATCCTACGACCATGTATTTCTTCTTCAATAATTTACGGCCTTTGAAATTTGGATGCTCATACCTCTGTAAATGAGAATCATCATTGTGGAGGTTCATTTTTACTTTTGCCACTGTAAGATTTTTCTTCTTGTCAATGATGATGCATTTTCCATTATTAAAATGCAACTTTTCTGCTTTTGTAGCAGTTGCCCAACACATAATAAATGCGGAGTCAATTTTGAATATAAAGCACATCATGATGAGTTTAGTGTTACCTTAGCATGGATTGTTATTGCTCCTTTCCCGGAAATTTTTACCATTTTGCCATCTCCAAGTTTTACTTCAAAGGAGAACTTGTCATCAAGTTTCGTGAACAAATCTTTGTTACCTGTGTGTGATTGCTAGTAAACTCTTCACATATCACATATTCTCTAATTTTTGTTGAGCCTTCATGCAAGAATAAGATACTTGACCAGCGTCTTTTTCTTCATTTTCTTTTGAGTAATTGACTTAATTATTTTCTTGTTGGTCTTTATACCAACAATCACTTTGAGAGGGATTTGGTTTTCTACAT
This sequence comes from Malania oleifera, assembly GCF_029873635.1. Classification (NCBI taxonomy): domain Eukaryota; kingdom Viridiplantae; phylum Streptophyta; class Magnoliopsida; order Santalales; family Ximeniaceae; genus Malania; species Malania oleifera. The sequence goes on along the minus strand of NC_080418.1, from coordinate 104,356,600 downwards.
TTTTTGCATGAAAAACAACAATATTTTGTCTCATGTCCATATTTTCCACAGATGCAGCATCGAGAATCAGAATTGTTGTTAAGTTTCCTTTGATTGAAATTGCTTCTTATTCCTCTACCCTTTATGCTTAAAAACTTTGGATTTTACCATCCCCGCTTCCACGTGCATTTCTTTGAGTCAAGTTGCCTTCTCTGTTCTCTTGCTCTCCTTTATAATATTTTTGCTCTCTAATATTTATCTTTTGAATGAAAAGCTTGCTCCAGATTTTCATTTGAAAATCTGCTAATTCTTTTTCATGGGTTTCTAGACTTCACATATGCTCATCTACAGTGAGCTTTGACAGATCTTTTGATTCTTCTATTGCAGCAACTACATGCTCAAATTTTTCTCGCAAACCTTTCAAATCTTTTTCAATTTTTTTTTTCTTCTATGATATCTCAGTAGCCTCTAATTTGATTAATAATTATAGAAACAGTAGGAAAAAAATTCTTGTACATCTTCTTATTCTTTGCCGAGTTATCAAACTCTTGCCATTAATTTTGTAGAACAATGGAGATTATCTTACCATAGCCTCCAAATTGTTTTCTTAAAATTTCCCATGCATCTTTAGATGTAGTTGCACCTATAATTTTGGGAAAGATAGTTTTACCTACCAGTTACCCTTGGTGCATAAAGGACAAGGCTGTTGCATCCTTCTTTTGGTTCTCCTTATGCTCCTTTTGTTTTGATGTTGACCAAGTTGGTATTTTTTACACCACACCCTTCTTCAATATTGTCCCAATTATCTTGGGAGATGAACAATGTCTTCACAAGAAAGCTTAATTTTGACCAACAAAGATTGGGACTCCTTATTGGGAATAATTGAAAGTAAGCTCATTGCTATTGTTTGAGGCCATCATTGTGGCTTAATATGTTAGGGGCTTATGGAGAGAAATTGAAATCAAGGTTCTTCTCTGATACCCACTAAACTGTTGGGTGCATATGAAAATATATAAAATTTGGATGGTAAAAGATTAAGGAGTAGGCTTGCTATGAAGATAGAGGACTCTTTAAAAATCAAAAAACAGAGGACTTTCTTTTCTTATAGCATGGAAATGAGTGGCTTGCAATTACATGCAATACATACTAATGCTCGATGATGCCTTTTTTATAGCCATGCAAACTGCTTGCACTTATGCAAAGTGTCCTTTGCTAACTTCCTCAAGTAGCCGGCAAGTGGTCCACTTGCACTTACAGCGAAAGCCCAGCTGTGCAAAGCATGTAACATAATAATACTAATAAATTACAAATCACAAGTTATTATTTTAACACGTTTTATGGTGGAAAAAAAAGGAAATAATTAGGAAATATAATTGTACATAATTTATTGTAAAAATGAGGGAACCACAGTATCTCTATACTATTTGAGCATACAGTACTTAATTTCATGGGACTTGCTGCATCGTGGCTGCTGCAGTGATAATTGATGTATTTTTTATTGATACAGTGATATCAGTATTATTGAAGGTCAGCATAGTGGTTGGTAGGGACCAAGATCGAAACTTGACCATTGGTTGCCTGTGGGACTTGTTGCATTGTGGCTGCTGCAGTGATAATTAATGTGTTTTTTTATTGACACACTGATCATTAGTATTATTGAAGGTCATCATAGTGGTTGGTAGGGACCAAGACCGAAACTTGTCAGAAAGCAAGTCCCAAATACAACTAATGCTTTTGTGTGAGAAAAAATTAAGGTCCATATGCACGTCTTGTGAAGATGATGTGGTGACCTCATTTTTGAAACCTGTTAGAAGCCAAGTAGCTTTTGATCTGTCAATTCGGGTTGACATTACACAAATTCCTACTACAACAACTAGTCTCTTCCCCTGCTACAATAATTTCTTGAATTTACTGTTCCTGTCACCCCCACTGCTGCATTTTTTCCATCAAATTAATTGAAATATATCTGTTATTTCCATTTTTAATCACAATTTGAAGTGGCTAAAAAAAAAAATATAACGCCAAGACCCCTTCTTTAGAGAGAAATTTGGCTGTACTGTTGTGGGGAGCAAATCATTTAGTTACTTCTGCAGTAAACCATGGGCAACATGATTATCAAACCTTTAGCAAGAGCCTCAATTAACAGATAAAAGCCACCCTCGTCACTTTCTTCCACAAATACTTATCCCATCAGTTTGTCTCCCTCAAAACTGGAAAATTATGACAAAAATAAATAAATAAATAAATAAATAACTAAATAAATAAACACTGGATTGAGAACAGAGATGGCTGTTGCTGGATCTTGTTACATATGGTGCTTTTGGCTCAGTGGTTATGGAGATCTGAATATGCCAAAGAGAGGTTATGGGCTGAACCAAAACACATGTACTGACTAGGGAGGCAATCTGAACAGGTCAGCTGGAAGTTGTTACCATGGTCATCTTGCCCAAAAGAAGCAAGAAGAGACGACCATGGTTGGACCTTCGATATAGGGATGAAGGTTCATGAAACCATGGGTTCGCCTTGAGTTAGTTTCTGAGACTTACTTTTGTCTACTTTTTTTTAAGCACCTCTTTGGCAGCACTTAAAAGTACTTGTAGTACTTACCATTTAAATAAGTGCTGGTACCAATAAGTATTATTTGGCATGTTCAAGAGAGGGTGATTATTAAGAAGTACAAGGTGATTATTAAGAAATACTAAAAGAAACTTCTTATTTTAAGTGAATTTTTATAGGCAATTTGGGATGGCTTATGACACTTATAAGTGTTACTCTTATTGTACAATGGCAAACTTGTAATTGGGGTTGATAGTATTAATAATTTATTATTAATAAAATTTTTAATAAGAATTATAAAATATCTTTTTTATTACTAATAAATTACTATTTATATGACCAATAAGAAGAAATATTATTAATAACTTCTATTCTGAAAATTAAATATTAAATATTATTTAAACATTTTTATTAAACCATAACAACATAATAACAAATCATTGTTATTGAAGTGTTATTTAATAATAACACTAATATTAATTAAAATATTACTAATATTTAATAATGATATTTAATAATATTATAATATCAATGAATTTTATTAGTAATAAAAATATTGTTAATTGTATTTAAACAATGCATAATAAATTATAGTTTAATAAATGTAATAAATTTAATAGTTTAAATTTGTAGATAAATATATCTTATTAAAATTTTGTTAATATTATTAGTAATAAAAATATTATTAATTGTATTTAACAATTCATAATAAATTATAGTTTAATAAATTTAATAAATTTTATAGTTAAAATTTTTAGATAAATATATCTTATTAAAACTTCTGAAATTATAATCAGTACTTAATTTTTTACCCTACCAAACAATAGACTTTCAGAACTCATCCATTTGAGCACTTATCATCCCTACTTATAAAATTCAGCAGTTCTTTAAAAAAAAGTACTTATTGATAAGTGGTTCCACAATGACTAGCACATGAGCCTAAATTTTGCAAAAACATGAGGACTTATTGGAGTTCATGGTTTGGGTTGTTCATGGCAGCATTTTCCTAAATCTACAAGCCCCCTCCGTATCATTTGTACAAATAAATTATCACACAAACCTTGAGGGCATTTCATTGCTTAAGGGCGTAATTCATCTTCCAACTTCTGTCCCTGATGTTTATGGCGAGTGTAGAAGGGTGATGTTGGTGCATCTAATGGCATCCAAGTCATATTCGAGTTGAGTCAAGTCGACTAAGTTAGATACTTCAACTCAACTCAAAAAATGCGAACTCAAAATTCCACTCAAAATGACTGATCTCAGGATTGTTAAACTGGAACACTACTTGGCTACAAGTTCTTAGACCTCGAGCTCAACATGATTAAGCTTGACTTAATTTTAAATTAAATAAATAATATTAAATATATTCATAATATATATATCATTGATAAATTGTAGAAATAATATGATTACAAAAGCTCTATTAGACTAATGATGAGTATTGCAAAACTTGAACTCGACTCTTCAACCTACTTGAGTAACTTGAGCTGAAGTAGAACTGAGTCAATGATTTGAGTTATAGAGAGCTTTCCAGCTGACTTGACTTCTTATGCCCCATCGTACATGTCTATAGGGCAGGATGCCCTATCCATTTGGTGTTGGTGGTGGGTCTACACAAATTTGAATATGCAATTATGAGGAATCAATAGTTGTGTTTCCTTGATATTTTTCCATCTCAACTACTTTGTGCTTTTACTTTGCATGCCTCTTTCAAGCTGTTTTCTTTTACCTTGCATGCCTCTTTTAAGCTCTTTTCTTTTAGTCACAGCATTGACTAAAACATGACATTCTGAGTTATTTCTTTCAATTCTGGCAATAAATTTCATGGGTCATTTTCTCCATGAAGTGCCTGTAGTTTATGCCAGTGCAATCCTTATTATTTTCATAGCCATTGTTTTCCTGTGTGCAAATCTATATTTTTTATCAGCTACCTTAATTTTATATCATTTTTTTTGAAAAAAAATATGTGCATTGTTTTTAATCTATCTGTCCTAGTGTTGCACCCATCGCCCACACCACATTATGTTGCTCAAACATGTTATGATCATTGTCATAAAGCTGGGGTTTTATACATGTTATGACCTCATGATTTATTCCAACCATAATTTCCACTTTAAGTTTGTGGGTACATGATATAATGCCATCCAGATTGTGGTCTATAAACACCATTTTTTGTTTTCTTGGTGGGGTAGTTGTCAATTGAGGGGGTTAGCAGGCCTGGCTATAGCTGCTACACTACCTGTCCAGTGGGGGTTTGAGGGAATGTCAGCTCCCCAGTCCTGTTCCAAGGTCTGAACCTGTGACCTCCAGCATTGACTCGTCATGCTCTAACTGTTGTGTTGTCCCTTAAGAATCATAATTTGTAATTGATTTTCATTGCTTGATGTTCCGATCTCGGAGAATTTCTAAGTTCATTATTGTCTTTAATAATTCTTGGCACAGGGTTTGAATTACGTTGCAGCACTTTTGCTGCTTGTGATGAAGACAGAAGAAGATGCATTTTGGATGCTTGCTGTCCTCTTGGAAAATGTCCTAGTTAATGATTGCTACACAAATAATTTATCAGGATGTCATGTTGAGCAGAGGGTTTTCAAAGATTTGCTTGCTAAAAAATGCCCTATGTACTTTTCTCGTCTCATCTTAAATAGATTTGCTAATAGGTATTTTTCCGCCCTTATTATTGGTTTTTTAAAACATTCAAGGGTGGAAAATGCAGGATAGCTGCTCATTTGGAAGCTTTGGAGTTTGATGTGTCCCTTGTTGCCACTGAATGGTTCCTCTGCCTCTTTTCCAAGAGCTTGCCTTCTGAGGTTAGAACAACTATTCTCTCTCTCTCTCTCTCCCTCTTGTGCACAGAACGGATGCACACAAAGGGATAAAACACATTAGGTCGATCAAACTTAATGTTGATTTTTATTTTCTAGACAACTCTGCGGGTATGGGACGTCCTTTTCCAAGAGGGGGCAAAGGTTCTCTTCAACGTAGCTTTGGCCATCTTCATGGTGACTTAGCTTTTATCATTATGTTCTTTCTGTTGCTTTTGTTCTTCTATTCAAGTATGATGCAATTCTTGAATATATCCTATAAAACTAACTGCAACTTTAGAAATTAAAAAGGAGGAAGATTTTTTAAGCTGTAGTTAGTGGTTGCAGATGAAGGAGGACGAGCTGCTCATGACACATCAGGTCGGCGATGTTATTAATATTTTACAGAAAACCACTCATCACCTTTTTGATCCTGACGATTTATTGACGGTAACACAAATTTCTTCTTGGACCCTGTGTTCTTTACTGCACCACTACACTTCAGATATGAAAGAATGATTCTCCTTGTAATTGTTTTTTATTTTTATTTTTTAATTATTTTTCCATAGAAGCAAACAGATACGGACTGATTTCAAACCCCGTGAAGAGCAATGTAAAGTCAATTATGAATCAAAAGCTTTGTGAAATGAATTTTGTTTCCTGTGGTGCCCACGTACCCCCTTGAGTCCATGTTGACTTTTAGCTCTTTTTGACTGTTTTATGGAATCCATTAGCGACTCCTTAGTTAATGATGGCATTATGTTTATTAAATAGGTTTTCACAGTACAAAGTCTTGTTGGCTAAATCTTGCAGGTGGCTTTTGATAAGATTGGTTTCATGACAACCAACACTATTTCAAAGCAAAGGAAAAAGCAAGAACCAGCAGTCATGGCAGAGCTTGATGAGAGATTAAGACGGCTAAACTCGGGAAGAACGGATGACAAATGACCAATTCCCACAACAGCATCAACTTGTAATATACTGGGCAACCATGCAGCGGCCGCTGCCCCTCTCGAGAAGGATATTCGAGTTCTGTTTTTATACTTTTTATCTTTGAGAGGGAAGAGAGCCCTTGCTGTTTTCACAACGTAGGGAGTGATAATGTAAATTTTGAACCGTGTCATTCCTTACAGTTGAAATCACATTGCAAATTACTGAAATTAGGGCGGTGCTGGACTTTTCTGCCCTGTAAATTTGGTTTTTTTTCTATATCCCACCAAGAATTGTTCCTCCAGCCATGTCAAGTTTCTACTTCCTTTCGGGTTGCCCATTTTCTTATGCAATGCATTTTGCCAGGGTTCTTGGTACAAACACAGATCTGTTTTCACCACTCATTTTTCCTCGCATTGCTGTGATGTCTCCTTGGGTGGAAGGACTTTTACTCGGAAGGGTAATTGGTACATGGAATTTAATATTTTTCAGCACATTTTGTGATTACTAGAATAGTAAATTTTTATAATCATACTTCCATCCACACACAAGTCATTTAACCGGAACATTCCCAGCTGTGATTTTTGGAGAACACCATCATCTTCCTTGACCCTTTCAAGACTCTAGTCCACTCTATGCCGACCCGCCACTTGCAAAGCTCAACTCAACTTTGTAGTTGAGCGTATAGTAACCTGGCGTCAACGAGCTTACTCCTAGAGGCAATCCATGAAAAAATAAGAGATCTTGATCTTCATTGTAGAATGGATAGGCAATCAATAGGACGAAACTTCATAGGATTGAAACTTTGTGTCTGCTGGGCATCATGATTTTTTTTTTTCCCAATAAAAGGGGCTTCATAGGATTGAAACTTCACCCTAGTATACATTTAATTTGGGATTACAACAAAATTGACCATCTTACCTTCGATAGCCTAACACCTTTGTCAACAGGACTCGCCCATCGACATATCACCCACTCTCGTGACAGTATCTCCAATGGTTCGAACACCAAATATAATGTTTCCACCATGGTTTTGAAAGCGGAATGCATGAGTAACTTGGTAAAATCATTGGGTCACTTGAACCATCTGGTCAACTTGGCGGCGAAGCCAAAAAAAATGAAACTCGTTAGATATACTTCATGTCAATCAATAAAACATAAACATGTAAATTAATCAAGAAATTCTACAATTACGACAATTTTGTAAATTAAAAATATAAATTATTCTTAATTATTGCATTAAAAAATTTTCAATTAAATGTCAACCTATGGAATGGGAAGACATGAATTTTTTGGAGAAGAAAAACGACATTATTCTAGAAAACGAAAACCGGACCACTTTGGCTCTTTGCTTAAAAAGGATTTGTCCTTATTTAAGTCAACTTAACAAGTAAAAATTGAAAAAATAAAGAATCACGCTATTCAACACGGCCACGCCTCTTTTGTTCTTCGCTTAAAAAAGGTTTGTCCTTATTTAAGTCGATTTAACAAGTAAAAAATTAAAAAAAACAAAAGAAAAAGAATTGTGCTATATAACACGACCCATGATGACCTGGGCTCATGTGACAGAATTTAACTGGATCCACCCTGCATCACCTAATTAAAACCTACGATTGTGAGCCCATGTCATTCTACACTGCATCACCCAGTTAAATCTACATGGGCCCACATCTTGAAGCATTTTTCAAAAAATAAAATATGTATCATAGTGCATTAAGTGCTTAGTATGGGAATAGGTGGAGAGAGCTCTAGAACTCCAAGTTGTAGTAGCCGATTTGAAGAGGTTGTGGGAGGAGGAAGGAGGAGTGTGAGAATGTGGTCGAGCCTACCGGTTCGGTCTAATTTTCAAATGTGGATAATGCGAATCATTTTATGGTAAAAATATCCTTTAATATGTTTTAAGAGTGGGAAAAAAATTCATAAAACTAATTATGCTCAAGGATACTTAAGTAAAACTATAATGTGATTCAATTAAGTAATGAGCTTTACTTCTAAAAGATAAATATCAAAAAGAAAATTATATACTTAGAAGTATTTTGAAAATAACAAAAGTCAAAATTGGTCACAATGAATAATTTTCTAATTCGCTATTGTATGTATATACAATATACATGGAGGATAGCGGAAATAATTTTGTGGATATTTTTTTTCTTATTTTTTTTTTCAAGTGAGAGAAAAAATATGTATAACTAATTAAGTTTAATTGTATTTAGCAGAAACTATAATACCATTCATATATATAATAATCATGATTTCTAAAAAATATTAAAAGTACACTCATCAGTTTAGAAGTATGTTTTAGAACACAAAAATCAAATTTATTTATGATTATAAATAACTCACTAATTGACCATTAACTAAAACAAAAATTAATATCTATAAAACTAATGAATCATAGTTTACATAGATATTTAATTACTCATACATAAAGGGATTGCATAGCAATATTATTGAATTTTATTCATGTATAGATATCTTGATACCATGTTTTGGTATAAATTAAATAATATTTCAATATTTTATGAATCAAAAGCATAACTTATAGATATGCAATACAATTAGTATTGTTGACTTTTTGAGTCCGATTCCTATTTTGATTCTGACAATGTACATATATCTTATGTATGTGCCTAGTGTTTTTAACATATTTACAATTCAGAATGCATACACAGAAGAAGAAGATGGAAGTCCGAAAGTTCACATCAACTGTCGTTTTTCACGAAAGACGGAAGAGCAAAGAAGAAGACATTTGTTTTGTAATTGTATTGCATTTAATATTTTATCTTTAGTCTGTAATAATGGATGCATTTGCATGATACAGATGAACGCTCAAATCGACCGTAGATTGACTATAGGGAACCAAATGGTCGTAGGGTACCCTTCGGTCGACTGACGTCAGATTTTTAGGGTATCTCTCAAAGGCCTTAGACTGACTTTAAGACTCATAATTCTACATGAAAAAAATTCCCTATTGACTTAGAATTATTTATCATGCAACGAGGGACAATCATATAAAGAGTATAGGATGAAAATGCCCAAAGTTGGCATGTTCGGTCGACCGAACTCTGATTCACAGAGGACTTCAGTCAATCGAACCTCCCTAGGGTCAACTGTTTGACCCTTTAGTCGACCGACCTTAAAATGAGTTACAATGCTCTGGTCAACCAAACTGACACGTGGGGATATCCCAACACCCTGGTCGACCGAACCTTCAGTAGAAAATTGACCTGGTCGACCGAACACCCAAGTTCAGTCAACCAAACCCAAAACGGTCGACTGAACACTCAGTTCAAATTCGTCCTAGTCGACCGAACTTGGCACCACGGTCGACCAAACCTCTCGGGTTGTTCATTTTTAACTGCAGTAATTAAGTTTAAAACTTAATTAAACTTTTCTGAAAATTCCCAATAGGTTCCTAACAATCATATTTCTCAAAATCTCTATATATATCCCCTTCATTTGTTTAAATTGCAACTTTGATTAGCAATGTTTTCTCTCAAATCTTTTAGTTAATCAAAGTTCCCCCAACTATATTTTCATTTCAAAAATCATTTTGGGGCAAATAGTTTTACTCTCCAATAACTATCTTTTATTTATTTCTTGAAAATCATTTTTACAAGAGAGTGTTTATTTGGACATTTTGTTTTCATTCAAAGCTCTATACTCTCATTTACTCTTCACTTTGAAAATCATCTTAAGAGTAAGCTTTGAGATTTCTCCACATATTTCCATGGTAAATATGTTCTTGGAGAAATATAGGCATTCATGCTTTCATTGAAAAATCTTTATAGTGTAAAAATCATTTTTAAAACACCTTTACTCCACTGAGCATTTATTTCATATCTTTTGAGAGTGAATGTTTTATGAGCTTAATGTGTACATTTTTGCTTGTATGTTTTAGAAGCAATTTTCATATACAAAAATATTTTCCATGTACTGGTTGGGTTCAGCCCATTAATTGAATTAAGGAGTCTCAGCCCCGTAAGTGAGACTGGTTCGGTTCAGCCTGGAAATTGAACTGTGGAGTCTTAGCCCCGTAAGTGAAACTAATTCTACTCAGCCTAGTAATTGAGTTGGGGTTTTCCTCGCCCCGTAATAAGAGGATGTAAACAGCTTTTGCTCCGCCCGTTTAAGTGAGCAGGTATAGTGTAATCCTTGGGAGGAGGGGGGGGTATGCTCAAGGCGGGGATGTAGGCTGGTTTGGTCGAACCTCGATAACAAATCTTGTGTGTCTCTCTCTCTCCTTATCTCATTTAAATTACTGCACTTTAAATTCAGTATGTGTATGCCTATTTATTTTCTGTTATATTTAGTTGCGTGCACACATTTACTTTGAATGAGATACGCATGTATGCATGAACCAAATAACTTTTAATCTTTTTACATACATGTGTTTAATATTAAATGAGATATAATTTATGGTGAACGGCAAAATGTTTAAATTTAGCCAAAAAATTTTAAAACCCAATTCACCCCCCTCTTGGGATCATACCAAAGTCAACAATTAGTATCAGAGCTTGATTGCAATAAGTTTAACCGTTATTTGCATAAAGATTGCAACAACTCATTTTTTGGTGTATCCTAGTTTTGAGGGTCAACCCTTTGCAACTCTTCTACTGTTTTCATTGCCTAGATTTTATGGTTTGAATATTGAAATATTTTGTAAAATCAATGATTGAAGGATTTGGAAAGAATTTCGAAGTTTTTCATATCCCATTGAACAATTATTTCAAGATGCATTGTTTCCCAAAACATGGAAATGATTTGAAAAAGCATGACATTGTTTGAATGCATATCATTTGAGTGTCATGCATATTTTTGTTGTTGTGTCTTACTCACTAATGTTTTTACATAGTTTATAATCTTAGTGCTAAGGATTTTGAGAACCATTTGAGGTATGAAAAACTGAGAGAGAGATAAACACCACTATGAGCTTAATCGATTAAGAAGGAGTAAGCTGGAAAGGTATATCTTCTTCCTACGTTATTTGATGCTTGATTCACATGCTGCATGTTTTATGTTTATACTTACTACGTGAATCATATGATAATTCTATGATTATAACATGTCTTCTTATGAGGTACACTTACGAAGAAAATTTTGTTAATACTCACAAGATTTTAGGATATATATAAGGAATTAAAATGCCGTAAATGATTAAATAGAGTTCAATGCCTAAAAGATTATATTTTAGTATACTTTATTATTATACTTAGAACCTTAGGAAATTCTAGTCAATATGTAAGTTTTAATGATCATATCTAGTCCAAGCTTTATGCACATACATATAATTATGATTGGGTAACATATGAATATATTGGCTATCCCCTATTTACAAGACAAAATTACATTTATTTGATGAATTGTTAATGCTATATATGCTTTAGTATGAATATCTTAAATATAACATATCTTTGTCCAACACATGAAATTAAGTTTTAGGGAATTATTCTAGTACTACATATTTTTTACCCTAAACTCATTTTGAAGCTTAATAGTTTAATCATCTTCAATTGGCTGCATAATTGAAGGGGAGCAGCCTTGTTTTTCAAAATTCGTCCGATAAGCAATATATTATGTTATGCTTATCTTGTTTTTTTTTATTGGATGATTTGTTTGAGCTAAATGCAACTGTCCATTATTTGCAAAATGATTATATTTTTTGTATGGATAGTTTATATTTAATTTGATATATTGATTGAACTACTGAATGCATGTCTGTTGTGAATGCCTCCTGCATAGCGGATGCAGTGAATTGCAGTGAAGTGAATTGCATGCTGATAGTGGATATAGGTTCTCACATGTCTTTAATTGAATGGTATCTATATGATGCAGATTATTTTATATTGCTTGCTTGAATTTATCAGGTTTTAGGTACATGAAAAATTGGGAAAATGTTCGATTTATAGACGAAATGCTGCTGAAATTTCGGTAGAATTTTTCCCATAAATGGAGCTATGTATTAGGATAGATAGTTTAATGTATGCCCAAACATTTTTGAAAGGATGAGTGAATCATAAAAGAATATTTTTTTTCTCACCCTTCGTTGAAAATGCATGAAAAACAACTATATAGATTAGTACATATTAAATCTTATTGGTTTGCGCTGAACTGAAAACATGTACACATTTTATGGACCTAGGAGAAACTTAGTTCATGGACTACATTCGGTCCTAACCTTGGGATATGAACTTCATGAAGGACCCAAATGGTCAATCATCATGTTATTATATTTAAGTCCATGTAACTATGAGCAGTTGCATGACTTAGGGGGAGTTTTCATTTCACACACACTTATTGTGAATTTTGAGTTGTGTCATCCTTGTTGAACCCCTATTGCATAATCTTGGGTAATAGCCTTGACTGGCTATCTTGTTTAAATTGAAATGCAATATGTCATGCTTGCGTGCTGAATGACTAGTATTTGTTGCATGCTGAATTCATTTGATATGATGAATATATAAGGAATGCACTTAAGTGAATATCATCCTTGAACTTAATTCAAATAAGCGTGCATACAAATATACAGGGGGAGCTTAAGCCCCAATCTTAGGATAAATCAATAAGAGCTTAATGCCTATAATCTCTTGCATGCTAAGTTTTGTTATGAAGGATGAACATGTGTTGAGTGTGCTTAAATGAAATTCATCATTGAGCTTAAATGTACTTATGCGTGCGTGAGACTATACCGGGGAGTTTAAGCCCCATCATTGAGAAAAGGGTTAGAAATACTTGACCCATAGACTAATATTTTCATTGTTTCTACTTTTTGAGTCTGAAATTTTTTTAGTACCATGATCATCATATCCCGTCTCTACTGAATCATTCTTTGATATGAATTGTTCATGGTACTGATGAACACCATGCATTACTTAGTATTTGATTTTTAGCGCATGTGTGTTTAGGGACATTTTACTGGTGGAAACCGAACGATTTAACCTATACCCAGTAAAATAAGTTTATGAATGAAAAATATTACTTATAAGTTTAAATGATTTTTTTTTTTTGTATAAGTAGTTAAAAGGATCTAAGCATGAACTCAAATTGATAGGAGGAGCATCTTAGGCTAAAGTTATATCTTGTTATTTTTGTCTTAAATCTGTTGTTGAATTCATTGTGGCTTGTGCTTAAACAAAATGATTTTACTGAAAATTTTAATTTAAAATATACTTCTTAGCCACATGTGTCTTAGGTAAATTTATTTAATATCTTTGGATCTATATGGTTTCATTTTTTTGGTACTCTGTGATTTGTGCTTTAATGATAAACCAAAAAAATAATGTTTGCTTGAGTTTTAAATTAAAGTTTCTTTTTCAATAAACATAAGCCCCTTGTGTTTATTAAAAATCATAAGGGGATATGTATTTATTTATTTATATATTTATATACATAGAGTTTTAAAAGCAAGAATTGAACTTATATAAAATATATCTTGTTTCTTTTCTTTTTCTTTTTGTTTGGAATACGCACCGGGTATCCACCCGTCCATTTTACGATCCACGTGACTAATCCTGTGCCCCTTGAAGTTGACCCCACAACTCCAAAGGGAGGGTAAATTCAGGAGTCCGGGGGCGGAAACGAGCCCGGGAGGGTTTGAACATCTGACCTCATGAAAGGCACTCCTGCAGCCCGCACTACCACCTGAACCACACCTTGGGGCTAAATATATATCTTGTTTCTTGCTTGTATGCTTAAATGTTTTCATGACTTGTGCCCTTCTGTGTTAAAATCTCGTGTCATGAAATTTTATTTATAAAATGGTGTTACATAACTGGTTCATGGATCTTACATGAAATGCATGTGGATTAGTTAGACCATACATATGCTCAAACCTATTTTTTATATGTTGCATGCTTTAAATTCAAATCTTTGCGGGTCTTACATTGTGCCTAAATTGCAATGGTTTGAGGATATTTCTAGTCTGATCTTGTTAACATGTCATTTTAACATTTTAAATGACTAATTATAAAAATCATTGTGTGCTTAATTGTTATATTTTTTTAACGAGTTATAATTTCTTTTATGCCCAACTGTTATATCATAAACGGGGGAGTTCTCTTTGCTAAGTTTGATTCTAAATGATCAAAATGTTTTCCACTTAACTTAGCCATTTTACTGATGACAAAAGGAAGAGAATGTTTTCTCGCAAAATGATAATGATCGAAAGAGAAAATTTTAAGGGCAAATCATAGGGCAAATATCTGAGCTTGTGCTTTGACGTAAAAATTTAAATGCATAATTTCTTGTAATGTCTTCTTTCGCGAATATGCCTAAGCTTTACTGTTTATTTTTACATTTTGCATATTCTTAGGGGGAGCCTTTTTAGGCTGTACCCATTTTGCTCTTAGGTATTTGTCATCATAAAAAAGGGGGAGATTGTTGACTTTTTGAAACCGATCCCTATTTTGATGCTGACAAAGCACATATATCTTATGTGTGTGCCTAGTGTTTTGAACAGGTTTACAATTCATAATGCACACACAAAAGAGGAAGATGGAAGTTAGAAAGCTCACATCAACTGGCGTTTTCCAAAAAATATAGAAGAGCAAAGAAAAAGACATTTGTTTTTTAATTGTATTGCATTTAATTTTTTATCTTTGATTTGTAATAATGCATGCATTTGCATGATATGGATGAATGCTCAAATCGACCGTAGATTGACCATAGGGAACCAAATGACCATAGTGCACCCTTTGGTCAAAAATTAGTCGACCAACGCCAGATTTTTGGGAGTATCTCTCAAAGGCCTTAGACTGACCTTAGGACTCATAATTCTACATGAAAAAGTTCCCTATTGACTTAGAATTATTTATCATGCAACTAGGGACAATATTATAAAGCGTATAGGACCGAAATGCCCAAAGTTGGCATGTTCGGTCGACCGAACTCTGATACACAGAGGACTTTGGTCGACTGAACCTCCCTAAGGTCAACCGACCTTAAAATGAGCTGCAATGCTCTGGTCGACTGAACTGACACGTAGGGAGATCCCAATGCCCTGGTTGATCGAACCTTTAGTAGAAAATTGGCCTGGTCGACCAAACACCCAAGTTCAGTCAACTGAACCCAAAACGGTCGACCGAATTGCGGAGGTTCTGAAGTCGCCTTAAGAATGGTTGACTGAACAGTCAGTTCAAATTCATCTTGGTCGACCGAACTTTGCACCATGGTTGACCGAACCATAAAAGTGGTCGACTGAACCTCTCGGGTTACTCATTTTTAACTGTGGTAATTAAAATTAAAATTGAATTAAACTTTTCTGAAAATTCCCAATAGGTCTCTAACGGTCATATTTCTCAGAATCTTTATATATACCCCATTCATTTGTTTAAATTGTAACTTTGATTAGCAATGTTTTCTCTAAAATTTTTTAGTTAATCAAAGTTCCCCCAACTACATTTTCATTTCAAAAATCATTTTAGAGCAAATATTTTTACTCTCCAATAACTCTCTTTTATTTATTTCTTGAAAATCATTTTTGCAAGAGTGTTTATTTGGGCATTTTGTTTTCATTCAAAGCTCTATACTCTGATTTACTCTTCACTTTGAAAATCATCTTAAGAGTAAGTTTTGAGATTTCTCCACATATTTCCATGGTAAATATGTTGTTGGCGAACTATAGTTTTGCATTCATGCTTTCATTGAAAAATATTTATAGAGTAAAAATCATTTTGAAAACACCCTTACTCTACTGAGCATTTATTTCATATCTTTTGAGAGTGAATGTTTTATGAGCTTAATGTGTACATTTCTGCTTGTATATTTTAGAAGTAATTGTCATGTACAAAAATGTTTTCCATGTACTGGTTGAGTTGAACCCGTTAATTGAACTGGAGAGTCTTAGCTCCGTAAGTGAGACCAGTTCGGTTCAGCCCGAAAATTGAATTGGGGAGTCTCAGCTCCGTAAGTGAGACCAGTTCGGTTCAACCCGAAAATTGAATTGGGGAGTCTTAGCCCCGTAAGTGAGACTAGTTCGGCTCAGCCTAATAATTGAGCTGAGATTTTTCTCGCCCCGTAAGGAGAGAATGTAAACGACTTTTACTCCGCCCATTTAAGTGAGCAGGTGTAGTGTAATCCTTGGGGGGGGTATGCCCAAGGCAAGGACGTAGGCTGGTTTGACTGAACCTCGATAACATATCTTATTTCTCTCTCTCCCTATCTCATTTAAATTATTGTACTTTAAATTCAGTATGTGTATGCCTATTTATTTACTGTTATATTTAGTTGCATGCACACATTTACTTTGAATAAGATTCACATGTATGTATGAACCAAATATCTTAATCTTTTTACATATACATGTTTAATATTGAATGGGATATAATTTATGGTGAATGGGCGAAATTTTTAAATTTAACAAAAAAGTTTTTAAAACTCAATTCATTCCCCGTCTTGGGATCACACCAAAGTCAACAAGTGCTATTCATATATATAAAAAAAAAAAAATTTAAATTTTGCATATTAAACTAAAATTTTATCTTTCCTATATGAAGAAAGAACAAAAAATTACTTAAGAGTTGTCTTGATCAAATAAGTGAAAAATGACAAAGCAATCATGAGCGCCTATGAGAGTTAGCTTACAGACCATCTGGAAACGTGAGTTGTTATGGTGATTTCATCATTGGCTTTATCTTAACATAAAGCAAGTAGAAGCTACAAAAAGGACTCAAAATAGTAGGTTGTTAATTAAAAGAAGTTGTTTGGGTACAAATAAGCTTGATTACAATGGACAATTGGTAGACTACATGCAACTTGAGTATTTCAAATGGTTGGTAAGTTGGTTTTATTTAAATCTAAGTGGTTTGATGTTGTTCATGGTGTCCAAGTGGATAAGAGTGGATTGTGGTGCGAAGTTTAAGTCTAAGGCTCAGTACAAATGAATCATTTGGGTTCGCAAGTCAAGTTAATATGTGTTGAAAAATCACATATTTGTATACTCTATAGTAACCAAGTTGAGGGATACATTTGAAATACATGTTGATGTGCCAACCATGAATGAATATGAAGATACATATATATCAAGAGAATGAGACATAAATTAGGTATAATTATGGCTTGGAAAGTGATGTTAATGATCTAACAAAGGATGGTCAACCATGAAAGAAGTTGAGGATGCATGGAAGTTATAGAAGAAGAAGAAATATGTGAAGAATAAGACAATGACACCAAGGAATAGGAGGATGATCAAACTTGCGCAATTTTTTTTTAGGGGTAGAAGAGATCAAGAAAAAGAATTTTGTGTTGAATTTGCAATTTAAATCTAGATGTTTATGTTAATATTTTCAAAGATGTTGATGTTAATATAATGCTTGTGATGAAGTTGTCTGAGTGAGATATTTATGCTAATATCATCAATGCCACATACATGTGCTAATATATATATATATATATATATATACCAAGGTAACACCCATAGGGCGCAGTTGTAAGCATGGGTGCTAGGGAGGGCATGGTAAAGGTGGAGGGTTGATGCATTGCTTTTGCACCAGCAATTATTGAAGAGATTTGCAACATTGTGAGTAGCTATTGTTGGCACCCTATTTTGTTCGAGATCAATTTGACAAAGAATTGAAAACATCTTTAATAATTGTGCACGATGGGTGAGTCTAAGTTCAGAGCGCTTGAATAGAACCCTCCTATCCTTTTTGGTGTTTTGATATACAAATTGTTGGCCTAGAATAGTTTAGAACATCAATTTTAGCTTACATTACATGTTTAAATTGGATGTCATACTTATTTTTCATTAATTTAAACCAAGAATAAGGAGTAAAGATTGCCCAAACATCTTTGTTGGCAACACTTTGCTTAATTCCTATTTTTTTTCTGTAGAAAGGGAACCAAAGAAACAAAAGGGGTGTGTGTGTGAGTGTTCACTTAGGAGAGGGAGTGAATGTTCTCTTTGAGGGAGGAAAGGGAAGAGGGAAGCATACGTTCCACAAGGAGAGAGAGAAGAGAAAGATTGGAGCTAGCACACTTCCAAGCTGGAAAGAGGGAGATATTGATCTTAGAGTTCATGGCTTCATGATTTTTCTTCTATCATTAAAAGAACAGTGCAAGGTATAACTTTTCTTCTTCAAAATCTTTGGATTGACTTCAAACTAAGAATAAATAAAGTTCTAACCAGTAGCAATCACTGCCGCTGCAGCAACAGCAACCACAATGGCAGCCATGGTGGCGCTCTCTAGTCAGAATTGACGATCGTGAAGGGCGAGCGATGACCAGTGCAGGGATGGCAGGTAGTGGCGAAGGCCGAAACACGTGTATTCGGGCATGGCGGCACTAAGGCTTTGTAGGAAACCATAAAATCTGTAAAGAGGAAGAAGGTTCAACCCAAACCGGTTGACCTTTAATTTCTACAAAGAATTTTTCCTAAATTTGAAAATTCAAATAAGTGTCCATGTATTAAACTTGTACATTTTGTTTCCCTTTTGAAGATGGAACTACGATTGCTGTCATTTGAAATTTATCTATCAGTTTCCTTGAAAAGTTTTCCCCGCAGCGGATGGACTTTCCTTCCTCAATCATGCAAACTCAACTCTTTTTCTTTCACTGCAATTTATGATTGATTTTTTATGCTATGATTCTCTCTACGTGTAGCTGTGCCAAGCATTCCAAATATTGATGTGTGGTATGTGGGCTCAGCTGAATGGCGGGAAACGTGCTCAACGCTGTCTGCTATGTTTGTGTGAAAAAAAATTAAAAAAAAATCTTTTAGAAAAGGAACCACACAAAAGAAAACAGTTGCTATCTTCTTCGCTGCTAAGAGCGCAGGTCTCCCCTCTTTCTCTGTTCTTCGCTTGAAAGTCAGAAAATTGGAGAAGACGGAGAAAATCCGCAACAGAAATTGAGACGAGGAAAATGGAATCAAAATATCAAACCCAAGTTTATATTTTGTTTCTTTCTGCCTATTTACACCTTGATTTCCCAAGATTTTGATATATTTTGAATTTACAACATTAATTAATGAGACATGAAACAGTATTAGTTCCATGGCGCTCAAATCTTTTGGGATCAAAGGATGCAAAATGCAATTAAAACACAGATTTTAAATCTCAAATTTTAGGTCCTATCCCATCAGCCCCCTGACGCTGGAAATTTGGATTCTTGTTCCATTGAACAAAACCTTGAAATGGCTCTCTGTTGCAGCCCGCAGTCACGTATTTGACAGCAAATTAGTCCCAAATAGTTTGGAACATGTGGGTACCGTCAGAGATTTGGAGTTCACATGATGACATCATGTTATTAATTTATTTCTTCCATAGGTTTGGTTCAATTACAGTCAAACTGAATAGCATAAGACCATTGGCTGAGCCTGAGAAGCAACAAAGACCATTGGCGGCGGGACGGTGCTGCTGTCCATGTCCGGTGCTTCACTTGCCGCTGTATCAAATAGGTGACCGCTGCATCAACTAAATGTTAATAGCGGAGCTTCCTTGCAAATGCCGGGTTCAAAAATTTTTTCTCCGTCTTCTCCAATTTTATGGATTTCAGGCGAAAAACAGAGAAAGAGGGTCTGCGCTCTTAGCAGCGAAGAAGACAACAACTGTTTCCTTTTGTGTATTTCCTTTTCTAAAAAATTCTTTTTAAATTTTTTTTCACACAAAAACGAGGTTTTTCCCAATTTATCCTTTTTAAAAAAAAATATATTAAATAATATCTTTCTCGGGAAAATAATTCCCGAAATAACCCTGATGTAATCTCGCTATTTGGAGTAGCGGGATTTGCCACGTGTCATTGGAAATTATTTTTTCAAAAAAGATATTATTTAATATATATTTAAAAAAAAAAATAAATCAGGAAATAAATTTTTATAATAAATTATTATATGCTATAATATTATTCTATATAATAAAAATATTAATAATGATATCATAATATTAATATTATTTTTAAAATTTATGTAATATATATTATATATAAATTGTCATATTATAATAAATTTTTTTAAAAAAGAAAATTTCTATTTAATTATATCTATTTTTTTCTATTGAATATATTTTTGAACTTTTTTTTACTTAAAAGTATTGTTTTGTTCGTTAGATTTAAAGATTCTTTATTTAGTCTATCTTATATCAATACAGAAAATGTATAGACGATATTCATTTGTCTATTTTGTTCATAACAAAAATAAATTTCTACATAAGATTCTCATGGGTTGCATGAAATTAAAATTTTCATATTTTGTAAGTATTGTCATATATGAGCATAAAGATAAAAGTGTCACATTTTTTAAAATTTTATATTTCTCAAAATATAAAAATTGTTATCATATATGGCTTTTTAATTACCAGTTAAATGTAAAAATAAATATTATGAAAACTTTTAAAAAAATAAAGGGTCTATTTAGTTATGGAAAATATTTTTAATTTTTATTTTTAGTTTTAAAAAATATTTTTAAAATAACTAATTTTTCTTTTTTTAGAAATTTTTTCTAAAATAAATTAATAATATAAAAAATTTGACACTATTTTCTTTTAGAAATAGTTCTATTTTTATTTTTTTTATTTTTTAAATAATTAAAAATGACGTTCATATTTTTTTTAAATTCATATAGAAAAGGTAACAAATATTTTTTACTATTTTTTAGATTTCTAACTCTTATTTTGTTAATTAAGACTTAAGAGCATGCACTCATATATTAAATTTTGATTTGTGAATTCAAATCCAAAATTAGTGATAAAAAATATTAACTTATATAATTTTTTTTTAAAATTACTTTAATAATTATTTAAAAATCTAAAAATTATAAATAAAAAATTACTTTGACTTTTTAAACAAAATATTTATTTTCTAACTATTTAATATGAATCTTAAAAACTATAAAATCAATTAAAATTTTTATAATTTTTGAAAAATAAAAAATAAAAATATTTTCCACAACTAAATTATGGTGGTGCTTGATAATTGGGACTATAGGAATTGAAATTAAAATAATTGATTCTCGTTCCCAATGTTTGCTTATTGGAAATCTCATTTTAATTCCGCATACAAAATGAGATTTTCCCTTGTCTATATTTTAATTTCTACCTCTTACTCTGGAATCAAATCCTGATTCTTGAAAACATAATATTTATTATAATATGACAATTTATATATAATATATATTACATAAATTTTAAAAATAATATTAATATTATGATATCATTATTAATATTTTTATTATATATAATAATATTATAGCATATAAAAATTTATAGAAAGAATTTATTTCCCGATTTATTAGGCAGAAGATTTATTTCCCGATTTATCTTTTTTTTTTAAATATATTAAAAAAATTTATTTCCCTATTTTTTACACAAAAGAATTTTATTTCCTAATTTATTATTTTTAAAAAATATATATATTAAATAATATCTTTTTTAAAAAAATAATTTCCGAAATGACACGTGGCAAATCTCGCTACTTCAAATCGTGAGATTACGTTAGGGTTATTTCAGGAATTATTTTTCTGAAAAAGATATTATTTAATATATTTTTTTAAAACAAGGATAGATTGGGAAAAAAACTCAGGGTTGAACAGTTTCCTACCATTCAGGTGGGCCCACATACCATGCGTCAGGATTTGGAATGCTAAGCGCAGCTGCATGTGGAGGGGCCGATTCCTCTTATAATTTCTCCTTCACTTCCATAAAATCATGATTGTCCTATGTTTACTTATTTAATGAATCTGCTTTGTTATGATTAGGTTTATTTGAAAGTCAATAATATCCTAATTAATGTGATAGAACCCCCTATCTATTTCCTTGAGGTGAGAGAAGTCAAACATTTCAAATGAAAATACCGGAGCAATACTTGAAAGGGAAGCCATTAAAAATGAAATACAATATAATTGATGTGTTGGTGATTACATATGATCTAATTTGTATCGTTTGAAAGGATGAATGTGTAGGGTGTGCTAATACCTATCCTCACATAATTGCACTCCCTACCTTTCTTATAGTACATAAACTATGAACTATTAGTTCCTTCAACACTAAGATTTGTTGGAGACCAATTATTTGATAGTAACTAGATGAACCTAAACACATTTAGATGAAAAAAAAAAATCCATTAATGGTGACTCAGGAGAACCATACAAATATAAGATAAAGGTCAATGACCATTTTGGATTGTCATCTTTGTTGAGGCATCAGACCCCACTTTACACGTGTTGACTGTTGCAATGTTGGAGACTCTTAAAGCAATAATGTTCCTCGCTTAGCCGATAAGAAGCATAGTTATACACGAGGATTCGGGTAATGTGTTGTTTCCTACTTATTGGATAAACTAAATTAATTTGATTTACATAAATTCAATCTAGATTCCATGCTAATGTTGTGTTAATACAATTGAGGTTTAAATATATTGTTAGTTTCCTTCAAGCATCTATGTAGCAAAATCAAACCATAATTAACAATCATCTTTTTGAACTATATTTGCTTTTAAGTTAATGTAGTTTGAATGAGAAGTGTCAACACGTTCCAAAGACTCACCTATCGGTCACAGTTGATTGGCCCCATTCTAAATTTCATAATGTGTTGTTTTTGAAAGAGCATGGGTGATTGACCCCTCGAGTACAGTCGACTAGTACGTATGCTTAAACAATTAAACGTGCTGATCTTGTTTCTAAATCTTGGTTGATTGGTTCACAAATTAAGAGAAAATTTTAAGGAAACCTTTTGAAACCCTAGTGCACAATTTAAACATCATATTCTAAAACATTAGGGTAAGAATGCACAACGAGAAGTAGAATAGCACGCACATATTTTTTCAAAAACTCTCTAGTTATATGATTGCTGTGTTCTTACTCAATATTCACAGAAAACTGATTTGATCTTTCAAAACTCACACTCTTAGATCAATTCTGGTGATATACTTTCGAGCTTCAACTTTCATATTGTATTATTTGAAGTATTTTTTATTCTAACGTGTACTAATTTGCTCATTTGAGAAACTTTCTCTTATACAAGAAATTGTTGCTCTGGTTGTATTGTTTTGATGATTTAGGTATTGTGAATCGTTGCCTAGCGAGAGGGTTGCTTTTGTTAGAGAGGCAAACTCCACCTTGAATGGAGAGAGGTTGTTACTTCATCTGGTAACAAAGTTGGGAAAGGAAATCCTTATAGCGGGTTGCTTGAGGCAAGGACGTAGGCTGCTACCAAACCTTGTAAAAATACAGTGTTCAAGCTTCTTCTTCCCTACTCTTTTAAATTTCTGGAAGATATAAACTGCGTGCATGATTTTATTTTCATTAAGAACTTGCTAAATATTACCTTTTGCTTAATATTGAATCCTGCTAAATATTTAAGAAAGTGTTGAACGTTGTTATTGATATAGATTGAAGATTCTATTGAATGATTGGAAATCAATTTTTGATTGAATCAAGAATTCCTATAGTTTGGTGGTTGTAAGTTGGATTAAAAAATTATAATAGCAAAAGTTTTGTAAATCCTTGATTAAATCAGCTAAAGTAAAAAGGTTGGTGATTAATCACATAATTAAAGTATATATGTTGAGATAGACCAACTTTTAGTACCGAAATCATTTTTGTAAATCTTATTAGTTCCATTTGAAAATCATTTTTTGAATAAGTGCCTGAATTTATTAATTATTTATTTCGTATTGTAAACTCAAATTTTGCATTGATCTTTATATTTATATCTAGGACTTCCTATTGGTATAGTTCAATAGCTTAATAGAAAAAGTGTTTATGAAATTGTTAAAAGTTAAGGTAATTAAGAATTAAAGTAAATAATAATTTCATAAATAAATTTTAAATAACCCAATTCACCCCCCCCTCTTAGGAATATATCCTAATTTCATTTATTATTTCATCCTGGGAGCACCTACCACTTACCAATTACCATATACTATTCAAGATGGATATATAAAGAATCAACTTCTATGAGTTGTTGGGAGAGATATCAATAAACAACCACAACGGAATAATTCTTCTCCCTATATGCAAGCAAATATAGTATATCTCTACTTTTATACGTGCTGGAAATAATAAGAGAAATAATCAATCACACCAAATCACAAGAACATAAACAGATTTTTACGTGGAAAACTTCCCCAATGTGAGGAAGAAAAACCACAAGACCTAGTTCAGTTAAAATCTTCACTATCAATCAAATAATGGGTATACAAAGTCTTCTCTAATCGTAATTAGAGGATACAAATATCTCTTATCAAGATATCTACAATCTTGGCAAATACAAAGAGAATTAGAGAGAATATACCAAATTCATGGTTACTATTCACGAAAAAACCCCAACTCCCGAGCTCCAAATCTGATATGCACCGTTCAGATTGTAGCTCCTTGAGTTGTGAACCTCTCCTCCAAATTTTAGCTCAATCAGACCACAGATGAAGCGGGATCGGAGTCTTGATGAAATTTGGACAGCATGAGAAAATCACGTTTTTCTCTTTTTCTTTTGAAAAGTGACGACTCCTCTCTTCTCCCATCTCTTTTTATAACTTCCTTTAGTTTTTTCATACTAAAAGGGATGGGCTTTGGGCTTTCCTCCACATGGAAGGAAATAACCCAACAAATCTCCCCCTTTCCAACTATGTGGAGGGAATCGCCATCCCAGGGATCAAACAACAAGCTTCAAGCTTCTCCCTTAGTAGTGTCTTTGTCAACATATCAGAACCATTATCATCAGTGTGAACCTTCTCAAGTTTGAATAACTTATCGTTCAATGCATCTCTAATTCAATGGTATCGTACATCAATGTGTTTCGATCTTACATGGAAACTGGAATTTTTAGCAAGATGAATAGCTCTTTGGCCATCACAAAACAACACATACCTCTGCTGTTCGAATCCAAGTTCTCAAGAACTTCTTTGCCTATAACAACTATTTAGTCACTTCTGTTGTTGCAATGAACTCTGCCTCTATCGTAGAAAGAGTAATGCACTTCTGAAGTCTCGATTGTCAAGCTATAACCCCACCTGCAAAAGTTATCAAATAGCCCGAAGTAGACTTATGAGTGTCCACATCCCCAGCCATATATGCATCTGTGTAGCCAACTAACAATGGTTGTCCGTTTCCCAAACCAAGTCTCAAACTGGAAGTGCCTCAAAGATACCTCATGATCTACTTCACTACATTCCAGTGCTCTTTTCCCGGATTTGACAAGAATCGGCTAACTACACCAACTGCATAGGCTATATTTGGTCTTGTGCAAACCATTGCATACATCAAACTTTCTACTGCTGAGGCGTAAGGAACTCTTTCCATGTCTTCTTTTTCCTTATTTGTAGAAGGGCATTCCTTTGTACTTAGTCTGAAGTGGGTAGCAAGAGGAGAGCTAACTACTTTAGCTTTGTCCATATTGAACCTTTGAAGCACTTTCTCAATATACTCCTCTTGTGACAAATATAACTTCTTAGCACTTCTATCACGACTGATTCTTATGCCAATAATTTTCTTTTTTGGCCCCAAATCCTTCATAGCAGATGACTTATTCAATTACTTCTTCAACTGGTCAATCCTTGAAGCATTCCTGCCAACAATTACATGTCATCCACATAAAGCAGTAAGAAAATAAAATCATCATCAGAGAATTTTTGAAAAAATACACAATGATCTGAAGTTGTCTTCTTGTAGCTTTGCTCCCCCATAACAAACTCAAACTTCTTATACCACTGTCTTGGTACTTGTTTCATACCATATAGGCTTTTCTTCAGTTTGCACACATAGTCCTCTTTCCCTTTCACTCTGAAACCCTCTGGTTGCTTCATATAAATCTCTTCCTCCAAATCACCATGAAGGAAGGCAATTTTCACATCCATATGCTCAACTTCTAAGTCAAGACTAGCTGCTAAACCGAGTACTGTATGGATCAATGACATCTTTACAATTGGAGAGAAGATCTCATCAAAATCAATACCTTTTCTCTGACCGAACCCTTTGACAACCAATCTAGCTTTGTATCGTGGATGTGAAGAGAACTCATTTGGCTTCTTCTTGTAAATCCACTTGTTCTCCAAAACTCCTTTTCCTTTAGACAGTTTCACTAACTCAAAGGTGTGGTTATCATACAATGACTGCATCTCAACTTGCATGGCCTCAACCCACTCTATCTTATGTTCATCTTCCATGGCTTCTACAAAACATTGGGGCTCTCCCCCGTCTGTCAATAACACATATTGTTTTGCTGAATACCGAGTGGAAGGATGTCGGTCTCTAGCTGACCTCCTGGATGGAATCTCTGGCGGAATCTCTGGCACTGTTAACTGCTCATCAGTCTCAACATCTCCCTGAACCTGTAAGGGAACATGCATATCACCTCTACCCTGAATATCCTGAACATCATTCTCAACCTGAGATGAAAAATTCTTCAAAGGAACTGGATCCACATCAATCAAACTGTCACCTTGTTGAGACATAGATTTCTCTACCTTCTCAATATCCAGAATTGTATGATCTTCTACAAACACGACATCTCTGCTTCTCACAATTTTCTTCTCAACTGGTTCATAAAGCTTGTATCCAAACTCATCTTGACCGTAATCAAGGAACATACACTGTCGCATTTTCTCATCAAGTTTGGACCTTTCATCTTTTGGAATATGCACAAATGCTTTGCACCCAAAAACACGCAAATGATTATAAGAAATATCCTTACCTGTCCAAACTCGGTTTGGCACATCAAACTGTAGAGGAACACAGGGTGTAAGATTCAACACATGAACAACAGTGCTCAATGCCTCCCCCCAAAAGGATTTTGGCAACCAGACTTGTGAAAGCAAACATCTCACTCTCTCAAGCAGTGTTTTGTTCGTCCTTTCTGCTATGCTATTCAATTGAGGAGTTTTCGAAGGAGTCTTTTGATGCCGAATACCCTGCTGTCTGCAATACTCATCAAATGGACCAGAATACTCTCCATCGTTGTCAGTCCGGATGCACCTCAGTTTCTTCCCAGTCAGTCTCTCAACCAGGGCTTGAAATTTCTTGAACTCAGTCAACACTTGGTCTTTTGACTTCCAGATATATACCCACAACCTCCTTGAATGATCATCTATGAAGGTCACAAAGTATCTGGAGCTACTAGGTGTTCTCGTCTTCAAAGGGTCACACACATCCGAATGTACTAAATCCAGTATCTCTGACTTTCTCGAATGAGGGGAATTCTTGAAGGAAACTCTGCTATGCTTCCCTGACAAACAATGAGTACACCTTTTCAGAGTGTACTTTTCAGTCCACATAGTAGACTTTTCTTCCCTAGTAGAGCTAATCCTTTCTCACTCATGTGAGCCAGTCTCTTGTGCCACAACTCCGCTATACCATTATCTTCCATCGCATTAATAATGTCGTTGGAGATCTTTGCTTGCAGAATGTACAATGCAAAGTACTTCATGCCTCGAGCCACAACCATAGCACCCTTGGTGAGCTTCCATTGGCCATCACTGAAAGTGCTACAGTACCCTTCGTCATCAAGTTTACCTGTAGAAATCAAATTCAAACGAATGTCAAGAATATGTTTCACATCTCTAAGAACTAAACTCGTGCCATTATTTGTCTTTTGATACACATACTCAATTCCAATGACTTTAACCAAGCCATCATTTCTCATCTTTACTATTCCAAAGTCACCCAATCTATAGGACGTAAAGAAATCATTCTGAGATGTAGCATGAATGGCGGCACCACTGTCAATCATGCAACTGATCTCATGATATGCAACATTTATCATCTCATCATCATAAATAATGAGGAATTCTGCAGGAGTGGTGGTAGCAACTCTATCATCACCATCTTTGTCATCTCCATTCTTCATTCCCTTCCCTTTCTCATTCTTGTTTTCTTTCTTCAATTGCTTACAATATTTCTTGATGTGTCCTTTTTTCCCGCAATGATGACGCTCAATATTTGCAAACATGTTGGACTTGCTTCTACTGTTATCTCTATTCTTCAGACCTCTATTCTTACTTCTCCCCCTCTTTTCTGTAACCAAGATCTCTAATTGTGAAGAGGACCCTTGTGTTTTTCACCTCATCTTTTCATTTAGCAAACAACTCTTGGTCATATCCATTGTCATTCCATTGTGATTACACCTTCTGGAGCGGAGTTAGATAATGAAGTTCTGAACGTCTCCCAAGAGTCCGGTAATGAACCAACCAACCATAACCCTTGTATCTCATCATCAAACTTAATACCCATTCCAGCCAATTGATTAATAATTCCTTGGAATGTATGCAGGTGATCAGATAAAGGAATCCCGTCCTTGTACCTCAAAGCCATCATTTGTTTAATTAGAAACAACTTATTATTTCCAGTCTTTCTAGCATATAACTGTTCAAGCTTATTCCATAGAGAACGTGCATTTGTTTCTCCACTAATATGGTTCAAAATATTATCATCTATCCATTGCCTGATATACCCACACACCTGTCGATGTAACAAAGTCCATTCCACATCAGACTTTTTTTCTTCTTGTTTTTCAGCACTAAATATCGGTTGGTAATAATCTTTCACATAAAGAAGATCCTCCATTTTTCCTTTCCATATGTGATAAACCATTGAGATTAATCATTCTACTAGTATTTTCTTCTATAACTCAAACTGTCAACCTGACAATTTGTTAATCGGGCTCTGATACCACTTTGTTGGGAGAGATATCAATAAACAACCACAGCGGAATAATTCTTCTTCCTATATGCAAGTAAATATAGTGTATCTCTACTTTTATACGTGCTGAAAATAATAAGAGAAATAATCAATCACACCAAACCACAAGAATATAAACAATTTTTTACATGAAAAACTTCTTCAGTATGAGGAAGAAAAACCACGGGACCTAATCCAATTAAAATCTCCACTATCAATCAAATAATAGGTACACAAATTCTTCTCTAATCGTAATTAGAGGACACAAATATCTCTCATCAAGATATTTACAATCTTGACAAATTCAAAGAGAATTGGAGAGTATACCAAATTTGCGGTTACTGCTCACGGGCAAAAACCCCAACTCCTGAGCTCCAAATCCGATCTTCACCATTCATATTGTAACTCCTTGAGTCGTGAACCTCTCCTCCAAATTTCAGCTCAATCGGACTACAGAAGAAGCGGAATCAGAAACTTGATGAAATCTGAGTAGTATGAGAAAAATCACGTTTTTCTCTCTTTCTTTTGAGAAGTGACGGCTCCCCTCTTCTCCTCTCTCTCTTTTTATAACTTCCTTTAGGTTTTTCACACTAAAAGGTTAGGTTTTGGGCTTTTAATAAAGTCCACTTGACCATCCTCCACATTAAAGGAAATAACCAACATGAGTCACAAAAGGGGTCAAAATCTTACGGGCCTTACCTACTCATTTAAATCAGATTTGTGTGGAGGAAGAAATTTAAGTTTTTTTCAAAAAAAAGAAATTACACTTTCTTGTAAGTTCATATTGGGGGATCTGTGTAGGGCTTCAATCGCATTCTCATTTCGCACAGGCGCTGACACAACCTTCAGTGGTGCAACACTGTTCGACCCTCAACAATCAACAGTTCACGGCCTTCAACAGTCTCAATGCCGTAGTCGTCTCCCTCGTGATCGAGGGGTGCGACGAGGTCAGCTTCGTAGATCGGGCCGTGGAAGTGTTCAACCACTACAAGAACTTTTATGCTTTGATTTGGAGGATGGTGAGGATAGGTGGTTTGCTGGACAAGAACTCATGCGATTTCTGTGGACGCCTGGTGCTCCACCGGAAAGATGAGGGAGGCACAGCAGTTCTTGGAGGGAGGCGCAGCGGCGCAGGAGTTCCTATTTCAGTCTCTGAAGTTGCTTGGACTGCCTTCTATACTGTTTTCAGATTTTTAATTTGTTATGCTTGAGCTGTAGCTGTCTCCTGAAATGAATCGAGCAAGGAAATAATTAAAACAAATATCCCATTATAACAATCAGACTTCAAGCTTATTTATAAATGTATAAATCACCCAAATTTGGGCCGTCAATTCCTTTTGCCACCCTCATCAACTTTCCTTGACAATAATAACACGAGTACACTCGAGAACAACGTGAGTATCTCAACATTGGAGCCATGAGGTGCAATTTCATTCTTGGGCAAGTTGTTCATGGGGCTTCTTATGGAAGTGTAAGACAACTCTCAGAGTCCCTGTTTGATCGCTACTTACCAAACACTCAAAGAGGATATTGAGGTGATAGTCCATTCTTTGTTTTCCCTACAATAAAATCTCTCACATTTTCATTAATGCATGACTGAACATTCATACCTGTTATCATACATAACAATTCAAAAATAACATAATGCATGAATCTACCATATCATAATGCATTTTACATCATATGACACCATAGTTAACACCCATGTTAATTAAAATTCTTATGACCCATACCACAAACCATCTACTCTTCAAGGTTGTCCAACTAGATAATTTCATTTCAAGGTTGCCCAATAAGATATAGCATGACACGTGGCAGAGTTGTTAGAACAAGTGGGGGAACAAATGTGCAACACATCCCAAAGTCCATACATGGGGTTCGGAAATTTCGAAATTACAGATTAGGACGAGGGCTTTCATTGGAGACGTTGTATTTGGCACGAGATTTTTCTTTTATCCTCGGATTTTGATCCCGCTGAGGATTTCCTATTGCAAATAGGATAAACCACGCTATCTGTGCATGGGCAGACTCCATCAAGAGACCATCATAATAATAATAAAAATAAAAGGTCTATTCAGTAGTGAAAAATAATTCATATTTTTTTTTTTCTCTCGAGTTTTTCAAAGAATCATGAAAACAATACATTCTATTTCATTTTTTTCATCATTTATGTTTAATTCATAACAAATTTTAAAATAAAATATTTCCAAAAGTGCACCTTGTTTACAATTTTTCTAAGTTTTCAATAAAAGTGTATATTAAAAATATAAAAACAAAGTGACAATTTTGCAATTATTTAATTTTTTAAAAAAATAAATAAATCAAAACTATTTTTAAGACCTAAACATAAACTACTTTCCCCTGCACTTCAAGAAAAAATTAAACGCACATTATGAACTTTAATATGAATCTGCACAGTTGTTAAAATGCATAGCATCCCTCACAGGCCTTAAATTGAACAGAAGTGAGCATGAAACATAGAACTACTGTAGACTTCTTATGTACAAACATTTTTTCAATTCAGCCTTTAGGTTTTATAACTACTGTAGATTTCTCATGTACAAATAACTGCCACAAACAAATCTTACTGGGGGAATTAGGGTTGCGAGGGAGCAAGTCAGCAGTCATGGTTAGCATTTATACCCAGCAATCGTGGAAAAAACCCTAAAGTCATTTCAACCCCATCTTATCTTTACAATGTTTTAACTATCCAGTTAGTAGAAGTCCCTCCCAATACAAGCAACCACTGTAGGCAGCAGGATGATTTCTTTTCAGTTCAGCCTTTAGGATTTAGTACTGTAGATTTCTTATGTACATATAACTGCCACAAACAATTCTTACTCGGAGAATTAGGGTTGTGAGGGAGCAAGTCAGCAGTCATGGTTAGCATTTATACCCAACAATCGTGGAAAAACCCTAAAGCCATTTCGACCCCATCTTATCTTTACAACGTTTTAACTATCCAGTTAGTAGAAGTCTATCCCCATTCAAGCAATCACTGTAGGCAGCAGGATGATTTTTTTTCAGTTCAGCGTTCAGCTTTTAGAACTACTGGAGATTCTTATGTACATATAACTGCTACAAACAATTCTTACTGGGAGAATTAGGGTTGTGAAGGAGCAAGTCAGCAGTCATGGTTAGCATTTATACCCAGCAATCGTGGAAAAACCCTAAAGCCATTTCAACCCCATCTTATCTTTACAATATTTCAATTATCCAGTTAGTAGAAGTCCATCCCCATACATGCAACCACTGTAGGCAGCAGGATGATTTTTCTTAAGTGCATAACCTTCAGTCTTCTAGGTTTTGCTCATGGATATTAAGATTTGCCACTTGTTCTATCCGCATTATATTTAAGGTACTCATGAAATGAGTCGTTCAAGTCAATGGACCTGCTATCCAGACCAAAACTGGTGTTGGTCACCCATTCATGTGTCCCAATTGAAAAAGCTGCCTCATTGTACTGTCCACCACCATCGTCCATGGTATTAGAGTCACTTGACCAAAGCTATGCATATTCTGTTCGGAACTCCATGTTGGCTCTGGAATGGCTTGGTTGCAAGTGCTGCGCCTCACCTGGTTTGCCTTCAGAAAAGCATTGTAGTTCTGCACAATTCAACGGGGAATTAATCGGAGTTGACAATTCCATGTCTATGTACATCTCATCGCTTTGGAGTGGCATCTGATCATACTGTTTCACTGTTGGTGATGCCTCATCCTGGCCACCAAATCCTTTCCTCTGTTGTACAGGTTCTCAAGGCTTCTCTTCTTTCCATTGTTGTTTGTATCCAAAGGTCCACTGCTACCATCAAAATGGGTCTCTTTTTGCTGGTATGAGGCAGTTTTTTGGGTCCCTTCAAGTTCAAATTCATGATTATCTTCAGGAATATCATCTAATATTCTGCAAACACCATCGGATGCATTTATTAGATTGGAAAAATCACCATAACAATCATGATTCTCCTCCATTCGATAATTTGAGACTGTTTCAAAGTTGATTTTCTCTGCATCCGTATCTGCTTGCTCCTTGATTATGTGCCCATGCTTTTGAGCAATTGCCTTGTGCTTTGCGGTCCAATCAGGGCGACTCCAAAGATAAAGTGGTGGTGGGTTCACATTCCAGTCTTTTAATTGTTTGTCTTGCTTGTCAACAGATCCAGGCAGATAAAAAGACTAAAAAGGAAAAAAAAAAAATGAAAAACCATTTCAACGAGTTAATTTGAAATTATATAAGCTCGGCCAGATTTAACAATGCGATCATCTGCTCTCTTATCTTATGTACGGTGTACCTTGCCTGAGAGTAACTGTTCATCCTCCCAAATCATATCATACGGAGTTCTTTTTCTGTCAAGTCTGGTGCATAACAGTGGACAGATAAGAGAGATGAAAGAGAGAGTAAAAATATATATATATGAAAATTTAAAAAAAAATAGAAAAATAAATAAAAGGAAGAAGCAACTACAAGTCTGACATTGTGAATTTCCTCTTTAAAAAGGAGTGCATTTACCGTTCAGTTTCCTTCGGAACAATAAGAATAAGGAGCTTGGGTTTAAACTTGAGGGCCTTGTTAATGAATTTGTTCGCAAGAGATGCATTCACCCCAAAAGGAGGATTCAATCCCATGATCTATACGCAAAGCAACAATATAAAAATGTAAGATTTAACACACAAATCTTGCAAATTCAATGAAATAAATGCTTTATTGTCTTACCAGCTGAGATCCTGGCAGTAATTCGTGTAAACAGACACTCATCCAATCTCTCTGCTCAAAATTGAAATCATGCTGGAAGAACGAAAAAAAAAAAAGAGTATCCCTAAGCACCAAAAATAAAATATCCCTAGGTAAAACAAGGAATGAAAAGAGGAAAGGGAGGGAAGGGAATTAAAAGCAACAGCTTTGAAATCTAAAAGCCGCTCCCTAGCAAAGGGCTTCACTTATTCTAGATTGTTTTATGGCCTATAGGCATATTAATCAAAACTTGAAAAAAAAAAAAAAAATTGGCAATTGCAAGTGCTCTGTCCTGCAGGATGTTGCAGCCTAAAGATAATTAAAAATTTAAAGAATCTCTATTAGAAATCAACTGTCGCATGTGAGCCTTGTGGGTGTCCTTTCATCCCTTTTTTATAAAGCAACTACCATGTCTTCACATTTTTCTACGTCAGCAAGCCTCAAAACTACTGTTATTAATGACTTGATTTACAGGGAAAGCCATTCTTGCAGCAACCGAAGTAGACTCAGCTGTATTAAATAAGATTTTCTGCAACATGTATCCCATACGAGAGAGAGAGAGAGAGAGAGAGAGAGAGAGAATGGTCTCATATTTACTTTTTACATCAGTCAATCCCAGGACAGTGACAACAGGAGCAAAGTTTAAATTTTGATTGAGTAAAATTTTGAGAGTTAAACAAGATGGATACTTCAATGAAAATTCTCTTCGACATCAATTTCAATTTTAAAAAATGGAGAAAATAAGTGCTAAACCATGGGAACTTTATATGAGCTTTGGAAAATGGAAACAATTAATAGACATAATTAATGCATGATTTAGAACTAAAACATGGTGAACAAAATGAATAAATACCTAGTATGGTGTGTATGGGATGTGACAAGATAGGATATTAAAGATCTTAATTAATAAAAATGAAATTGATATATCAACGAAAAGTGTATGATAGACAAATACAACAAATTTAGACTTATAAAGGTCAATAAAATTGTTGTATCTCTAAGTTCAGTGTTATATACATTTTGAAAGAATCAATAGCTACCATTTCATGTCCTTACCTTTAAATTTTTGTTTTTATTTCTATTTTTTTTTTTTAACAAAAAGACTCTTTAAGAGAAAGAATTCACCAGGTATTAGGTAATAAATTGGAAAAATGTTCAATGCCATTTTATAATAAATTCCATATATAATAATAAAAGCTAACGTTTTAGAGGCCACAATCTGTTGGCCTAACAAGGCTTAACCCGTTTTGATAACGACAAACCAAGGCATCTAATTTTGTCATTATGTTACGGAGCTCTTAGGTTACTTAATTGGACCCTAGATACCCTTTAAATTCTTGGAAAATATTTTTACAAGTCCAAAAGTTATTTCAAAAGCTTAAAATCATTTTTGGAATGAAAAATATAAAGGAATATGAATTTCAGAAGTTCGGGCACCTGAGGTAGTGTGCTCAGTCGACCGAAAGCAAAGTTTGAACATTGGTGTGACATCAGGGAGTTTGGGCAACCGAACCTTAGGGTTCAGTCAACCGAATGGCTTAGTTCGGGCGACCGAACCTTAGAGTTTAGTCGACCTAATGGCTACTGCCACTTTGGAAATTCCTAATTTGAGTGGTTCAGGCCACCGAACATTCAGTTCCGTCGACCAAAGCGCTCGTGATAAGTTTCGCAACAGCAGAAAATCTTTGAGATTTCCAAACATTAAGTCATTATAACACGCACAATGGCTATAATTCAAAAGATGATATGAATAGCTAACCCTAAACGTGTTTTAAAAAAGAGATTACACAAATTATTGAACATCAATTGTGATTAGCATCGTTCTTGCTGAAAGCTTTTCTGCATTCATATTTTCAAGCTTATTGTTTTTCAAAAACCAAAAAACCTTAGCTAAACTCTTTGAGCTTCGTTGCAATCTTATTCTAAGAGTGTATTAGAGATTTGATTATGTACGTATCTACTCTATTCAGAGAGTTTCTATTTGTACAACTCTACTATTACTACTTCTTTGTATTCTGACGGTTCTAGTATTAAATCGTTGAACAAGCGAAAGGGGATTTTCGCTTGAGAGATGACTCCGCCTATTGAAGGAGAGAGGCAACTCCGCCTATTGAAAGAGAAAGGCTACTCTGCCTAAGTAAAGGAGAGAGGTAAGTCCACCTAAGTAAAGGAGAGAGGCAACTCCACCTATTGAAGGAGGGTTTGTAAAAGGCTTCTCCGCCTACTGAAGGAGGGATAGTGAAATCCTCAAAGTGGGTTGCTTGAGGTAAGGACGTAGGCATGGATCGCCGAACCTTGTAAAAATCTGGTTGCCTGAGCTTGGTTTTCTAAACTTTGAAACAAGCTAAAGTCATTACACTTCCATGAAAGCAAAGCTTAATACTTCACTATTTGTTCTTAAAACAAAACCAGCAATTGTTTATGTTTTAATATATGTGGATGGCATATTAATCACTGGATCAAGTTCGGCTACCATCAACTGAGTAATTCATTGCTTAAAAGAAGCATTCGCTATCAAAGACTTGGGCCCTCTTAATTTTTTCCTTGGTGTAGAAGCACTTAGATGCAGTGTAGGTCTTTATCTTGCTTAGCGCAAATATATAGTGGATTTGCTCAAAGAGAGCAACATGGATCAGGCAAAAACCATGCAGTAGCCCGATGGCTTCCACTTGCAATCTCACTTCAGCAGATGACAAACTCGGTGCTGATGCAAGCCTTTACAGAAGTATTGTCAGCAGCATGCAATACCTTGCATTTACACGGCCTGATTTTGCTTTTGCAGTCCACAAAGTCAGCAAGTTTATGCATAATCCTCTTGAATCACACAGGCAAGTCGTAAAGCAAATACTTCGCTATCTTAAACATTCGGTTTCAACAGGCTTGCTAATCTCTAAAGCTGCAGACTTCAAGATTCATGTGTTCTTAGACTCAGATTAGGCAGCAAATAAGGATGATAGAAGATCTGTGGATACTTATTGTAATTATTAGGGTCCTAACTTGATCTCCTAGAGCTGTAAACAGCAGCCAACAATAGCTCGTAGCAGCACTAAGATTGAATGCAAGGCACTGGCAAACACAACATTCGAGTTAATGTGGATCAAGTAAATTCTAACTGAACTCGGAATTTCTATTCGACAATCACCTATTCTTTGGTGCGAGAACATTGGTGCCACTTATCTCGCATCCAATCCTATGTTTCAAGCAAGAACGAAACACATAGAGATCTACTTTCATTTTGTTCGAGATCAAGTCCACCACAAACAATTAATAGTTCAGCTCATCTCTAGTCGTGATCAATTAGTAGATGCACTAACAAAACCATTAACACCAAAGAAAATCTGAGATGTTCAATCCAATCTGAATGTTCGTGATCTCCCCTTTAGATTGAGGGGGCAAGTAGAAAATCAAGTGATTTCAACTGAAATCACTGTTGAAGATTAGGAGAATCGATCCTGCTGAAGATCAGGAGAATAGATCTTGTTGTAACCGATAATGATGCAGTCATGAATACCAAAATACTTGCTGAACTTTAGGGATGAGGAGATATGATTCTGAGGACTTCAAACTTGAATTTGAATGTTAGGAAATCAGTTGTATATGTGTGTATATATAGAGCATGTACGCTATAAGCAAATTAATGAGAAATACAAAAATCTTTCAAACACTTTCTCTCTTCTATTTCTTTAGAGTGGGGTCCTGGGTATTGGGAATGTGGTATCTAAGAACAACTCTCTCATTGGTAAATGACTTTCAAGGTTCCCTCCAGGAACTAAATCCCTTTGGCATAAGGTGGTAAAGAGTAAGGACGGAATCAAATGGAAAGGGAGTGACACAAGGAGCATCACATCACTTCTCATGGATGTCCCTGGAAATTTGTCTCTAAGGAAGCCAATCAGTTCTTTCCTCTTATTTGGTTCAAAATGGGTAATGGCAATAAAGTTGCTTCTGGGAAGATGTGTGGGTGGAGAGACTTTGTTGGAGTTGAAGGTTCTTTGTCTTTTTAAGCTTTCTTTACTTCATAATGCTCTTATCGGTTCTTTTATTTCTTCTAAGGGGGGTCCTTCTTGGGATTTCCATTTTTTCAGGAATTTCAAATAAAGAGAGGCCAATGAGCTGACTTCCTCTATTTTTTTTTTTTGTCAGACCAGCACAATCCATATGCTAGCAAGGATGAGAGAATGTGGGAGGGGGATTCTTCAGGTATATTTACTTCTGAGTTTTTTTTTTTTTTTTTTCTCACCTTTTGAAAACCCATACCATAATCCTTTTCCTTGGTACTGCTTCTCTAGAAGGCTAAGGTGCTGGGGAAAATTCGGGTTTTGTCTGGACGGTGATCCTAAAAAGGATTAACATGCATGATCTGCTTCAATGGTGTAGACTCTATATGGGTGTCTTAGTCCTAATATGTGTTTTCATGTGTTGTGAAATCAATGAGTAGAATGCCCATCCTTTGGTGCATTTTAAGGTGGCATCACAGCTTTGGAACGCCCTTCTCTCTCTGGCAGGGGAAGAGTCGGTGGCTCTGGGAAAGGTGAAAGACGTGCCTTTGGTTAATTTCAGGGGTTTTGATACGAATGGGAATGGCAGAGCTCTTTGGTGTGCGGCTGTTTTTTCCATCTTGACCTTTTTGTATAGAGAGGAATTCTAGGATTTTCAAAATTCTATTGTTCTGCTCACAGCTTTTGTGGGATAGAGTGACTTTCCTAGCCTCCTTATGGGTGCACTCCTTTGATTCCTTTAGGGGTCTTCTGCTGTCTGACCAAGCTAGAGATTGCAAGGCTCATGTAATGGAATTTTTGTATTGTATTTTGTATTTTTTGTTTTTTTGTTTTTTTTCCTTACTGTTTATAGTTTTTTCTTCAGATTTTCTAGCTGGTTGGGGCTTGGGAAGGATCCCTTGTCCTCAAAAGATTGTATTCCATTTCTCAGTTTCAATAAAACTATCTTTTTCTATCAGGAAAAAAAAAAAAGGCTCTAAGTCAATGTCAAACTCTTGAACTTTAAAGCTTTCCAATCTTGGATCATGAACACAATTTAAAGTCTTAACATGATTTACATGAATGAATTTAAGTTTTTATGCATAGAATGACCAACTAATGGCTTACAAATCATTTTTTTTTTTTTTTTTCTAGCTGTACTGTAATTTTCCTAAATCCTAATTTTGTTCTTATTTAAATAAATGCAATTTATTGATATATTTATGTATTAAAAATCCCCAAAAGGGTTACATGCTTAACTCCTTTAGGCATAAGCTTGACATCATTCGGTCCAGAATACTTCACATTGGCCCTTTGCTTTTTTAAACAATGATCAGAAAAAATATATGCAACTCTTTTATGTATTTGTCTCTTATTATGACACCAATCTGCTAATGAGATTAAAAAAAAATACCAAATCATTTAATAAACCATTAAGTTTATTTACTAGCTTCATAAAAATTAATATGAATAACAAAAATAAAATTAATGGTTGAATAACATTATGAAAGAAATACATATACGCACAAATGACTAAACAAAAGGTGTTATAACCAATGTCTTAAATTTCGATTTCGACTCAAATTTTGAAGCTCCAAAGGTATGGAAATTTTGATGGAAATTTCGATTTCGATGTCAATTTTGATTTTGATATGAAAAAAAAAATGGAAATTAGTAGTAAAGCATGGAATTCTTTTATAAAATTTAAAAAATGGTTAATAGAAATAATAATATAAGTTTTATGACTAATATATTACAAATTAAATACATCCATGTTGTATATGAGGTGGAAAAGTTGTAATATAATGTGTATCAAACATATTTATAAAATAATGTGCATTAAACATATTCTCAGTGAATACAAATGAAATTCATAAATCATTTAAATATTATTTATTTTAAAAATAATGAAAATTTAGACATAAATGGTTCAATAAAATGTTGTTGTAAGTATATTTTTTCATATAATTCAAAAGCCCTCGTAATAATCGTTTTGTTTCAATAAAAAAATAAAACAAATTAAGAGAGGAATTTCACTTCACTCCTAAACGTCTCATTTGAATTCCGAGCAAATTTATTTTATAGTTAAAATTTCAACAAGTTTCACTAAAATTTCGAGATTTCGATAAATTTCGGATGATTCATTGAAATTTCGAAGAAAATTATGTAAAATGGAAATCAACTGCCCTTTCAATTTCAAGGGTGACAAAAATCAGAAATTTCGAGGGAAATTTCAACAATTTAGTGGAAATTTAAGACCATGGTTATAACTCAATCTGCGTAAGGTGTCAAATGAATATTTAAAAAAAAAAAAATTCAAAGAACACAAAATTTGAAATGGCTTTCATTTGTTGAGGGCATCTGGCGATTGAGTTGAAGTTTTCAATGCATTACTCAAACTTCAAACACCTAAACTTCCATTTAGATCAAGACATTTAATAAAATTCTTCAAATTGGTTGAAATTCTGTACAAGGATTATCAAAACCTCAAAATTTTCCACCAAATTTTTTTTTTAAAAAAAAAAAATAGTACCATATAGAGTTTTATATTGGAGGGTTTTGAAAATCAAATTTCAGTTTCAAGGAAATTCTATTCCATAGTCAAAATTTGACGATTTTATAATTTTTTATTTTTTATTATCCATAGGACTAATTGTACCCCTCAATCATAAATATTTTGTGCCTTGTGACACCTTAGACTACTTATCAACGCAAAACATTTGTTGAAGGTCTACACTGTACAACTGCCCCCTCCAACCAGATTTAAGATAAGAAAATAACTTGCCTTAATAATTTAAAACTGTTAAAAGAAGATTACTCAAACGGGCAAGAGAAAACAAAAGTACAAAAGGAGTAAAACGGAAATTTAAAAGAAAATGTTTTCAAAGGTTTTTGAAATAGAAATTGCACTTAATTTTCCATTTTAAAAGAAAAAATAAAATTAAGGAATCGACTTTGAATTACATATGATGTTCCCTCAAAACAAGCCACAGATTTTTGCATGATTCATATCACTTACACATTTATTTTTAACATCTTAAACAACCTAAATTCTTTTTGCTAAATTGGACCTGAGTTTTAAGTTTTAGACACAACCAGAATTCCATTAAATGCAAATTTAAAATCATACAAAGGGAAACATAAACATGCTAACCCACCCCCCACGCCCCCTTTTTTTTCTTCAAAACCAGGGAAAAAGATCTGGCAGCTGTTTTGACAGATTAAAATATTTACACGACAAAGGTAGATTAGCAAATTAACAATAAAAAAGAGTAAAATTTACCTTACTTGGAAAAAGATCATAATTTTTAAAAGAGCATTTCTTCCCCATCCCGGCAAGTTTTTCTTTCATTAAGCAACTGAAATCATTAGAACCACAGCAAAAGTCGACTATCTGTTCAAAGAAAATAGTGCCCAATATTATTTCAATAAAAATATGACTACAATAGAAGCAACAGAAGCTGTATTAAACCAAATTAAGAATTTCCCGAGCTCTAGTAAAAATTTCACATTTTATTCTACTCTCTGTCAACATCAAAATAAATAAATTTGGATTTATAGCAACTAGTTTTGGGCCTTAAACATTCCATGTGGAGGCGTACCAATGTGATAAGATTCACATTAGAAATCTAGAAAATCTCTTGTAATACTAATCTTGAGAGACGGTGGTTCCATTTAGTCGTACACTGTCATAGTTAATCTCTAGTTAAACAAGGGCAAGTAGGAACAATTTTTGTTGAGAAAAAGAAAAAGCACCCAGCATATGCATGCTTTTTAATTATTTTTTTAATTAAGTGAATTTAGTAAGTGGGGGGTGTAACCCAAATATAAACACAGTAAGCATCAAGATGCAGGCAATGCACTCTTTTAGTTGTGGCCGTGAATATTTTTAAACTTAATTAGTAATAGTTGATAAGACTAGAGTAAGAGTCAAATTCTACACCACCACCTCAGTGAGAAGCTCTAGAACATATTTAGAAAGTAGGACAATGGCAGAGCATATGAAATATATTTACAGGTTGAGAGAGAGAGAGAGAGAGAGAGAGAGAGAGAGAGAGAGTGTGTGTTTGTGTGTGTGTATGTTTAGTTTTGTTTTAGTTATACCTTGTCATAATAAAATTTAAGCAGGCAGTGGAAGCATTTTAGCCAAACAGAAAGAAATATATCTGCTATATGCATGTGTTAGTAGTATTGATTTTAAACCACTACAAGATTTCAATGGCTATCCACTCAGCTCGCAATAAACCATGCCCCACCATCATTTGGAGTCAGAACACAGTTGTTGTCACTGCTGCACAACCATCAACACCATCACTGCAGCCACCAAGTCTACTAGCAATATAACAACTTTGCTTGTCATTTGCTACCAACACAAGATGCAATAAATCATTTGCAGTCCCTTGAGAACTCCTTTGACCTCTAAGTAAAACACCAAATCCAGTCAACCAAAGTCCTCCAAGCCAGTTGAAGTGCAGAATACTCTTATCGCCAGCAACCAATCAAGCTTACCACCATAAGAGCTGAGACACAAAACAAATCCTCAACAAAGTTCAAGTGTGCTCATCAATGTCTTTTGCCTTTGTGTTGGAGTCGACACAACCCATGACTCCAAAGACACTGATGTTTATAACTTATCATCCACCCTCGGAACTTCAAAATTGTTATCTAAGCCACTGTCCCAGCCATCACTACTGCCATTGCAAGAGCTCAAATTTCCTCTTTCAACCAACCTCACTCTTTTCTTTTTATTTTTTGTTAAAGCTTGATATACACTGCTGGCCCACAACCTAAAAGCTTAACCCACAACCTAATAGCTTAAGCTTTTAGGTGAAGTGGTAAATTTAACACGGTATCAGAGCTGGTTACCAGGATTTCCTGGGTTCTAGTTTCATTGCCTGCATTTGCTATGTGGTGTTTAAAAAATTATTGTATCCCCTGTAATGGGTGTTATCCATCATGTGTTTATCTCTCCCTGTGTTGTTGGGCTGCACGCCCAGGGGAGTGTCAAAGCTTGATATACATTGTTGATCCACAGCCTAATAGCTTAAGCTTTTAGGTGAAGTGGTAATCTAACAGCTTTGTTAATTTTTTCCTAACCATTCTAATAACCAAT
Organism: Malania oleifera; assembly: GCF_029873635.1. Classification (NCBI taxonomy): domain Eukaryota; kingdom Viridiplantae; phylum Streptophyta; class Magnoliopsida; order Santalales; family Ximeniaceae; genus Malania; species Malania oleifera. The sequence goes on along the minus strand of NC_080418.1, from coordinate 104,313,915 downwards.
CTCCATTATTAACCCCATAACCCACCTTTAACCCATTAGATATTCCATTTTATTATCCACTCCATTATCTATTAGTCCAGCCAAACTGCCTAAATAGCACTAAAACTACACATACTATATTCAATTCTACCTTATTATTGTATTAAAAATGGTTATGAAGGATCAATTTGAAAGCAATGCTGAAAATTTGAAGTATTAGAGAAACTGCGTGATCCAAAATAAATTCATTACAATAATTAGGAGCAATAATGTGCCACTTGCTTCCTTCATACACACAAAGAATGGCCACCAACGAATAATGTGGAGGCACACACATTGCTCCTTATGTAGAGTTTTCTGCCTAAACAAGACTCTCATGCAACTAAAATACAGTACCTCATAAAATAAATAAAAAGTAAGCTTTATTTTTTCCAATGTAGAGTCACTTAAACCAAGTTCTTCAAAAATAATCACATCCATGAATTCTTTGATCTTCTGTAACGCATTCATTTTGAGTGGCCTCGTAAAAATATCTACAAATTGATCATCTGAACAAAATTCAATTGTAAATTCTTTTGTCATGCACCAGGTCCCAATATGGAGATACTTTATGTCAATGTGCTTGCTCCTACTAGGAAAATTTGCATTCTTTCTTGAAGCAATTACAGACCCGTTATCACAAAACCTTTGTAGGATTATATAGTGATGTTATAATACACCAAGTATCTCATGCAACCAAACTGGAAATAGAGTACAAGCCATCCTTCTCAAGCCTTCCAATCATCTTCTTCATCTAGAGTTCTAGAATAACCCATTGAGAAGGAAAGATGGTCAAGAAACACTTACGGGATTTAGTTAATTGATTAATTGACAATAGGCTCAAGGAACAATTAGGCACATATAACACAAAGGAAAGTGGAATAAAAGGAAGCGAAAGAATATTGCCAAAAGGCCGTGCAATGCTAGCTAAAGAACTCTTTCTCAACTAGCCAGCCTGTTTACCACAATTCACCAACAGAATACTTTCCTTGTCATTCAAATAAATATAAGCGAAAGCATTAAGCAACTTAGGAAAGCAACATGCAAGTAGTAAACATTGAAGCAACGTAATTCATTAATCAACACCTCCGTTAGCAACGTGTCTAGTGAGGGAGGCAAGTAGGCTAAACACGTTTACAATAGCTAGTGAGTTTTACAAGTTGATGAACAGTCACCCTCCCCTAAAGAGCTTTCTATGCTATTCTCTCTCTGAGACTATGAAACATCAATAAGACTGAGTCACACTCCTTTTTAAGCCTAGGGAAAAACTATTTCTTAAAAATAACCTTACACAAGTATTTACATGAGGGAAACCCATCCCAAATACACGAGACAAGTGGTCACAGACAAGCATAATGCCCTAAACAAGTTCTATCACTTTATTGTGAAAGACCAAATTGGACTGTTCTGCCATAAGTACCTCCATATTTTGCCGAGTAGAATTCAACAATGGCATTGAGTTAGTGATTGGAAAACTTCCTTTTCTCAATCTTGATTCACATGGAAATTCAAGAACTATGATCCTAGTTGAACCAAAAAAACATGAATTCCCACCAATTGCATAGAATTCTATGATTAGGTACCATATGAGCAAGCCCAACAAACCCCTTGTATAGCTTCTTCGGTTTCACGATAAAGAGAAATATGACCAACCATGAGCTTCTCTTGAAGCAATAACGCATTGATCTAGTCGCCATCGAAGCCATAAAGAACTATCTAAATTGATTATTTTCCATCGATGAATTCCGACTGCATCATAGAAATTACAAAAAGGGGGTTTTTTATTTTATTTTTATTTTTTTGTATACCTATAGTTATTATTGCAAATTTTTTCATTTTGATAGTTTCAGTAATTAGATGGATTATACCTATTTGCACAAATATCTCATTGATTCCCGCTTGTTAATACATAGAGTCATTACGAATTTCGTCAGCTCGAACGATTACCATGAGTTTTTCTTAATTTTGAAAGCAAAAAAAAAAAAAGCAATGCCTACAGACAGTAGAAGTATTGATTGATTATTTCTTTTATCGACCCAAACGTGACAGTATTGGCACTGTTAATACGTAAATGTAATTTGTTGCTCAAACAACTACACACACGCGCGCGCACACACACATTACAATTTTCACCACATTCAGATGTGGTAACATTCAGATATGGTATTGGGTTAGCTGAATTTGAGATGACGCTAGGGATGTAAACAGTGCAAATTTGGAGCGTAGGTGGCAGAACCGGAATCTGCACCACCAAGAATTATTGGCCTCACCTCGCGCCCTAAATCCGCCTCGAGGCATTATCTATACCCCAATCACTGCCTAATTAGGGGATCAGCCTCCCACCAGAGATTTGAATCTGCCCCGCCAAATATTATTTAAAAAAAAAAAACAGTTTCTAGGTAATTATATTAAGAAAATAACAAAAAATATAATAAAAATAATACATTTAGAAGCTATGGACGATTGAATGAACATATTATGTTTATACATACACACACACCCATATATATACAAACACAAACATGCATTCGGGGCAGGGCAAATTTGTGGCAGGGAAATACAGTTCCCACTTATTACCCTGAGTCTGCCTTGGGTCACAAAATTCATCCCAATTGCTGCTCCTAATCCATTTAGAAACTACCAATTCTAGACCCAGAGAAGGACAAATCAGGGCAGATATCCACCAGCCCAAATACATTTGCATCTCTAGATAAAGCTAGCAACCCAGTTGCTGCAAGAACAAGAGGCCAAGGTAAAACTACAGTTACAGTTGTAGAAGGTATGGCTCTTCATCAAGCACTCATGACAACTAAGGAGAGAGGCATTCAAAAAAATAATGTTGTGGGAGACTCCATGTTTATCATATAGTACATTCAGTTGCGGACAGCATTCCTTCACACCTCATTGGTCTTGTCATGAACATTCAGCATCTTCTAGCTTAGCCTCATAGTGTTATTATCATACATTACAGAGGGTAAGACGATTATTGGTTTTGGAATTCAGAATTATCACCACCAATGCAGAGAACTTTACTTGAGCCGAACAGATGAACTATTCATACTGTTTTTTAATTTTTATGAAAATATTTTCTTAAAATATTATGTGTATGAGTGTGCATGCGTGTATACAAATATATACATGTATGCGTGTGCGCACATGCGTGTACACACAATCAAATATTATGGCAAAACTGAATGGAAGAAGTCGCAAAAGAACAAAAATTCTTACCATGTCATCATTCTGCACATACCAATGAAGCCTGTCAACAATCTGCAGAATTAGAAGTCATGCTATTAGATTCATTATAATATAATGACTGTCTATCTGCATACGGAACATGAATGAGAATGTCCACGCGTACAAGACAACCCCCACAACATGGGAAAGTCCTCTAGAGTAGAGATGAGGAACACACTCAGCAAGAACATCATGTCTACCATAGGCGTAGACATAATATATGGTCTTTATGATTAGGGTTTTATGATTCAAATACTTGACAATTATGCAAAGGTTTAATTTTTAAGGACTTGATATTATGTTTCATTAATTAGGATTTGGTATTAAATTCCTAGAGATTGTTACTTGTTTAGTATAAGGAGAAAGTTTAAATAAAGGCTACATGTGTAACGATGAAGGGCAGATTGGAATCATGAGCATTTCAACCCTAATTCAGCTTATTTTTGTTAAGACTTGACATACATTGTTGGCCACAACCTAACAGCTTAAGCTTTCAGATAAAGTGGGAATCTAACATGCTATCAAAACCATGGTTGCCAAAGGTCCTGAGTTATAGTCTCATTGCCACAGTTAATGTAAGTTTGTTAAAAAATTATGATGTTCCCATTATTTCCCAATATTTCTCTTATTTTCCAGTTTATTTGCCCATTATTTTTCTCATTTTCCTGCATCCCTCTCTTGTATCAACCAGTCCTGCATCAATTTGGTGTCAGAGGCTCATCTCAATCCCCCATCACAGCTTCACTATAGCAACTAGTCACAGGCACCAGCCACCCCCTGCCTTCCAGAAACTCAGCCCTGCCACCATCATTGTCCTCATTCATTCATGTATATCTTCTCAAGCAATCATTGCCTAAGCACCAGCTACACGAAACTCTCCCCATCTATCATTCACGAACCAAAACCTCTTCCAAAACCCTAGCTGAACCCACGCTTCACCAATTAATGCATCCACACCGCAATTCCTCTTCTTCATACAACTACATTGAAACACTAATCACCAAACAATCCATCACATACAGTGAACACATTTGATTTGCAGCATTGTGGACGAAAAGAAAATAAGTCAAGAAGAGGTCAAAAGAAAGAAAGAAAGAGAGAAAGAAAGGCTGTCACCACTGGCTACCCAGGACTGAGCAGAGGTAGTGGACAGCCAAGGGAAAAAAAAACTGGGGCTGCTGTGCTGCTGCTGCATCACGACAATATTCATCCCGCTGAATCTCCCTTCCTTTCAATCATAGGCCACATCCAGAGCACCGGGGTCCCCAAAGCTTCACCAACAAGAGTCGCAGCACTGAAAGCTGCCTGCTGTCCATCTCCTCCATCACATATTCATGCCTCTGCCATCTTTTATATGTCTGCACTATCAAACATAAGCTTCCCAAATCCCAAACACCATGTAAAGCCCAATCTCTCATTTTCTCTTCTTTTAAGTTTATTCTCTTCCTACAAGAGCAACAACGCCCAGCCCAAAACGGCAGAAACCCTACCAGATTTTATTATAACCTGTCAATGGCCATTTTGACCAGGCTAAATTTTGGGCTTTTGAGACGATTATGTATTTTTAGCCTCCTCTATATTTTTGCAAACTTATCTTGGGCTTGGATTAAAATTGTGCCTCAATTTCAAAATTTGAGCCCTCTTTTGTTAAAAAGAGGGTTATCCCTAGCTTAGATAGATTTTCCTTGTACAACTAGTGGCAGAGATCAAACAAAAAATAAGTAGAATATGCATCTGGTGGAATTATTTTTGTTTAACTAGTGTTATAGGGTTTGGAGGGATGTGATATTGTTGTGTCTCGCTTTTTCAACTCTAAAATGAAGAGGAGAATGGAACATTATTGAGCATCACTTTTTCTAGAATCCTAAAACAAATTTCAAGAACCAAACGACATCCAAATGTATTGACGGCATGTTTGGTTTGTGGAATGGAATTGGGGAAGGAATGGAATTAAGTTGGGTATAGAATCATTGTAGGAATGGAATGCCAATTACATTCCAATGTTTGTTATGTGTAATAAAATTATAGGAATGGAATTATATTTATATAAATTTACTATATAGCCCTTGTCTAGAAAAGTATAATATTTCAATAATAATGTCATTATATTTACCATAATGTCCTTACTATAAGAAAAGGGCCCCCCTGGACCACAAGGCTCCCAGCTTTGTGAGGGTAAGGTAGGGTCCCAAACACCCCTTGGGGACAAGGATGGAAGCTCGTTGTTTCCCCAAGGGGCATTTTTGAATAGAGGGATTTGAAAAGGAAACCTTAGCTTTTACTAAGCTCTATAAGAAGGAAGCTACAGGGAGACATAGGACGCAGAGAATGTTAGAGATGGAGCCAGAAACACGGCTGGAGACGCGTTGCTGCTGAGTCAGAAAACGCGTGGAATTTATTCTCCATTAATCTCAGTTTTAAACTTCCAATTCGTATTGATTTGTATTGATTGTCAGTTAAACTTCCAAGCCTATAAAAGAGGGCTGTGGAAGATGTTTTTTATATAGCACAACAGCACAACACAGTGCAGAGAGAGCACAGAGGAAGAAGAGAGGAAGAGAGAGAGAAAGAGAGAATTGTAACATTTTCCGGCGAGTTATTGAATAGTTGGTGTGTGCTCCGTGGACGTAGGACGTTCTTGACCGAACCACGTAAATTTCTTGGTGTCATTTTCTTCTGGATGCTCACAGGGTCCTAACAAGTGGTATCAGAGCCTGGTTGGAGCAGAAAAGCCAGATCGGAAGTGATCCAGAAATTCATAGTTCTGTCCAGTAGATCAAAACTGTGTTTTGAGGCCACCATCGTATTCTTCTCGTCGAGACGAAGAGAAGCGTGCCCGCCGGAGCTTGAACGGAGTTCATACAAGCTCGCACGCGCCCCCACGCACCTTGCCGGAGCAAGATGCCTCTTCACACGCCGTCCACGCGCCGGCGAACATCTCCTCACGCGCTGCACGCACCGCACGCGTCTTCTTCGCCCATTCCGCCTCGACCCGACCCTGTAGGTGACTCAGATCCGGGTGAACCTGAGATCCGGTTCTTGACCCGGGTCTGACCTCAGCGCCACGTCAGCGCGCATACCGCGCAAACGCCAGCAGGGCCATGTCTACAGGAGTGCCACGTGGCAGAGGCGCCACGTCATCAAGTGAGTCCCACTGCCACGTCAGCAGGAGACCCCACTGCCACATCAGCAGTGCCATGTCAGCGATTTAACCAGGTTTGACTGAGCTTTTCGGGGTCGTTTTGGATCCCTTTTTCGAGCGACTCGAACCATTTCTAGGGTTTTCAATCGTTCTGGATCTATCTGTGCTATCCATTTGAGCTAATTCCGTCTCTAGATTAGCAAATCAAGATGTCGAATGAAAAAAGCTCAAAAATCGAAATGTTCAACGGGAACAATTTCGGTTTCTGGAAGATGCAGATAGAAAACTATTTGTTTGGAAAGGAATTGCACTTACCGTTGAAAGGGTAAGCCAACATCCATGAACGAGGACGAGTGGGAGTTGCTTGATCGAAAAGCCCTCGGAACCATCAGAATGACGTTGTCGAAATCTGTGGCGTTCAATATCAAACATATAACATCAACCAAGTCTCTGATGGATGTGCTCTCAAATATGTACGAGCAGCCTTCAGCCGCAAACAGGGTACATCTCATGAAAAGACTATTTACGATGAATATGTCTGCAGGTGAGAGTTTCAGCAGGCATCTGAATAATTTCAATGAGTTGTCTGATCAACTCGCCTTAGTCGGGATAACGTTTAATGATGAGATTCGGCCTCTACTGATTCTCAGTCAGCTGCCTGAAAATTGGAATGGTGCCGTCACTGCCATCAGTAGCAGGAAAATCGAAGCTTGTATACGATGAGGTTGTTAGCATGATTTTGACGAAGGAAATAAGAATGCAGCCGAACCATAGCTCCAATTCGAGTTCAGCCTTGAACATGGAGAATCGAGGCAAAGGAAACAGGCATGGACGATCAAACAACCGCGGCAGATCTAGGCACAGGCGGTCTCAATCCAGAAATCCCAGAGTACTTAGGACACAAGTTCCAAGAGCACTAAAGTTATTAAGTGCTGGAACTGTGGAAAGACTAGTCATTACAAGAACCAGTGCAAGAGTCAGAAGAAAGAATTCAAGATGAGGGCAAAGATAGAAGCAAATATTGCTTCTGAGAATGATGAGATGTTGATCTGCTCTTCGGAGAGCAAGCAGGAGTCTTGGGTCATAGACTCCGGAGCCTCATTTCATGCCACATGCTGCAAAGATTGCCTAGAGGAGTACACACTAGGTAATTTTGGTAAAGTGTACCTTGACAACGATCAACCTTGCGACGTAACTGGCAAGGGAGTTATGAAGATCAATATAAACGGGTCAGTATGGAAGCTGAAGGATGTCAGGTATATTCCAGACCTGAGAAAGAATTTGATCTCAGTAGGTCAGTTGGCAGATGAGGGATACACGACGAAATTCATTGGCGATGAATGGAAAGTCTCAAAGGGTGTACTAATGATTGTGCGAGGTAAGAAAAGCGGAACACTTTTTCTAACCTCCAATGCCTCCATGTCTATTTTAGTTGCTGCAGGAAATGGCGACAGCAACATCTGGCACCAACGACTTGGTCACATGAGCGAGAAGGGACTCAGGGTGAAGCACTCAAAGGAAAAATTGAGTGGTCTACAATCAGTGCAGGTTGACATGTGTGAGGATTGTATAGTCAGGAAACAGAAGAGGGTTAGTTTCCAGATAAACACCCATGAATGTGTTGGGACACATCAGCAGAAAACCGAGAATCCTCAGGTGGAGAAACCAGTAGAGCAGATTGTCGCACCACCATCTCCTACTCCAGCTCCGGAGCTTAGGAGATCTACTCGGTCTCATATACCAGACAGAAGGTATATTGATTACTTACTTCCTACAGATGGAGGAGAGCCCGAATGCAATGATGAAGCATGTCAGGTGACAGATACCAGCAAATGGGAGCTTGCGATGAAGGATGAGATGAAGTCCCTCACCTCCAATAGAATGTGGAAGTTGCCCAAAGGCCTTCACAACAAGTCGGTGTACAGAATTGAAGAGGAGCATGACGGCTCCAGAAGGTACAAGCCTTAGTTGGTAGTCAAAGGCTTTGAGCAGAAGGAAGTGATTGACTACACCGGCATTTTTACACCAGTTGTGAAGATGACAGCCATCAGATTAGTCCGCAGAAATCGAGCAGACAGGAAGGTGGCGACTACAGAGGAGCTGAAGTTGTGCTCAACTTGAGTTGGTCTTCATGTTTGAAGACACATGTTATGAGCACATCATTTATTCATGATACTCTGGCTGAGTAGGTGTCTCTGTCTCCAAGTGGGAGATTGTTAGAGATGGAGCCAGAAACACAGCTGGAGACGCGTTGTTGCTGAGTCAGAAAACGCGTAGAATTTATTCTCCATTAATCTTAGTTTTAAACTTCCAATTTGTATTGATTTGTATTGATTGTCATTTAAACTTCCAAGCCTATAAAAGAGGGCTGTGGAAGATGTTTTTTTATATAGCACAATAGCACAGCACAATGCAGAGAGAGCACAGAGAGTGCAGAGAGAGCTGAGAGGAAGAAGGGAGGAAGAGAGAGAGAGAGAGAGAGAATTGTAACATATTCTGGCGAGTTATTGAATAGTTGGTGTGTGCTCCGTGGACGTAGGTCGTTCTTGACCGAACCACATAAATTTCTTGGTGTCATTTTCTTCTGGATGCTCATAGGGTCCTAACAGAGAAAACATACATTTGAAACACAAGGAAGAGGGTCAAAGGAAAAAAACACTTTCACACAAGGAAAATGGGGAGAAAACTTATGTTTGAGGTTGTGAAGGAGACTCATGTAAGAAATAACCTAGCCAACAAGCAAGGGCTAGGGATTTTTGGGGAGTTTGGAAGGCAAGGACTAAACGCTTTAGATTCTTGATTTTCTTATTAATTATCTTCTAAAAAGGTATTCACTACACCCATCCATGAATCTTATGAATCCTTGTTTTACTCATTCAATAGCATCTTGATAAATGTGTCATAAAAATAGGATTTGTGTAATGTGACGAGCATGTTTATGATTCAATATGAGATTATGGTTTTATGAACTTCAGTTTATGAATAAAGCATGTTATTCTTGTTCATATACTTGGTCTATGCTTTCTTGAACAATTATTGATATATGACTCAGTATGTAGTTGTTAGAAAACGATAGGCTAGCAACGTTGATAGTACAGTAGCAGCTATCATGGCAGTATCGCTGCTGCCATAGCTATCAGAAAAGAGGAGCTGAGAGAGAGAGAGAAGGGTGTCCGATGAAAAAACGCCCATAGCCACCATAGCAATGGCTACTCAGTGGTGGCCTGCCTGGCAGAGAGAGAGAGAGAGCTACGAAGAGAGAGAGGATAGAGAGAGACAGAGTCGTTAGAGGTCCGAAAAAAGGAAGGAGGGAGATGAGTCGCCGTTTCTGACCATCAGTGATGGAGGCCGATACCAGCGGTTGTTTGTGCTTGCAGCGAAAGTCTGCCCAGCAACAGTGGCAAGCATCATGGCAGCCTGTTGCATGGAGCTTAAAGAAAGAGAAGCAGCAGCAGCATCTCAAATATTTCCTGTGGAGTTTGGCTGCTGGCAAGGTCTCCAAGCAATGGCAAAGACGGCAAAAGATAGCTGGACCTGGCAGCAGCAGTCAGCAGGAAAGGGCGGTGCTGCTGCAGCATGGCGATCAAGTCGAGTTCTTGAGATTTCCTAAAGATCGAGATCCTGCAAGTCTCGACCATCAACTCAACCAACAAAACCCAATAGGGCGACTAAGTCAAGAGGATCTTAAGTTGAATTCTTGATTCCCCGCGAACCTCGATCAAGTCGCGACCAAGGGAGAATAGGGGTGCGACCTGGTCGACAACGACAGTCTTCTACGCAAGATTTGCTGCAAACTTTCCAATTTCGAAATTTAAACCTTGTATGCCCTAAGGGGTACAAATATTAGCTTTGAAGTTGTTCTTAGGGTTCCTCTTTGGCCTCTTTTAGGTTAATGACAAACTTAAGACATCATTGATAACCAAAGTAGATTAGAAATTAGAATAGATTTACTGCTTTCCTGGTCTTCAATTGTATTTTCTGGCATTAGTGACAGAAGCTTTGATTGCAATAGAATGATCTTTTACATGCTTTACATTTACTTGCTTTGATTTACTTGCTTTCATTTAAATGTTTTCCTTTACATGCTTTAATTTACTTTCATTCACCTTTACTGCTAAGATTGTGATGAAGTCTTAGAGATAGGATGGCACTCCTATTGATTCAGTCAGATATACGTAGTAGGCTACGAATACTAAATAGGTTTTGCGTGGTCGTTGAGATAGGATATACTTCAGTTCTGGATAGTACTCCGGACGATTGGTGCACCCTTGCTACCCTATGCCCTTGAACGGTTCCTTTCACTGTCTAGCATAATACGGATAGCTGACTGAACGTAGTTTACGCACACGACATCCTAAGTCTAATTTATAAACTGAGCATTGCTTTATAGGAGTAGAGATAATTTAGATTTACATGCTTTCAGTCGGTTGTTAGAAAACCAAATCAAAATCTTTCCTTTTACTTTCTTTTACACAGAGCTATAATAAACTAGATTAGAAAAGGTTGGTAACTGCACTTGAGTCCCTATGGAAGAACACCCGACTTTCTCACTTTCTACAGAACTTGGGATTAGTTAGGTTTTATAAATTATATTTTTGGTAGTTAAGGACCCAAGCATTGGCGAGCCTACCATATATGGTGCCAACAAAACCTCTCATTGGACTTATGCCCCCTCCCACATAACCTTGATCAAAGTTGGATGTTCTTTTTCGACACAATCTTCAACTAAAATGTACAATCGTGCATATTTTCAATCAAAATTTTATTAACTCAATACTTTGGAAGAACACTAAATTTGGAGTTTCTAGAGAGAAGAAAAAGCTAAGTGCAAAAAAGAAATAAATTGAGGATTTGATTTATTCACTTCCAAGAAAATAAAATTCAGAAAGTAGGAATGTATGCAACTCAATTTCATATTAGACAAGTCGGATGATGATGAGAAAAAAGAGAAGAGAAAGAGAAGCTCCACAAGATGACAAAGAAACTTGTAAAAGAAACCACCTTGAATAACACCAAAATGATGGAGAGAGAGGAACACCAAAATGATGGAGAGAGAGGGAAGAGAATGGAGAGCGTCTAGTGGAGTCCAAGATGTCAAATTTCTTTGCTACTACAGCAAGCGACGACCAAACCCAAATGAAACTTCACACAAGAATATTGATGAAACATCAAGAGAAATCAAGAAACTAAAATTGCTGCTGAAAATTTTGCAGTTGTAGAAGCTGCAGCACTTGACGATTCATTCTTTGAAGAAAGAGGAATCACATGCCCTTCAAGAATATTTCTTCAGGCATTCAGTTGGGCAGATTCAAAGAATTGTTGCCATTTTTCTACAGAGATTGCCCATGAAGGGGTGCTGTAGTGGACGAACCAGAGGATAACAGCAAGTCCTCATTGTCGCCACCGAGATCGGTGGTTTTCATGCGAGCAAACGGCGGAGATATATAGGTCAACATAACGACCTCTTCACAGCAATGTGGAAGGCAACAACGTGTGCGATCAACAGGAAGGGACCCAAATGAGCAACTAAGATGATGACATCCATATCTTGCAATGCCTCAAAGGTTCACCAAGAAGAGGCCTCTTGTATCAAAATCGGAGTCACACTCACATTCAGGTTTATACAAATACAGATTAGGCTGGATCGCACTTTTACAAAATCCACAACTAGTTAATGTGTAATTTTTTTTTTGTGGTAACCTAGTATCATGAAACAGTAAGAAATAAATTGTTGTGGCTCAATCAAGTAAAATCTTAAATAAAGGGTCATGGCGCGACTAAAAGTGAATTGGTTTGGCTCAAGACAATGTTAGAAGAGCATTGTTTCCCATAATGAAAATCAATCTAATATTCAAATTGCCACCAATCTAGTCTTTACTAAGAGCACAAAGAATACGAAAGTCAACAGCCATTTTACACGAGTAATTAGCTCATTGAAGCCCTCATGAAATCCAAACACCAACTCGCTGATTTGAAACCTAATGATTTAGGAGTGCCTAGGTTTAATTGATTTGAAATAGGCGAGGAGCATATGAAATCTCTCCTCTAGCTTCTATGCTCTGGCTTGAAGGGGAGTGTTAATGGATTTTCAATTATTTAGTAATAGTAACTTAGAGTTAATGAGGGTATTATGGTCATTATGGTGTACTTGACATATATGATGAATAGAGACGGAGACATACTGATGTGATTAGTTCTTGTGATTCAAAAAATAGTTAACATTAACTTTGACCCCTTGCACTTGCATCCTAGTGACTTGAGCATTGAATAGGTCCAACAAAAGCAACTTAGAGCCTCCTAAGCCATTTTTCTTTGCTGCAAAAGCCTTTGCTTGGTACTCTAAAGGATTTTTTTCACTGCAACAGATTGATGTGCCATGTAGGGTGATACTCCTTCTAGTATTTGAAATATGACCAGGCCACAATTTTGTGCCACTTACAAGCCTCTTGGAGGTTTTCCTCTATGGAAGAGCTCTCAAACATGATAAAGAATCTACAGGCCATATAAGACAACCCTCAAGAGCATGGAAAAACCCTCAAGAGCAGCCTCAAAGAAAGGTGAATTTTCTCCAATGTACTATTTTATCTTATGGGAAAGTGAAGAAACGAATAAAAAGCAAAAATAACTATTTTGATTTTCAGCTAGTTCAGTTCTGCTTTTTTTTTTTTTGTGGGGATAATAAGAAACAGTCAAATAAGACACAATTTTATCCTTGCTTTAATTTCTCTGTTGACAAAGGATCATTCTTTAGAAAAATAGATACACTCAACTAGTAAAAGGCATACATCTAATACTTGTAATCCTCCAGTATATAGGCTTTCCAGCACTTCTTCCCCCCCTCCCCCCCAGGTGGGGGGCGGGAAAAGTATCATGAAGGGCATCATTCATCAATTAATTTGGTTGGTAGTATTTTGACCTCGTACATGCCTAGTACAATTAGGTGACTCCCCCTTTGGAGTCTTTTTGCAATGGTTCTCCTTTTTCATCAAAATAAAAACCCAAAATGCTCTTAGTAAAAAAAATACAAATAAAAATATCTGAGAAAACATTAATCAGTTGCCTTACTTGCTTAAGCTTTTCCACTTCCGTGAAATGTCGACCAAAAGATGTGTAGCACATCCCATACAAAAAAGGAGCAAGATAAACTTTTAGCTTCCTCTACAAACAACAAACAAGAAATAAGTCCCATTACAAAAGTTTTTTTTAAAAAAAAATTTCAGTTCATGGAAATACAAACAAGAGCAGTCCCATTACAAAAGTTTTTTGACATTATTTTTATTCATACAAAGAGACGGCGGGCCTTAGATCAATGGTAAGTTTGCTCTTGACCAGTTGGTCCTAGGTTCGAGTCCAAAGAAACAGCCTCTCTACACAAAAGTAGAGTAAGGCTGCATACCCTGTGACGACCCTCCCCCTACCATTGCAAAATGAGAAGCCTTGTGAGCCAAGGATGCCTTTTTATACAGATACAAGTTCGCTGTCACAAAGGACAAAAAGCATATTGCAAATTCATAAAGAGATATGGATCCATTTGGATGTAGTGACAGCCAAGGTTTTGCTTTTTATTCATTTATCTATAAGGAGCCAGTACTTTTTTTATAAACCTCTTATAATTCACATTCAGCAACTAGTCAACTAAATTACAAGTTAAGAGAGCATCCAAGTGGAGTTGGAATAAGATTCAGGAATACTTTCAGAAAAACTCAATGACCAGCTAAAATATAAAGAGTTAAGAAAATTATGGACTTGTTTAGTAATGGAACACAGTTTTATAGAAAAACTAAAGATTTCTTATACTAATTTGGAAAAAAAAAAAAAAAAGCAAAACAAAAACAAAACAAAAAAAACAAGGTGAACTTTATAATTATTTAGAAAAGTGTAAATGGAACATTAGACTGTTTTCCACAAGCAAACAGAGCTTATGTGTTTCCTATTATAATGTTTTACGGACATAATATTTAGCCACCATGTGGTAGGCATAAAGAATTAGTTGCTTTTGTCATTGTCGTATTAATTTATACACAAATTTCAAACAGTACTTAAAAATTTTAAATTCTCATTGTCCTTGGTCAATCAATCTAACTGCTCTCCCAAAATTGAATTTGACCAACATGCATGCTTACATGCCTTCAACCAACATCACCCACAAATGTCTATTAGTGACACATTAAGGTGCCCATTGCATGATTTACCATGTGAACCTAGGACTGAAAGAAATTTAGCTTCACACAAGATAGAAGCATAAATTCCCTTATATAATCCTCATCATGGGAGGATTTAAAAGAGGTTTGAAAGTCATTGAAAATTAGCCTAGCTATTAATTTAATAAGCATGTGTATCACATTTTTCCACTTGATTTATAAGAATATACCATCCGCTTTCATACTCTATATGAATATATGATTAAAACCTCAAATATTGCTACACCGTCATACACATGCACACATCATCATCATCAGCATCATATCTATTAAAAGGTCACTTACATGCAGCAGGCACTATGCAATACAATTAGTGTTAGAAGAGAATACAATATTTCAACAAATGTGTCGATGGGGGAATTTTTGTCCATAAGATTGTTTTATTATTATATATAGGAGGGAAAACTTGGTGTCACAGACCAAACACCTCACACCTTGTGAAGGGTCGTGCGGCACTAGTGATAGCACTCTTGCTTAACTAGTCAGCCAAAAGTATACCTTGGTTTCAAATCATAAACAAACTCTCAACCATCAAATACAAAGCTAAGTGGAGGCAATAAACAAGCATAAAAGTAGAGAAGAGTCACACGGTAAATTGTAAAATAATGCAATTCACTATTAACAACTCCGTAGAAAACATGTGCTTTGCTAGAGAAGCAAGTAAGCTAAACACGTTTACAAAAGCTAGCAAGTTTTACAATGATTGATGAACGCTCAACCTCTTCGAAAGAACTTTCTACGTTATTCTAACTCTGACACTAGGAAACATCAAACTAATCAAAGCATCATACTTCCATTGTACACAAAGGCATTTCCTTAATCAAAAATAAAAGCTACCTAATATTTACAAGATAGTTACCAATTCTTTGTACATGTTAAAGCTTGATATACATTGTTGGCCCACAACCAAATAGATTAAGCTTTTAAGTAAAGTGGTAATCTAACATGGTATCAGAACTAGTTACCAGGGGATCCTAGGTTCTATTCTTGTTGCCCGCGATTATTGTTTCATCTTTAAACAATATTACTTGTGTTACCCATCATGGGTGTAATTTATTGTGTGTTTATCTCTCCACTTGCTGTTGGGCCGCATGTGCAGGGGAGTGTTAAAGCTTGATAGACATTGTTGGCCCACAACCCAATAGCTTAAGCTTTTAGGTGAAGTGGTAATCTAACAGCACACAAGCAAAGCGGTCATAGGCAAGCATAATCCTGAACAAGCTTGGCTTGTGGCACCTGGAGATGTACATAAAGCTCCAGGAAACTTCCACCTTTTTTCCTTTTTCTTTCTTCCTTTCTTCTATTTTTCTCTTCTTCTCTTCTTCTCTTCTTCTCTGGTCTATCTCTAACTTTAGAACATGGTATCAAAGCATTAATTTCATTTAAATCTGATTTACCAAAGCTGTTTCTTTAGACATTCTGCATTTCATTATTTTCCCTTATCTACCCCTTTTGGGTTGGTTTGGGAGTCATTTAGGGGCCTATTTTTTGGCAGTTTGGATGTGCCGGATCCTTCAAAGGACATTGTGTTAGAGGTGGTTTGCTGATGTGAAGTATGCTCTGTTCCAGGCATACTGCTAGTGCTGGTACACTGTTCTGGCTGTTGTGGGCATGATGAAACTTTTTAAAGTCTACATGTTCATGATTTCATACTTGCTCACAATCTTGTAACCGTTGCCCGTGGTTCTGACTGCTGTTCAATGACTGCACACGCTCTAGTTGCTGCCAGCAATAATTTTTGCAGCTTCTGCAATGCAATCTTATTTATTAACAGCCTGTGGTGCTTCTTGTAATTTTCCGTCTACTCCGATGTAAACTAATTCCTCATAGGACTATAGCATCAGTTATGCGGTCAGAGCAACCTCTTGAAGTCTTGAAACACTAGTCCATGCTCGTGTGTGTTCCCTGATTCTCCATAGTAGTGCTATTCATTCACAATACCGGTGTGGTTGCATTCTTCTCCATCTCCGTACTCCAAGGATTATGAAAATAAGATGGAGGAGGATGACATATTGCTGGTGTGGTTTTGGAATAGCACGAAACCACGAATTGCTGCAAACGTGATGTTTCATAGAACAGCCAAGGCCGTTTGGGATGATCTTCGTGAAAGCTTCGCACAAGATTTAAAAAAAAAAAAAAAAAACACGTGTTTTTTACCTATATGAGAAGTTTTTCAAAAATGACCAAGAAGGTAGGTCCATCAGTGAGTACTATAGCACATTGAAGAGTATTTGGGAGGAATTCAAAATCTATGAACGAGTTAGCTCTAACGTTGAGATGATTAAGAGGCAAACGGCAATGCTTTTGGCTGCCAAGTTTTTGTCTAGATAGAGTTATGAGCTTCACCCATTCGCAATCACATTCTTGCTAGTCAATCCATACAATCCATGAATGAAGAATATGCTAGAATCTAAGACACCAAAATGGCTCTCAATTAGTCAATTAACTCAGTGACCTTCTTTCCTTCCCATTTTTTTTAATCAGAATCTCCGAACAAAGAAGAGGATTGATAAAGGGCTTAAGAAGAATGGCCAGTAGTATTTTGATTGTGGTCATGGTGGATCCGATTCTCATCTTACAACTTCCTCAATTTCTACTCATGGTGCTTCTCTAGATTAAATACATGCTTGTTTGGGTCTTTCAATCCTTAAAAACTACAATTTTTTTTTATATTCAAATCCATTTCTCATTTTGAATGTCCTACGTGTCAATTCAAAAAGCATATTATGACATCTTTTCCATTTAGAGTCGAACTTGACAGTAAATCAATGCTTTCTCTTATTCCGATATTTGGGGTCCATGTATAGTCAAGAATTTAAATGGTCGTTAATATTTTATTTGTTAAAAAAGATAGGTCTGAACTTTTGAATGTACTTACCTAATTCTACTTAAAAATACAAACTCAATTTGGCATTGGCATTCAATTTTCTCATCTGATAGTGTACTTGATCTTGTTCAAAATAAGCTTCAATATTTTTGCTTTGCAAAAGGGATTATTCATCAAACATCATGCTTACATACCTTAGGAAAAATAGAGTAGTTGAACAAAAAGCTAGAGATTTACTTGACATAGCAAGGTCTCTACTTAATATGCATGTTCCTAAAACCTTTTGGACTGATGCTCTTAGGATGCCCTCAAATGTTTTATAGGGACAAATTCCCTTCTCCATCATGTACCAAGAAACATCCATGTTATGTGTTTTGCCTTGTGCCATGGGGTGCACATGTTTTGTTCATGTTTCACATATTAGTCAGGACAAGTTCTCTCCTTGTGATGTTAAATGTGCTTTTGTTGGGTACTTTAGAACTCAGAAAGGATATAGATGCTATTACCACCACACTCATAGGAAATATATCAATATTCGATGCCACCTTTTCTTTTAAGGACACCTTATTTCTCTAGTGTCAAGCCTTCCTTGGGTGAATGTATGTTAATTTAATCAACAATTTATGGACCCCCCTCTTGTGTTGATCACTTTAATTCCTCTCGAGAATCTTCTGCTCCTTTTCCAAATCCATCAGTTATTGATTCAAATGAATAATTAAGGGTCTATAAACAACGTAAACCAAGCACAGACATCACTACCACCATGAAAGCACCTTCTCTGCCCAACACTGTTTCGACTTTTGATTATGTAGATCCATCAAGTGTGACCTTGATTTTCCTTTGCTCATTGGAAAGGTACTTGAAATGTAACGAGTCCTTAGTTTCTTATCCCATTGTTCATTATGTTTCAATTCTTTACCGTCCTAGTTCTATGTGTTATTTTGTCATGTTTACTTCCTCAACTCCATCTCTTCCTCGCATGTTGAAGCACTTGCTAACCCTCGGTGGAAGCATGCAATGGATGTAGAAATGTATATGCTAACCACTCAATGGACATGGGACTTAGTGGTGGATCTTCCTCCGAGTAAGGATATGGTTAGCTATCGTTGGGTCTACACCATCAAAAATCTTCCTAATGGCTCTATTGGACGGCTTAAGACTCCGCTGGTTCTCAAGGGGTACACCCCAATATTGATTATTTGGAGACCTTCTCCCATGTTGCTTTACTAAATTCTGTTTGTGCATTGATCTTATTCATAGCTAATTTTGATTGAACCTTATTTCGTATGGACATATGGAGGAAGAGGTATACATGGAACAACCTTGCGGGTATGTTGCTTAGTGGGAGGATGGAAAAGTATGTAGATTGCATAATGCCATTTATAATCTTAAGTAGTCTCCTCAAGCTTGGTTTGACAAATTTAGTGTTGTAGTCTCCTATTTGGCTTTATCCACTGCTACTCTAATCATTTGGTTTTTGTCTGCAAAAAGGAAATAGGTGTGGTACTTCTAGTAGTTTATGTTGATATTATCATCACTGGAAATAACCCAAATGAGATTGCGCATGTTAAACAATGGATTCAAGAAAATTTTCAAATCAAAGACTTAGGTATTCAATGTTACTTTCTTGGTATTAAGATTGTACGGTGTAGAAAAGGGTTGAATATGTCTCAACAAAAACATACATTGGATTTACCAAGTCAGACTGGTTCATTGGAAGCTAAATCAATTCACACTCCAATGGATCCCAGCGTGAAGTTGTCTAGGGATGCTGAACCGGACTTCAAAGACAAACGTTGATCTACATGACTATCACTCATGTGACATATCCTTTTCAGTGGGGGTTGTGAGTCAATTTATGGAAAATCCCAAACAACCATATTTGAATGTTGTACATAGGATTTTATAGTATCCCAAAGGTTCTTCCAGCAGAGATTTGATATATAAATATAAAAGAAATTGTGAGAATGCGGGATACTCTAATGTAGATTGGGCTAAATATATTGACCATCGAAGGTCTACAACTAGATATGGTACATTTGTGGGAGGTAATCTTGTTACCTGGCATCAAGGTCTTAAATTTCGATTTCGACTCAAATTTCGAAGCTCCAAAAGAACAAAAATTTCGCCAAAAATTTCGATTTCGATGTCAATTTCGATTTCGATTTGAAAAAATAATGGAAACTAGTAGTAAAGCATGGAATTCTTTGTGAAACTTTAGAAATGGTTAACAAATATAATAATATAGGTTTTAAGACTAATATATTACAAATTAAATACATCTATGTTTTGTATAGGGTGGAAAAGTTGTAAAATAGTATGTGTATCAAACATGTTTGTTAGATAATGTACATTAAACAAATTCAGTTAATGCAAATAAAATTCATAATTCATTTAAATATTATTTATTATACAAATATTGATAATTTAGACACGAATGGTTAAATAAAATATTACTATAAGTTCATTTTTTCATATAATTTTAAAAGCACTTGTGGTAACCTTTTTTTTCAATAAAATAAATTAAAAGAGAAATTTCACTTCACTCTTGAATCTCTCGCTTGAATTTCGATGAAATTTCATTGTGTAATTAAAATTTCGACAAATTTCTCTAAAATTTAGAGGTTTCGATAAATTTCGGATGATTCGTTGAGATTTCCATAGAAATTATGCAAGACGGAAATCTACTGCCATTTCGATTTCGAGGGTGATGGAAATCAGAAATTTCGACAATTTCGTGGAAATTTAAGACCATGCCTAGCATGGAAAGAAACAAACCACAGTAACAAGATCTCGCGCCATTTATATTGCTATGAGTGAGCATATATGGCTGAAGTCTCTTATGTCAAAGTTAAGATTATTTGTAACAAAGCCAATGGATAACTCTTTGACAGTTAAGCTGCCATTTATATTGCTAGCAGTCCTTAGTTTCATGAGAGGACAGAGCACATAGAAGTTGGCTATCATTTTGTGAAGGATGTTGTGTTGAAGGTCGTGAGGACTCCCTTTGTAAAACCTATGGATTAGCCAGGCCATGTTTTAGTGAAGCCCTTATTTAAGCCCACCTTGTCTAATGGTTGTTACAAGTTGGGGTTAAGTGATATTTACACACCTCCAACTTGAGGGGGAGTGTTAGAATAAAATCTGTAATTTTAGAAATTAGGTTGTGTAAATGGGGCTATTTTTGCCCTTAAGACTTTATTATTAATAATAATCTATAAGGCGAAAACCTAGAGCTATACATAGACTCCAGGAAACTGCTCTCAGCTTCCCTCTTTTTTCTCTTCACCACCTCTTCTCTCCCTTTCTGCTCTTCTTCTCTCTTCCATCTCTAACTGTACAACATTAAATTTTTCCTTTTAAAAAAAATAATATATAAAAGGGTTAACTTGGAGTTAATGTAAGGCTCTAGGAAACTATCGCTTCCTTCTTTCTCTTGCTCTCTTATTTTCTTCTTCTCTTCTTCCCTTGTTTTCTTCTTCTCTCCTCTAACTCTAACTTTACAATAGGTACCATCACCAAGCCCCAATCCCACTTCAGACTCGGTTTCCTAACTGCATCCCAACTAACATGATGATCCCTCTCATCATAATGCAAATCAAACAACAACAAAAAAAAAAATCTTTGTAAGGCTTTCTAAACCCACAATAGCACTCATAGGAACTCTAAAAGCAATAAAACTAAAGAGGAATATTAGCAATAGAAGCACAAATAAGAGATACAAAACTCCAAGAACAAGTAAGCCCTCTTCCACCCCTCAAATCTTCTCCCCGCACTCTTAACCACCAAATCCCAGAGGACAACAAAATTATGATTACTGATCATAGTAAGAAAAATACCACACAAAAGAAACACAACCAGCTAAAGCCTTTTAACACCTCCAAAACATCATAGTTCTACATTGATGTCATCCATATTGCTTTAACACAAGTTAATCTTCAATCTTGATATTTTCTCTCAAAATTTTTTGGTAAATTTAGACCCTTACATAATTTCTCAATGTTATATTTGAGAAAAAATATAGTATCATGAACAAACTGAAAGTTAGACACCTCAAACTAAGTGAGTTAAGAGGTCAAATCAAGAATTTGAAATCGCCCAAACAAATTAACATATCATTGGAAATCTGAGAAGACAAGTTTGTGCTAACAAAATCATATGGAAAACTATTCAAACAGAAAATTGAACATTGGCAATTTAATGCTTCTCAGTAGCCGTTGTGCGCCCATAAATCCTATCGTGCAGCCGCACTTGTAAAAAGGGTCTCTAAATAGAAGGGTCTGATCAAAGGAGAAGCTTGATCAAAAATACATACACTTGGGTAGATCATAACTCTAAAGCTTATTTTTGAATCCATAATGTGCTCTTCGTAATATCTTGTGGGAGACTCTGATAATCGCAGCTTCATTTGTAGAAATGAGGAATTCATGTAATGAGATGACAGCTCGAGATTTCTCTACTGAGTACAAGGAGTGTATCTTCGAAGTGGACAGAGGTCTAGCATGTGGTGGCATAAATTCTTAACGGTGTGTCAAGAGGGTGAGCAAGTTGGCTCAATGGACAATTGTCCTATGAGAGCAACTCTTGTGTAAAAACATTGATGATATAGTGGAAATCTCAAAGTAGTAGACTTGTAGAATTGACGTAGGTCAGAAGACTAAAGCACTATACATCTAACTGTCACTCTTACCTTGGTTTCTTTGTGCTATACTGTGCGAGATGATAGTGTGGGTGTGTGTGAACGATCTTACATGGTTTAGTCGTGTCCATATTTGTGATTGTTGCTTGCGGATAATACATGTGTGTTTGCCATAAATTGTGTCAAATTTATCTAATCAACTAATTTTTGAAATATCTAATTCACCCCGCCCCCCCCGCCCCCCCTTTTTTTTTTATTCTTGGCTGCCTACTAGGACCAATATTTGGTATCAAAGCAACGCTCTAGTACCTTAAAGTAGATCAAAGGCATCCATGGAAAGCGAAGTTCTTACTAGAAGATAGTCCACTAACCATACTTCGTCTATTGGACGAGCCAACCACAAGTTCTGAATCATGAGGATGAAACAAAAGAAATCCAAGATTGCCTGGACGGAGCTCACAACAATACAAATCTGCCAGAAAATTTGGCAAAAACACAGTAAGTATAAATATTTGCATTGAAATTACGCATACAAGTCTAATGGAGGAAGTTCAGTCAATTGAATCCTAAGAATTTAATCACTTGATAATATATCCTTAAGAGATATTGACTTAAAATATATCATTAAATCTAACAACCTAGTCTCCAGATTTGTTAGAGCACATGTAAAAGGAGTTTGTGAAGATAAGAATAATGCTTGATCATAGTTAAAGAGTTAATCGTGGACTTCACATGTTCTAAGTGTTTAAGGGATTCAAGATGAAGATAAGGAAAAAAATAATTCATACCTCTTTAGTGTGCCTAGGATAAAGATGCTAGTTTTTTCTAGCCCCGGACAAAATTGCTTCGTGAAGTTATATCCATAAGGTAGCCTATATGTTAGGTACTTCTGTGTTTTTAGAATGTTTAAATCATTATGAAACAGGGTGTTAAGTTAAATATGAGGTAAAGGAAATTCTTGAAAAAATTTGTTTCGGATTTTGATGAGTAGGGCAGAAATAAATTCAAGGGTATCAGCAAAAGAAACAACACATGAAAGCACAAACATATGGGTAGATCTACAAGCAGGTACATGGACAAACACAATCAGCAAATGGAGGAACATCCACTAACTCAAATATATTTGTTCCACAGAGCAAACAAAAGAACTTTCTCAGAGGTAACAAAAGAACTTTATCCTACCTTTAAGAAAATCCCTTCAAAAGAAGTTATAGAATGAGCTTAGATGATTGATCTCAAAGCTTGAATGAGCTTTTCATTGTTTAATTTGATTTGATTTGATTTTTTATTTTTTTTTGGGTCTAAGCTTGACAAAGATTTCTCAAAAGGAATGGAACTAATGAGCATCAACTCTTTAGTAAGCAATCTCAAAGGAAAGAATTGTTAATCTTGGACTATGGTTTCCAAAACATATAGAATTGCATAACAACATAATACTAAAGAGGAAACGTGTTACTAGATATAATTTTATAAGTTGAAATTTGGAGTAAAATAGAACACCTAATGCAGTGATAGGTCTCTTCCTCTGTTTATAATAAATGTCAACTACATCCTAATGACCAAAATACCCTTCTTAACTCTCACTTATTAACATAACATTAACACACCAACAATACAAAATGCTAACATAACCATTAACACTCCCCCTCAAGCTAGAGCATAGATATTATACGCTCAAATAAATTTAATAGAAGCACCCCTCAAAGCTTTGGTAACAAATTAGAAAGTTGCATATCACATTCCACATAAGTGTTGGCAATGAGCTTCTGGACAAGTTTTTCCCGAACAAAGTGACCATCAATCTCAATGTGTTTTGTTCGCTCATGGAAGATTGGTTTAAGGGAATATGAAGAGCAACTTGATTATCACACATCAACCCCAAAGACTAATAATGTGGAAAACCAATCCTTCCAACATATTTTTCAACCAAACAAGCTTGCACACTTGACCTAGCCTCTACAGCTCATTTCTTACTTTTCCAGGAAACCAAGTTACCACCAATAAAGATATAGTACCTAATTGTGGATCTTATGTGTAAAGAAAATTTGGCCAAATTTGCATCAGTATATCCCTAAATATAAGTGTAACCCTGATCCTAATAAAAGACACCACTACCAAGTGACCCTTGAGATACCTCAAAATGCAAATTACGACATCCCAATGACTAATTCTCGGAGTATTCAGAAATTGACTCACAACACTTGTTGCTAAACATATATTTGGCCAATTGATTGTGAGATAATTAAACTTTCCAACAAGACTTCGATATTGTTCTCGATTAGGCAACAAATCACCCATTTCCAGCACAAACTTCTTGTTAGGATCCACGGGTGTATTAATGGTTTGGATCCCAACAGCCAAGTCTTATCCAAAAGATCAAGAACATACTTCCTATATGACAACACAGTTCCCATATGTGATCTGGATACTTCTACACCCAAGAAGTATTTCAATGGACCCAAATCTTTGGTCTAAAATTCAGTCAATAGAAAATGTTTTAGGCTTTGAATACCTTGATCTTCACATGTAATGACAATATTGTCCACATAAACAATAAGAAGAATCCTACCCAATGAGGTATAACGATAAAACACAGAGTGATCCACCACACAATGTCAAAGGCCAAATTCAAGTAATACAATAGTGAATCAACCAAACCATGCTATAGAAGATTATTCTAAACCATATGAGACTTATTGATCCGACACACTAAACCTGACTCCTCCTGAGCAATAAACCCAAGTAGTAGCTCCATATTGACCTCCTCCTCAAGATCACCATGCAAAAAGGCATTCTTCACATCTAACTAATGCAAAGGCCAATGACAAGTGGTGCCTAAGAAGATGAACATATGTTCTGAGGTAAGTTAGGCAAGCAAGGAAAATATATCTGAATAATCCAAACTATACACCTTAGTATATCCCTTAGCAACAATATGTGCCTTTAGATGAGCCACAGAATCATTAAGGTTGGCTTTCACAGTATATACCGAATGACAACCAACCACAAATTTGTCGTAAGTAAGAAACAGCAATTCCCAAGTATCATTGTCCTATAATGAACTCATATTTTCAACCATTGCACTCCTCCATCCAAAGCAAGCAAAGTAGATTTAGGAACGACAACAGATGATAAATAAAAACGACATTGCCAGAAATTGGCAAGGTAATATTTCCATTTATTCATCAAAGTAGTAACAAAACAATAATAGGAGGTGACAAGACGTTATAGCAAACAAAGGTGGAGATGTGGTGTTGTGTACATGTTTGTTTACCTTTCAAAACAGCAACGAAAGGGTCAACATCGTAGGAAATATGATCATCAAATGAGAAAACCAAAGTCATGGCAGTAGAAGCTAAAAGGGACTCTCTTCCTTGGAGCCACCGTCCTGAATGCACCAACAAATTAGGATGATCCAGACAATGAGAAGGACTCAAACTACATGGAGACATAGGTGGATGACTAGGTAAGGGCAACAATCTAGAATTTGGAAGATTAGGAAGAGGAAGAGACTCATTGAGATCATAAGAACTTCTTGATTGATAGTACTATGGTGTAGACTCAAAGAAGGTAACAACAGCTAAGACACAAAAAGGACAAAAACAACGACATCCCTTTTGAGTGCATGAGTAGCCCAGAAAGACACATTTTATAGCGCAAGGACCAAAGGACAACATCCTATTGATAAAATAGCAAGCAATAGGCATCACTCTAAAGCACTTTAGGGACATGCATTTGATAAATTAAGGTGTGAGTGACTTCAAGGATAACTCCTCTTTGCAACCTCATTCTATTGCAAACTCATTCTGTCGAGGAGTGTGGACACAGGATAATGAAAAATGTCAAGCTAATTCATATTCGTAGTGAATTGAGTATTGAAATAATCATTAGATTTATCACTCCGAATTCTGAATTATTCTAACTGAAAACCAAATTATATATGAAATCACCTAGGAGGATCTTGGTTATCCTTGAATAATCATCTATAAAGGCTAGAAAGTATCAAAAACTCAACTTGCTCACAACTTGACTAGGACCCCAAACATTTGAATGGACTAACAAAAAAGGGCTTGCTGCCAGTTTATTGACTCAGGAAGCAGAAGGGACATGATGATGCTTTCCAAATTGACAAGACTAACAATCAAAACTAGACACTAGACTCGAATCAAGAACTAGTGGTTTCAACTTTTCTAATGAAATACGACCAAGGTGGCAATGGACTTGGAGAGGTGTAGCAGCAACAATGCAGGCAATAGAAGGAGATAACAGCTTAAAGTGATAAAATCCACCAGCTTCAAGTATGTTGCCACTTGTATTCCTCATCTTCATATCTTAAATGATCATAGAATCAAGGAAGAATGTTGTTGAACAATTCATGAATTTGGTAATCTTGCTAGGATATAAGATTGAAAGGAAACTTGGGAATCTACAAAACCATAGGATGAGAAATAGAGGAAGTAGTATTTACTGTCCCAATTCCCTTACCATCATTGGTGGATTTGTTAGCAAGAATAAAACTACGTAAGTTTTTTTAAGGTATTGGAGAGTAAAGAGAAATTAGCCATACCTGTGATATGATCAGTGGCTGCAGAATCTATAACCAAAGGACTAGGATGAGAAGTACTAGATGGAAAACAAGTTGTAGGTTTACACATTTGGACAAGGGATGCAATGGGAAGAGAAGCTTGTTGGGATGCTTCATACTATTGGAATTTGGAATACATCTCCTCTAACATAGATATAGTACGCTGCTCCCCATTTGGCCTCGAAGGTGTAGTGGCGTCTATGGTGGCTGCATTGGCAACACAAGAAGTTTTACTGCAAAGATCCCAACACTACTCAATAGTATGACCTCCTCATCCATAATGAAACACACCTATAAGGAGTGCCTCTACCACGTCCAACTCTACCCCCACGATCACTTTAACCACCTCGATAACTTCTAAACCTACTTGGTTGAAAACTAGAATAACCATGTGTGGCAAATGCTGTCCTCTCAGAGCTAAATGCAAGAGCAGGAGAATGCGTGCTGAAGAAAGCGCAAAGGGTGCGAGAATAAACATCTTCAAATGATGGCAACTCAACACTACTAAGTATCTGGGACCAAACTACCTCTCAGGTTTCAAACCTACTAGAACCCAAAGAAGCATCATTTGCTCCCTTTGCTTCTACATCTCACAAACATTGGCGGTTATAGTTTGCATGATATTAAGCTCCTTATGAGTATGCTTCATCTCTCCAAAATACTCCGCAACGTCCCTATCTCCCTGTGGTAATAGAAAGTACTCCTACGATAAATCATACATAGGTGTAGTGTTACTAGAGTATAGAAGCTCGACATAATCCTTGCATGTATCTAGATGCATGCACATCCATGCAATCAAGGCTTCCAACAAGTTCCACAAGAGGAAAGATATGAAGGCATCTTCCTTAGTCCACACTTCTTTTCTCTTCTCATCAGAAGGACCAGATTGGAACAAGTGGTTAGATTTTCCTAATCCTCCTAAATAAACCTTAAAAACTTTAGACCACTAAACATAATTCTATCCACCCAACTTTTTAGTTGTTATCTGTGGCAACGATGAAGGAAACATGTTTTTGGGATTTTGACTCCATCCCAACACTCACAAACCAGACAACTATCAAACAACAAGAATAATCAAACTAACCGAGGCAATGATGAACAAGGTGAACTACCAAAAAAACCACATACAAGGTGAACCACCAACAAACTGATATAACACTGCCACAGCCTCACAAATCAACTTATGAACACTACCAATGCTCTAAGAGACCCACAAATGGCCTTTAATAACACAAACAACAACTAACGGATTACCACGAGCGCATGGTTGAAAAAATTGGATCTTTGAGCAAAAAACATGCCCAATAGCTTGATAATATGGTATATGGAAGGAATCAGAGCACCCTAGAGAAAAAAATAAAAAAAAATGAGTTCCAATAGTTGTCCAACATGTGGGGGCGCGTAGAGAGGGTTCTAACGGCGGAATTTTGGAGAGCTATAGTTCAAAGGGTTTTGTTTATGGTTATATGGTTGGTTATGTGAAATATTGAAGGGTTGTAGTGCTTTTGAGAAGGGCAACAACAACAGAGTGTTTTCCGACAGCAGCTGAGTTTGCTTTGGTTATAGGGTTTAGGTTGGATCTTGCTGTGATACCAGTTTGAGATTTTTTTTATTAAATGAATGACCTACAACTATGACAGGTCCCTCCCTCTATTTAATACATATTAAATATATTCTAATGACCATAATACCCTTACTAACTCTCACTAATTAACACTAACACACTAATAATATTAAAAGATTAAAATAACCATTAACATATACAATGAACATAATCTTGTAGCCATGAGGTTCAAGAAGACTAAATCTGGTTGGGTTAGGAAGAAGGACAAGACAAAAACTCATTCTCTACCCTCTAAACCTACTCCATTCATTTCTACCAAACCTACACTAGCCATCCAACCACACAGATATGCTCACATCAAGAAAAACCAATGCAAGCAATATATGATGGACAAAAAGTTGGTTTCACTAACTAAGCGAGCTGGTCAGTTAGAAGCAAAATTTTCAAGAAATACTGAGCTCTCAGAGCAAATTTTGATGTTTGTTAAAACCGCCACCTCTATCTACCAAAACTTGACTTGGATTAATAGCAACAGATAATGATGGTATGCAAAAACTTTCTATGATTATGCAATAAGATTGGACTCCCTATTTACTTTTCAATTGATGGAATGCTAATATATCCCCTACTATTAGGAACATACATACTAAATGATTGGTGCTATGAATAATATATATGATATTATACTAAGATGACAAATGTTAATACATGACAAACAAGGTTTTGTATGCACAAAGTAAGGGGGAGCTCCTTATATACATTGAGCATAATGGCAAAAATTAGGTGGGAGCTTGCGGTCCATCATAACATATATTGAAAATGCATAAATTCAAAAGCTTTGTCATCATCAATAAGGGGGAGAATGTTGGAAATAGTATTTTTTATAAGTGACAAAACATTGTTTTGTTGTGTGAAGAATAAATGGTTAACTATATATACACACATAAGGATTAACAATTGCAGTAGTTGCATACATAGATGTATGGCAAGTACACATACAGATGCACCAATAGATGTTGTGGTGGGTACAATAGAGGCATATACATTATACCCATGCATTGATAGATGTGGTTTCAAAAAGATGGCAGAATCAAAAGCATTCACTATTATTAAGAGAATCAAGTAGTTCATACCATGATTATTTTCAAGCTTTGAGAAAATTCTTGGCTAACAGTTTATTTGGCAAATCATTAGAATTTCAAATTAACATCTCAATGGAAATCTAAGAAGACAAGTTTGTGCTAACAGAATCATACGGAAGACCATTCAAACAAAAAATTGATCACAGGCCATTCAATGCTTCTTAGTTGTCGTTGTCCGTCCATAAATCCTTATCGACCTTGCAAAAGGGATCTATAATAGATGATCAAAGGAGAAGCTTGATCGAAAATACATACTTCTAGATAGATTATAACTCTAATTGTATTTTTGAATCCATAATGTGCCCTTTTGTAATATCTTGTGGGAGACTATGATAATCGTAACTCCATTTGTAGAAATGAGGAATTCAAGTAATGAATTGAGACTTAGATATTTCTCTATTGAGCATAGGGCGTGTATCTCCAAAGTCGACTAAGGTTCGAGGTGTGGTGGCACAAATTCTTGATGGTGTGTGTCAAGAGGGTGACCAAGTTGGCTCGAGGGACAGTTGTCCTATGAGAGTGACTCTCTAACGTAAAAACGCCACCAATATAGTGGGAAGCTTGAGTTAGTAGACTTGCAAAGTGGGTGTAGGTCAGAAGACCAACCCAATATACATCTAGTGTCACTCTTACCTTGATTTATTTGCGATATATTGTGCGAGGTGATAGTGTGGGTGTGTGTGAATGATCTTACATGGTTTAGTTGTGTACATATTTGCCATAGTTTCTTTTGCATAATACATGTGTGTCTACTATAAATTGTGTCAAATTTATCTAATCAACTAATTTTTGAAACACCTAATTCAACCCCCCCCCCCCCCGGCCCAAAGTCTTGTGTGCCTAGTGAGACCAACAATCCCCATCCATCTCAAACACAACCCCGTTATCAGCTTTATTATCAAAAGGTCTCTATAATCAAAAATCCTTGTCCACTTCAAGAGGACTCCAATCAGCTCCCTTTATCATCCATCTACTCTCAAAGTCCTTGGTAAACAAATTCCTCTAAGGTTTGTTATCACATCGTCGATTTGATTGTGATACTTTGCAAAAGAACTTAAATCAAACTCAGCCACCCTATTAAACAATCTAGAATTACAGTCCCTCCCCTTCACCCATATGGCCATATTATCCTCAACTTCATTCAATAATATCCTCCGTCAAAAGAAGCGCCTTCAAATCATCACTAAGATGAACTCTTCTAGCCCTATCCTTCTCTCCCATCAATATTAGAAAGTTTCATTTTTCTCTCTTTATGTTGCTAAAAATCACTTCGCTCCATCATTTCACTTAGTTTTTTACAAGCTACAATTTTTTTTCATTATTTAAAACCTACCCAACCCTAAAATTCACCACTACCCCACCAAGTCTTGACACACTCCCGAAAAGAAAGGAGTGCTAAGCGTATATTCTCAAACATGAATAAACTAGTAGCACACAGAACGAGGTTCAAACCTAAAAGCACCAAACAATGCTCAAAAATAGCTTTAACTAAAACCTCTTGACATGTAACATGTCATCACAGCCACTAGTAAACAAAACTCAATCGAGGAGAGGAAACATGTGACTCTCCTCAAACCACCCAAATGAATGAAAATTAGCAAGGGCAACATCCCTAAGGCCACAATCTTGAATAAAAAATCAAACATCCTTATACATGTTTGAGAAAATAGATGGGAGAAAGATAGGCTTAAGTCGAGGAAGTGGAACGTGACATCAAGAGAGTGATAAGTGTGTCGACCAACATGATCCTAACAGCGATATCCCTTAGACATAGAGGAAAACCCTAGAAAAATGCACTGGATGGCCTTATCATCAAGCTTGGTCTGAGAAGGACTCCGATCATGAACAAAGCAAGCGCATCCAAACACTCTAGGAGGAAGGGAGAAAAGGGACCTGTCAGGATGCAGAAGATTAAGTGGAGCAGAATTCCGCAATGCATGACTCAGGGTACAGTTGAGAAGATAGGCTGCAGTAAGAATGACATGAAGCCAATAAGACTTGGGGACTTGCATTCCCCGAAGAAGATAACGAACAATAGACACGATGTGGTGATTTTTGCGTTCACCCACACCATTCTGTTCAAGAGTGTAGGCACAAGTCAGCTATTGGAGAATACCGTGTTGACACAACTCAGCACGAAACTCATTAATGAGGTACTCACAGTGATTATCAGACCTCAAGATACAAACCACGGTATTGTATTGAGTCTTAACCATTCGCAAGAAAGCCGTAAAATGAGTGCAAATTTCGGATTTATTTTTCATGAGGTAAACACAGGTACAATGGGAGTAATCGTCAATAAAGGTGACATAATATCGATGCTGAGTGAGTGAGGAGACAGGGGAGGGACCCCAGAAATCACTATGAACAATATCAAAAGTTGCAAGAGAACGGTGCATACGAGACAGATAAGATGAAGGAACATGCTTACATAATTCGCAAGTAGCACACTGAAAATTAAAATTCTTGCAAGCTTTATTAAATTATGGAAACAACCAACACAAATATTTAAAATTTGCATGTCCCAAACGAGCATGCCACAAATCCAAGGTTTTTAAAGAGAAAACAACGGAAACATCATAAGGCAAAACAGATACCTAAAAGCCAAAAGAGGATGCAGGACAGGAAGGCGGATCGCCAAAGTAGTAGAGCCTATCCCTTTCAAAGCCCCTGCCAAAAATCATCCTCGAACTCAGATCCTGCAAGTAACAAAAGTTGGGCAAGAAAACCACAGCACAGTTATATTGCTTGGCAATACGGCTAACAGATTAGAAGTTATAGGAAAATTGTGGAACATAATAAACAAGGAATAAAAATAAAGTTAAGGATAAACAGGCAGTGCCTTGGGTATGAATGGAACGAGAGGTATCATCGGCATGCGGACAGTACGAACCAACGAAAGGACAAGGATGTAATCAGAGATGCCTCACCAGTCAAAGGGTTGTTCGCCCCTGAGTCCAATATCCAAACGGGTGTGCCACCGGGCATGCTAGACATACTTAAAAGGGTTGTAGGGTTACCTGCAGCAAAGGTGGCTGTAGAGGAGGATGCAGTCAGTGCAACAAAAGCAAGGAGCCTAATCTGAGACTGAAGCTGAGTAAGCTGAGCCTGGAGCTGAGAGAAATCTGAAGCAGCAACAGGTGCAGGAGTAAGAGAAGCCGGAGGTGCAGGAAGAGATTCTACAACAACTCCAATGTTAGAAGGTCCTCGACCTTTGCCACGGCAACGACCATGAGGGGCCTGTTTGGAGTAATGCTCCTGCAGCTCAGGGTGGAGAATGAAGCAACGCTTAATGGTATGACTATTCTATTGGCAGTGTTGGCAAAATCGAGTCTTGCGGTCAACAGACCTAGCACCAGTAGGGAATACAAGGGCAACCTGCTCAGGCACGCTAGATGAAGCAAATCCAAGGAAAAGATGTCATCGCCGATCATCACCATCAATCATTGCAAATGCCTCGTACAAAGAGGGCACCGGAGACGTGTTCAAAATCTAAGTCCAAAGGGATTCGAACTCAGGTTTTAAACACATCAGAAACTGATAGGTATGCCGACGATCCTGGCACTTTGCCTCAATTAGTTGCTGCCTCGGTAGGAAACTCAGAAAGAGGCTCATACTGGGCAAGCTCCTCCCACTAAGACTGGAGATAGCCGAAGAAATCAGTCATAGATAAACCCAAAAAGCCTGGATCGCTTGAAAAGCCGCCGGAGTCGCCGGGAAAATCATCAGAAAAGGTAGACGAAGTTGCCGGAGTCGCGCGGGAAAGTCGTCGGAAAAAGGTAGCCGTAGTTGCCAGAGTCACCGAAAAGTTGCCAAAATCACCAGAAAAGCCGTTGTAAGGTACCGGGAAAATAGTAGACTGAGTTTTCTGATGTACAAGATCCACTAAAAGTGGGAAGTATAGAGCATAGGACTCAACCTACTACCAATAAAGCTTTTTGATGCACAAGCTCCACATACGTGGCGAGTGCAGAGCATACAACTTAATTGAGAACTTGGACCTTAAACAAGGAACCCAACCTTCCTCTGATACCAAGAAGAAAGTAAAAGAGAGAGAACTATACAAAAGGAAGTGAATTTTACTTGGTGTACTTAGCTTACAACTTTGAGATGTATATATAGCTATACAAGAGAGTGAGGTTATCCTAACATTCCGATGTGGGATTAAAAAACTATACACTATGTTCAATACAATCCAAAAAAAAAAGGACGGAAAGTAAGTAAGTATTTAAAAAATAGAAAGAGAGATGTATTGGCTCAAAAGTCCTCAAGGTCTGAAGTATCATCACATCAAACTCATTTATCTACTTGGAGAAGGCAGCGCTGCAACACGTACAAAAAAATAGTGGAATCGTGGAGTGTTGATCCTTATGCATAAACCAGGTGTGATGTACTAAACCTCAAAAGCACAATTCTGGCTATGGATTTATAGTCCGAGGAAGCAAAGATTTTCTCCTTTTCTAGGAAAGTGCTCTTTTCCTCTACTTTTTTAGGGAGAGGCAATATAGTCCATCCTAGGTTCCAACCATGGTCTTAAATTTCCACAAATTTGCCAAAATTTCTGTAAAAAATTTCCGCTTTCCATGACAAGGGCTTTTGAAATATGAAAAATTAAACTTAGATATTAGCAACAACATTTAATCTAACCATTCATGTCTAAATTATCTTTATTTGTATAATAAATAATATTTAATTGATTTATGAATTTCATTTATTCGAAATATGTTTAATACATATATTATATTATGAATATGTTTGATACGCACATTATATTACAACTATTGCACCTTATACACTGCATCTTTAATTTATAGTATATATTAGTCCTAAAAATTTACGTTATTATGTCTATTGATCATTTCTAAAATTTCATAGAAGAATTCCACATTTTACTTTTAATTTCCATTTTTTTTCAAATGGAAATCAAAATTGACATGGAAATTGAATTTTCCATCAAAATTTCAGTAATTTTTAACTTTGAAATTTTAGTCAAAATCAAAATTTAAGACCTTGGTTCCAACATACCTGCATGATAGAATGGTAGTTAATAGGAGTCTTTATGGAAGCAAGAAATCTAGAAGACCTTCACTTATGGGACTGAGCCCACAAGAAAGGGTGGATTCCTTGATGAACTCTTGGTATTTGGTAAGGGACCACTCCTTGATGGGCAGCCAAGCTGCTGTTGAGTAGCTACTGCAGTTTACGCAGAAATGAGAGAAGGGAGCAGGTGCGTCTGTTGGGCTATAGGGAGAGGAGAATTAGATGGGTAGAGTTATAAATAGAGTATTAAAAAAAGCACCACACAATCACCTTGGAGAGGAGTGGAGCAAGGTAAGGGTCCTTAAGAGACTTGTCTCTTTAGAAGTAAAGAAGAACCTGCTTTTCCATCCATGGATAGAGGAAGACTTGAGAAGAACTTGCGTCCAAGACTGCAAGTGAAGTACCACACATCACCATCACAAGGGTGCTTCCTCATTTAAAGCAAGCTCTGAAGATTTTGTGGGATGATTGGTGGCCATGTTATAAAACGAGTCAAGCAAAGCATTAAGGATTAGCCAAGGAAATTTGGGCAAGCTAGACTAGGACAGGTTGTAGAACCAGGGTGTCCTAGAAGAAGGGGTGAAAGGGAAACTGAGAACTGAAAGGCATGTTTCACCCTCTTGAGGCTAGGGTGGAATACTGCATAGGTTGATTAAGGGGGGGATGCAATATGTAGTGTGTAAGTGGACCAAGTCCTCCCAACTTAGGGAGCATGCCTCATCCACTGCACCAACAAGGAAGGAGGTATGCAAGTGTACAGGATCCATGATATCAAAATGAAAAGGGTGTGATGAGAACAGAAAAGACCTTATGGAACCTACAAAAAAAAAATAGATCAATGAGATTGTGCTATAGGGAAATGCAGATTTGTTTGAGAAATGAATGCATATTTGAAGAATGATCAAAGGAGCATTCACATATACAAAAACATTCAAAGGATGTTCAAGAAACAATTGAACTCTATTCAAAATTGACACCTGAGCTCTGCTCAAAAATGACAATTAAGCTTTGCTCAAAATGAACAATCAAACTCTACTTAGATTTGAGAGCTGAGCTTGGCTCGATATTGATAGCTGAGCTCTACACAGAATACACAAATGAGCCCCGCTCAGAATAAACAACTGAGCTTTGCTTGGAATTGATTATCAACCTCCTACACGAATTGAACAACCAAGGTCTGTTTATCTCAATTAGAAAGGTTGAGGTTTGCTTGGCTCACTTGAGAAGTCTGTGACCCTCAGCTCGGCTTAAAAAGCCAAGGATTGCCCGACTTGGTTGGAGAGGCGAGTTCACCTCGATTTTGCTTGGCTCGATTGGAGGGACAAGGTAAGCTCGGTAGAGAGGCCAAGAAATTTAATTCTCTGGTGTAAAATACTCCTAAGCATTAAAGGGACCTCTAAAGCTTAGGAGCGGGGGCCTCTAATGGGGATAAAATAATGTGTGTATAAAGACTTGGTCAAGGAAGATCAGAGGTTACTTTTGCATAAAGATGTATCCTAAATGATAATTATGGAGGGAATGAAGAGGTGTAACCACTAATTTCGGAGGGAAGTGAAGAGGTATAATCCTTGAAATTAAACACCCATAACCTCCTCCAGCCTTAAAGGCACGGGGCATTAAACATGGGGTATCTCAACTATAGAAGAATGTCCCTGAGGGAGGTAAGACCCACTGAACTGATTCTTCCCGTTGCCCTTCCTTTGTTATCTCTTCCATCCCTGACTTTAGCATCTAAGCGATTTCCTGGAGTACAACCTGGGTCCTTCAAGCTTCTTTCATTTTTCTGCAGGTGATCGAGATACACAATTGTGAATTGGTCCAGTGGATTTTAGCGACAACAACAACAATGAAGAAAAAGAAGATATAGCAACTGCCTTTACTGTCACTGAAGACTAATGCCTAAACAGTGCATGATGTCATGAACTATATAAGGGCTTGCAAGATAAATCCTTCTAGGCTTTTGATTATGATCCACCAACTACTAACAAGAACATCCTGAAAGCAGTTGCAGCTAGCTCCTCGCCCATAATTCATGAGATGGCTTGTACTGCTCTTTGGAAGCTTCCAAACTAAAATAGCTTTAATGACAAAATTCCCTGGTGGATGCTGTATACAGCTCTTTCCCATGCCAGCAAGTCTTTTTATGAATCAAAAAAATACCCAAGATATTAAATGTCAAAGACATTCAAACAATAGAAAGACTTTACATCTCTTCACCCAAATAGGCCAAGTGTTACAGTTTCACGAAAGATAGGCTCAGAGAAACAAATTCAACACAAAAATGAGCACATTACTGAATCATAGTCAATGACCATAATTACCAATACTGGAATAAGGATTTACATCTCATGGAACACTATCTTGAGGGGTCAAATATTCATCTATCCAATCCGCTGAATGCCAAACTTTCATCGAATGTCAAAAATATCTCTACCTACCAACAAGTAATTGTTGATGTGCAAAGTAAGAATTATATTTCCTAGATCACAGTAACAAACAATATACCTACGGATTAACCACAAAGATAGCTGTCAAAGCATTCAAAAGAACAAATAACAACTAAACTAAGGCAGCAAAGACCATCTCAAGATGCACATATTATTAATGAAAGCCTTCAACTAGGAGAGCAAGTCTGCTATTAGAATAAGTTTACGCCTAATTGATTTAACCTTCCATCTGATAATCTGATTAATAATCTCTGGTTCACAAACAGCTTTTGCATCCTCAATGGTGCATCCTTCATCTAACTTCTGTAGGGCTATACGAACAGCCTGCAAGTGAATTTTTAAGCATGTGCATGCACGTAAATACATACAAGAAATTAGAAAATTTTCAAATTTTCAAATTCCAACTGGAGGCTGCAAAATTTCCACTTGCAGTAAGATTTACCTTCACAGAACCTTCCACCTTCCCTTGTGTTATGATCCTGTCCAATACATGTTTGGGGGAGCATTCGTGTGTCAAAGGTAGTTTCTGATTTTTCATGAATTCTTCAACATTAAATGAAGAAGATGATTTTTCCATTAAAGCCAGAATTCTGCATATAAGATATACGATTCAGATCTGACAAACAAGCCAGACAAGTAACCTGTAAAACCTTTCTATATTGAAAAATCACCAAGGCAATTACTATAAGAACGTGAACAAGAAAATTACCGTTTTTCCATTTCATGATCAGCTAAAGGCCGTGAACTGCTTCCCTCCTTCGTTACAGGCTTAGCTGATACAACATTCCCAAGCCTACTGCTGGAAATATCCTGTTGCCTTGGCTTAACTGGTGATGACCCTGACTCTGGCAATAGATTTAATTTATTGCATCTCAAGGATAGCTTGCTTTTGTCCACAGCCGAGGACTTGTTCAATGTCCCTGAGACAAACTTAACATTGTCTTTCAAAAACGTTCTACTTACACCAGTAATTTTTGGTTTTTTTGATGAAGTGGGCACTTGTCTGGGAGACTTTTTCTCAGAATTTTCAATATAATCACCATATTTAACAGCTGTATACACCCTGCCCAACTGTTCTGATCTCTTTCCTATACTTCTCTGAG
The DNA here is from genome assembly GCF_029873635.1 of Malania oleifera. Lineage (NCBI taxonomy): Eukaryota > Viridiplantae > Streptophyta > Magnoliopsida > Santalales > Ximeniaceae > Malania > Malania oleifera. The sequence goes on along the minus strand of NC_080418.1, from coordinate 104,275,970 downwards.
CACAAATATTTTCAGCAACCAAACTTTCCTTCTCCATAACCATATCATTGCCCAACAGTAGTCCTAGACTGTGCCACCTCTTTTTTCCTTCAGCATCAGGAAATATAATGTGGTTTCTGAGAGGAGTCCCAAGTTTTTCAACAATCACATGATCCCTGTTCAACATCATTGACAATGAGATAATGTATGCAACAAATGATACTTAACTGTTAAGGATAAATATTTAAAAGGAAATACCAAAAGAAGGCACTCAAATGAAAACTTACATGCAATATATCAAGATACGTTTCTGCAGTAGACCTTCCCAAGCCCTTTGCATTATATTTTCACCAGTATTACGTTCAAAAGCAATCTCCCTATCAAAAGAAACTAAATCTTCAGAATTTCTGAATCAAAACTAATTTGTATTATCTCAGAGCAATGTTTTCCCTTGATTATATTGAAAAGGAACATATACTGCAACCAAAAAAAATGAGGGAATTACCGTGGCAAGCATTTTCGATGGTATGCTTTTGGACAGCGTCTACAGACTGCAAACTGCAAGTCATGCATATTTTTATTTTCAACTTCTCTACAAACAAAACATTGATGGGCAGGGCATGTAAAAGATTCCCCTGCAGCAATTTTCTTCTTAAGTCTTGCTGCTTGAATTTGATCCCCTGGATGAAGCAGCTTCGCAATGCACTCTGGATGATAGAAATGAATACAAGTTGCAGAAGCACAAGAGAAGACCTTGAAGCAAGAAGCAAATAAAGTGTGAGCTGTAGATCTATGCTCAAATATAATCCATACGAGAAAGTATTTAAAATTTGTTAGAAGAGAATAGGTTATTACAGTAATTAGGTTGTGTGAGAGGGGGTATTTTCATCCTTAAAGACTTTTATTATTATTAATATATATAATAAGGTAGACCTGGAGCTGTACGTAAGACTCCAGGAAGACTGCCACTCAGTTCTTTCCTCTCTTTTTCTCTTCTTCTACTCTTCACTTCTCTCCTTTGCTTCTCTCTTCAATCTCTAAATTTACAACACAGTATCAAAGCATTGATCTCCTTCAAATCTAATTTACCTGAATTGGTTTCGATATCTATTTTCTTTTCTTTTTTTCCCTTATCCTCCCCTAATCAGTCCTCAAATCTGATTTTCTGGTTGGTTTGAGAGTTGTTTAAGGACACCCTCCCTATGGTATTGTGCAGCATCCTTGACAGGAAGCTGCTTGTTTTCATGGTGATTTGCTGATTTTACTCAGTTATACTTTGTTTCTTGTATGCTGCTGCCACTGCTGTTCCTCTGTCACTCTGTTTGTGGTTTGCTGATGATGCTGGTTTGATGACGTATCTTCGTGATTGATTCTTGCAATTTTGTACCGATTGCTGATTGGTTTTCGATTGGTGTCCAGATATTTATTTCCTGTTCTTCTCTGCATACGTTTCCACTTTCTGCCAGCCATACTGCCTGGAGCTGTTGCTAGGCTGTTTATTAAATGCCTGTCGTACTTTGCTGTGATCTGCCCTGTTCTTGGTGGCTAATTAATTCCTCCTAGGATATTGTAAGCTCACTTCTGTAGTCATAGCTGCCTCTTGAAGTTTTGGATCTTCTGGATTTTTAAAGTTTGAAGTGTTGTAAGTTCTGGTTTTGTTTGAAATCTTGAAAGTTCTGTTTGAGTTAGTTGTTGTTTTTTTGTCCCACATTGGTAGAATACTTCCACCTTAGTATAAAAGGTGGTTTTGAATTTTTTATATTATATGTCCCACATTGGAGAGAAGTGTTTTTTAGACTTGAGGTTGAAGCTATATAAAGAGCTCAACTCTTCATTTGTAAAACACACCTCCAAGTTGTACTTTGTCAAAAAGTAGTGGATTGATCATCAGCGCCCGAGGACGTAGGTAATTCTATACCGAACCTCGTAAATTTCTTGTCTTCTTCCTTTTATTGTTTTATTATTAGTTTCTGCATTACTTTAATTTTCTTTTATATTCAATAGCAATAGTTGTAGTATTGGTGTTTGGCATAAGTGGGGTTCCCAGTACAACAATTGGTATCAGAGCTAGGTTGAATAGTGTTGATACGGAGGTGTTCCTCTGTTAGGATCCTTGATTTCACGTTTGATGCCTAAGAAAGACCTTGTCTAAGCGAGTGCTCAGAGACCATTGCGGCTCAGTCGCTCCCTGGAGGTCGGCCTGGTCAAAGTGGAATTTCATAAGATAAAACAGAGTAAACACAGTTGGTACGTACTATTCATCCTAGGCCTTTTGCTTTGTTGGTTGCTATTGAATATATAGAAGATGGTAGAAACTAGTGCAACAGTAGAAGAAATTATGACCACACGAACTCCAACCCCTTTAGCTTCAACATCATCATCGAAGATGTTAGCTAATGCTCGGTTTGAGGTGGAGAAATTTGATGGTACCAATAATTTTGGTATGTGGCAATGTGAGGTGATGGACATCTTGTATCAACAAGAACTAGATATTGCTTTGGATGATAAACCGGTAGATATGGGTGACAAAGATTGGGAAAAGATCAATCGTCAGGCATGTGGTACGATTCGTCTGTGTCTCGCCAAAAATCAGAAATATTGTGTTATGAGGGAGACATCTGCAAAGAAATTGTGGAAGACATTGGAAGATACATTTATGACCAAGAGTCCGGAAAATTGGCTCTATTTGAAAAAGAAATTGTTTCGCTTCCAATATCAACCAGGTATTTCGATTAATGACCAAATAAATGCTTTCAATAAAATTTTGGCCGATTTGTTAAATTTGGATGAAAAGGTGAAAGATGAGGATAAAGCCATATTGTTACTGAATTCTCTCCCTGATGAGTATGAACATTTGACCACCACTTTATTGTATGGGAAAGATAAAGTTACTTATGATGTTGTTTGTACTGCATTGATTAGTACTGAATGCAGAAAGAAGGATCAGAGGGTCCATAAGGAAACAGCAGAAGCACTAACAATAAGGGGACGTTCTCAAAGTCATATGCCTGGAAGGAAGAGTAAATCTCATGGGAGGAGTAAATCTCGTGGGAGAACTGCTAAAGATGAATGCGCGTGAGAGAGGGCATTGGAAGAAAGATTGCCCTAAATTACAGCAGAAGAATAAGGGCAAAACACATTCTAATGCCAATATAGCCAATGATGATGGAAGTGAGTCAGATTTTTCTCTTGTTGGAACATCTTCGCCACATTATATTGGTGAGTGGATTTTGGATTCTGGTTGTTCCTATCACATGTGTCCCAATAGGGAATGGTTTTCTAATTTTGAAGAATTAGATGGTGGGGTTGTTTTTATGGGAAATGATAATACTTGTAAAACAACTAGAATAGGATCAATACAGTTGAAATGTCAAGATGGAACTATTAAGACCTTGACTGATGTTAGGTATGTTCCAAGCCTAAAGAAGAATCTGATTTCATTGGGTGCCTTAGAATCTAAAGGGTTCACTATCACTTTGAAAGATGGAAACTTAAAGATTAAATCAGGTGCGCTGGTGGTGATGAAAGGAATAAGGAAAAATAACTTGTATTATTTACATGGTAGTACAGTTATTGGCTCAGCAGCTGTTGTTTCTGAGAAAGATGCAGGTTCAGATACAACCAAGTTATGGCATATGCGATTAGCACATGCAGGAGAAAAATCTTTGCAACAATTAGCTAAGCGAGGTTTGTTAAAAGGTGCAAAGGTGTGCAAACTTGAATTTTGTGAGCATTGCATTTTGGGAAAACAAACTAGAGTGAAATTTGGCACAGCAATCCACCAGACTGAAGGTATTTTAGACTACATCCATACAGATGTATGGGGGCCCACAAAAACGGCTTCGTTGGGTGGTATGCATTATTTTGTCACTTTTGTTGATGATTTTTCTAGAAGAGTTTGGGTGTATTCTATGAAGCATAAAAATGAAGTGTGTGATATTTTCCTTAAGTGGAAAAAATTAGTTGAAACTCAAACTAGAAAAAAGATTAAACGGCTAAGATCAGATAATGGTGGTGAATACACAAGTGACCCATTTATGAAAGTATGTCAGGATGAAGGTATTCCTCGACACTTCACAGTTCGAAATACACCACAACAGAATGGGGTGGCAGAGCGCATGAATCAGACTTTGCTGGAGAAAGTTCGATGTATGTTGTCTAATGCTGGGTTAGACAAAAGTTTTTGGGCTAAGGCTGTAAGATATGCGTGTCATCTCATCAATTGTCTACCATCATCTGCAATAGGGGGAAAAACACCCTATGAGGTATGGTCTGGAAAGCCTGCTAGTGATTATGATTCTTTACATGTATTTGGTACTATGGCTTATTATCATGTTAAAGAATCTAAGTTGGATCCAAGAGCCAAGAAAGCAATATTCTTGGGGATAAGTGCAGGAGTCAAAGGATACTGCCTTAGGTGTCTAGAGACGAAAAAAATGATTTTAAGTAGAGATGTAACTTTTGACGAACTTGCGATGATGAAGAAAACAATACGCAAGGAGTCACGAGTTGAAGAGAAGACCAGTGGTACTCAACAACAAGTGGAGGTTGAGACAATTTTGGGAAACCCAGTGAGAAATGAGACTACACAAGGTAACTCTCCAGTTACGGTGGGGAATAGTGTACAAGAAGAGGATATTTCAATTCGAGAATCTTCACAGCAACAAGAATCAATTGTTTCTCAAAGGCCAAGACGAGAAATTCGAAAACCTGCTCGGTATACTGATATGGTGGCCTATGCACTTCCAGTTGTTGATGATAATGTTCCTTACACTTTCAATGAAGCAATGAGGAACTCTGAATCAGACAAGTGGAAAAGAGCAATGGGTGAAGAAATGCAGTCTCTTCATCAGAATCAGACTTGGGAGCTAGCCCAGCTGCCCAAGGGTAAGAAAACAATTGGTTGTAAATGGGTTTATGTAAAGAAAGAAGGATTTCCAGATGCAAATAATGTTCGCTTCAAAGCTAGATTGGTAGCTAAGGGCTACGCACAGAAGGAAGGCATTGATTATAATGAGGTATTTTCTCCAGTTGTTAAACATTCTTCCATTCGAATTTTGTTGGCTTTGGTAGCACAATTTGATCTAGAACTAGTTCAACTCGATGTAAAAACTGCATTTTTACATGGTGATTTGGAAGAGGAAATCTATATGACTCAGCCAAATGGATTTCAGGTTGCTAGAAAAGAAAATTGGGTATGTAAACTGGGTAAATCGTTGTATGGTTTAAAACAGTCTCTAAGACAGTGGTACAAACGATTTCATCAGTTTATGATGGGTCAGAAGTACATAAGAAATAAACATGATCATTGTGTTTATTTTCGCAGACTACAAAATGGATCTTTTATATATTTACTCTTGTATGTTGATGATATGTTGATAGCTTCAAAGAATAAGGAAGAAATCAACAAGTTGAAAAGTCAGTTAGATGAAGAAATGCAGTCTCTTCATCAGAATCAGACTTGGGAGCTAGCCCAGCTGCCCAAGGGTAAGAAAACAATTGGTTGTAAATGGGTTTATGTAAAGAAAGAAGGATTTCCAGATGCAAATAATGTTCGCTTCAAAGATAGATTGGTAGCTAAGGGCTACGCACAGAAGGAAGGCATTGATTATAATGAGGTATTTTCTCCAGTTGTTAAAACATTCTTCCATTCGAATTTTGTTGGCTTTGGTAGCACAATTTGATCTTAAACTAGTTCAACTCGATGTAAAAACTGCATTTTTACATGGTGATTTGGAAGAGGAAATCTATATGACTCAGCCAGACGGATTTCAGGTTGCTGGAAAAGAAAATTAGGTATGTAAACTGGGTAAATCGTTGTATGGTTTAAAACAGTCTCCAAGACAGTGGTACAAACGATTTCATCAGTTTATGATGGGTCAGAAGTACATAAGAAATAAACATGATAATTGTGTTTATTTTCGCAGACTACAAAATGGATCTTTTATATATTTACTCTTGTATGTTGATGATATGTTGATAGCTTCAAAGAATAGGGAAGAAATCAACAAGTTGAAAAGTCAGTTAAATCAAGAGTTTGAGATGAAAGATCTTGGTGAAGCAAAGAAGATACTTGGCATGGAGATTCGCAGAGACAGAATGAGAGGAAGAGTTAGTTTGTCTCAGAAACAGTATTTGAAGAAAGTAGTACAGAGTTTTGGCATGTTTGAGCAGTTAAAACCAATAAGCACTCCTCTTGCTCCTCATTTCAAACTTAGTGCTACTTTATCTCCTAAATTAGATGAGGAACGTAAGTATATGTCACAAGTTCCTTATGCAAGTGCTGTTGGTAGTCTGATGTATGCAATGGTTTGTACTAGACCTGATATTTCACAAGCTGTTAGTATGGTGAGCAGATAAATGCATGATCCGAGTAAAAGACATTAGCAAGCTGTGAAATGGATTTTGAGATATATTATGAATACGATTGATATTGGTATAGTATTTGAGAAAAATAATACTATTGAACAACGTGTTGTTGGATATGTGGATTCGGATTTTGCAGGTGATTTGGATAAACGTCGATCAACTACTGGATATATTTTTACATTTGCTAATGGTCCAGTGAGTTGGAGGTCTACCTTACAGTCTACCATTGCCTTGTCTACAACAGAAGCAGAGTACATGGCAGCTTCAGAGGCTGTTAAGGAAGCTATTTGGTTGCAGGGTTTACTTGAAAATTTGGGAGTTGTACAGAAGCACATTGTTGTGTTCTGTGATAGTCAAAGTGCTACTCATTTGGCAAAGAACCAAGTCTACCATGCACGAACGAAGCATATCGACATTCGGTTTCATTTTATCCGAGATAGTATTGATGGAGGCAAGATACTTCTTCAGAAGATTGCTACAACTGAAAATCCCGCAGATATGTTGACCAAGATTGTGACAACAATCAAGTTCAAACATCGTTTGGACTTGATCAATATCCTACAAATCTGAGTATTTTTGTAAGGCGCCGATGATGTGGAACTCCAGAAAATGTTGATGACTGAAAATTTTGTTGAATTCATCGTCAAGGTGGAGATTTGTTGTTTTTTTGTCCCACATTGGTAGAATACTTCCACCTTAGTATAAAAGGTGGTTTTGAATTTTTTATATTATTTGTCCCACATTAGAGAGAAGTGTTTTTTAGACTTGAGGTTGAAGCTATATAAAGAGCTCAACTCTTCATTTGTAAAACACACCTCCAAGTTGTACTTTGTCAAGAAGTAGTGGATTGATCATCGGCGCCCGAGGACGTAGGTAATTCTATACCGAACCTCGTAAATTTCTTGTCTTCTTCCTTTTATTGTTTTATTATTAGTTTCTGCATTGCTTTAATTTTCTTTTATATTCAATAGCAATAGTTGTAGTATTGGTGTTTGGCATAAGTGGGGTGCCCGGCACAACATTAGTGTGAGGTGCCTGACTAAGCAAGCTCTTTCTCGCAATAAGTCAGCCATGGATACTACCTCTTAACTGGAAAGTTTTGGAGAACAAGACAAGATTTGGATTGTGTTGTGACAGTGGTTGTGTAATACTACGAGGAGTTTGTCGTGGCAATTCTCGCATTTGCACACATTGCAACAAGGAAAATCATACCATTAATTGTTGTTGGGACCTCCTTAGGAAACCATCTTGCGCCAATAAGTCTCTTGTGAAAGGTAATCCTACTACTGAAACTTCAAACGCACCTAGCCACTCCACTAGGGAGTCGAGTACATCATCCACCATGTCTTGAGAACACTAACAATCTTTTTTGCATGGTTTAACAACTCCAAACTCAGCCTTTTGCATCTAGTGTTACTGTGGCCAATTCAAGTACAACCAGGCTTCTTGCCTCTTCACCCTCCTCATCTTGAGTAATAGATTCTAGTGCCTCTTCTAATATGACAGGTAGTCCTAATTTGTTTGAGTCCTTTAACCCCACTACTTTACACTCTTAAGGTTACTCTTGCTGATATCTTGTTCTGGAAATATTTCTTTCAATTCCTTCTATTTCTCTTTTGCCTGTGTTATATATGCCCAAATTTCCCTTGAACTTGCTATCAGTTAGTCAATTAACTAAGTCTCATAACTATGTTGTGTTCTTATTTCCTTTCCATTGTGTTATTCAAGATCTTTGAATGAAGAAGAGGACTGGTAGAAGGCTACAGAAGGATGGCCTGTACTATTTTGATGGTGGTCAAGGTGGGTCCAATTCTTGTCATGCGGCTTCCTCAATTTCTACTCATGGTGCTTCTCTAGATCAATGGCATGCTGTATTGGGTCATCCATCCCTAAAAAAACTACAAGTTTTTCCCATGTACAAGTCTATTTCTTGTTTTAAGTGTTTTGCATGTCAATTGGGAAAGCATATTAGGGCATCTTTTCCATCTAGAGTCAAGTCTCGTAGTAAATCATTGTTTTCTCTTATTCATTCAGATATTTGGGGTCTACGTAGAGTTCAAGAATTTGACTGGTCATCCATATTTTATGTCTTTCGTGAATTTTTTGCGTACAACCTGGATCTATTTCTTAAAAGATAGGTTCAAATTTTTTAATGTATATGCTCAATACTACTAAGAAATAAAAACTCAGTTTGGCATCGATATTCAATTTTTTTTATCTAATAACGCACTTGAATTTGTTTAAAATGAGCTTCAGTCTTTATATTTCACCAAAGGGATAATTCATCAAACAACAAGCATACATACCCTTAGTAGAATGCTGTAGTTGAACTAAAAAAGTAGACATTTACTTGACATAGCACGATCTCTACTCCTTTATATGCATGTCCTAGAACCTTTTGGACCGATGCTCTCCTTATAGCCTGTTTTCTCCTCAATAAGATGCCCTCAAGTGTTCTGCGGGGACAAATTCCCTTCTCCATCATGTATCTAGAAACATCCATGTTCTATGTTGTGCCTTGTGTTTTTGGATGTACATTTTTTGCTCATGTCCCACATACTGGTCAAGACAAGTTCTCTCCTCATGTTGTTAAATGTGTCTTTGTTAGGTACTCAAGAACTCAAAAGGATATAGATGTTATAATCCCCACACTCATAGGAAAAATGTTAGTGTTGATGTCACGTTTTTTTAGGGGACACTATAATTTTCGAGTGTTTAGTCCTCCTTGGATAAATCTATTTTTATTCCATCAATGATTTATGGTTGCCAAGGGACACGCCCAAACATACGGTATTGATTATTTGGAGAATATCTTTCCAGTTGCTTGATTAAATTTTGTTTGCGTATTAATCTCATTGGCAATTAATTTTGATTGGCCCTTATATCAGTTGGATGTCAAGAATGCCTTCTTGTACGAAGATTTTCAAAAGGAGGTATACATGGAGCAACTTCTTGGGTATGTTGCTCAAGGGGAGGATGGTAAAGTACGCAAGTTGCATAAGGCCATTTATGGTCTTAAACAGTCTCCTCAAGCCTAGTTTGACAAATTTAGTGTGGTGGTCTCTACTTGTGGCTTCATCCACTGCTATTTTGATCATTCAGTCTTTGTCCATCACTGGCAGTGACCAGAGCGGGATTGCAAATGTAAAGTAGTGATTTCAAGCTAAATTTTAAATCAAGGAATTGGGTACTCCACGATACTTTCTTGGTATTGAAATTGTATGATGTAGGAAAGGGTAGGGTCTCTTTCAACGAAAATATACCTTGGACTTGCTATGAGACTGGTTTGTTAGGAGTTATACCAAGTGATTCTCCTATGGATCCTAACACAAAGTTGTCCAGGGATGTTGGACCGGATTTGAAGACAAGCGTATAGCCAATTGGATAGGTCAGATAGGGATAGGAAGAATGCCTCTACTACTTTTAGATGTGCAAGGGTCCCTCGATAGATTCTCCGTATGATCCACCCCCCGCCCCCCAACACCACAAATTGAAACAATCGAGTTAGATACAGCATAGGGATTAATCCCACAGTAGGGTCAAAAGGTAAAGTTCCCACATTATTGAAAGCTTTCACTTCGTCACAATTATGCTGAGAAAAATATATACCTACTTGTGCAAGATATGAATTCAAGTGAAGGCTTAGACTCTCCATTTGCTGTGAACTCGATTCCGAAATTTCCTCCTTATCTGCCCTATCCTCTACAAGATCTTCGTCGGGAGCTTCAAACATATGATTCAATCCTTCTTCATCACATTCAACTATCATCTAATTAACCAGAAGCTCCTTGTCACGGTGCACATGCTATCCATCTCTTCATCTAAATCATACATCTAATTGCCTTCCATATCCCCTTCTAAAAACATTCGTTGTCTCTAAATAAGCTGCTATTGAAGGATCAGTTTCTTTTCCATTAACATCAAGGTTTTTGCAGATTCTGAATTTCTCTTTAATAAAGTGCTCTACCACATGTTCTCCTAGTAATAGACTCTCCTATGATCTCTACGCATCCAACTCTCTAGTTTCCCTTGTCGAAGTCAACCCTTCTCCATCTCAAACGCAGGTCTTGTTTGCTACAATTCTGAGTTTGAGCTCTTAGCATTTGGGCCCTTATTTTTAATGACCTATACAACTTTTGTCATCTTCCACTCTGGTCACTTGGGCCTCTGATTTTCTCGCACTAAAATGGAATGTCTAACAGGAACCCCCTGTTCAAGTCCTTGTGGTTGTGAATTATAGCCATCCAAATCTATCCTCAACACTGAACCTCCTCTGGTAGCATCGGCATAGCATATATTTAGAGAAAATCTCAAGAACATACTTCTCTCATTCTTCCCCTCTAGCCTGGAGTTCAATGATCCGCAATCCAAACACCTCCAACTAACACTATTAGATTTACTAGTTTCAACTATGGTCGACAATCAATCCGAAAAGGCAGTGAGAAGAGCCCTCCACCTCATTTTCTGATCACCCTCAGGAATACGAATAGCAAGAAGAAACTTGTTGTAGTCTTTCTCCAGGCATAAATATATGCCTTTGCCATTTTCAAGAATCTTCATACCCACACTGTTCCCAGCCTTACTAAATCTAGCACCATAGCAACTCTCTACAGTCCCCACGTTGGCCTCACAAATCACTCCTAGCATCTTAAGGGCCAAAACGAGCTCCTTCTCCAACACAATGTAGGATACGTATTTACCGGCACATTTCCTAATATGGCATATAGTAGAATCCAACTGAACTACAAAAAACACTTTCCTCTCAATTTTGAGAGTAGCGAACTCTCATATTCCTGTATTGAGCACCTACAAGGGGTTGTCTAGCCAAAAAGTCAACAGGAAAAGGCATTAAGAAAAGGTGACAGAGGGCAATGCAGTGACGGCCTCTCTGGCAAATGGAGAAGAGATCTTGAGTTAGGAACTAACGTAACAGAGGTTTCATGGAGCTAGGGTTGTTCTCGCAACCTATCTGAAAGTCGGGGGGATGGGATTTCAATCACAATGAGGGCCTCCACAGCCATTTTTAGGTTTCAAACTTCTGCCAGAAATAGAGAAGGAAAATCAAAGAGGAAAGGAGGTCGGTTAGGGATTGAAATCGAGATAAAGGCTAACAATTAAGGTGAGGGACATCTTTGAGGAAGGAGAAGAAGCTTCTCTGTTGAGAGGATGGTAAGAAGGGATGCCTAGGAGATGAAATGAGAGATGAGAAGCCATACTCAAGGACTCCAAGGGCAAGGACAGAAGCGCCAAGAGGAAAGCATCATAAATTTTTATTTTTTTTTATTTAGCTGCTAATATAAAATAGATATTTCCAAACATTAGAGTTATTGATCAAGAGTAGAAGAACTGTAAAAGAATCATATGTAATGTTTCTTACACAATGTTTAATCAATTGAAAATTCTTGGAGCTTGTAAAAGGATCATGATTTTTACACAATGCTTAACAACAAAAATTTTCAAATTTGTAAAAAAGAAAAAGAATTGTACATCAAATTAATAGTTTGGAGATGATTTTTATTTGTCAGGATGATAATACCTCTGCTGCCTCAGATGATTCATTATCAGAGGAGCCCAAAATTCCACAAGCAAAGCATTGATGCTGCTGATACTGACAGTTTTTACACAAAAAATTCTGAATTGCCTATGCACAATCAAATAATACTTGAGTGAAAATCACAACACACAAGAACAACACAAGCAAGGGAAAATTAATTGAACATTTAGTGGTTCATACTTCAACTTCAGTGTCATAGTACCCAAGAGATTCACAAAGAGACTCAGCCCCAGCATCCATGGTTGCATGAAAGGATCTCATACATGTCCCTTCACAACTATAGAAAATGAAACAAATTTTATCAAGTGCAAAAAAAAGAGGAACAAAAAAACACCCGACATAAAATTAAGTTACAAAAAAAATATTGCATTGATGACAAATTTAAGCATTAGCCTTCCTTCAGATCATAAAAAAGAATATGAATAAATAAATTTACAATTAATTAAAAAAATGATAAATAGTAAAGAAAGAAAGAAATAAAGCATGACCAAATCGCCTCTAATTGAGAGGCAGCAAAAAAAAAAACAACAGCTATGAAACAGCCAAAATGTGAAGAAATGGGGGATGAGAACAAATCATTCTCAAGCATAGAATCCCAAGGGGATTCAGGGCAGCCATGCAAGATTCCAAAGTAGTACTACCTCATGCCAAAACCCGAAGTCCAACTGGAGACCAACAATCAATGGTAAAGAAAGCTTAAGATCCTTCCCCCTATTAGTTTCTCTAGGACTCCAAGAGAATATAAGCAATTCTATTTTATTGCATGCATCATCCACCACTACCATAATGATCCACAGAAAACTTATACTAGTGCAAAGAGAATAAAATACATTAATGTAGTGTTATGTTAACAAGTGCAAGCTGGTAAGGGATTATGGCCTTTGGCATGTACTTGACATATGTTATAAATAGAAGGAGAGACCTATCATTGTAATTATGTCTACCATTTTACCCAATTATTCAACATGGTACCAGAGCATGATTCTGAGACTTAAACCCAAATTGTCACAGCCAGCACCAAATTGAAGCCTAAAACCCTAAATCCCCTGCATGTCCACCATCATAGAAGAATTCACAGCAACACCAAAGCCTTAAGAAACAGCCAGCAGCTGCCAGAAGCCAGAGCAGTCGCAAGAAATTTCTTAGGTGACACTGCCAGTTCAGGAACACAAAAAACACAATAGATTGTGAAAAAACAACACCATAGTCACTCACAAACATTGCTGACCTTCCCCCTACTGAAATCCCATCTCCAGAAATTCTCCCACAGACACTCATGCACTAGTCAAAGGTAGCCATGGTTGACTCCATGCGCCAACACGTGAAGCTAATTTCAAGCATGTTTCTGGACTGAATTCATCCAGCAGCGCTCGAATCCTGCTATAAACATACTATTGAAGTTTTTCATGATGCTTTTTGTCTAAAGATCTCATCTTTTTTAGTTGCTCACTTGCTCATGTGTGGCACCCATGGAACGATTGTCTGATGCTTCCCGAAGCTGTTTGTCAATGTTTATTGAGCTTATTGGGGCCTGAAATAAAGGTATTTGCTGCATTTTTTATTTGTTCATCAGGTGCTTGTGGTTTGCATCGGTTGTCGAAGGCTGTGTGTTGGGATGGAGTCAGTGAATTCCAAAAACAGGTTGTTCACTGTGTATTTCTGACCTGCTGCTCTATCAAGGTGGTATGTGTGTTGGAATGGAGTCCCAAAATCCTGGTGTTTTTCCCTCGCCAATCACTTGTTCAAGTGAACAGTGTGCTATAACTGACTCGTAGGAGTATTCAAGGTTCCGGCATTATCAGGCATCCCCACAGGCATCTAATCACATTGCATAATTTGCTCAGAAAAGAAATCATACCATATGTATGTCATCTGGTATCACTCCCACTAGTCCCCAGGTTATCAACTTTGTTGCTACTGACCATATGACAAGTGTCAACGACTTCTTTTTTGCTCACCAGTATTCTAAATATCTACCTCAAGTTACCCTTGTTGATGGGTCCACTGCAGCAGTTAAGGAGATACATCCAGTAAATCCTATTACCACCATATCTCTTTCTTTTGCTTTGTAAATTCTTAAATCCACCTCCAATCTCATGTCTCAATAAAATTAAGTAACTAAATTGCTCCATAACTTTCTTTCCTGATTTTGTTCTTATTCAGGATCTGAAGACATGGAAGATGATTGGCACAAGACATGAGGCTTGTGGACTTTATCACCTTTTGCTCTCTTTTCCCATTGCCTATAGTGCTGCAGCACGCTACATCAAAACCATTGTCACCTTGGTCATCCATCATTGGACAAGTTAAAACTAGTTCCTACTTTGAGTTCCACATCTAAACTTGAATGTGAGTCTTGTCAATTAGGAAAGCTTCATCATGTTCCCCTTGCTTCCTAGGTCAATAAAAGAGTTGTTAGCACTTTATGTTAGTCCATTCTGATGTTTGGGATCCTAGTCTTATCACATCAATGTTGGGGTTTCGATAATTTTTTACATTTGTCAATGACCCAAAATCACTTGTTGTATTTAATGAAAGACTGTCCTAAGTTGTTTAATATCTATGTGCCTTCTATTCTCAAATAAGACTCAATTTGATTTGCCAGTCCATATACTTCATTGTAATAATGCTACGGAGTACTTCAATACTTAATTCACTGCCTATATGACTAACTCTAGCATGATCCATCAATCATCATGTGCCCACACTATGCAACAAAATAGAGTTGTAGCGCAGAAACACAACATACTCTCAAAGTCACTCAAAACCCTATTTTATCAAATTAATGTTCCCAAAGGTTTTTTGTGGAGTGATGTTGTTCTCACCACTTGCTCTCTCATCAATAAATGCCATTTTCTATCCTTGGTGGTAAAATTCCATCTTTAATTATCATCCCTGAGGCTCCTTTTGTTAACCCTTCCTCCTCATATATTCGGTTGTGTGTCCTTTGTTCAACAATTAAATCCAGAAGCAGATAAGTTGGATCCTCATGCTATCAAATGCATTTTTTTAGGTTATTCCCATACTCAAAAAGGATATCGATGTTGTAGCCTTGCCTTACATCAATTTTCCTAATGTCCATTTTTTGAGTTTACACCATACTATTCTAATTCCTTGAGTTTTGTTGACCATGATGAGTCCCTTCTCCTGCCTAGCCTTCCCGATTCTAACCTATTTTCTCCACTAGTCCTCCTACATCTTCATCCAATTTGAGTCCTCCTCGTCACTTAGATCGTCCCAATTTGCAAGTGTACACATGGTGACTCAGAGGAGAGCCTCCCCCAACTTCCAGTTTTACGCATCTAGTTCCCTCGTCGGATGATCCTATTTTCCAAGTGGTTGATGCTCCTATTGCTGTTCAAAAAGGTAAACACACTTGTACCCAACATCCAATCTCTACTTTTGTTTGTTCTAATTTCACGTCACCTTTATATTATCGTTTCATTAGTACTCTGTCTTCTATTGCTTTTCCAAAGTATACTTCTAACTTCCGAAGCCCAGTCCTATTCTAGGATAAGGAATGCAATGATAGAAGAGATGCATACTCTAAAACATAATGATACTTGGGAGTTGGTACCTGTTCCTCTTAATAAGTCTATGATTAGTTGACGTTGGGTGTACACAGTGAAGGTCAACCGAGATGGTTTAGTGGCTTGATTAAAGGCACGCCTTGTTGCTGAAAGATATACTCAAGTGTATGGTTTGGACTATTTAGACACATTATCCCATGACACTAAACTTGCCTCAGCACATATGTTTATATCCTTAGCCACCACTTATCACAGGCCTCTACATCAATTACTAGTGAAGGATGCTTTCCTACAGGGTGATCTTCAAGAGGAGGTCTATATGGAGCAACCACTTGGATTTGTTGCTCAGCAGGAGTCAAGCTTAGTGTATAGACTCATGAAGCAACTATATGGTTTAAAAAGTAACCTAAGGCATGGTTTGGTTGATTCAGTGTTGCAATACTTGAATTTGGCCATCAAAAATGTGCAATAAATCATTTTGTATTTTATTGTCATACTCCATCCAACAAGATGGAGTACTAGCAATTGATTGGTGATCGTCAACACGTGCGGATTAGGAACGCCTTAACGGGAATTGCTATCCATAATGTATTGTTTGACCTTTATCTTGCACTTTATAAGCTCTACGTAATCACTACTTACCTTTTTTACTTAAGTCTAGTTAAGTTCACCTAAATACTATCGGTTGATTAGTCTCTAGCTAATCCTAGAGTCCAAAGAACCGATAGTCCATAATCTCTGTGCAAGAGCCAAACTCAGAAGTTTAGTTATGTAAGGGAAAGGTACTAGCACCTCCTACACACATATTCTTTCAAATGGTACCACAATAAGCTTAGAATGTTCAAACATTAATCAAGCATGGTCTTTAACTCTTCACTTTAATGAATTAGATTACCTTTCCTATAAATATTGTTCCACCTTACAGCAATTGGATATCCCATTAGAGTCATAAAGTTCCCTCACCTCGAGAATCCTAAAAAGAAAGTTACCAGTTTCCTGCACGAGTTTCTTCACTCCCCTGCAAAGCTTATCTCTCTCTTTGCTTCTTTTCTTTGTCATCCAGCTTCTCTAATATGAAATCTTGAGTTAAATACACACTCTCACTTCCTGAATTTTATTTTCTTGGAAGTGGAGAAATCAAATCCTAAAAATTTTCTATGCTTCCATATTTTCATCTCTTTAGAAACGCCAAATCCAAAATTCTTCCAAGGATTGAGCTGATAGAATTTCAACTAAAAATCCGCAAGATTGCATGTTCTAACTCAAGATTGTGCCAGAAAAGAACATCCAGTTTTCATCAAGGTGGTGTGAGGGGGCATGAGTCGAATAAGAGGTTATGTCAACACCAATTCCATTGCCAACCTTGAATTTAAATCTTGAATTTAGATTGAATAACTCTTGCATTCTCTCGTTGCTCCAATAGTCTTCAATTGATTTTCATTAGTAGCATCAAATTTTCAATGCCAAAGGGCACTTATTGTGGTATTTTCAATCAGTTGTCATTGCTCTTTAGTTTCAACCAATGGTGATATCTTTCCTTCTCTCTTGTTATTTATTTTTTATTATTATTACCCTTTTTTCAGTTCTTGGTTAGTAAAGAAGATTTTGTGTTTAAAATCTATAGGCTTAATGTATGCATTTTTGTGTTTTCCATTTGCAAATCTTGGAGTCCACAAAATTTTTCAAAAAGTACTATTTCAAGAGTTTTTTTATTTTTTCAGTCCAACTTGGATTCACACGCCCAAATTGTATGCCTTAGATTTTCAAATGTATTGTGTTGCTTGTGTGGTCTCCATTGGTTGTATGGTATGGTTTAGAAAATTGTCTATGTGAAATAAGTTTGCATTCAAAAAACAACTCAAACTTGTATTTCGTCGGTGTAACACAAATTATCTTTGTACACATAGTCAGTCTCAACCCCATATAAAGGAGCAAGGTTGTATTAGGTAGCTAACAACCAACGTAAAACTTTGTTTGATCCTTATATTATGAGTTCTTACCAAATTCACTTGGGTCAAGGGAATACACTGAATCAATATAGAAAGGAAAGAGTCAAGAAGTTAGCACAAAAAACTAGGATTAGATTAGCAGTTTGGAATATAGGGACACTTAAGAGCAAAAGTATGAAAATAACAAAAATTATATTTATAAGGAAAATTAACTTAATTTTCCTTCAAGAGATGAAACAAGTAGGGGAGAAAGCTAGAGAAACTGAAAAAGATATCAAACATGTTTTTTTACTTTCAAGAAAAAGATTAAAAGCCTAAACATATGCATAAAGGGATGGTAGGTTTTGGGAAGGCAAACAATGTTTCAGTGCACTAATCAAAATTGCCATTTCCCTACCGACAAGAAAGAGTTATCACAACTTTAACACAATCTTGGGACAAAAATCACATCTAAATTCAAACATGCACAAAATGAAATCAAGATTAGCTTTAATGCATACTTTGCAAGAATCATAATGTAACTTACTCTATCATACATCATACCCAAGACTACCACATGCTCAATCTTAATCTTCTTCTACTCATGGAGACATCTACGAATATATATGAGATAAGACTTATACCTTACTTTTACTAGCTCAAATATGAAGATAAAACTCAATGCTATGAATCCACAAGTGATAGTAGATTCTTTTCCTTCTTCAATGCTTAGCTCCAATTTTCTCAAGCAAGCTTCATGAATATGTGCTTCCTAACCCTTGTGAACGTGAATCGCTCCTCTAAGCAATTGAACATGTGCCTCCTTTATCTCTTGAACCTCCCTTTTGTTGAACATATCTTCTTGTGAATGTTTCCCCCCTCCTTTGTATGTGTGCACACGTTAAGGGCTTAACTTCCTTTTTATAAAGAAAAAGGCAGGTAGCATGTTGCCCTAGCACCCCATTTCCAAAGACGTCCTATAATGGTGTTTGGATGCAAATCCCCCCCTTGTTCTAAGAAAATATCCTCAATTTGTTAAGGAAAAATTCCTATTCCAACTAATAAAGACCCCCAAAATATAAAATTGACACTCCAAAGTATGCCAGAACAACAATTTGCATGCCAAAACATCCAAAGGGGTGGAAGGGCTCTAATTATGCTTTTGAACCCCTTCTTACTCTTTAACTGCCCAGCTAAACATGAACATATCAAATTATTGATTGAACTGACCCCAAACAAAATAGGGTGTCAACAACTATACCTTATTATATGTTTTCTACCATGAGTGGAAGTTTCCTTCCTGACACTCATGAAGTAGGAAAAATATAAGGACAAACACCACTATTTGGTAGAGGAGAAATTTAGACAATCACATATATATAAGCTCTGGTAGAAAACATGGGCTGATAAGGGCTGATGAATTTCATCTGACCATGGCAAGAGTTAGGGATTGAACAAACTTAGCTAGGATGGAAAGAAAAGGGTGAGAGATGTGCCAGTACAATGGTGAAGGACCACTAATTAGATCAAATGATAGGGGATGTAGTGGTTGGATGATTATCATCCAACTTTGCATTTGAACGGATATAGTGGTCAGACGACTACTAACCATCTCTGTAAAAGGACTGAAAAATACATAGTGGAGGATGACTACCAACCATCACTGCAAAGGGGATGAAAAGACGTGGTTGATGACTACCAACCATATCTATGTTCGAAAGAAAATGGGACCACTTGGTAAGTTCCTAGTCAATTACACAGGGATTACCTATGCTTGAAAAAATATGGGGCAGTTTGGTAAGTTCCTAGTCAATTACACAAGGGTTCCCCAACATGAGAAGCTGAAGAAGTCACCTAGTAAAATCCTAATCAATCACACAAGGATTATCTATGCTTGAAAAGATACTGGGACACCCAGGTAAGTTCCTAATCAATTGCACAAGGGTTTTTCGAAATAAGAAGCTAAAACAGTCATTTGGTAAGATCCTAGTGAATTACACAAGGAATACCTACACTTTAAAGATATAGGGCTGCCTGATAAGTTCTTGGTTCATTATACAAGTGTTTCCCGAAAAGCGAAGTTGTAGAAATCACATGGTAAGATCCTAGTCAATTACACTGGGATTACCTACACTTTAAAAGATATGAGGCGCCTGGTAATTTCTTAGTTAATTACGTAGGGATTCCCAAGATAAGAAGCTGAAAGAATCACCTAGTAAGATCCTAGTCAATTACAACTAAGACTGACAAGGTGTGGGGCTACCTAGTAAGTTCCTAGTCAATTACACAGAATTACCTAGGCTTAAAAAGACATAGTGGTTGGATAACCACCAACCATTTTGCAGAAGGATAGAAAGACGTAGTGGTGGACGACTACCAACAAAATCTAATCTTAAAAGGATGCAATTATTGGATGACAATCAACCATCTCTTCGAAGGGTACGAAAATACGCAGTAGTAAATGACTAACAACCATATCTACGCTTCCAGTGAAAAGACGTAGTGGTAAAAATCTACCAACCTTGTCTACGCTTGTAGTGATTGGATGACAATCAATAATCTCTGTGAAATGATGAAAAGACGCAATGGTAGATGAATACCAACCATGTCTATGCTTGTAGTGATTCGATGACAACCAATCATGTCTATGAAAGGATGAACTACTAACCATGTCTACACTTGTAGAAATTGGATGACAACCAATCATCTCTATGAAAGGATGAAAAGATGCAATTGTGGATAACTACCAGCCATGTCTACACTTGCAAGGATTGGTTGACAACTAATCATATATGCAAAAGAGTCAAAAGATAGTGGTGAATGACTACCAACCATGTCTATGCGTGCAAGCATGCAATGATTGGACAACTACCAATCATTTCTGCAAAGGGATGCAAATGCATATGTAAAGCAAACCCCAATGGGATCAACTACACAAAGGATTGGTGAAAAGCGGCAAAACCATCAATAGGACCCTAGTCAACAACTTGAAGTGGAGCACCAATAGCCTTGACAAAAGGTGAATTGACCTCACTAAATTTTGACAAATCTTGGGAATGGTCTCACCATAAAGGTGATGCTCAGCATGACTAACTTGTCATGAAAATGCTATCGTAGATGCAAGTAATATGATAATTCTAGTCATGATGGAAAGATCTTCCTCCCTAAGCCTAGATGCAATGCTAAATGCAGATGTTGTTTTCATCCTCTTTATTTGGGAAAGTGACAAGTCAATTTTAAACTAGATGAAATATCAAAAGCTAACTCGCATTTCTTTTAACCTATTCTTCTTTCAGATTAATCCCCAATGGATTGCGAAAGGCATGATGCCAAGGTATACTCTAAACAAACTGAATTCTAGCCTAAACTACCCCAATAAGCCAGTTTGAGCCTATTTTTCCTTCTATCTCATGTTGGATTCATGATGTAGCTTTAACTCTAGCACTTTCAGCTTGCAATTAATGCGTAACATTCAAAGTACAAAGGTGTTGAAGGACCTATAAAGTAAATCATTCTATAGAGTAATTTAGACCTCTCGCCCCTGTCTAGGGTCTTCCTACAATTGATGGAGAATGAGCTACCTTTGGGCCCTAAACTTTTTGACTTTGACTTGTTGGCCTAAGAAGACTTAATCTCGTTTTGATGACAACAAATCAAAGGTACTTAACATGTTTGTTTAAGTATAGTTTCAGGGCTCAAAGATATTCATGAGATCAAGTTCAAGTATTTGACGAGCTTAATTGAAGTTTGTACTTAAAGCTATGAGCAATGAGAAAGTTAAAGCATATATTGAAGAAATGGTTCAAGCTGGACATTGCATGGATGCTAAAGCATGAAGACTTAGAGCTTAGATAGTTTTAATCTTATAAAAATCTCACGTAAGTACTTCACAAAATTCAATACTGATGTTTGAAGCTTTTAGGAAATATCATCGACTTAGAGACCTGTTTTAAATCATGGAAAATACTTTCATAAAGTCTCAAATAAGTTTTCCAAGTTCCAAGTTAAGTTTCGAAATCAAGTCTTGACAAACCAAGAAGTAGCAAGCAAGACAGGCAACTGATGTTTAAACATTAGGCAACTGATGTGTTGCTAACTTTGTTAATAAACGGATAGAACAGGAGTAGGCGACTGACCCCTTAAGTCCAGTCAACTGGCTCAGTACTGACTTTCAAAATGCGTTAATTTGACTGAAGTCCATGTTTTAACTTTTAAACCGCGCTAATAAAGTTTCTAAAATTGATTTCTTGGTTTCCAAACTAAGAGAAAACTTGGGGAAAACGGTAAGAAACTCTTGTGCACTATTTATATGTTTTATTCTCGCACATTAGGGTAAAATACAATGCACATACGAGTCATATTTTCAAAATCATACTGCTGAAAGATTTCTAAAAGTACTATTGTACGGTTGCTGAAACTACTCACGAAATTCTGATTTAATCTCTCGATTCTCTCATTCTTTGATCAGAACCCTGGTGATATTACACTGTTTCAAATTCTTTATTGTTTTTGATTGAAGTATATTGATTCTAACATTGTACAAATCTGCTCTTTTGAGAGTATTTTATTGTACGAACAAAGTTTGTTCCTCATTTTTGTTTTTGACGGTTCAAGATTGTTGAATCGTTGTCTAGCGAGAGGGCTGTTCTCGTTAGAGAGGGATCTCCACTTTGAACGGAGAGAAGCGTACTTCACCTGGTAACAAAGTGGAAAGGGAATCCTCACAGCGTGTTGCTTGAGGCCCACGTAGGCTGCTGGCCGAATCTTGTAAAAAGTCTGGTGTTCAACTCTTCTTTCCTCAATCTTTTTACATTATTGCAAGTACATAAATTGTGTATGCTTATTTAATTGTTGAGAACTTGCTGGATATTGAGAATTTGCTGGAATACTAATTTTGATTATATTTGAATCAAGGAACCATATTGATTGTAGATTTAAATACTGAATTTCTTAATATAACAGCTGAGGTAAATCTTGTGAAATTGATTATTTCATTGAAGGAAAATTGCAGGGTACTTAAAATCAATCTTCTAAAATTTTATATTGATATTTTCATTGATAAATACTGAAAAGAAAAACTGACCTTGAAAACTATTTGTCTATTGAAGCATTGAGATTTGAATTTGAATTGTAAAATCATATTTACATTCATACATAGGATTGTTGGTTGGTTTAGTAAGGCGACTAATTAGAATTTTTGTGATTGTGTGATTGTATCAAATTAATTTAAAAAAGGAGTAACACTTAACTAAAGTTTTCGCAAAGAAAATATTTAAAACCCGATCCCCCCCCCCTGGGAGTACACCTTTAATCTCATGACTCATTCAAAATTCGGAAAAAAAAAAATGCAAATAGTGACAAGTTCCTAATTTGGGTAAATCATTCAAAAAAAATAAGAGTCAAACCACGTTTGTTCACCAAGTTTCAAGCTGATTTGGTGGGTGATGGCTTTACCAGTGCTCGACCGTATGCCATATTAGTCTCAACTTGGAAACCTTAACCCCTAGGCAATCAATTTACATAGCTTTGTAGTTCTTCTAATATCTACTCCAATCAATTTTTCCATGGGCTTGCTTTGCTTTCTTCTTTTTGTGTCTTTCTAATGTAGCTTCTGATCAAAATCTAGTGCTACACCCTTTCAGGTGCCTTGCATCTTCTTTAAATTCTCCTGTTATATTGTTTCTTCTGATAACACACCCTTTCTCTTGAATAAGCTTCAACCCATCATTTCCTAATGATGATCTAAGTCCCATTAGGAATCAGCAACCATGTCCTAAACTCAAGGACATCTTTACGACATGTAGGCAAGATTAGGGCCAAGAAACAAAGGAAAATTGTGGCTCAAAATCCCTTCTCCATGAAGACGTTTTGCCCCAAAGTGTGGGGAGTTGACTGAACTTGTTACAATGAAGATGCTTGTTATATACCTTTTAAGATCTGTCATTACATAGTTCAAGCTTGTATGATGCATGCAATTCATTTGATGTGATGAGTCATTTGTCAATCAAATCAGGACTTTCTTATGGACCGTAATTAGGGGTGTACAGAAATTACCGAAAAATCGAAAATCGAACCGAAACCACAAACGGTTCGATTTTTCGGTTTACGATTTCAGTTTCGGTTTCGATTTCCAAAAACACAAATTTTCAGTTTCAATTTTGGTCTTGGTTTCAAAATATAACTGAACTGAAAAAATAGAAAAACTGATTTAAATAAATATATAATATATGGGCTGGCCGTTGGGGTGGGGAGTAGTTATAAATTATTATAACTAGTTAATATATATATAAATTTATAATATATGGGCTGGTCGCTAGGGTAGGGAGTAGCCAAGTGGGACTAGGGTTTTCCATTTCTCTCTGTGTCTTCTCATCTTCTGCGAGTCGCCGACCCGACTGCGTCTTCTCATCTTTTGCGAATTGCTGACGTAACCACATTGAGTCTCTACCGCTTGGCCCTCTCCCCCATATCAGACTCTCAGATCCGATCTATGTCTCTCTCCATCGTCTGCAAGTCGATCTCTGTGTCTTCTGCGAGCCTCCAACAGCATCTCCTCATCTTCTGCTAGTCGCCGACCTAGCCACGTTGAATCTCTACCTCTCAGCCCTCTCCCTCATATCAGACTCTCAAAGATCCGATCTAGGTTTCTCTCCATCGTATGCGAGTCGCTCTCTGCGTTGTCTGCGAGACGCCGACTGGGTTAAATATTTTGAAAATCGGTTAAAAACTGAAAAAGATGTAACTGAACTGCCGATTGTTCAGTTCTCCATAGGATAGCACATTCGGTTCAATTTCGATTTCGGTTCTGGAATTTCAAAAACCAAAATTTTTTATTCGGTTTTCAGTTTTGCCCATAATCGAACCGCACCAAACCAAGTACAACCCTAACCGTAATGCAGGCTGAGGGTACTGGCCGAATAAAGAAAGGAAAGGCTCAAGATGCTTCCTTTGATCGCTTCACTTTTGTCAAAGATCACCTATTTTGAGGTATGACTTTGATCTTTCTTTCTACCTTTCATTCTTTTTGCCGAACTTTTTCTTTTGAGCAGTATTTAATACAACTTGTGATTTTTTCCTGCCTTTTTTTTTTTTTTTAAATGTTGCTCCTTTCGCTTTCTAAGAGCTCGACTTTCCTCCTTCTTTCACATGTTAGATACCTAACTGCTACCCTAGTTTGGGAGGAGAACCTTCAACAGACTATTAAGAAATGAATATCACTGTCTCAAAAGTATAGCAAGGGATTTTCATCTATTTATTTTTCAAGTAGCACAATGATGATCTGCCTTCATTTTAACATTGTCTAACACCTCAATTGAATTACCGCATGCAAAAGTGGTACCAAGATTAGTTCTAGTAAAGTGACTTAAGAACAACATAGCTTATTGATTAACAACAGATTAATGGACATTTGGATATACGGATCGGCCAAGGAGGGCTACCTAATTACCTATCATGTAGTCAAGACATTGAATACTATACCCAAAAAGGCACAAATCATACATTAGAAATTTGACAAGTAAGAAGCCCCTTTCATCTTCCAAATGTACAAAATCTCCTCTCTCTTTTTCTTTTTCTTTTTTCTTCTCTTCTTTTTTTTTTTTTTCTTTTTTTTTTTCCCTTCAACAAATGATTTCTCTCTAACACCACAAGTTTTCTCTAGTCATCAATATAGTTCACTGAACTTCGCATGGTAAGTCCTTTTTCTCAATTGCCTTGTTAATCAGGTGTGCCAAGTCTAAACCTACCGCTAAATTGTAAGCAAAAGCAATGTCATTTCCCCGAACCTAAAAAAAACATAAGCAAAGCAACAAAAAATTTGACAAAACAAGTATGTAAAATGAAAGGGTAGATTAGGAGACATGTTCTTAAATGCATCTTATATTATTAGAAATTAAAAGGCTTCAAAATCTCAAAGGTAAGTTCATAGGGGCAAAATCATCTTATTGTAGACAGAAGGAAACAACTGAAGGATAAAGTTGTAGTCTAGTACTTAAAGACTTTCCAATTGTTGAGAAGGGCATCCTTTGAAATAGGATATACCCAAACCCCTTCTGTTTTGGTAGTTTGTGGCTCAATGTCATGGTCTTCTCCTACGACATTCACTATTGCTCTCCCATGGTTAGGTAGTGAATTACCATGTATAGCCCTTTTCCAAGTCATTGAAATCAAGAAATTTGGCATCTTTTAGTTCTTGTACCACTCATTTGAATGTCCAACAATCTTCAATGGTGTGCCCAGCTATGCTAGCATGATATCACACTTAGCATTTGAGTCATATCATTTGGGATTCGGTAGATGTTTTGATACTGTAAGGATTAAGGCAGCCATGTACCACTTCACCATGGGTTTTCTACATATGACATAGGTATGGGTTCAATCAAATTTCTCCTTTAACTTGGAGCTTTTACTAGTCCAACTGATGGCTAAGATTGATGTTATTATGTCTCCATTTGCACCTTTCCCTCTTTCTTTTTTGTTGTTCCTATCTTCTTTGTGCTTTGTCCATCATCTTGATCTTTTATCTTTCCTCCTCATACCCCCATCTCGACTCTCTCTCCAAACTTAACAAGGTCTAAAAAGTCCTTGGTTGCACTTCCCATCATTCAGCTATAATAGATAGACTTCAAGGTATTTAGGAACTAAGTGATGGTTTCTTCCACACACAAGTGGCCTCACTTGAGTCACCAAATCTAGCCATCTATAGGCGTACTCCCGGAAGGATTCTTGCACCTTCTTTTCCATATTTTGGCGAGTCAATCTATTAGGTGCCATTTGGATCACATTCTTGCACTGAGTCATAACGGTGCTACCAAAATTTTTCAACACAGAGCTCCTTGCCCTATCCAGCTGGACATACCTTCTCATTGTTATTTCATGTCGAAAAGTTTCCAAATTTATCCACACAACTCTCATTGATCATAGAACAAATTTCTATAATTATGTAAATATTCTTACGAGATATTCTCAGAAGATATTCTAGGAGATTTGCTAGCAATTGTCATTCTTTCCTTTTGTTATTCTTTCCTTTATTATTCTTTCCTTTTAGATTATCCTTATAGTCTATAAAACATTCAGATTGTACCTTATTTTAAAATAATAAGAAATACTATTTCAATTCTACTCCACTTCTAGATGGCACCAGAGCCTGGTTATCTTTTCCTTTCGGCAGTCATTGCCTCTAAAACCTAGGTTGTTGACTATATGAGTCCAATCATGTTTTGATAATGACAAATCACTTGATATTTGACATGAGTATTGAGATTGTGAGCAGAAACATTATTTAGCATGCATGGAAGGTGAGGAAGTCACAGAAGCCACGAGGATTAAAGCATATACAACCTGGCACAATCCATGGAACTTAAAGAGTAGAAGAATGAAGATGCAAGCGTCACGTTCAAGATCGTCATGGGAATGAGTATTTAGAATTGATTGTATTTGCACATTTTATATGATATAGCTAGAAGCTCAAAATATACCCTAGACTGACCATAGCACACATGCATCTCATGAAAATCTTCTAGGGTTAAACATGGACTTAGAGACCTTATTTTGAAAATGTACCCTCAGAAGTTTGAAAATGCACGCTCAGACGACTGAAGTTTTACTTCAGAAGTCTGAAGTATTTCTTCAGAAGACCGAAGAATTAGTTCAATCTACTGAAAATTTATTTGTTGAAACACAGAACAAGCAGAACACCCTCAGAAGACTGAACCTTCAGTTCAGTCATCTGACCCTGTGTCCAGACTATAATTTTCAGTGCTTTAAGGAACATCAGAATACTGAACCCGATAGCTCAGTCGACTAACCCTGCAAAGATTTCCAAAAATGAGTTTTTCAAATTTAAATGTTATAAAAACGTGGGGGATATTCCAAGTATCTAGGGCAACAAGGAAACTCACTCTAAGAAAACTTTATAAACAAAAGCCTTAAACCCTAGAGCCTCACTTTTTGATTGATCTTGAGAGCGTTAAACGAAAATACACTTCTTGCCTGCACTCCAACTTATACACATCAAGTTTTGGGCATTCTCATTCTAGATCTTCAAGATTCAAGAACATTCAATCATATCTTATTGCAACGTATCATTCATCTTGAGGTTTGAGGTTTGGTAAAATTATTTTATGCATTTAAATCTTATTTTTGTTTTCCCATACTCATTAGATTATATATATATTTCTTGGGAACAAAAATAATAATTTGAATATTTTTATTCACTGATTGAATATACATACTTGAGAAAAATTTGTTTAAACTAAATTCTACGAGATACTTTTGAATATATTTTCGTTCAAATATTTACTACGACAGTAACTATTTGATTGCAAACTTTGAGAGTGTTTCAATATATATTTGTGAGAAATATTGTTTTAAAAAGTATTGCCTAAATCTTTGCAATATTTCAATCATAATAATATTCAAAGATTTAATCTTACAAATCACTTGATAGCTAGAACCTAGATCTGAGTGTTATTAAAGATTATTTTTACAAGGATGGTATCTTGATATTCCTGCATCAAATGGATTGTTTTTAAAACCCT
Source organism: Malania oleifera (assembly GCF_029873635.1). Classification (NCBI taxonomy): domain Eukaryota; kingdom Viridiplantae; phylum Streptophyta; class Magnoliopsida; order Santalales; family Ximeniaceae; genus Malania; species Malania oleifera. The sequence continues at coordinate 104,248,072 of NC_080418.1, read as the reverse complement.
AAAATCTCCAAAGCGTTCATTTATAAGAAATTATTTTTTCGAAGATATTAGCTTGAAGGTAAATTTTGTGAAGCATATCATTCATATAACGATCTCATCGTTACATTCATACTAAGCTTTAAGTTTTATCATATGGATATGCGTTAGGATTTTCTATTGTACTCACTAGCTTGGTTAGAAGCAATATTGAGTTTTGTAGAATTGTAATTCTATATTGTAATCACAGCTCGGACTGTAAACCGAATTTGAGGAGAAAGTTGTATCTCTTGTAAGCAGTGGAGTAGGAGGAAGTTGTACCTCTTGTAAGCAGCGGATTGTAAGGGAAGCTCCGTCCCGGTTAAAGGAGCAAGGATTTAGTGGAATCCTTGAGTGGGTTGCTCAAGGCGAGGACGTAGGCCGGGTTGGTTGAACCTCGTAAAATCATGTTTACATCTCTGTTACCCTTAACTCCTTTTCAATTTCAGCATCGTATTTAAATTAACTGTGCATTGTGTATGTGTTGAACACTTGTTACATCTGTGAGTAATTACTAATTAGGTAAAAATGTATGCTTGACAAAGACACATATTAAATTGATTAATTGTGAAACATTAACCTTATTGTTAGGTAACTTGAAAGTTTGGAATTGAAGGTTTTTCGAAATTAGATCTTAAAGGTCATAATCTTTCAAAAATACCCAATTCACCCCCCACTTGGAATAACACCGTAATTCACATTTGGTATCAAAGAGAGGTTACATAGACTTAACCGTTATTTTTGTAAAAAATCACATGGCACACATCGGTGTAACCCCATTCGGTGAGGGACGATCTTATCTTAGTCCTCTAATATTTTTCAGTGAAAATTTTTTTATTTAGAAACTAAAAATGAGTGTTTTTATAAAATCAATGGACTGGAAGGCCTAACAGGCAATAGTTAAAGGAATTAGTATGCCAATAACTGAAAATGATATGCATGCAAATTCAAATGCCATGAATATGTTATATTGTGCTTTAGATTCTAATTTTTTTCATGAAATTATGGCATGTACATGTGCGAGAGATATTTGGGAAGAACTTGATAGGAAATATGGGGAAACCCAGGAGGAAGAAACCACCATTTTGGAAATGTCAAGTTCAAATGATCAGGAAGTGGCAAATTATAAACAAACTGAGTTAGTCGAGGAGGAGGTATATGTATCTCAGTCTATTTCAATTAATGATTCATTTATTGATTCATGTGATGATTTTTACAATAAACCTTGCGATAAATCTTATGAAAAATCATGTGATGAATCCTGCGTTATATTGTGTAATGAATCATATGTTAAATCATCTATTATAATAATGAATCACGCAGTGTCTCTTATGACAATATTGCTATTGATGCATGCAATAATTTAAATGATGGATATTATGACAATTCTTGTAATGAATCATGTGTGGAATCATCTGTTGATAACTCTGTTAATAATGCGTGCAATGATTCATGTGATGTTTACTGTAATAAATTTTATGTTGAATCATGTGTTGAATTGTATGATGAAAGCATGTCTTCGTATGGAGATCTAGAAAAAGCCTTAGTTAAAATGCATAAGCTTCTAGTTAGGATATCTAAGAAGAAAATGTGTTTGAAAAATGAAAATGAAAGGATAGAGAAACAGTTAGAGGAATTAAAAGATTATCATGCTATTCTAGAAAAGAAGAAAATCATGAAGATTTTGAAGATCATTTGTTTAGATAGAAAAATAGATGAACATCCTGAAACAATTTCCATGATTACAAGTGAAAATAGTTCAAATAAACCCTTAGAAGTTAAAAGAAATTATATTTCCAAAAAGGGTTCGGATTTATCTCAAAAATCTCATAGTCATGCCTCATTAAGCAAGAAGAGAAGAAATAAGCATACTTTCTCACAAATATACAAAACTTGCTTATTTCGTAAAATGAAAGGGCATAACCGATAGAAGTGTCCATTTAGAGGTGTCTGAGGCAAAGACAAAAAAATGACATGGGTAATCAATAAAGCTACAATTGGAATTACATGATCATTTAATTCCTTTTTGTTCTTAGGACTAGTTATAAGGTAGGTGATGACTAAAAGCTTAGAAATCGTTTGTGTCTAAAAGGTCAAAAATTAGTACATGCGTTTACTATACAAAATTTTAAATACTAAGAATGTTGGAAAATCAAGCCAATATGATTTCTTTTAAGTAATATCCAATCTAAACTTAATACATACATACATACATATATATATATATACATATATATATATATCATAATAATTGGATAAAATATAAAAATATGGGTTAAAGCTTGCTAATGTTGATTTGTTCAAAGTAAAAGGTTGTAAGCTTAACTAGATAAATCATCAGGAACCTTATACTTCCAAAATGAGTAACATAAATCATAAACTATATCAAGTTCTTATTAAAAGGTATCCTGTTATCATCAAATCAATGGAATTCTCTAAGGGATCCAAATGGTCTATCAAGACATTTTAATAAATATTCCCTTTGTGCTCAAAATATAAAATTTCCTAATTTTGATTTACGCTAAAGCTATTTCCTCCACAAGAAATATTTACCATACCACGATCATATCCGAAAAAGATTCATCTATCCTAGGCTCATACCCTTCCTTAAAATTGAAGACATACTTATAAGGTACCGTCCAATGATTGGATAATTAGAAATACCCAAAGAGCAGTATTCAAAAATTAATATTCTCCCAAATTGCTTTTTATCTAAGTAGTTGGATATATTCACTTTCACAAAATATTTTGAATATTGTCCACTCACAATGAATATTCTTCTGAACTTAATGATAATTAAATTGTTAAGAGTATTTTCCAAATCTCACTTCACAAGCTCTCAAACTTCAAGTCAAATCTATTAGAAGATTTTGAATATATCAAATGGCTAAATTATTTGCAATAGGGTTCAATCTATATGAAAATGTGAATGACTAGGAAACCTATGCGTTGAGATTCGTAAGAAAAGAAGCAATATAGGCTTATGACCCTGAAGAAGAATTGTTTATGACTTTTTGATCCTCTAAGCAAAAGCATTCAATGCCAAGCTCAAATCATTGAAAATCTCAAAACACTCAGCTAAACTGGTGAATAATGATTAAAAGAAAAATACATAAGACGATGATAAGTGCAAGGGGGGAGCAAATTAACTTGAAAATACTCTGGCTCTAAAATATAAGCATAATTCACATTTGGTATCTTACCATATTTAACTGCTAGCAGACCTGATATAATGTTTAGCATATGTTTGTGCGCAAGATTTTAGGCTGCACCTAAAGAGTCACATTTATTAGCTGTCAAACGAATACTTAGATACTTGATAGGAACCGTTGAACTTGGATTATGGTATCCTAAGTATATATCCTTTGAGATTGTTAGCTATTCAGATGCTAATTTTGCCGGTAGTTAAGTGGATAGAAAGAGCACGAGTGGCACATGTCATTTCTTAGGACATTCTTTAGTATCTTGGTTTTCAAAGAAGCAAAATTCAGTTGCTCTGTCCAACGCCGAGGCTAAATGCGTAGCGACTAGAAATTGTTGTGCTCAAACGCTATACATGAAGCAACAACTTATGGATTTTAGATTAAGCTATGACACAATTCCTATAAGATGCAACAATAAATATCTCAAATAATCCTATATCACATTCACAAACTAAACATATAGAAATTAGACATCATTTTCTTCATGACTATGTGCAAAAAGGAGATGTGACACTTGACTTTGTATGCACAAATGAACAATGGGCAGACATATTTACTAAACCACTTGTGGAGGATAGGTTTATCCAAATTAAACGTGAATTAGGCCTGATGCATAGTCGAGAAGTTGCCTAAAATTATATTAGATTACATAACTCAGGGAGAGCAACATCAATTAATAATTCACATTTAATATTCACAATTGGTTAGAATTTTCAAATTTGGCTCATTTGTTCACATTTGGTATTAAAACTAAAGGATGGTCATTGCATGTTAAATTTTTTATGGATACTTGCTCACATAAAATTTGGACTTTAATGGTTGCTTATCCATATCTATGAAAAATTAAAATGTTGTGTATGTTCTCATTGCAATTTGATTAAACAACACAGATATATCTTAGAAAGGGTGAGAATTTGCTTGTTTCTTAATAACAGGAGAGTAGTAAGGTGAGTGACATAGGGAGATATATATTTATGTTAAAAGATGCGATAAAGTTATGTTAGAACGATATTGTTATATCTACAATTTTTTTTTTGTTGATGTCAAAAGGGGTAGAAGAAAACAAGTTTATAGCAAAAATAGTTTGCAAAAGTTTTTTGAATGCAAGGGGAGAAAAGTACATAAGTACATAAGTTATACGTGCAAAACTATTGCCTATTTTACATTGTGTATGAGCATATTTCATATTGCTGAATTTTAGGTTGTGCATTATTTGAGGGGGAGTGTTCTTAGGCGTAACTCATTTTCTATTTTTTCTTGTGTATTTGTCATCATCAAAAAGGGGAAGATTGTTGACTATATGAGTCCAATCCTGTTTTGATAATGACAAATCAGTTGATATTTGACATGTGCATTGAGATTGTGGGCAGGAACATTATTTAACATGCACGGAAGGTGAGGAAGTCATGAAAGCCACAAGGATTAAAGTATATACAACCTGGCACAATCCATGGAACTTAAAGAGTAGAAGAATGAAGATGCAAGTGTCACGTTCAAGATCGTCATGGGAATGAGTATTTAGAATTAATTGTATTTGCATATTTTATATGATATAGCTAGAAGCTCAAAATATACCCTAGATTGACCTTAGGACACATGCATCTCATGAAAATCTTCTAGGGTCAAACATGGACTTAGAGACCTTATTTTGAACCTCCAAAAATGTTTTATAATAGATCAAAGCAAGAGAGCAAAATTGATTTTGAAAACTAAAATGAAATTTCTAAAGTTGGTCTACTCATACGACTGAGGTGTACCCTCAGAAGTCTGAAGATGCACGCTTAGACGACTGAAGTTTTACTTTAGACATCTGAAGTATTTCTTCAGAAGACCGAAGAATTAGTTCAGTTTACTGAAAATTTATTTGTTGAAACACAGAACAGGCAGAACACGCTCAGAAAACTGAACCTTCAGTTCAGTTATCTAAGCTGGGACTTTAGAAGACTGAACCTACAGTTCAGTCATCTAACCCTGTGTCCAAACTATAATTTTCAGTGCTTTAAGGACCATCATAAGACTGAACCCGATAGCTCAGTCGACTAACCCTGCGAAGATTTCTAAAAATGAGTTTTTCAAATTTAAATGTTATAAAAACATGGGGGATATTCCAAGTATCTAGGGCAACAAGGAAACTCACTCTAAGAAAACTTTATAAACAAAAGCCTTAAACCCGCCTCACTTTTTGATTGATCTTGAGAGCGTTAAACGAAAATACACTTCTTGCCTGCACTCCAACTTATACACATCAAGTTTTGGGCATTCTTATTCTAGATCTTCAAGATTCAAGAGCATTCAATCATATCTTATTGCAACGTATCATTCATCTTGAGGTTTGAGGTTTGGTAAAATTATTTTACGCATTTAAATCTTATTTTTGTTTTCCCATACTCATTAGATTATACATATATTTCTTGGGAACAAAAATAATAGTTTGAATACTTTTATTCACTGATTGAATATACATACTAGAGAAAAATTTGTTTAAACTAAATTCTATGAGATACTTTTGAATATATTTTCGTTCAAATATTTACTACTACAGTAACTATTTGATTGCAAACTTTGAGAGTGATTCAATATATATTTGTGAGAAATATTATTTTGAAAAGTATTGCCTAAATCTTTGCAATATTTCAAGTCATAATTATATTCAAAAATTTAATCTTACAAATTACTTGATAGCTAAAACCTAGATCTACGTGTTATTAAAGATTATTTTTGCAAGGATCGTATCTTGATATTCCAGCATCAAGTGGATTGTTTTCAAAACCCTAAAACCTCCAAAGCGTTCATTTATAAGAAATTATTTTTTCGAAGATATTAGCTTGAAGGTAAATTTTGTGAAGCATATCATTCATATAACGATCTCATCATTACATTCATACTAAGCTTTAAGTTTTATCATATGGATATGTTTTAGGATTTTCTATTGTAGTCACTAGCTTGGTTAGAAGCAATATTAAGTTTTGCAGAATTGTAATTCTATATTGTAATCATGGTTCGGGTTGTGAACCGCGCTTGAGAAGAAAGTTGTATCTCTTGTACGCAGTGGAGTAGGAGGAAGTTGTACCTCTTGTGAGCAGCGGATTGTAAGGGAAGCTCCGTCCCGATTAAAGGAGTAAGGATTTGGTGGAATCCTTGAGTGGCTTGCTCAAGGCGAGGACGTAGGCCGAATTGGCTGAACCTCATAAAATCGTGTTTACATCTCTCTTACCCTTAACTCCTTTTCAATTTCCGAATTGTATTTAAATTACTTGTGCATTGTGTATGTGTTGAACACTTGTTACATATGTGAGTAATTGGGTAAAAGTGTATGCTTGACAAAGACACATATTAGATTGATTAATTGTGAAACATTAACCTTATTGTTAGGTAACTTGAAAATTTGTAATTAAAGGTTTTTCGAAATTAGATCTTAAAGGTTATAATCTTTTAAAAATACCCAATTCACCCCCCTATTGGGATAACACCGTAATTCACATAGGCATTATTGCCTTAACCCTGTTCAGCCTCCATTATGTCTGAAATTTCTAAAACTTCCACCATGGCCAGACCTGAACTTGCGGTCAACACCAAAGCTGGAACCAAAGTAGCCCATACCGAACCTCATTCAATCCAAATCACAAATATCCGTCTCAATGAAGCCAACTTCTTGAGATGGTCTCAGTTAGTTCGAATGTATATCCGCGGGAGAGGTAAGATTGGGTACCTTACTAATGAAACCAATGCCCTTGAGAGAGCAGACCCATCATATGCTATATGGGATGCTGAAAATTCCATGATTATGGCTTGGCTTGTGAATGCAATGGATGAAGATATTAGTGCTAATTACATGTGCTATCCTACTACAAAAGAACTCTGGGATAATGTTAATCAGATGTATTCTGACCTTGGAAATTATTCTCAAATTTATGAATTGCGGCAAAAAATTGGCAGGACCCAACAAGGGGAAGATAGTGTAACTAAGTATTTTAATGTCCTTAAGGGGCTGTGGCAGGACTTGGATCTATTCAATGATTATGAATGGAAAAGCCATTTTGATTGCAACTACAACAAGAAGATAGTGGAAGATGCAAGAATTTTTAAATTCTTGGTTTGACTCAATGATGAGTTTGACGAGGTCAGGGGAAGGATTCTTGGTAGGCAACCTCTGCCTCCAATCCGAGAGGTATTTTCTGAAGTGAGACGTGAAGATTGTCGTCGAAACTTTATGCTAAAGAAAAAAGCGGTTAATGGAACCGTGGAGAACTCGGCTTTGGTTGCTGCTAATCCTATTGTTTTGGTTACTGTTAATGCCTCTGTACAGTGGTCATATCCCAATCAAAAATCTCGAGTATTGTGTGACTATTGTAATAAGCCGCGTGTCACGGACCCCCACGCGGCACTTGTCGAGGCTTTCCCTCGACATAGTCGACCAATAACTACACATTCAATTCAGCTATCATGAACACTCGAGAGGTTTTCGGAAGCCATTCACAGTCATGAAATATCAGTTCCAACAATAATGAATTCATGAAGACAAGCGACCTTTATACTCAATGATACGTGGAACTAGCTGTTTTATTCAATCAAAAAGACAACCACTCAAGCCATCATCCGAGTAATTCAATATCCAGTATAAAAATCCCTGGCAAGGACAAGTGAAGACATCTCTCCTCCCTATTTAACCAAGGTCACACTATCAAGCACTGACATTCTCCCCCACTCACTCTATCGACGTCCTCGTCGAGGTATTTGTAAGAAGACTTCCCACTCTTGTTGTTGATGACATTCGTCATCAACTACATGTATGCCAAGTTATACTCTACATATTTAGTCTTTACTCTATATGACTCATCCACGATATGAGAGAAATACAACCACTGACTGGTAAAAAACTGAAAAGGAAAACGACTCATCCACTATGCGAAGTAACTACAACAACTGATTGGTAAAGAATTGAAAAAGGTATCCGACTCATCCCCTATGTGAGGTAACTACAACAACTGGCTGGTAAAGGACTGAAAAGGATATGACTCGTCGATTGTGTGAGATAACTATGGCAACTGACAGGTAAGGATCTGAAAAAGGATACAACTCATCGACTGTATGAGATAACTACGACTACTGACAGGTAAAGAGCTGAAAAGATATACAACTCATTCATTCCAATTGGTTGTCTTTTGGGTATTGAAATCTACCGAATCTTGCATCATATCATCGTTCAAGTCATCGTAAGGTTCTAAATCTCTATATTAACTTGGTCAGAGCGTGCAGCATACCCTGCCTACCCTCTTCGCACTTTGGCGTGTCACCCTGCCTACTTTCCCAAGTACTTGGCATGAACCATTATCCTTTCCCTGCCATACTAACTGAAAAATGCCTCATTCAACTTGCCAACCCTTTAGCGCATAGTGTGACACCCTACCTACTTTCTTGGGCGTTTGGCATGAACCATTATCCTTTCTCTGCCATGTTGACTTATCAGAGTGCGCAGCATTCACCCGGCCAACCCCTTTAGCACTTGGCATAACACCTTGCCTACTTTCTTGGGTGCTTGGCGGGAACCATTACCATCTCTATGTAGTCCTATTGGAAGTCCTCTGCTCACTTACCCATTAAATTGTCACGGATTCTTTTCCATTCTCGGCATGCACAAAGATAACCGACGATCTCAATTAACTCAAGTAGGGCGGCCTTAAGCTATATTGGCACAACCTCGTGGGATTCTGGATTGCATCTGACCTCGATGTCTTTCAGCCTATTCAAGGCTTCCAACAGCTCAATATTCTCTAATAGATCTCAAGCTCTATTGGTCTGTTTCCCGTAGGGAGGCCTCAAGCTCTATTGGCTCTACCCTCTGGGATCATGGATGGCATCACGCCGGCAATGTGATTCAACCTATTGAAGGCGACAACTCAATACTCTTCGGCTCACCTCAAGCTCTATTGGTCTGCTTCCATAGGGAGGCCTCAAGCTCTATTGGCACTACCCCTTGGGATGATGGATGGCATCACGCCCTCGATGTGTTTCCAACTGTTCAATTCTCATCTCGAATAACTCGAGCTTTGTTTATCTTTCTCCTTCATGAGATGGGAGAGATGGCATCATGCCCTTACTGCATTTCAGCCTATTCTCAATGCTTTCAACTACTCCATACCAGGGATTTTTATACATGGAGTGACTTACTCTAGTTCCACAATTCTGTTTTCAAAATCAATTTTCTCTTTGGCGGACTCAAACTCTATTGGCATGCCTTTTCCTTAAGTCATCCCTTGCCTTACATGCCTCTGCATTGTTCAGTTTTATAAAATTTTAAATTCTCATTTTACAACTCATAATGTTCACGCACACTAGGCTCACGCACGCCATGCTCTGATACCAATTATCACAGACCCCCAATTTAAACTCAACTAACGGGTCGAGCGGCACTCATTGAAGCTCTCCATCGACAGAATAACTACACGTTCAATCCAACTGTCATGAAAACTCAAGAGGTTTCTCGGAAGTCATTCATAGTCATGAAAAATCAATTCCAACAATAATGAATTCATGAAGACAAATGACCTTCATACTCAATGATACATGGAACTAGTTGTATTCAATTAACAAGACAACCATTCAAGCCATCATCCGAGTAATTCAACATCTAGTATAAAAAACCCTGGCGAGGACAAGTGAAGAAATTTCTCCTCCCCATTTAACCGAGGTCACACTGTCAAGCCCTAAACCACACCATACCCGAGAAACTTGCTGGAAACTACATGGAAAACCAGCAAATTGGAAGAGCAGCAAACCTGGAAACAACCAAGCGATTCCTAGAGCAAATGAAGCCCATACCAATGTTCTAAGTTCAGAGCAGATGGATCAACTTCTTCAACTGCTGAAATCCAATCTAATATCCGGTACTTCTATTGGTTCCTCGGCCCAAACAGGTAATATGTCGAGTGCCTATTCCAGTTCTTTAGCCTTTGCACCATAGATTATTAATTCAGGTGCATCCAACCATATGACCAGTATATCTCAATTGTTGCAATCTTATTATCCTTGTCCGAGTAATAAAAAGGTTAGGATTGCAGATGGGAGTCTTTCATCCATTGCAGGAGAAAGTTCAATTAGAATTTCCGAGAAAATAGAATTAAAATTTGCCCTTTATGTTCCTAAACTTACTTGCAATATTCTGTTTGTTAGTAGATTATCTCGTGATTCTAACTGTCGTATCATATTCTTTGAATCTCACTATGAATTTCAAGACCAGAACTTGGGGGCGATGATTGGCAGTGCTAGGATGATCAATGGCCTTTCTTGATGATACCCTATTCAACAATAAACAAGCTTAGGGCTTGAGTGGTAGTACTAGTTCAATCCCTGTGCATGATCAAATAATGCTTTGGCACCTTAGATTAGGGCATCCTAGTTTTTCTTATTTAAAATATTTATTCGCTAGTCTGTTTAAAAATTTGGATGGTACTTCTCTTCATTGTGATGTTTGTCAATTATCAAAAAGTCATAGTTCTTTATGATTCAAAAGGCTACCGTGCATCAAAACCTTTTTATTTGATTCATAGTGATGTTTGGGGTCCCTCTAAGGTCACCACCTTATCCGAAAAAAAATGGTTTGTGACTTTTATAGATGATCATACTTGGATTTGTTGGGTATATTTGATGAATGGAAAATCCGAAGTTAATATTATTCAAGAATTGTTATAGTATGATCGAAAATCAATTTCACACAAAAATAAGCATACTTCGTACAGATAATGGTACATAATATTTCAACCAAGTTTCGATAATTTTTTTGAAACAAAGAGGGATTCAACATCAATCCACGTGTGATGACACCCCACAACAAAATGGCCTCGCTGAAAGAAAAATCGTCATTTACTTGAGGTTGCAGGGCTATAATGTTTTCTATGCATATTCCAAAATATTTGTGGGGGGATGCTATTCTAACTGCTTGTTACCTTATTAATAGAATGCCCACCAATGTGCTGCAGTATATCACTCCTTTGGCATGCCTAAAAAAAATCCTTTCCTAATAAAAGGATAATTTCTTATTTGCCTCTAAAAGTATTTGGATGCACTGTTTTTGTTCATATTCCAGCTCATCTTAGATCTAAACTTGATCCTTGGGCTGAAAAATGTGTGTTTCTTGGATATGCTCCCAATAAAGGAGGGTACAAATGTTTGAATCCAAAAACAAAAAAAATTCACATCAGTATGGATGTCGTTTTTGTTGAAAATCAGTCTTACTTTAACCAAACTTATCTTCAAGGGGAGAAAGAGAGTAGTGAAGATCAGTTTTGGAAAACTTCTATACCAATGCCTAATGTTGTCCTTGACATTGACATCCCTCTACAAAACATTCAAGGAAATGAAATTTTAAATAGTGAAAAAAAATGGAAATCCCAATGTGCCTGTGCAAAGCATAAGGGAATCACAAACAAGGGTAGAATTGCTACAGAATAATCCCTCTTCTGAGCTTCGTGTTTATACTAGAGGTAGGTATCGTTCTAATACTAAGAATCATCCCACATTTTCATAGAAGAATCAATCATCACCTCCAAAAATTGGTCATTTGGAAATCCTAAGTAATCCTTCTACTACACTTCTAGTTGATCAATCTACTGACCTTGATGTACCTATAGCCATTAGGAAAGGAGTTAAAACTTGTACCACACACCCCATTTCCAAATATTTATCATACCATAGACTCATAATCATAAGGGCTCTACATCCAATATTTCTCACCTATTTGTTCCAAGGACCATTCAGGAAGCTATGGATCATCCGTATTGGAAGGTAGCAGTTCTTGAAGAGATGAATGCACTATGGAACAACAGTACTTGGGAAATTGTTGATTTGCCAAAGGATAAGAAAATTGTAGGTTGCAAGTGGGTGTTTACAGTTAAATGCAAGGTTGATGGCAATATAGAGAGATACAAGGCGAGACTCGTTGCAAAAGGGTTTACACAAACATATAGAATTGACTATCAAGAAACTTTTGCTCCAGTGGCCAAGATAAACTCAATCCGAGTGTTACTCTCCTTAGCTATACATTCTAAATGGCCCTTACACCAGTTGGATGTAAAGAATGTTTTTTTTAAATGGAGATCTAGACGATGAAGTGTTTATGGAATTACCACCAAGTTTTGAAGGTAATCTTGGAAGAGATATGGGCTCACGCAATCTCCGAGAGCTTGGTTTGAACGCTTTGAGAAGGCTGTAAAGGATCATGGTTACAGCCAAGGTTAAGCTGATCACACCATGTTCTATAAGCACTCAAATGAAGGGAAGGTTTCTATTCTAATTGTTTATGCTGACGATATTGACAGGTAATGACAGCAAGGAACTTGAGAAATTAAAACAAATGCTTGCTAATGAATTTGAGATTAAAGACTTGGGTGACTTGAAGCATTTTCTTCATATGAAATTTGCAAGGTCAAGAAAAGGTATTTTTGTTTCACAAAGAAAATATGCGCTTGACTTGCTTGGACAAACAGGTTTACTAGGGTGTAAAGTAGTTGAGACACCTATAGAGCCTAACCTTAAACTACAACCTTCCAAGCCTGAAGAAGTAACCAATAGAAACCAGTACCAAAAATTGGTTCGAAGGCTACTTTATCTATTGCATACACGTCCTGACATAGCCTTTGCTATCACTATGGTAAGCCAAATCATGGACTCACCAAGGCCTGACCACTTTGATGCAGTTTATAGAATCCTAAGATATTTAAAGGGGACTCCAGGAAAAGGTCTATTGTTTGAAGACCATAGACATCTACAAGTTGAGGTACACACTGATGCATATTGGGTTAGGAGTATAACCGATAAATGATCAACTTCTGGTTATCGTGCCTTTGTTGGTGGAAATTTGGTTACATGGCGAAGCAAAAAACAAATTGTAGAAGCTAGGAGTAGTGTAGAGGCAGAATTTAAAGCAATTGCTCATGGAATATGTGAAGTGTTGTGGATTAAAAAATTATTGGAAGAATTGAAAGTCGCTAATCCACTACCTATGAGACTGTATTGCGATAACAAATCTGCCATAGCCATTGCTCACAATCTAGTGCTTCATGATAGAACAAAACATGTTGAGGTCAACAAGCATTTTATAAAGGAGAAGCTGGACAGTGGACTAATTTGTTTACCCTATATCTCTACTATTGAACAAGTAGCATATATACTTACAAAAGGACTACCAAAGAAGAAATTTGAAAATTTGATCGGCAAGTTGGCTACGGAAGACATCTTCAAACCAGCTTGAGGGGGAGTGTTGGAAAGTTTCCAAATTTATCCAGTCAACTCTCCTTGATTATAGGAGCAATTTATGTAATTATGACAATATTCTTAGGAGATATTCTAGGATTATTCTTAGGAGATATTCTAGGAGATTTGTTAGCAATTGTCATTCTTTCCTTTTGTTATTCTTTCCTTTATTATTCTTCCCTTTTAGATTATCCTTGTAGTCTATAAGACATTCATATTGTACCTTATTTTAAAATAATAAGAAATACTATTTCAATTCTACTCCACTTCTAGATTTCAATGAGGCTATCATGAAATCAATGCATCAAGAGCTTATCAACGTGCACGTATGCTACCATCTTTCTTACTATAGTGCACTATACATTAGTAGATGGGATCACAGACATTTGGAGCCATCAAATTTTTCAAACTTTGGGGTCTAGAATTTTGGTGGGATTAACACTTCTGGCACCAAACATAGTTTGAAAGCATCCATCAGCCCCATATAGCTATTTCCTTCTATTGCCTTGAGCCACTCCTCTATCATCGCATACCTTTGCTTGGTTTGATTTGATTCCTCGTTATCCTACCAAGCTGATCATTGACCTATTTCTACCACTGATTTCAGTATCACTGTAGGAGAACCCTGCACCGTTGTTGTTTCGCTGCAGTCAACACTTGGGCATAGGGCCCCCAAGACCTTCCAAAGGAAAGCAACCCAATCTTAGACCACATCTCCAACACAGGCCTTCCACACGGCCACTCAACGGAGAACTCGGGTCTTTCAACCAAATGCTTTACCAGAGGAGGTCTTCGGGGACCGTACTACCTTTCTGGTGTGCAGGATCCTCATAGAGGCAAGCACAGAGCATACTCGGCGCCATGATACGATCGTTGCAAGGAACCCATTACAGTTTCGTTAAACCAGAGGTTAGCCTCACGCCACTCCTTAGTGACTTGGCAGGTTACGGGTATCCACTGTAAAGATATCCCTCGTAACATCATATAGACATTACAAGTCCATAGAAGTAAGAAGATAGAAGTCCTTCGGACAGTTAGCCTTTAGGGGAAGAAGGAGATTAGAAAGCCATGGATAAACACAAAGGAGATTTTATTTCCTACAAGCTCTGATTTTAGTCTAACTTGCTCTGATTTCACTCCAACTTGTTCTGCCTTACATAAGGGAAGGCAGTCCCTTTAAATAGAGGTCTGAGACCCCGAAAACTTACATGATACGCAAACAACGAGAGTGACATAAAGCAAACTAGACGGAGACATAAAGTTGGACGATGACATAAAGCAAAGTCGGTGAAGACTTTGTGGCATCGACTGACAACTTTGTCAAAAGGACTCAACAACTGACAACTGACATAAATAAAGGTGACAGCACATAGGCGGCTGCATTTGTGCGGGAGTGACCCACCACCTTTAATTATGCAAGACTTATTGACGCATCAAGCCAACAAACTTGGACTTTAAGCAAACTTACAGCGCACACAGACATAGGACGGCCCACCACTGTGGACTTTAATAACAATAATACATAAAGTAGTTACGGACGTGGCCCGTCATTTTGGACTTTTGCATGATGGTGAGAGATTCAGGTTGACGTAGTCTTCATCCGTTATCTGTCCATGAATCGGATGGTAAAACGTCATTTTCTTGTATGGGTTGTCTTCATCATCTGTGTCCATCGGATCATCTGGAGGGTCTGGTGGCTTTGGAGCAGGAATCTCGTCAGGGATGAGGACGACGAGCTCGGAGCAGGACCTCAGGTCATTCACTTCACAGAGGTGGTTCAGCAGTGAGAACTTGTATCTTGGCCATGTAGAAAGGTTGTACAGGGTATCCCATTCATACGCTTGATTCTGGGACCATAACAGCTTTCTGGTAGGATTGTAGAAATACGGTCGATGGAGTATGAAAATACTGTGTACGGCTTCTGCTTCCGCTGGGTCCATTTTCCATATGTTGTGGTTTCCCATGAGAACTGTTAGCTTCCTTCTCCATGTGGATAGTGGATCGAACAACTGGAGGAAGGTCCAGAATAGTGATTTCTGATTAGCTGGATCATGAAGATGGGCATACGTCTCCTGTAGAGGGATGAATACAGCATGTACCTGCAAAACAGAAATATACCAGAGATACCATAATACATGTGTATGGAAGGAGGATGGTTTGATGACGTAAGGGTTGAGAAATGGGTAGGCTGGAAAGGTAGGGTATTGGCCTATGGTCATGGCATAGTGAGGATAGAAGATTCTGGCACTAGATTTGATTCTTTCTGGGTCAGTGAGATCAGGTTCCATATCTGGAGGAAAGTGAATATGGGTAGAGGCACTAAGGTAGAGTATATCAGGAGGAGAGGACGAAGACGAAGCCATGAGTATCAGTGGTATGGCTTGGTGGCTGGTAATGAGGAAGGCTGTTTTCCTGGGGCGAGATAGCATGTCTGCGAGAACATTATGGTCGCCTTTTATATGCTTCACGGAGAAGTCATATCGGGAAAACCAATCTTTCAATCTGAGTATCTGCGGCTCAGGGAGAATCTTATTGTGGAATTCAAACATCTTTGGAAACGATGAGTTGTCCATTTCAACAGTAAAGTGCTTTGATCTGACGTAGAAGTCAAACTTTTGGATTCCATTTTTCACCGCAATTATCTCCTTGAATACGGTGTGATAATGCTTCTGCGAGTCTTTGAATTCTCCGCTTGCGTGTCCGCAATAGGTTCTTCTGTCGTCCTTATCTTCAAGTAATAATGCACCCCAAAAATGATCACTTGCGTCTGACTGGAGGATGAGATTGCCGGTAGATGGGATAGTCAGAGGCGGTGGATCCTTTGCAGCTTTTTTCAAATGTCTGACAGCATTTGTCTGATCAGGGCCCCATGGTGGAGGCTTCTTTTTCAACAGCTGTGACAGGGAGCTGGTGTGATGACTTGCGTGCGGGATGAAGTCTCTGATATAATTGATTATGCCAAGAAATTGTTGAATTTCTTTGACAGAAAGATTAGTATCTGGAAACTTCAATAATTGTTCTGCGAGACGTGGACCTGGGCAAATAGTACCGTGGGAAATTTTCATCCCCAGAAAATCGATTTCTTTTTGTCCAATCACGCTTTTCTTTTCTGATAACATAATCCCGTACTGTGATGCCAACTGGTGGAAATGTTCAAGAAGCTGATGGTGTTCTGCATGACTTTTGGAAAACAATAATATATCATCGATGTATATCAAGGTACTATGCAGAATAGGATTGAAGATCTTGGTCATCGCTTTTTGAAACAGTGACGGCGCGATCTTTAAACCGAAGGGTAAAACTATCCATTGGAATTGTTCATTCGGAATACAGAACGCTGTCTTGTATCTGTCATCTGGATGAATACCGAGTTGCCAAAATGCACCTTTGAGATCGAACTTTGAAAATATTTGTGCTTCAGCAAGATGGATGAACTGTGTTCTTGCTTTTGGAATAGGGAACTTGTCATCCCTGATGAACACGTTCAAAGGCTTGTAATCAATAACCAATCTCTTTTTTCCTCTGATCTTCTCTGATCTTTTTTCAACATAGAATGCTTGACATGCCCAAGAGGAATTGGTTGGTTCAATGAGACCTTGTCTTAATAAGGAATAACATTCTTCTCTGGCTAACTTTCTTTTTGCAAATGAAACAGCAAGGAGATTTGTCATATCCTCTTCTGTTCTTCTTCTTGAAAAATCTGAATCTTTTCTTCTTTCTGTGATCTTTCTTTAAAAGTTTGTCAGAACCGTAGTCTTTGAAATGCTTCTTCTTTTTGGGACTACAGATGCAATTCTTCTCTTTGCATTTGATCTGTAAATTGGGCTTTTTGCATTGCTTCGTGAATTTATGGTTCTGCTTGATCATCTTTGAGAATAGTTGATGAGTGTCACACAACTTCTCAAGAGCAGTGAGTGCCAGTTGATGAATTTCTCCAAGAGAGATTTCTTTGAGAGGTCGAGAGAGTGAAGCGATCTTTCTCTGTAAGTCTGGCTGGATATCTTCTGGTAATGAATTGATATAAACTTGTCTGAGATTATCATCATGAAATCCACCAAGAAGATAATACCGTTTAGACATTCTTTGATAATGAAAATCAAGATCCTTCTTCTTTAAAGAGCAACATCTCATTTCAAAATATTCTTGACGAACAACATTGGCATGTATGTCTGGATCACCGACAAATTCTCTGTAGAGTGTTCCCAAGGCAAAGGAGGGAATCTGGGAATTAATGAATGTAACTTGTCTGAATTCACCAAGACTTTGGAACCAATCTCTTAGTGTACCAGTAAATCTGGATGTAAATTCAACAAGAACTGATTGTAATGTGTTCCCGGGTTTTGAGAGTTGGAGATCAATCCATGCACCAAATTCACCAATTCTGTCTCTCCACTTGGTTGGAGGTAATCCGTCAAAAGAGAACCATGAGTTATTGTTTGAATGATGAGGAGCCGATTGAGGAGGAGCCGAGGTGGCTTCCGAGGGTTCTTCCACAATAGGGACTGTGGTATCGGACTCGTCATGGAATTCTTGAGTTCTGGACGATCCTGGTTCTGTGGGTGATGCCATCATCATGTTGGTGAGATCAGTGATCTGTTGATCTGAGGATAAGGATGATGTGTCAGTTTCAGTGGAAACATCACTGTTGTCTTCAATAGGTATTTCAGGAATTGGATCAGCAAGGAAGGATGGAGATTGATCAAGTGAAACAAATGGGCTTTTGAGTTTCTGGTCAACATGTTCAGGTGGCTGATAAACAAGTTCAGGTGGTAAAGGTTTTGCTGGGATTGGAGATCTGCGAACAACAGGAGCTGCTGGAATAAGGGAATGTTTTCTCAGAATTTCAGCAGTAGATTTGAAGTGTTTGGAATAATCAGGCTGTCTGTAAGATGGTGTAGGTGGTGACTGTGGAATGAAGGAATATGATGGAGAATACGGAAAGGCTTTAGGTGTGTAGGATGGTGTGGAAGCTGGCCGATATTCTCGTTCAATTTGTGATACTTCTTCTCTGAGCCGTCTGATTTCTTCTTCTTTAGCACTGAATAAGGATCCAAAGTATCCTTCAGAGATGAAATGTCTGAGTTCAGAACTAAGAACATTGATTCTTCTTTTGAGATCATCATATAATGCTTCAATTCTGGAATCAAGGTTGTCAAATCGTTGATTCATCTGAGCGCCATGGTTGATGAGTCTGTCAACTTTGTTGTCAATGGCATTCAGCGTCGTGTTCTGTGTTCTAGCATTCTGGGTTTGCCAGTTCAGAACTTGTTCAGCTTGTGATGGAAGTTTCCTTGATCCGTCTGGTTGAACTTCAGAGGGTTGGACGAATGGTCTAGAATGAAGGTTGGAATCATATGATCTGGGTTCCAATGGTGGAAATTGTTTGTCATATGGAGAAGCCATAAAACACGGTATTGGCTGGGTTTCTGGTAGTTTGGAAACTGGAGTTTGGTAGGGTTCAGTTTGATATGGTTCTGGTTCTTCAGAAGGAAGGAGACCTTCTTCTCGAAGAATTTCAAGGGCTCTATCGTAGATCCACAAAGGTTTTGGTTTTGGATCTGGGCGTCGGATGCCTATCCATGGGCTGGATGGGTTGCTTTCCTTTGCTCATTTCTCACAACCGACCACAAGTCAAAGTGTTTGTACAGACAACCGCTCTTGACAAGTGTTTCGTAGTCCCACTGGAATTAAGTACAAAAGAGAATTCAAGCCTTTCACCCAGACAAACAAGATTTATTCTCTTTCGTATTCCTGTCCAGATTTCCAGTCCATCCAAAACAGACTTCTGAAGTTATGTGCTGAAAGTCATGATCAGTTTATTCATGATCGTCCACTTTGGAAAAACCCAGATTTCTTCATTCACATTCCCTTCAAGCTTAATGAAGATGTCAGTCCGACTAAAGCTACACATCCGGGAATGTCTCCTTCAGACCTTAAGTTAGCCAGAGAAGAATGTTATTCCTTATTAAGACAAGGTCTCATTGAACCAACCAATTCCTCTTGGGCATGTCAAGCATTCTATGTTGAAAAAAGATCAGAGAAGATCAGAGGAAAAAAGAGATTGGTTATTGATTACAAGCCTTTGAACGTGTTCATCAGGGATGACAAGTTCCCTATTCCAAAAGTAAGAACACAGTTCATCCATCTTGCTGAAGCACAAATATTTTCAAAGTTCGATCTCAAAGGTGCATTTTGGCAACTCGGTATTCATCCAGATGACAGATACAAGACAGCATTCTGTATTCCGAATGAACAATTCCAATGGACAGTTTTACCCTTCGGTTTAAAGATCGCGCCGTCACTGTTTCAAAAAGCGATGACCAGGATCTTCAATCCTATTCTGCATAGTACCTTGATATACATCGATGATATATTATTGTTTTCCAAAAGTAATGCAGAACACCATCAGCTTCTTGAACATTTCCACCAGTTGGCATCACAGTACGGGATTATGTTATCAGAAAAGAAAAGCGTGATTGGACAAAAAGAAATCGATTTTCTGGGGATGAAAATTTCCCACGGTACTATTTGCCCAGGTCCACATCTCACAGAACAATTATTAAAGTTTCCAGATACAAATCTTTCTGTCAAAGAAATTCAACAATTTCTTGGCATAATCAATTATATCAGAGACTTCATCCCGCACGCAAACCATCACACCAGCTCCCTGTCACAGCTGTTGAAAAAGAACCCTCCACCATGGGGACCTAATAAGACAAATGCTGTCAGACATTTGAAAAAAGTTGCAAAGGATCCACCGCCTCTGACTATTCCATCTACCGGCAATCTCATCCTTCAGTCAAACGCAAGTGATCATTTTTGGGGTGCATTATTACTTGAAGATAAGGACGACAGAAGAACCTATTGCGGACACGCAAGCGGAGAATTCAAAGACTCGCAGAAGCATTATCACACCGTATTCAAGGAGATAATTGCGGTGAAAAATGGAATCCAAAAGTTTGACTTCTACGTCAGATCAAAGCACTTTACTGTTGAAATGGACAACTCATCGTTTCCAAAGATGCTTGAATTCCACAATAAGATTCTCCCTGATCCGCAGATACTCAGATTGAAAGATTGGTTTTCCCGATATGACTTCTCCGTGAAGCATATAAAAGGCGACCATAATGTTCTCGCAGACATGCTATCTCGCCCCAGGAAAACAGCCTTCTTCATTACCAGCCACCAAGCCATACCACTGATACTCATGGCTTCGTCCTCGTCCTCTCCTCCTGATATACTCTACCTTAGTGCCTCTACCCATATCCATTTCCCTCCAGATATGGAACCTGACCTCACTGATCCAGATAAAATCAAATCTAGTGCCAGAATCTTCTATCCTCACTATGCCATGACCATAGGCCAATACCCTACCTTTCCAGACTACCCATTCCTAAATCCATACGTCATCAAACCATCCTCCTTCTATGCACATGTATTATGGTACCTTTGGTATATTTCTGTTTTGCAGGTACATGCTGTATTCATCCCTCTACAGGAGACGTATGCCCATCTTCATGATCCAGCTAACCAGAAATCACTGTTGTGGACCTTCCTCCAATTGTTCGACAAACTATCTACATGGAGAAAGAAGCTAACAGTTCTCATGGGAAACCACAACATATGGAAAATGGACCCAGCGGAAGCAGAAGCCGTACACAGTATTTTCATACTCCATCGACCGTATTTCTACAATCCTACCAGAAAGCTGTTATGGTCCCAGAATCAAGCGTATGAATGGGATACCCTGTACAACCTTTCTACATGGCCAAGATACAAGTTCTCACTGCTGAATCACCTCTGTGAAGTGAATGACTTGAGGTCCTGCTCCGAGCTCGTCGTCCTCATTCCAGATGAGATTCCTGCTCCAAAGCCACCAGACCCTCCAGATGATCCGATGGACACAGATGATGAAGACAACCCATACAAGAAAATGACGTTCTACCATCCGATTCATGGACAGATAACGGATGAAGACTACGTCAACATGAATCTCTCACCATCATGCAGAAGTCCAAAATGACGGGCCACGTCCGTAACTACTTTATGTATTATTGTTGTTAAAGTCCACAGTGGTGGGCCGTCCTATGTCTGTGTGCGCTGTAAGTTTGCTTAAAGTCCAAGTTTGTTGGCTTGATGCGTCAATAAGTCTTGCATAATTAAAGGTGGTGGGTCACTCCCGCACAAATACAGCCGCCCATGTGCTGTCACCTTTATTTATGTCAGTTGTCAGTTGTTGAGTCCTTTTGACAAAGTTGTCAGTCGATGCCACAAAGTCTTCACCGACTTTGCTTTATGTCATCGTCCAACTTTATGTCTCAGTCGAGTCAGCTTTATGTCACTCTCGTTGTTTGCGTATCATGTAAGTTTTCGGGGTCTCAGACCTCTATTTAAAGGGACTGCCTTCCCTTATGTAAGGCAGAGCAAGTTGGAGTGAAATCAGAGCAAGTTAGACTAAAATCAGAGCTTGTAGGAAATAAAATCTCCTTTGTGTTTATCCATGGCTTTCTAATCTCCTTCTTCCCCTAAAGGCTAACTGCTCGAAGGACTTCTATCTTCTTACTTCTATGGACTTGTAATGTCTATATGATGTTACGAGGGATATCTTTACAGTGGATACCCGTAACCTGCCAAGTCACTGAGGAGTGGCGTCAGGCTAACTTCTGGTTTAACGAAACTGTAATGGGTTCCTTGCAACGATCGTATCATGGCGCCGAGTATGCTCTGTGCTTGCCTCTATGAGGATCCTGCACAACAGAAAGGTAGTACGGTCCCCGAAGACCTCCTCTTGTAAAGCATTTGGTTGAAAGACCCGAGTTCTCCGTTGAGTGGCCGTGTGGAAGGCCTGTGTTGGAGATGTGGTCTAAGATTGGTTTGCTTTCCTTTGGAAGGTCTTGGGGCTCCCGACTCTCGTGTGGTATCAGAGCCACACGAGAGTCGGGAGCCCCAAGATAATTATCAAAGAAAAAGAAATTCATTAGAGAAAACAAGGCATCGAGGGGATGCCTACAAAAGAACAAAAGAGAAAACCCTAATCAAGGGTGTACATCAAGGAAATCAAGAATTACAGACAAGTATCTCCCAAACAATCCATGGCGCCAACTAGAGATCATAACCATCCAGCCATCCAAGATTGTGCACAAAAAGATGCCTGCCCCCGAAAGCACTCCTCTTCCTTTCTTCCAAATAACCCAAAAACTAGCAAGGAACATAAGGGAAATAGCCTTCCTTTTGGAGTTGCTGGAGAGGATCCATTTCCAAGCCCAAATTCATCCTCAAATGAAGCTGCCATGACCCATTTCTGCTTGACCATGGAAATGGCTAGGATCTAGAGATTCCTAGTCCAAAAGCAGTGGTAGAAGGATGTGATTCACCAATTATGCTTCTTCGAGGCACAAATAGCACCTATTCGCTGTAGTCAAACCTTTCTTTTGGAGATTGTCTAAGGTGGGGATTTTCCCCGAAGCAACCTCCTAGGTTGAAAAAAAGCAACAACAACAACTTTCACAAGGGCTACTGTGTTCCAAACAAGCTTCCAAGGAAAATTGGTCACACAGAGTGCTGGCCGGCGAAATTGATTATAATAAGACTTAACTGAAAAAAATGCCATCTTTGCTAAGGGTCCAAACAGGCTCATTGGAAGAGGCCCAACTCGGAGCATGATAAAGGTTGCTATATAACTTAATAGGAGTGTCAATCTCCCGTTCATGAACATTCCTAATCAGGGGTATGTTCCAAAAGGTCCCATTATCAGTGTTTTCCCAATGGTGACAAATGGGGGCATTTTTATTGCAGGCAAGCCTAGAAATGGAAGGAAAAGAAGAGTTGAGCTGCGAATCGCCACACCAAATGTCATGTCAAAAGAAAATATTCTACCCATTACCCATGCTAAGGGGATGTAAGAGAAGAAATTCTTCAACCCCCTCTGGATGAATTTCCAAAAACTTGTGCCATAGCCTTCAATAATCTCATTGGAAATTCAGTCATTATGATTAAGGCCATATCTAATTGCAACATGCCTCCAGAAAAAATTCTCTCAAACATGAAGCTCCACAGCAATTTTACTAATAGAGCCTTGTTGAAAATGAGTAGAGATCTAAGGTCGAGCCCTCCCTTCAGCATAGGTTGCTTAACAATCTCCCATTTTACAAGATGATACTTGAACTCCTCTCATATGCCGCCCCAGAGGAATCTTCTTTAGATCCCTTCCAGTCTTTTGGCAACAACACTAGGGATGGGGAACAAAGACAGAAAGTAGATTGAGAGATTAGCTAGGGTACTTTTGATGAGCATAAGCCAACCACTCTCTGAAAGATAATTCCCTTTCCATCCAGCCACTTTCCTTTCAAATCTGCCAATAGTGGGATCCCAAACACCATTGTCTTTGAACTTAGCACCCAAGGGGAGGCCCAAGTAAGAAATGGGAAAGGTCCCAGGATTACAACCTAAGATGCCAGCCAGAAAAGGACCATTATTGCAGGGCCACAGGGATGATTTCGCTCTTACCGAAATTCACCTTTAAACCTATAACTGCCTCGAAACCAAAAAGAATGCATCTAAGGTCAAGGATTTGAACAGAATCATCATAAAAAAAATATATAATAGAATCATCTGCAAAAAGCAGGTAGGAGACCACTAAGATCTTGTTGTTCCTTCTAATGCTAAGCCCTTAAGCAGCCCATCCTAATTGGTTTTAACTAAAATATGGCTAAAAACTTCCATAACCAGGATAAACAAAAGGAGAGTGGGGTCCCCTTGACTACTGCAAGCAGCCATTAATAAGCACTGAAAAGGAGGTTGTGGATATGCATTGATTGGTCCAACTACACTAAATATTCCCAAAACCCAAAATATAAAGCAGACAATTCTAGTTCACATGATCAAACGCTTTTTCCATATCCAATTTGCAAACGACATCGTTATTTACTCCCTTCAAATAGGTATCAACAACCTCATTTGTGATAAGGGCTGCATCATGATCTATCTGGCTGCAACAAAGGCATGTTGGTGTTTTCCAACAACTTTGTAAATCACTTATTTGAGCCCAATTGCAAGAACTATAGAAAGAATCTTATACAAGCTACCAACAAGGCTAATGGGACGAAAATCTTTGATGTTTAAAGCACTCACTTTTTACGGGATCAATGAGACAAAGGTTGAGTTGATGCTAGCCACAAATCTGCCTGAGCTGTGAAAATCATTGAAGACACCAACAACATCTTGCTTGAAAGTGTCCCAATCCCTTTGAAAGAAAACCATGTTTAAGCCATCAGGGTCTGGGGCTTTGTCCCCATTGCAGCTCTTAAGAGCTGAAATGATTTCCTCTTCCTCAAAGGGTCTCCCGAGCCATTGAGCAGTGGAGAAGCTCAGGTATTTAAAGGAAATCCCATTCATAGTTGGCCTCCAAGGTTCCCATTCAGCGTACAATTTTTTGTAAAAATTGCAAATGCCCCTTTTGATGGCCCCTTCCTCCACTAGGAGTTCACCCCCCACTTCAAATTTTAGCATCAAGTTGTATCTTCAATACACAATAGTAGTTCGGTGGAAAAACCCAATGTTCCTATCCCTAGTCCTTAACCAAAGGGCCCTAGATTTTTGCCCCCAAGATGTTTCCTCTGCAGTGATGACTTCTACAAGGGCTCTTTTAAGGGCAACTTCTTTGGATATTCTCTCAGAATTCAAGCTCCCTCTAAACTCTTGGTCATCCAACTCCTTCAAGTCATTCAAGATCTCATTCTTCTTTATGGTGACATTGCCAAAGACACTTTTGTTCCACCACTTCAGTTTCTCTTTCAAACATTTTAATTTAGAGGCAATCACATAGCTGACCTTCCCGTCAATCTACATGGAATGTCACCAATTCTTAAGTAGGTAGATAAAACCTTCACACTTAAACCACGTGTTCTCAAATAGGAAAGAGTTTGACCCCACCTGATTCCTCTCGTGTCAAGCAAGATGGAAAAGTGGTCAGAAGTGAGCTAAGGGAGTTCCCTTAAGGCGAGGGCTCGGGCTATGGATAATTCAGGGGTGGCATTTCCCTCCTTATCAGAACCTGATAGGAGAGAAGACATTAATTTTAATAGCATATCCATGGCATCCATATTTTAATCCTACCACCTTTTAACAGAAGTTATTTGTTCTCTTAAATGAAAAATTGATATCACCAAGAACAACAGTGGCAAATCCACAACCTCCAATCAGTGTGCGCTAAGGTTCTCATGCATTACACCTCTTCGAATATCTTTCACTTTATTATAAGTGTTCAAACAAATGGCACCCGATCACGTTACAAATTTATTTTTTTATCCACTCCAATCTTGCTGCACTATATTTTATTTGGCTTTGTTTAGCTTGATGGATGTGTTTCCACAAGAGAAACATTGAAATTTTTATGATATTTAGAACGATTATGGAGAAATTCATGCTGTGTGTAATGAAGCGTAGTTATATAGTGCTCAAGGCTCACATCAAATTAGGACTCTTTATAAAATAAAATAAAAATAGCTCAAGGATCTCAAAATTCTATGAAATTAAGATACATATTTTCAGAAATATTGATACTAATCTTGGAAATAGGAATCCAATTTCAGATTAATGTTAGAGATGGAGCTAGAAGACAGCTAGGAGACAACGCGTTGCAAGCTTGGAGTTGAGTCAGAAACGCGGTGAAATTTATCTCTCCATTAATCTCTTCATTATAAACTTCCATTTGTATTTATTTTATTTAATTATGATTTAAATTCCAAGCCTATAAAAGGAGAGCTGTGGAAGATGTAATACACAGCACAGAGAGAGTGCAGAAGTGTAAGAAGCTCAAAGAGAGCTGAGAGGAAGAAGGGAGGAAGAGAGAGAGAGAGAGAATTGTAATATTTTCCGGCGACATAGTTAATACTTGGTGTGTGCTCCGTGGACGTAGGTCGTTATTGACCGAACCATGTTAAATCTTTGGTGTCACTTTGATCTGGATGCTCACATGTTCCTAACAAGTGATATCAAAGCCCGGTTGGAGCTAGAAAAGCTAGATTGGAAGTGATCCCAAAATCCAGAGCTCTGTCCAGTGGATAGAAACCAAGTTTTGAGGCCACCATCACATACAACTCACCGAGACGAAGAGAAAGGTGCCAGTCGGAGCTCCAAAGGAGTTCAGAAGAAGCCGCACGCGCCCACGTGCGCATCGTCGGAGAAGAACGCATCTCCACGCACCGAGAACGCGTAGTCCCTCACGCGCTCAACGCGCCGCATGCGTCTTCTTCGCCCAATCAGCCTCAACCCGACCTAGTTCAATACCCGACCCGAAAAGTCACTCAGACCCGAGGTAACCCGAGATCCGGTTCCTAACTCGGGTCTGAACCTCCGCAGCGCGCCACGTCAGCCACCACGTCAGCAGAGGCGCCATGTCAGCAGGTCCTGCCACGTCATCTGTGGGTAGGTGCCACATCATCAGTGGGTCCCACTTTTGCCAAGCCAGCGCCACGTCATCAGGTGGGCCCCACCTCGACCACATCAGCATGTTTGACCAGGTTTGACTAAAACTTTGACTGAGCTTTTCAGAGTCATTTTAGGTCCGTTTTTCGAGCAACTTGAACCATTTCTAGGATTTTCGATCATTCCGGATCCAACAGCGCTATCCATTTGAGCTAATTCCATCTCTAGATCAGTGAATCGAGATGTCGAATGAAAAGAGCTCAAAAATTGAAATGTTCAATGGAAACAATTTCGGTTTCTGGAAGATGCAGATAGAAGATTATTTGTTTGAGAAGGAATTGCACTTACCGTTGAAGGGTAAGCCAACATCCATGAACGAGGACGAGTGGGAGTTGCTTGATCGAAAAACCCTCGGAGCCATTAGAATGACGTTGTTGAAATCTGTAGCGTTCAATATCAAGCATATAACATCTACCAAATCTCTGATGGATGCGCTCTCTAATATGTACGAGTAGCCTTCAACCACAAACAAGGTACATCTCATGAAAAGACTATTTACGATGAACATGTCTGCAGGTGAGAGTTTTAGCAGGCATTTGAATAACTTCAATGAGTTGTCTAATCAACTCACCTCAGTCGGAATAACGTTTGATAATGAGATTCGGGCTCTACTGATTCTCAGTCAATTGCCTAAAAATTGGAATGGTGTCGTCACTGCCGTTAGTAGCTCCGCAGGAAAATCGAAGCTTGTATACGATGAGGTCATCAGCATGATTTTGACGGAGGAAATAAGAATGCAGCCGAACCATAGCTCCAATTCGAGTTCAGCCTTGAACATGGAGAGTCGAGGCAGAGGAAATAGGCATGGACGATCAAACAACCGCGGCAGATCTAGGCTCAAGCGGTCTAAATCCGAAAATCCCAAAGGTACTCACGACACAGATTCCCAGAGCACAAAAGTTATTGAGTGCTGGAACTATGGAAAGACTAGTCATTACAGGAACCAGTGCAAGAGTCAGAAGAAAGAATTCGAGACGAGGGCAAAGATAGAAGCAAATATTGCTCTTGAAAATGATGAGATGTTGATCTGCTCTTTGGAGAGCAAGCAGGAGTCTTGGGTCTTAGACTCCGGAGCCTCATTTCATGCCACATGCTGCAGAGATTGCCTAGAGGAGTACACACGAGGTAATTTTGGTAAGGTGTACCTTAGCAACGATCAACCCTGCGACGTAACCGGCAAGGGAGTTGTAAAGATCAATATAAACGGGTCAATATGGAAGCTGAAGGATGTCAGGTATATTCTAGACCTGAGAAAGAATTTGATCTCAGTTGGTCAACTAGCAGATGAGGGATACAAGAAGAAATTCATTGGCGATGAATGGAAAGTTTCAAAGGGTATACTAACGATTGCGCGAGGTAAGAAAAGCGGAACACTTTTTCTAACCTCCAATGCCTCCATGTCTATTTCAGTTGCTGCAGGAAATGACAACAGCAACAACTGACACCAACGACTTGGTCACATGAGCGAGAAGGCACTCAGGATGATGCACTCAAAGGAAAAATTGAGTGGTCAACAATCAGTGCAGATTGACATGTGTGAGGATTGTATAGTCAGGAAACAGAAGAGAGTTAGTTTCCAGATAAACACCCATACCCCAAAGAAGAAGGGACTAGAACTAGTCCACTCAAAATGTGTTGGGACACATCAGCAAAATACTGAGAATCCTCAGGTGGAGGAACCAGTGGAGCAGATCATCGCACCACCATCTCCTACTCCAGCTCCAGAGCTTAGGAGATCGACTCAGTCTCATATACCAGGCAGAACGTATATTGATTACTTACTTCCTACAGATGGAGGAGAGCCCGAATGCTATGATGAAGCATGTCAGGTGGCAGATACGAGCAAGTGGGAGCTTGCGATGAAGGATGAGATGAAGTCCCTCACCTCCAACAGAATGAGGAAGTTGCCCAAAGACCTTCACAACAAGTGGGTGTACAAAATTGAAGAGAAGCATGACGGCTCCAGAAGATACAAGCCTCAGTTGGTAGTTAAAGGCTTTGAGCAGAAGAAAGGGATTGACTACACCGGTATTTTTACACCAGTTGTGAAGATGACAGCCATCAGATTAGTCCGCAGGAATCGAGCAGACAGGAAGATGGTGACGACAGAGAAACTGAAGTTGTGTTCAACTTCAGTTGGTCTTCATGCTTAAAGACATATTTTGAGCACATCATTTATTCATGATACTGGTTGAGGAGGAGTCTCTGTCTTAAAGTGAGAGATTGTTAGAGATGGAACCAAAAGACAGCTAGGAGACAACGCGTTACAAGCTTGGAGCTGAGTCAGAAACACAGTGAAATTTATCTCTCCATTAATCTCTTCATTATAAACTTCCATTTGTATTTATTTTATTTAATTATGATTTAAATTCCAAGCCTATAAAAGGAGGGTTGTGGAAGATGTAATACACAGCACAGAGAGAGTGCAGAAGTGTGAGAAGCTCAGAGAGAGCTGAGAGGAAGAAGGGAGGAAGAGAGAGAGAGAGAGGGAGAATTGTAATATTTTCCGGCGAGATAGTGAATACTTGGTGTGTGCTCCATGGACGTAGGTCGTTATTGACCGAACCACGTTAAATCTTTGGTGTCACTTTGATCTAGATGCTCACGGGTTCCTAACAATTAAGAGTTTAGCCATTAAAATATCAAATTACCACAAAAAAAATTAAGAAACCAGAAATAGGTTTGCTTGGGCCAGACTTTTGAGGGATTGAAATCAGATTTGAGAATATAAGAAGGTTCAAAATCCAGATGAGCTGCCAAAGAGTCAGAGACAACGCTGTTCAAGGGTTAATATAAGGCGTGCAAGGCCTGCAGGCTATGCAATGTAGACTCTGCAGCTGCACAGCAGTCCAAGAGATGGAGGAAAGTGGTTGCAGGTGTCAATTGCTTCTCTATTTCTATTTTGTGAATTTTGAAATGAACCCTCAAAATCTGTTTATTTGAAGTCCAACCCCATGCAGCAAGTTAGAGTGGTTGCAATCCCAAAAAAACCATGCTAATTTTATACACTTATCACTTGAGTGGGGACCAACAGCAACGTTTAGCTCCACCCCTGATGAACCAATGTACTTAGGACTACCATTGGGCTTTTCTTCAAAATTTATAACACAAAAAGGACAAATATCATTTATTTAATCCCCTCAGCTGCTCAAAAGTTAAATTCTAGCTCCGCTGGAGTGCCACTACAAGAATATACATCTTGATAAGACGACACCTAAAAATATAAAAGTAAACAAACATAAAATTGATGCTACTTGAACTCATTTCTAAAGGGTTCTTAAAAAAAATGACAAATAGGGTCTTGTTGAGACCGTAGAGTTCCAACACGTACGAAGTTGGAAATAAATGAAAATTATTTCTTTATTGGATACATTCATGTGAATTGTGGATAGCATATGAAATGTAAAACCATATTTTGAGAGCTAGTAAGCGGGCTTAATTTATTTAAATCATGAATTGATGCTATTCTTGGATATTTTAAAAGATAGATGTACAATATCCATTTAAGAGGACTTTCTGAAAAATTCAATTAAATTATAAATATTTTTCCTGTCAAAAAATAGTAAAAACACAAATGTTATATAATCTCCATGATCCATGTTTCAAATAATATCCACTCCTAAAATTTGTATGTTGCAAGAAAGAAATATTTAGAAGCTTGTGCATCACCAACAACTTACTTTCATGGTTCATTAACAAGTACACTGCTAGGATCTGGTACCTACCATTGCGCCAAAAGCTCGAGCTAATAGTGAAGAGCAATCATTTTAATAAATGGAAATGCAAAGCCCCACATCTATACGTGCTGCAGGTAGGCCTGAGGGGCTTCACAGTGAACGCATAAGCACACTAGCAAGATGGGCTGTCAAGCACCAAAATACTGTATACTTGCATACACAATAGTGACTCCATAGAGAGATCTCTGACACCCCATAAATGCCAAAGCAACACCCAAGGGACTCAAAAATGCACCCTCGCACTGATGTGGCCCTACCACTGCACCAAAATCTCAGGCTAATAGTGAGAAGCAGCCATTTCCTTATACAGGCAGCACAAAGTCCAACATGTATGTAACCATTTACTTACATACATGATAGTGAGTCCATAAGGAGATTGTTGACAACCCACAAATGCCAACATAGAAAAAAAAAAAGGAACAACAATAGGATGGTGAAAAAACCTTTAAAATTAAGAAAAATAAAAGACATGGAAGGCATTTTAGAAATAAAAAGGAAAAATACCATAGAAGTTCACCACCATTGTCACAAAGGGCACAAACAGTATCGAACAGCCAATTTTCATCACATTCATCATCATCTACATTTCCATCATCTTCGTCGCTATCATCATCATCTATAAACTTGTTCTTTCTTATCTGAATGCCCAATTGAACCAAGTGAGCAAATTTTCAATGTTTAAAAATAAGAAAGCAACAAAAGCCGCACAGTCAAGGGGTTAGAAATTGTTAACACTAACCTCATTAAGAAGTCTCTTTTTGTTAGGAGTCTCCAAAAGAAAAGTTCGTAGATACTGTTCAAGATATCATTTGTGAAAATCACAGGGTACATTTATTATGCATATATAAAGTTTCTCATTGGAATAGAAACTCAAAACATTTGCAAACATGTCAGCAATTGAATGCCAAAATAGGAAAACACTTCAATCCAAAAAACAAAAAACAAAAAAAAACTTTAAATCAGCATCACAATCAGAATTAAGTTCAGTGACAGCAACTAAAATATAAAGTTAAATACAGACAGCAAGTAATTGACCATGGTCTTTTAAACCCATCAAACCCAAACAAAGGACAGGCAACAAAATGTGAGATGGCAATATCACAGGTATGAACCTGGGGATTGCATCGAAGGGATAAAATCAGAAAATTAACATTAAGGGTATCAAATGCAAGAAGAGAGGACTGCATTCCTAGTAAATGTAACACCCAGTGCATGAGGCTCCCAATCCATCAGGGTCTGGGGCAGAGGGGAAGATGTACAGTCTTTCCCCATTCATCATGTATGTTTCTAAAGTAAGTACCCAAGAGATTTGCTTAAATAGAAAATTGGTCCATTCTAAATTAGAGATTAGATAAGATTTGATAGTTTGGACACTAATCCATATCCTTTCATCCAAACACATTGGAATGGGATAAATCCAAAACCTACATATACATCTGCATCAGCAACTTGTATGGTCATTGCCTGAAAGAAAAATTAAATCAAGAAAACACCCAACGAAAAACATCAAAGACGCTCACTGCCCTTTTCTCAGTACATGCCAAAACCAAACAAAATGTGGTTCATATAGTTGGCCTTTCATGCATGAAGTGCAGCATGCTCAACTCTTTTAAGGTCATATGGCTTCCAATTTCCCAAAAAAAAAATATAAAACTCTTCCCAACCATTTCATTTCTCTTTTGAGTGTTAAGCACAACAATATTGATGAAATTTAACTGTTTATTTGCTGTTCTATGTTGCAATATACATCATAAGACAAGATTCTAACCATTCACATTCCCAAAATTGTTTGAGATGTGAATAACTAGATATAAACAAAAAGCTGCACTGCTACTTTTGAAGACAATGTCATGCTCTTATCCCTTCGTCAAGCTATGTGCCACTCATTTTGCATGTATGAATTTTAGCACATGTCAAACTTGGAAAAGGAAGCGGAGAAATTTCTCTTGTTTCCCTCTACTCATCCAGTCAAAAGATTGATTGTTGAGGCATTATGGATTAAAGTGACTCAAAATTGTCCAGAGATCATATTTTATCAAGAACAAAGCAGTCCCATCTTTTTTTTTTTCTTTTGGTAAGTTAAAAATACATGGAGGCACCAAGGGTTACCAACACAAGTACCAAAAGAAAAGAAAAATATACAGTCCCATATAAAAAAGTCAAATTAAGAGCAAATGTAAGCGATCGTTTGGAACCACCTATGTAGAAGTGCTTTTTAGAAGAAGTGTTGAATTTAGTAAGTGCTGATAATAAGACTTGAATTGGAAAAGTGCTAGAAGTTATAACTTATAAGTGGTGTTTGGTTGTATTTAAAATAAGTGGTGTTGGGATACTTACTTTTATTATAATGTACTACATGATTATTTTTAAACATATTTTAAATTTAAAATATTAATATTTTTAATTAAAAAATCATTAATAATTATTTTAATTATTTCTAATTAAAATTTGAATATTTTCTGTTAAAAAATAATATAAGATTATTATTTTTAATTTTTAATATTAATTTAAATTAGTAGATGGTTCTTCTTCATTCCAAAACTGAATTATGTTTCATTAATAATTAATATATTATGATACATAACAAAATAATATATGAGTATCTTCTAAAGTATTTTTTTAATTATAAATAGCCACCAAAATTTTCATATTTACAAAATTGACCTCATCTATGAACAGCGCCACTTATAGGTGGCCCAAAAGCTACCTTCTATCGCATTTTTTTAATTACAAAATAGCCATTAAATTTTTTTATATTTACAAAATTGACCCCACCTATGAACAGTTATAAGTGGCCAAAATGCTATCTTAGATTGTTTCTCAAAATTCACTTAAATAGTTCTCAAAAAAGTGGTTCTAGAAAAGCAATTTTTGCAATAAGTGTTGGTTGTAATACAAGCCAAACGTCACTTTTTTTGTAAAAATGCTTATTTTAAGTGATAAGTGCTATAAAAAAAATTTTATAAGTGCTCCCAAACGAGGGCTAAAACTTCCAAAACTCCAGCAGTAAAGGGTGTACAAAATTGTATTCGTAATCCTCCACACTGACCCTCCTTTCCCCTCAAAATCTCTTCTATTTTCTTTCCACCCCAAAATACAGAAGGGGAATTAACTTCCACACCCTTGTATTACTCTAATCACACGTTCTGATTTTCAAAGAGAGAATGAAAGGGAAATACTACAGGGCATAATCCACACAACTTAAACCACTACCACACAAAACTCCAAATATCTGAAGTCAACAGAAGATGGGAAAGGAGGTGATTAGCTCTGTCTCCTTCCTCCTCACGCATGCAAGGTTATACATCTGTTCACCAGGATTATCCTCCTTTCCCTTAAAACTGCCTCCAGCAAGAATAGCTGCCGACATAAAATGCTACCTTCTAAGGAGCTTTAGTCCTCCAATCAGCATTCCAGGGGAAGGAGTTCCAGAATTACTACATCTGACTGTACTAGTTCTTTAATGAAAATTCAGAGTTTTCAGCCTAGGAGAATCCTCCGTATAAGCAGTAATTCTTATCTGGTACTTCAGACAGAATCAACTCATCCAAATCCCAAACCTGAACTTCCCTCCTAAAAAGCATATCTCAAAATATCTCATTTCCCAAACTGAGACATCAATAATAGTAACATTTCAGTCCCTGACCAAACCAAATAAAGATGGGAAAGAATCCTTACTAATGTTTGCCTAAATATCCTTTTTAATCAGTATCATTATTTTGTGTTCAAGTATTTGTTTTCACGTAAGGATTTGCATAATGCCCATGTACAACTTACTGTTTTGATATGATCTCAAATCATGAAAGCAAGGGCATGGATACGATTTAATTTACCAAAAATTAATGCACAATAGATGAATCTAATATCAGTCATGGCCATATTACTCCCACAGTGTAAAATAATTAAAGGAACACGAACCTTAGAGTTTGCTAAATCTCTATCCCTTTCCATAGCCTCCTTGATAAGTGGCTTATGATCCAATAGATCATTCTCAGAAGGTTGAACCTCATATGAGCTGTGAAATTCACAAGAAAAAAATTGCATTGAAAACAAAAAACATGACACATTAAAATTCAGGTGATAATATGAAATAAGCAACTCCTACGCATTAAGAAATTTTATATGATATGAAATAAGCAACTCCTACGCATTAAGAAATTTTATATGACACCACTGAATGGCTTCATGTAGTCCACTCCATGATCATCTTGCCACTAAGACACAGATTCAAAGGACAGTCTATTAGGCCACAGTGTTCCATGCCATTTAATGGTATGGTCCACTTCATTCATGCATTGAAATTCTAGCCATCTAATTCAATGGCCAGAATTTGAGTGTACTTATGAGGAAGAACCTCATACTTGAATCATGTGACTTTTTCCTCTTGGTCAAAGGGAGAGAAGGGCTACATACAAGAGATAATTTTCATCTCACACACAAAATAACATGTGCTACATTTGATTTTGTTAGGTCCAGCCCAAACTCAAAACAAAAGGGGCCCAAGTTGTATTTTTTTAAAGGCCCATTGCTGGAAGCCCAGTCGGGCTAAGCATTCATAAGGATGATGCGCTGAAGAGAGGCACTGTGGAGAGGCAGAGAAGAGAGGAGTTGCAGCAGTTTGAGAAAGAAGGAGCTGCAGAATTATTTTTAGTCAGAGCAGTTTCGATCAAGTGATTGATCGGAGGGTCATTTGTGTCCAATTTTATTGAAATTTTGATAGCACATTCAGGCTCGTCATTCTTCTATCTTAGCGGTGGAGATCTGTTTTGGAGCTCTGGAGACCCAGATTTTGTGGTCAGAACAGTGGCTGCGTTTCGGGTGATCTCTTGCAAACTGCTTGCAATTTATTTGTGATTCTTATATATATTTGGGAATCCGTTTTTGCTCTAAATTTTGAGCATTTTGTGATGTTTGAGCTGCTGCACACTTGCTCCTTAAATTATAGTGGATTTTTATTGGGCCTCATAGGCCCTTTGGTTTTTACCCTTCACATTGGAGGGGTTTTCCACGTTAAAATCGTGTGTCTCTATTGGGTGTGATTTTTGTGTTCGTGTGCTATTGGCAAATTCTCAATTGTTTTTGCTAAGATTATTGGTTGTCATTCTTGGATATTTTTTCTCTTCATTGATTGGCAGGGAAAGATTTGTTCATTGCGTTGGTTTCGTTTGTTGCCTTACTTCTTTCCCAAAAAAGTGGTATCGGAGCTGATGGTTCCTAACTCTGGGCGAGCGACATCATAAAAAGTTGAGACGTGAAGCTAATTCTCATGACGTGCTAACAACTAGAGAACAAAGTGTGTGACTGAGGCCAATAAGGATCATCCAGGCCTGGAAGATGGATCACAATATGGTCAAGACGTGGGAGGTAGAATTGGTTCGGAGGCACATGGAATGCAATCTGAGGCATGTAAGGCAGGGGTAAGGCTGACTTGAACAACTGTTAGAGAATTGGATTTGCTCCCATGAGGGAAACGATTTCTGTTAAAGGTTTCACATAGGGTCAAATATGCCAGCAGGATTGCTACAGCTAGCTGGTGTAAAGGAGAAGACTTGCTGAAATGATTTTCTCCTATCCACCTATAAAAGGAGTATTCCTTCATTGTTTTATGCTCTCCGGTGGTGAATTGATATACACAGAAAAGTGTTGATATATAGAGAGAAAGAGAGTGAAGATATATTAATTGTGAGTGCACTATGAGTGTGCATTAAGGTGAATGAATTGAGTGTGTTGTAATCCTCCTCCTCCTTCACTGTATACCCATATATATATAGTGAAGTTACTCCTCTCCTGTGGACGTAGGCTAAAATGGCCGAACGACATAAATATTGTGTGTTATTTTTGTGTGTTATTTGATCTTGGGTGGGATTCACATCCCAACAATTGGTATCAGAGCTACTGGTGTACCGCCTTGTTGGTAGGTTTTATTTTTGTATATTAATACAGCCTTGACGGCAGGTTTTATAACTGTATATTAATACAGCCTTGATGGCAGGTTTTATTGATGTATATTGATACCGCCTTCATGGTTGGATCTGTTCTTAATTTTTGAAATTATACTGTGGCAACATTGTTCACTGCAGTTGTCCACGCATAGTAACAGAACATATTAAATGGAGAAAAGTACAAGTCTTGGTAGCAGTTTCATGATCAGACTTACAGAGAAAAATTATTCCATCTAGAACACAATGATGGAAGATTTGTTGTACTGTAAAGGTCTGTTCGATCCCATTGAATGCAAAAGGATCATGCCAAGTGGAAAAAATGAGTCCAATTGGAAGAAGCTCAACAAAAAAGCTGTCAGTGTTATAAGATAGTGGGTTGAGCAGAGGGCAATTCGTGACACAGCCAAAGAAACAGATGCACACAAACTTTGGCAACATCTAGAAGAGATGTACGAGCCAAAAAAATGCCCAGAACAAAGCCTTCATGATAAGAAGGCTTGTGAATTTAAAATTATATGATGGACAAAATGTTTTAGATCACTTAAATAAATTTAATGAAATTCTTGATAATCTGGCAAGCACGGAACTAACTATTGCATATGAAATTCAAGCATTGATTTTGCTAAGTTCATTACCAAATAGCTGGAAGACACTGGTGGTAGCTCTAAGTAATTCGGCACCAAATGGAAAGGTAACCTTGAGCATGGTGAAGGATAGCATCACAAGAGAAGGCAAGAGAAGAGCTGAGCAAGGCTTGCCCACTCACTCTCAAAGACAAGTGATGGTTACTGAGAGGGGTAGAAGCAGATATTCCTAAGGAGACAGGAAGAACAAAGGCAAGTCCAGAAGCAAATCCAGAGGCAGATCAAAATCAAGGGGCAACTTCACCTGTTATTATCGTAATAAGGCTGGACATATTAAGAAGGACTGTTGAAAATGGAAGGCAAAACAAACCAGCGAAGACAAGAAAGAGGAGGACAAAAGTAGCGCTACTGTGACTTCTGATGAAGGCGAAACTTACGTGCTGTGTAAGGAAGGACGCGTTAACCTCACTTGCCAAGACACAACATGGACGATTGACTCTGCAGCATCATTCCATGTGACAGCAAGAAGAGACTTCTTCTCATCTTACAAATGTGGTGATTATGGCTTTGTTAAGATAGGAGATGAAGTCAAATGCAAAATTGTTGGTAAAGGAGACGTGTTGATAGAAACAAATGTTGGCTGCAAGCTACTACTGAATGATGTTCGGCATGTACTAGACATTCGCCTTAACCTGATCTCCACGGGTCAACTTGATGACATGAGTTATGAAAGCTATTTTGGTAATGGAGTCTGGAAGCTCAAGAAAGGGAATTTGGTGGTGGCCAAAGGAAAGAAGGATGCTAGTTTATTCTACACTCAAGCTAAGCAACTCTGTGCAGGAGATGTGAATGCTATAGAACATGAAGTCACCACTGAGTTATGGCACAACAGACTTGGCCACATGAGTGAGAAGGGACTCTAGATTCTTGCAGGGAAAAAACTCCTTCCAAATTTCTCAGGTAATTCTTTAAAGAATTGTACTCATTATTTAGCTAGTAAACAACATAGAGTTGCATTTTGAAAAAACCCCCCATTTAGGAGAAAGCATATTCTAGATCTAGTTCATACTAATGTGTGCTTTATGAATGATAAAAGTATTGGTGGATCATTGTATTTTGTTACATTCATTGATGATCACTCTAGAAATATGTGGGCTTATCCTTTGAAAAGTAAAGACCAGGTGTAAGATATGTTCAAGAAGTTTCAGGTCAATGTTGAAAGACAAAGTGGAAGAAAGCTCAAATGTATTCGTTCAGACAACGGTGGTGAATACGTTGGGCCATTTGAAGAGTATTGCAGAGTCCAAGGTATCAGGCTTGAGCAGTCAGTTCCCAAGACTCCTCAACATAACGGCATTGCAGAAAGAATGAACAGAACCATTTGCAACAAGATTATCTACATGCTCTCTCATTCAAGGCTGCCAAAATCCTTCTAGGGCGAGGCGTTAATGACAGCAGTTAACCTCATCAACCTTTCTCCTTTAGTTCCTTTAGGAGGTGACATTCCTGAAAGGATCTAGACTAGGAAAGATGTATCCTATAAACACTTAAAGGTGTTTGGTTGTAAAGCTTTTGTCTATATTCCTCGAGATGAAAGGACCAAAATTGATGCAAAGACAAAAGAATGCGTCTTCGTCGGTTATGGTATTGATGAGTTCAGCTACAAATTATGGGATCCAAAGAGCAGGAAAGTCATCCGAAGCAAAGATGTGGTGTTCTTTGAAGATCAAACTATTGACGATTGTGAGAAGGCCGATAATCCAAAGCATGTCCTCAAGAATCCAATCGAGCTGATTCCAGATTCACTACCATAGCCACAAAAAGAGCATGACGATAACAGGGAAATTGATGAACCAATAGTTGAAGAAGAAGCTCCAGCAGCAAAACTCCATATAAGAAGATCCACTAGGGAGCATCAACCTTCTAGCAGATACTCACCAAATGAGTATGTGTTTTGCTAACTAACAGGGGAGAACTAGAATGCTCTGAGAATGTCATGTCACACGAGCATACGACTGAGTGGATGAAGGCCATGCAAGAAGAGATGAAAACTTTGCATGAGAACCACACTTATGATTTGGTAGAACTACCAAAGGGAATGAAAGCACTCAACAACAAATGGGTGTCTAAATTGAAAAATGAAGGAAACTCGCAACCAAGGTACAAGGTGCTACTAGTTGTGAAAGGCTTTGGTCAAAGAAAAGGCATTGACTTTGAAGAGATTTTCTCGCCCGTGGTAAAGATGTCATCTATTCGAGTTGTTCTTGGATTGGCTGCCAGCCTGAACTTGGAGATTGAGCAACTTGATGTAAAAACTGCATTTCTCCATGGTGATTTGAATGAAGAAATCTACGTGAAACAATCTGAAGGATTTGAGTTCAAAGGAAAAGAAAAGTTGGTGTGCAAATTAAGAAAGAGTTCGTATGGCCTCAAGCAAGCATCAAGACAATGGTACAAGAAGTTTGATTCATTCATGATGGAGCACAGGTACAACAGGTTCACATCTCACCATTGTGTTTTTATTAAGAAATTTTCTAGTAATGATTTCATTATCATCATGCTTTATGTGGATGATATGCTCATTGTTGGTCGTGATACTAAGAAGATAGAAAAATTGAAGAAAGAAATAAGCAAATCCTTTGCAATGAAGGATTTAGGTCCAACAAAATAGATTCTTGAAATGAAGATCTTTCAAGATAGGAAAAATAGAAAGTTGTGGTTATCTCAAGAAAAGTATATTGAGAAGGTGCTATAAAGATTTAACATGAGCAAAGCAAAACCAGTCAATTGCCCATTTGCAAGACACTTCAAGCTTACTTCCAAGCAATATCCTACAAGTGAAAATGACAAAGAAGAAATGAAGAAAGTGTCTTACTCTTCAGTCGTGGGTAGCTTGATGTACACCATGGTATGCACAAAACCTGATATTGCTCATGCAATTGGAGTAGTCAGTCGATTCCTTTCTAATCCTGGCAAAGAACATTGGGAAGCCGTCAAGTGGATTCTCAAGTATCTAAGAGGTGCTTCTCATTTATACTTATGTTTTGGTCATGACAAACCTATGTTGGAAAGTTATACAGATGCAGATATGGCCGATGACATTGATTTCAAAAAGTCTACTTTGGGATACTTGATGACATTTTTAGCAGGAGCAGTATCAAGGCAATCAAAGTTACAAAAATGTGTTGCATTGTCCACTACTGAGGCAGAGTACATCGTCATCATTGAAGCAAGAAAAGAGCTTCTATGGATGAAGAAGTTCCTGGAGGAACTTGGCCTCAAGCAAGAGAAGTATGTTCTCTATTGTGACAGTCAAAGAGCTATTTTATCTCAGCAAGAATCCAAGTTTTCATTCAAAGTCGAAGCATATTGATGTTCAATACCACTGGATTCGTGAAGTGTTGGAGTCAAAACAGTTGAGTATAGAGAAGATTCATACCGATGACAATGCATCAGATATGATGACTAAGACAATGTCCAAATCAAAGCTCGAAGCTTGTAGAGCCGCAACAGGTTTGGTGGAACTCTCCGCATGAGTCGGGCGGGGGAGATTTGTTGGGGCCCACCTCATTTAATAAAGCAAGACAAAGTTGCTGCAAATTGATGGTGCCAGCTGGTGCAAATAATTAATAAAGCAAAAGATGGCAAGCTTCACATGGAGTCAAATATGGTAGGCTTCACATGGGGTCAAATATGGCAAGCTTGACATAGGGTCAAATATGGCAGCAGGAATGCTGCAGCCAGCTAGTGAAAAGGAGAAGACTTGCTGAAATAATTTTCTCCTATCCACCTATAAAAGGAGTACTCCTCCTTCATTGTTTTATGCTCTCTGGTGGTGAATTGATACACACAGAAAAGTGTTGATATATAGAGAGAGTAAGAGTGAAGATATATTAATTGTGAGTGTGCATTAAGGTTAGTGAGTTGAGAGTGTTGCAATCCTCCTCCTCCTTCACTGTATACCCATATATATATATAGTGAAGTTACTCCTCTCCCATGGACGTAGGCTAAATTGGCCGAACCAAGTAAATATTGTGTGTTATTTGTGTGTGTGTTATTTGATCTTGGGTAGGATTCATATCCCAACATAACCCTCAGTGTATCAGCTTGAATGTTTCCACAAAGGACTTCTCTTATTTTGGATTAATTAGTGTATGCTTCTTATACTACCCTCTAAGGACACGTTTATATAATTATCTTGTTCACTTGGTTAAGGATGTTAAAGACACTCCCTAAGTTTGTCTTGAGAGATGTCAACACCTTCAGAAGGACTCTAAGCCCCCGTTTGGAATGTCCTGAAAAATAAGTCCTTTTTCATAAAAGTGCTTTTTATTTCATGATATCAGAGCTAGGAGATTAAACCTAGCTATCAATGGCGGAAACCGCCGGCCAAAGTAGAGGTTCAATGACCTCTGAATCTCACGAGGGTGAGAACGAAGCTATCTCCACCATGGGCTCAACAGGACTCGACAACTCGTCCTTCCAGCTCACGGTGAAGAAGATGAATGGCAAGAATTTCCGACAATGGACACAATTGATCAAACTTGTGATCGATGGCAAGGGAAAGTTGGGATTTTTTACCAACGAGACACGGAGATCTACCCAATCGAAGTTTCCCCCCTTCATAAATTGAAATCGAAGAACTCCATGGTCACAGCGTGGCTGGTGAACTCTATGAAGCCGTCGATCGGTAGGACTTGTCTTTCCCTGCCATCAGCGAAGGAAGTCTGGGATGCCGTCCATGAGACCTACTTTGACGCTGAGAACTCCTCCATCACTCTACATAGCATTTCGCACAAGCAGTTGCTTAGACCAACTGAACCCCGTCCCTATGGATTCCTCTTCGTCACCGGCGTCATCGCTACATCTAGCCATGGCCGCCTTGATCGGTGCCTCCGTCATGGCCATCTCCACCTTCTACATTCACAAGCGCAGCATCGACCAGGTCCTCCACCGCCTCATTGACATCTGACGCAAACTTCCTCCCAATAACGCTGACCATCGCTCCGCGTTGCATGGCCGAGGAGGAGGAGGAGGAGGAAGAAGAAGAAGAAGAAGAAGAGGAGGAAAGAATGGAGTGAGACTTTGACGTTTTTGGTTCCGACAAAGAGATTGGGATTGATGAGAAAATATTGAGGCAAGGTCTATCTGGGTTGGCGGACCAGACCTCGTTTAGTTATTACGGAGCTTCGTCTTCCACAAATATTTCTTCGGGTTCTTTAGCCCAAAGAGGTAATTTTTTGCAAGCCTTGAGTATAACCTCTAGATCCAAAACACCTTGGATTATTGATTCTGGTTCCTTTGACCAGATGACTGATGCCTATCATCTTTTCTCATCATATTCACCCCGTGCTGGAAATTTGAAAGTTAAAATTGCAGATGGATCACTCTCGTCTGTCGCAGGCAAAAGGAAAATCTGACTCTCCAGCTCCATCACACTGGAGTCCGTTCTTCATGTTCCTAATTTATCCTGCAACTTACTATCCATTAGCCAATTAACTAAGAATTCCAATTGTTCTGCTAAATTTCTTCCCTCTAATTGTGTTTTTAAGGACCTATCATCAGGGAAAACAATTGGCAGTGCTAAGGAGTGTGAGGGACTCTACTACTTTGAGGAGGCTAATGTGAGTGAACAATGTCAAACTGCTATTTGTGATTCTACATCTGCTTCTAGGAATAGTGATATTTTTTATGGCATTCTAGGATGGGTCATCCAAATTTTCAATACTTAAGACGTTTATTTCCTTCCATTTGTTCAAAAGACGTCTTCTGATTTTCAGTGTGAGATATGTAAACTTGGGATGTTATGAATTTGCCGAGAGTGAAGAATCCAGTAGGCTACAAATGGGTCTTCATGGTGAAATATAAAGCTGATGAGACAGTTGAACGGTATAAAGCTCATCTTGTTGCAAAAGGGTTTACACAGACCTATGGCATTGACTACACAAAGATGTTTGCACCGTTGGCAAAATTGAATACAGTTCAGGTTCTCCTGTCCTTGGCAGCCAACTTGGATTGGCCACTTCAGCAACTAAACATTAAGAATGC
The DNA here is from genome assembly GCF_029873635.1 of Malania oleifera. Taxonomy (NCBI): domain Eukaryota; kingdom Viridiplantae; phylum Streptophyta; class Magnoliopsida; order Santalales; family Ximeniaceae; genus Malania; species Malania oleifera. The sequence goes on along the minus strand of NC_080418.1, from coordinate 104,204,809 downwards.
ATTTCTAAATGGCGAGTTAGAAGAAGTTTACATGACGGTACCACCAGGTTTCAGTAAGAAAGGTGACGAAGACAAAGTATGTAAACTCAAGAAGTCCCTATATAGACTCAAGCAATCTCCTAGAGCATGGTTCGACAAATTTGCGAAGGTGATAAAGAACCAAGGATATCGATAAGGGCAATCAGTCTGAAAATGGGAAGAAAACAATTATGATTGTGTATGTTGATGATATAATCTTAACTAAAGATGATACAATGGAGATGGAAAGATTGAAAAAAGTCCTAACCGTTGAGTTTGAAGTTAAAGACCTGAGACAAATGCGGTACTTCTTGGGAATGGAAGTTGCTAGATCAAAAAAGGGTATCAATGTCTCTCAGCAAAAGTATATCCTTCATCTCCTAACCGAAATCGGCATGCATGGATGCAAACCTAGTGAAACCCCAATTGAAGCAGTAAAGAGAGTTGAAGACTGCGGAATATTGGTTGAAAAGGAGAGGTATCAGAGATTGGTTGGTAAACTAATCTATCTATCACATACCAAACCCGACATCGCATTTGTAGTAAGTATGGTAAGCCAACACATGCATTCACCAAAGAAGACACACCTAGAAGTTGTGTACAAGATTCTCAGGTATCTCAAGGGTTCTCCAACTAAAGGACTCTTCTTCAAGAAGTGTGAAAGCAAAGAAGTAGAAGTTTTAACAGATGCTGATTGGACAGGATTAGCGGAAGATAGAAGGTCTACCATAGGATATTGCACCTTTGTATGGGAAAATTTGGTGACTTGGAGGAGTAAAAAACAAAATGTAGTGGCTCGAAGTAGTGCTGAAGCTGAGTTCAGGGGCAACTGCACAAAAGATATGTGAAGGACTGTGATTACAGAAACTTTCGGAAGAACTACAAATCACGGTGAAATTCCCTATCAAACTCTACTGTGATAACAAAGCAGTCATCAATATCTCTCTCAATCTAGTTCAACATAACAGGACTAAGCCTGTAGAAGTGGACCGACACTTTCTCAAAGAAAATGTTGAAGAAGATACCATTTGTATGACTTATGTGCCTACCAAGGAACAAACAACTGACATCTTTACCAAAGGGTTAACCCGACAAAGTTTTAATGATTTCATCTGCAAGTTGAATATGATCAATACCTATGATCCAACTTGAGGGGGAGTGTAGAAATCTCGAGTATCTTGGAGTGATTTAAGGGATATTTATGTAGAGAATTGTATATTATTAAGAGAGATTATTCTAGGAGATTGTTTCCAATTTTAGCATACCCGATTGTATTATAAGTAGTGTATTAGCTTGTACAAAGATTTATTCAAGAAATACAAAATTTATTCATTCTGATTTCACTATTCCCTGTATGTTCCTTATTATTTCATTCAACATGTAATTAGAAAATAGAAGACATTCCCATGGTGAAATTCGAGAATAGTAATTCCTTGTCTATTCCTTATTATACATTCATAAGAAATTTCATATTATTATCTGCTTTATGGTACAACATAACTTTTTGTAAAACTGATTGTAACCAACCTATTATAACTAATTTATTCCTAGATATAAACATTCCACAAACCAAATGTAGGGTAATTCTTCCTCCCCAAGTGATTTCACGCCAATTGCTTGCTGCAATCTGCTTTACAATATCATAGGTGAAATCCTTTCTAATAGGTTCATAATTGTCTTGGTTATTTTAGCAGCCCTAATCAGACAGCTTTTGTAAAAGGCAGATCTATTCAAAAGAATATTTTATTGGCTCAAGAGTTGTTCACAATTCTCATATTAAAAAAGGTCCTCCCAGGTTTGCTATCAAAGTTGACTTAAAAAACGGCTTTTGACTCAGTCAATTGGGGTTTTCTAATTCATTTCTTTGAAGCCATTGGCACTCCTCCCATTTTTAATCCCTGGATTACGGAACGCATCTCTACTCCCTCTTTTTCTCTAGCCATCAATGGCTTGATGTTAGGATCTCTTTCAAGGGAAAAGAGGTATTTGGCCAAGAGATGCTCTCCTCAACTTTTTGTTATGGCTATGGAGGTTCTCAATTGCAGAAAAATTGGCTCAGCAAATTTGTGTTTTGCTGATGATCTTTTGACTTTTTCTCATGGGGATATTGCCTTCTGCATCAAAACTATGCTGACCCTCTTAAAGAGGATAAAATGATTTGGACAGGCTCCAAACATGGAATTTTCAACATTGACTCTACTTCACATATTATTAGAACTAGCAATCCAATGGTTGTATGTTCAAAGATTACATTCCCAAATTTTCTTTAACAGCCTGGATGGCTGCCTGGTATAGATTGAGACCCCGTTTGGCTTCTTAATAAATAAATACTTACTATGAAAAGCACTTAAATTAAGTACTTGTGCCAATAAGTATTGTTACACTGAAATAAGTACTTATTTCAAAAAGTACTTCCCAAACTACTTTTTTAAAGAAAATAAGTATTTTCTGAAAAGTACTTTACTACGTTTAACTAAGTACTTTTTCATATAAGTACTTTTTCCATTGAAGTACTTTTCTATGAGTGGTGTCCCAGAATACTTCGGACAGAATTTCTTCTTGGGGTGGATTCCTTTCAGATTGTTTGTTCTGCCTTTCATCATAAGGAGTCCAGAAATCATATATATTTTTTTATAGTAGTTTGACTAGGGAAATTTACAGAAGAAACTGCTGCAATTTTGAATTCACAGTAGTTTTCTCAAGCTGGGAAGATGAAAAAACCTGACTCCAGCATCGCTCTGATGGGAATCTCTTATCTTTCTAGGATTTGCAAGATTAATTGGACTGCTTCCATTTATCATATTTGGAGGACCAGAAATGCTATGATTTTTTAAAGTGACTCACAAAATTGTGGCTGATGTTAGAAGTAGAACAGAACATATAAAGAAATTTGCTAACTTCCAATAGTCTTTATCATACATATTTTTTTAAAGTAGTTTGACTGGGGAAATTTACAGAAGAGCTGCTGCAATTTTGAATTCACCAGAAGTTTTCTCAAGCTGGGAAGACGAAATAACCGGATTCCAGCATCACTCTGATGGGAATCTCTTACCTTTCTAGGATTTGCAAGATTGATTGGGCTCCTTCCATTTAATCATATTTGGAGGACCAGAAATGCTATGATTTTTTAAAATGACTCACAAAATTGTGGCTGATGTTAGAAGTAGAGCAGAACATATAAAAAAGTTTGCTAACTTCTAATAGTCTTTACCTTTCCCTTTTCTCTTGTATATGCTTTGTTCCCCTTGATCTAATATGTTGCAGGCTTGCAGCTTACCTTCTTTCCACAATATATATATAGTCTATTACGATGTTCTTGTAATATTTGTGTAAATTGAGGTTTGTTATTGAAATTTTTATGTTGCATCTATTTTCAGTTAAAGATCAACCAGTGAGATCTCATTCAAACAAATCTGACATTACTTATCAAAACAATGCTTCAAACATATGATTTTATTCTTGATATTCATATGTTGGATTTTTTATTAATTTTAATGATATCAGACATTATATAATGGTAATGTTAGAGGCGTTTGCCTTATCAACATGTTTTTCTTCTCTACCTTACGTTAATGCAACTGTAGCTTTTATGTTGTTTTTCAACCAAATGGGCATTTTTCGGACCTTTTGCCATATCCTTTTGCCGTTTCTAACTAACATTTTGATTTATAGTAATAAATGATGCCAATTAGATAAGCTTTGTTGAATTTGAAGCAAACGAAAGCAATTAATAAAGTTACTTAGCTTTTTATCTTAATCAATCAAAATAAATTTTCTAAGTGCTAGTCTTATTCAATATTAGTTAAACTAGAATCTTTTCAGAAATGTTTTGTCTTATATTAAATGATAAGATATTTGGTCCACAAAATGATTTAGACTGCATGCACGCACACACACATGATTCAGCATGCAAACCTGAAGGTTTTCAATAAGCCAATCCAGATGGATTTTGCTGATGCTTCTGGATTCTTTTTTGCACAGTGGAGGCAATGAAGTGTAACCAATATTGTCCTAAGCACAGTCTCAAAACTTCTCCTTGGCCTTTTGAGCTTTATCCAATCATTGTTCTTGGTGAGCACTGAAATTTGAGGTTGCGCATGAGAAAGCTCAAACTTCCATGCTATGACCTGCTTGAAGATTTTCTGAAGCCCACAATCAGCAGTCCCATGTAAGAATATCTGTATCTTCAAGCCACCTGGGCTCTCACCCTTGTGCCACAAAAGTTGGAGATTGGAAATGGGAATGAGTTTACCATCGCCATCAACAAAATGGTAATCAGTCACGTAATCGGGCACAATCTCACCTTCCTCATCAGAAGATGCCATTTTGTATCAAAAACCAAGCTGCATAAGAAGCATCAAAATTAGAATATCTCCAATTTTACAAGATCAAAATAATTTCAACTAATTAATCTACAAAGTGGACAGTCATATTTTTTAAAAACTTATTATATAATTGAATCATGAGCACGTGCATGTTCATCTTTGCATGCTTTTTTCTTCAGCCATTTTTTTTTTCAGTAAAATAATCACCACAGAAATTGACAGGATGAAAGGGATGTGTAATGAGAAGAAGTGGCATCTGCATGGAGAGAGATAGATGTTGCATGTCCATACACACCCATACTTGTTTTGAAATGATTAACACACTCTTACAAAATATGTATGTATGTCACCACAATCTGTGTGTATGTCTACACGCAAGCAGGAAGGAAAACAAAAACAGCTTGCACGCGCCCACGCACACAACCTCTCAGCTCCCTAGTGAGAGAGGAAGAGTAGCTAAAGGCCTATTTGTGAAAAATGAAAATTTTTATTTTCATTTTCCAATTTTCATATACACTTTGATGCTCTACTCTTCTATTGAAAACATAAAGAAATGTGTTCAATTGTTAAAAATAAAAAATATTATTTTTCAATGTAACACAAAGTAATATTATGTTGGTAGTCTATGGTGATGGCTCGTGGTACTTGTCATGGTTGTGGTGATCGCGGAAACAGAGCAATGCCAATGAGTAGATGGTGGTGAAGGCGCTATGATACCAACAGCAAGTGGTCATTGTGGCAGAGATTCCAAGATGGTAGTGGCAGCGGTGACGGCAGCCATGGCAAAGGGTGGCTGTAGTAGTGGTGGCAGCAATAGCAACAGGGGCAACAGCAGCAGCAAGGGGTGCAGTGGTGGTAACAATTAATGGTGGTAGTGTGTTGGCTATACTAGGCTTAACATCCTGTTTTGATCCTAACAAACAAGTGAAACTTAACATATTTGGTTGAGTAATGTCTTTTCAGGACTCAATGATGAATGCAAGGTTAATGAATTCATAAAAATTTGTACTTCAAAGAAGGATGATTATATGAAACTTAAGGCATGGATTCAAAGATGATTTAATAGAGCTTGAAGATTATGAGAACAGTGTATATTAAAGTGAACTTGCTAAAAGCCTGAAGTACATTGAAAGCTTGAAGAAAAGATGAAATCAAAGCAAGGACATACATGAAAACTTCAAGAGTTGAAGGGTTTAAAAGTCTTAAGGAAGTCTCTATGTAAGTACTTCATGTAATACTCAATATAAATTGAATTGAAGCTCATTAAGAACAAGAAACTAAGAAACCAATTATGAAGACCTTAAAATATGTTTTCTTAAATTAAAATAATAAAGGTCTCAAATGAGAAGAAGTTTAGTTTTCTGGAAGCGAGGCGACTGCCCAACTCAAGCAGGTGACTGCTAATTTTAAGAATTTAAAATATGGCAAATAGTAGGGTCTCAGGCGACTGCCAGGAACCTACCAGGCGACTGGGTGGTCAAGCCAGGCACCTGCCTGTGCTTTGGTAGGCGACTGCTTCTGAGTTTCATGATTGAACTATGGCAAGCGACTGACAGATCGTGGCAGGCAACTGCCACTCGAACAGTGTTTTAAAAATTCCAACGGGCATATTTTTAATTTTGGTTACTTGAACACTACTCTTTTCAAGAACTTGGTCCATACTCCAAGAAAACTTGTGGGACAAGGTATTAACCTTTAAACATCTATAAATAACCCCTAATACAAGGATTTTATTAACCAAGAAAATTTCTCAGCAATCAAGAATTCTCAAAGTGCTCTAAATCTCTCTTGTTCACATTTTGCTTTTACTACTGAGCTGCTGTTGATCCTAACTATGAATTTGTGTCTTCAAAGTCTGAATCTTTCAATCCAAGGAAGATAAATTCAGTGATTTAATTCAATCGAGCTTCTATTTTTTTATATTGAATTACATTGAAAGTATATAGTTTTGAAATTATACTAATCTGCTCTTTGAGAGAGTATACTTATACGCAGCTTGTATCTTGTGTTTCTTGTAGATCTTTGACGTTCCAAGGTGTTTGGATCGTTGGCTAAGCGTGGAGATATCGCTTAGAGAGGCGGGCTCTAGCCTAATTGAAGAAGTGACCGAACAAGGGCATATTGTTTGGAGAGGTGGGCTTTAGCCTAATCAAAGGAGTGTTGTGTAACGGTATTGTTCCGCCCAACAAAGGAACTGGTTTTATTGAATCCTTTGGTGGTTTGCCAAAGGCGAGGACGTAGGCTGGGGATAAGCCGAACCTCGCAAAAACTCGGTCTCATTCTCTCTTTCCCTTGCTCTTTATTTTCAGCACATATAAAACTGCGTGGATGATCCACATTTATTAATCATATAAATAATGTGGATTGGATATTAAATAAACTGAAAGATTAATTTGTTTATTGGCTTGCGGAAAAAGTTCGTTGGTTAATCAATAATTTGCGGAAACTATAAGGGAGTACGTTGATTGGTCAACACCCTAAAACCTATCAACTGAAGGTTTATTTGAAATCTGAATCTTGGAAAGGGTGTTGGATTTTATATTGTACATTATATTAAAGAAGCAAATCCATTAATAACAGGGCTTTATATCAGCAAGCATATATTATCATTATCCACAGGGCTTGGTTCAAATTCATATCCACAAAGCTTATATAAACAAACAATCATCTTAAGTTCTTACATTACTAAAGTGTTGTATACTTTAATCTTGGTTTGGTTGTTTGCTTTTAAATTGTTTGGTTGATTGATTACTTGAATGATTGAATGTTTGTGTGATTGTGGATTAAATGAAGAAATAAGTTTTTGCTGAAAGTTTGAAGAATTAACAAGTTAAGAATTCCTAAAAATATTTTTTAAAAATATTTTTAAAACCCAATTCACCCCCCCCCCCTCTTGGGACTACACCTTGGTTTTCATAGTGTGGTGGTGGTGGCAACAACGATTAAGGGTGATGAAGGCAGGGACAAGTTGCTAGTGTTGGCGGAATAAACATGAGAAACTAAGCAGCAAAAATTTGGAAAACAAGTGATGGTGGTAGTGTGGTAGTGGTTGTTGAGCCAGGCACCCCATTTGTGTCAAACATCAATACCACAACTAATGCTATTGAATATATAAGAAACTAAAACAATGCAGAAACTAATAATAAAAAACAGTAAAAAAGAACAAAACAAGAATTTAACGAGGTTCGGTACAGAATTACCTACATCCTCGAGCGTCGACAATCAATCCACTACTTCTTGACAAAGTACAATTTGAGGTATGTTTTACAAATGGAGAGTTGAGCTCTTTATATAGCTTCAACCTCCTCAAGTTTAAAAAACACTTCTCAAAAATGTGGAACAAACAAAGAAAAAATTCAAAACAACTTTTTCTACCAATGTGAAACTATTCTACCAATGTGAGACAAAAAACAACATATATCCACCTTGACAATAAATTCAACAAATTTTTCAGTCACCAACATCATCGACACCTTCCAAAAATATTCAGACTTGCAGGATATTAATCAAGTCCAAACAATGTTTGAATCAATCTTGATCAACATATCTGCGGGATTTTCAACTGTAACAATCTTCTGAAAAGGTATCTTGCCTCCATCAATAATATCCTGCATAAAATGAAACCGAACGTCAATGTGCTTTCTTTGTGCATGATAGACTTAGTTCTTTACCAAATGAATAGCACTTTGGCTATCACTAAACACAACAATATGTTTCTGAACAACTCCCAAATTTTCAAGTAAACCCTCCAACCAAATAGCTTCCTTAACAACCTCGGAAGATGTCATGTACTCTGCTTCTGTTGTAGACAAGGCAATGGTTTGACTGTAAGGTAGACCTCCAACTCACTCGACCATTAGCAAATGTAAAAACATATCCAGTAGTTGATTGACGTTTATCCAGATCACTTGCAAAATCAAAATCCACATATCCAATAACCCGTTATTCAATAGTATTATTTTTCTCAAATACTATACCAACATCAATCGTATTCATAATATATCTCAAAATCCATTTCACAGCTTGCTAATTTCCTTTATCTGGATCATGCATATACCTACTTACCATACTAATAGCTTGTGAAATATCAGGTTTAGTACAAACAATTGCATACATCAGACTACCAACAGCACTTGCATAAGGAACCTGTGACATATACTTACGTTCCTCATCTGATTTAGGAAATAAAACTGCACTAAGTTTGAAATGAAGAGCAAGAGGAGTGCTTACTGGTTTTGACTGCTCAGACATGCCAAAACTCTGTACTACCTTTTTCAAATACCGTTTCTGAGACAAACTAACTCTTCCTCTCATTCTATCTCTACGAATCTCCATGCCAAGTATCTTTTTTACTTCACCAAGAGCTTTCATCTCAAACTCTTGATTTAACTGACTTTTCAACTTATTGATTTCTTCCCTGTTCTTTGAAACTATCAACATATCATCAACATACAAGAGTAAATATATAAAAGATCCATTTTGTAGTCTGCGAAAATAAACACAATGATCATGTTTATTTCTAATGTGCTTGTGACCCATCATAAACTGATGAAATCGTCTGTACCACTGTCTTGGAAACTATTTTAAACCATATAACGATTTACCCAATTTACATACCCAATTTTCTTTTCCAGCAACCTGAAATTCATCTGGCTGAGTCATATAAATTTCCTCTTCCAAATCACAATGTAAAAATGTAGTTTTTACATCGAGCTAAACTAGTTCAAGATCAAAGTGTGCTACCAAAGGCAACAAAATTTGAATGGAAGAATGTTTAACAACTAGAGAAAATCCCTCCTTGTAATCAATGTCTTCCTTCTATGCGTAACCTTACCTAACAATCTAGCTTTGAAGCGAACATCATTTGCATATGGAAATCCTTCTTTCTTTACATAAATCCATTTGAAACCAATTGTTTTCTTACCCTTCGGCAGCTGGGCTAGCTCCTAAGTCTGATTCTGATGAAGAGACAGAATTTCTTCATCCATCGCTCTTTTCCACTTGTCTGATTCAAAGTTCCTCATTGCTTCTTTGAAAGTGTAAGGAACATTATCCTCCACAACTGGAAGTGCATAAGCCACCATATACCGAGCAGGTTTTCGAATTTCTCGTCTTGGCCTCTAAGAAACAATTGAGTTTTGTTGCTGTGAAGATTCTCGAATTGAAATCTCCTCTTCTTGTACACTATTCCCCACCGTAACTAGAGAGTTACCTTATGTAGTCTTATTTCTCACTGGGTTTTCCAAAATTGTCTCAACCTCCACCTATTGAGTACCACTGGTTTTCTCTTCAACTCGTGACTCCTTACGTATTGTTTTCTTTATCATCGCAAATTTATCAAAAGTCACATCCCTACTTAAAATCATTTTTTTCGTCTCAAGACACCAAAGACGGTATCCTTTGATTCCTGCACTTATCCCCAAGAAAATTGCTTTCTTGACTCTTGGATCCAACTTAGATTCTTTAACACGATAAGTCGTAATACCAAATACATGTAAAGAATCATAATCACTAGCAGGTTTTCCAGACCATACCTCATAGGGTGTTTTTCCCCCTATTGCAGATGATGTAGACGGTTGATGAGATGACATGCATATCCAACAGCCTCAGTCCAAAACCTTTTGTCTAACCCATTATTAGACAACATATATCAAACTTTCTCCAGCAAAGTCCGATTCATGCACTTTCTCCCCCCATTCTGCTGTCGTGTATCTCTAACTGTGAAGTGTCAAGCAATACTTTCATCCTAACATACCTTCATAAATTGGTCACTCTTGTATTCACCACCATTATCTGATTTGAAAAGTTTAATCTTTCTGCCAGTTTGAGTTTCAACTAATTTTTTCTACTTAAGGAAAATATCACAAATTTCATTTTTATGCTTCATAGAATACACCCAAACTCTTCTTGAAAAGTCATCAACAAAAGTGACAAAATAATGCCACCCAATGAAGTCGTTTTTGTGGGCCCCCATACATCTGTATGGATGTAGTCTAAAATACCCTCAGTCTAGTGGATTGCAGTGTCAAATTTCACTCTAGTCTGTTTTTCCATAATCCAATACTCTCAAAATTCAAGTTTGAACACCTTTGCACCCTTAAACAAATCTCATTTGGCTAATTGTTGCAAAGATTTTTCTCCTGCATGTGTCAATCGCATGTAATAACCTAGTTGTATCTAAACCTACATTTTTCTCGAAAACAACAACTACTGAGCCAATAACTGTACTACCTTGTAAATAATACAAGTTATTTTTCCTTATCCCTTTCATCACCACCAGCGCACCTGATTTAATCTTTAAGATTCCATCTTTCAAAGTGATAGTGAACCCTTTAAATTCCAAGGCACCCAATGAAATCATATATTTCTTTAGACTTGGAACATACGTTACATCGGTCAAGGTTTTAATAGTTTCATCTTAACATTTCAATTGTATTGATCCTATTTCAATTGTTTTACAGGTATTATCATTTCCCATAAAAACAGTTCCACCATCTAATTCTTCAAAATTAGAAAATCATTCCCGATTGGGACACATGTGATAGGAACAACTAGACTCCAAAATCCACTCACCAAAATAATGTGACAAAGATGTTCCAACAAGAGAAAAATCTAACTCACTTCCATCATCATTGGATACATTGGCATTAGAATGTGCTTTACTCTTATTATTTAACTGTAATTTAGGGCAATCTTTCTTTCAATGTCCCTTCTCATGACAAAAGACACGTTCATCTTTAGCAGGTCTCCCACGAGATTTACTCCTCCCATGAGATTTACTCCTCCTTCCAAGCACAACTCTCTGAAAACATCCCCTTATTGTTAATACTTCTGTTGTTTCCTTATGAACCCTCTGATCCTTCTTTCTGTATTCAGCATCAAAAGTAACTTTATATTTCCCATACAATAAAGTGGTGATCAGATGTTCATAATCATCAGGAAGAGAATTCAGTAACAATATAGTTTTATCCTCATCTTTCACCTTTTCATTCAAATTTAACAAATCGGCCAAAATTTTATTGAAAGCATTTATGTGGTCATCAATCAAAATTCCTAATTGATACTGGAAGGGAAACAATTTCCTTTTCAAATAGAGCCAATTTTTCAGACTCTTGATCATAAATGTATTTTCCAATGTCTTCCACAATTTCTTTGCAAATGTCTCTCTCATAACACAATATTTCTTATTTTTAGTGAGACACGGACGAATTGTACCACATGCCTGACGATTGATCTTTTCTCAATCTCTGTCACCCATATCCACTAGTTTATTATCCAAAGCAATATTCAATTCTTGCTGATACAGGATGTCCACCACCTCACATTGCTACACACCAAAATTATTGGTACCATCAAATTTCTCCACCTCAAACCAAGCATTAATTATCGTCTTTGACGGTGATGTCGAAACCGAAAGGGTTGGAGTTCGTGTGGACATAGTTTCTCTTACTACTACACTAATTTCTGTCATCTTCTATATATTCAATAGCAACCAACAAAGCAAAAGGCCTAAGATGAATAGTACGTACCAACTGTGTCTACTCTGTTTTATCTTATGAAATTCCACTTTGACCAGGCTGACCTCCAGGGAGCGACTGAGCCGCAATGGTCTCTGAGCACTCGCTTAGACAAGGTCTTTCTTAGGCATCAAACGTGAAATCAAGGATTCTAACAAAGAAACACCTCCATATTGACACTATTCAACCTAACTCTAATACCAATTCTTGTGTCGGGCACCTCACTTGTGTCAAACACCAATACTACAACTAATGCTATTGAATTTATAAGAAACTAAAGCAATGTAGAAATTAATAATAAAATGCTGTAAAAAAGAACAAGGTAAGAATTTAACGAGGTTCAGTACATAATTACCTACGTCATCGAGCGTCGACGATCAATCCACTACTTCTTGATAGAGTACAGCTTTGAGGTGTGTTTTACAAATAGAGAGTTGAACTTTTTATATATATCTTCAATCTTAAGTTCAAAAAACACTTTTCACCAATGCGGGACAAACAAAGAAAAAATTCAAAAACAACTTTTTCTACCTATGTGAAACTATTCTACCAATATGGCATAAAAAACAACAATGGTAGCAAAAGTGACTTGAGGATGATAGAAGCGGGGACAAGTTGGTCCTGCTGGCGGAATAAACATGAGAAATAAAGTGGCAAAAATTTGGAAAAAACGTTTGAATGATCCCTCAATACCAAAAAAAAAAAAAGGAAAATTACGAGCTTATCGTGGAAACATTTTCCCTTTTCAGTTTCCAATCTTCATTTCTATTTCTAAGGTTTTTCCTATTCAAAAATAGAAAAACATAAAGAATACATAAATTTATTAAAAATAAAAAAGTATTTCCCGGCGGAATAAAATAAATTAATTGGTGTTTCGGTGGTTGCAGGTGATGGCGGCAGCGCTGGTGAAATCACCAGCAGGTGGCTGAGAGAATAATGATTGCACATGCACCCGAAGCCGTTGCGGTGGAACAAACTTAATATGAACTTGAAGAAAATCTTTCTAAAAAAATGTTTTAAAAGTCTACCGTAAACTTGGAAATTAATAAAATCGTTTTTCTAGTTTCCAATTTGAAAATATAATATAATATATATATATATATACACACACACACACACACAGGCATAATGCATGCATACCTACATACACACATACACATATGTACACGAACTTCTATTTTTCTATTTTTTCAGAAACATTTTCCAAATTTTCAAGCTCTCTGGAAAATTTTAAATCATCCATCCGGTTACAGAGAAATGTAGCAAACGAAATGATTCCACTTCGACGTTCTCCTTCAACAAACTTTTCCCCTTTCTTACAACTAGTCCTGGCTCGAGGTCCTCGAGCATTCGACTCAGTTTCCGCCTTTCCAAGGTAAAATCAGAACGAAAGCGAAAGCAAAAAAAGGGGGGGGGGGTGGAAGTGAAAGCAGAAAAAACACAGCAGAAAACTGCCAGCTTCGTTTTCCTTCATTTTCTCACTGAAGGAATGGATCAAGCTGGTGGAAATGGGAGAGCGTGGGAACGCACCTGAGCTTTCGAAACCCTAGAAATGGCCTGCACTGCCTCGCTTGAGAGAGGAAAATGCGGACATGGTGAAGTCGAACGAAAAACGGGGTTGAGTAAACGAGGAGCGTGGCAGAGACCCTGGTTAAGAACCTTGCAACTACTTGTCGCCGATCAAGCCGAAAAAGCTCTTCGTAGGAAGGAGACACGTGTCGACAATCTTCCAAATTTCATGTAGACCCGGTCGCAACATTTCGCAAAAATATAGAAAGATAAATCAGAAAGAAAAGCATAATTCCACTCTAAAAAAGTACCACTAAATTTTGGACCGAGTCTTTTTCAGAAATAATATTTTTATTTAAAAATACTTTAAAAACCATCCTATGAAAAAAATTTAATCAAAACTACTATTAGCACTATTTACGAGCCCCATGTCTTCATTTTTTGAAACTTAAAAAAAATTATTAAAAAATAGTATAAGATAAATAATTATAAAAATATTTTAAAATAATTATTAATAGTTATAAGGACAAATTTGATATAAATATAAAAACATTTTAAAATAGTTATAAGATAACTAAAAGAATATTTTAGAATAATTATTAACAGTTATTAGGATAAATTTGATATTTTTGAAAAAAAAAATATCTAATGAAAAATTCCCTCACAGAACTATGCCGAGAGTTTTAATTAATTCTCCTATTTGATACGATGAGTTTTGCATAAATTGGAATATGTGAAAAACTAGTGGAGAGAAACTTGCAGGATGACCTTGGGAGTTTTCAAGTTCTCTAACTTAAAAATCAGCCTTAGGCCTCAATTATAATTTTGTACACCTCAAACTATAATATTCTTATTTTGGGATGGCAATGAAGGAACAAACAAAAAGAAAAAGAAGAAGAAGAAAAAGAAGACCATATGCATGGAGGTGGAGTTACGATTGGGTCCAAACAGGGCGATGCTTTTTCTAAATAACCATTCTGTGTATTTTTTTTTTTTTCCTTCTTTGTTTTTTTCCCTAAACTTTTAATTATATTATATGCTATTGTCTTAGCTTTTTAACCTATACTATTAAAAATGTTTTTTTAAATGAATATCTATCTTTTTTAAAAAATTTTGTCTTTCTAAAAATAATTTACCTTATTTTTTAAAAATAATACCATTATTTTACCTACAAATGGTTTACACTATCTGTATGTAGAATGTTGGTTTAATTTATTTTTAGCCAAATGAATTTTTTTGAGTTTTAAATTTTAACTTATTCAAAACACATTTTTTAAATATAATTTTATCTAGTTTTGGTCAAATTTACTTTCTTTTAAGAATAAATTATCTAGTTTTAAAAATATAAAAGACATTCATAAAATTATTTATCTTATTTAATTTGAACTTTTATTAATTTATTATATATATGTAGATACGTATATAATCTGTTAGTTTATTTTATTTTTTAACTAAATTATAGTTTTTTTATTATATTTTTAAACTTTCTATTATTTTTAGATATAATTTTTTTATTTTATGGGAGATGTTTATCGGATTCTTGAAATATTAGAAGATATTCGTTTCTTTCTGTTGAATTTCAAATGAGATCGGTTTCATATCTAAGATTAAATTTTCTCTAAACCTAGCTTTAATTCAACACATCCATTAATTCAAATGCAAACATACTTGAGAACATGCTTTTTGAAATTTGGAGTCACATATAGTACCATATAAGTGGAGATATGATTAAGTTAGGGAATTTTTTTTTTTATTTTTTTACATTTTAATATTAATGCATATATTATTTATTATACATTTAAAAATATATGTATGTATCTTTCTATTTACGGCTTCTTGTTTAAATAAATTAATTTTTACAATGGATCTTACTGAACTTCAATAATCCTATAGATATCTTCTATAAAATAAAAGTTTATATCTAAACATAATAATGTTTAAAATATAATAAAAAAATATCATTTGATTATAAAATAAAATAAACTAGCAATACATATACATATCTACATACATTCATACATATATAATAATAATAATAATAATAATAATAATAATAATGATGATGATAATAATAATAATAATAATAATAATAATAATTTATAAAAGTTTAAATAAGATAAATAATTTTGTGAAGAAATATTCTTATATTTTAAAAATAAGATATTATATTCTTAAAATAAAGTAAATTTGACCAAAATTAGAAGAAAAAAATTGTATTTACAAAATGTATTTTGAATAAGTTATATGTTTAAACTAAAAAAAAAAATCATTTGGCTAAAAAATAAATTAAACTAGCATTATATATACAAATAGGGTCAATCATTTTGTAGGTAAAAATTATTTTTACTTTAACTCATGACCTGTAGGTCCCAAGATCAAAACCTGACTCTAATACCAATAGGGCAACTCAGGGACATGCAAGGAGGGGTAGCAAATAATGAACAAAGCATGGAAATAATAAGAACACAAATAATGGTTGGGAAGATAACTTGTATTAAACTTATAGGATTGTCAAAATTATAACATGTGGGAGCTCTCGTATCTGAGCTTCCATTCATACAAAGGCAAAAATTTTGTAGGAGGGAAAGAGATATATACAAATATTTAGTAAGAGAATAAGGGAGAAGGGAAGGTGATCTGTTGGCATTGATCAGAGATCTCTACCAAATTTGATCTGTCTTGTCTTCTAAATTGTCTTCCTTTAAATAGAAGAAAACGGAAGGCTTTAGGGTGTCTTCAATTGTGAAGGAGCAATAATAGAGATTCTTTTATGTTTTCATGTGATAATGGAGCATCATTTCAAAGTAACTTTATTAAAGCAACTTTTTTGAAGTAGTTTTATTAAAACAACTTTTTATCTTGTCAAAAAAACTTCTTTTTATTTTTGTTACCAAGATTGCCTTTTGTGCTAAAAGATATTCTAGTTATGTTGCGAGAGATTTATTCCACAGTAGTCATCTTAATTGCCCTAGAGTAGAATAATTTATTGCTGATTTTTTCAATATTTTCATGTGTTCTTCTAGAGATTTTGTCTGTGCTAATTTTGCCCAAGTTTGTGCTTTGGATAGTAGAAAATGTGTTTGATCAGTATTTTTGCAATAAGAAGGATTTTTCCTGAACCAATCTTCCATAGCCTTTTTTTTGTCGAGATTGCGAAGCTTCATTCATATCCACCATTTAATTTTTGTTTGTCTTATGAAATAAAGAACTTGATGGTCACCAATTGCTTTTTAATTAAATTCATATCTTAGCATAAGGATCCAAGTTAAATTCAAGATCTTGCAAAAGATGAATAGTTTGGGGTAATTTATCCATTCTTTGGGGAGCTAGAAATTGTCTTGCTAATAGTTGAAACTATCTTGGAGAAATATGGGGAGGAACTAGAATGTCGATCTGTATTTGTCCCGCCATTTGTGAAACCAAACTAAAACTTTGACTAAAAAGTCTTTGTCGAAGTAGAAAAACTAAGAAAATGAATATATTTTATTTTGTAATAATATTGCCTTAAACCATGCATCCCTATAATCTCAATAATTAAATTTTGGTGGGTTAATGGTCTTGAAAATTTTATGATAATACTGGGATCACCCCATTGGGAGATGTTGATTGATTTGTTGATCTTGAGTTTGAAGAAGGCAACTTTGTACGGATCATGTTTGTCCAATTGTTCAAAGATTTCAATGGAATTGGTGTCAAAAAGGATGAATAAATAGAATAATTGGATGTTTAGGGGGTTTCCGAGGTATCGATGATAGTTATATTGGATGAATTGGCCAACCAGCTATTTTAAAAAAAATGATATTATTGTTAGAAATTTATACTGAAAGACATGTTTTATGTAATCGGTTTTAGTATTTATTAATAAATTCAATTATTTCATTTTAATGAGAATCTTTGTGAGCAATGTTTGTCTGACATTATTTATATAATGATTATGCATGTGTGTCTTTTATTCTACATAGTAGGTGATCTAGTGTGTAAAGTACTACTTATACATAGAAGATTAGATCATCAATTCTTATAAAATATAAGTTTATTGTTCACAGTCTTAAATGAAATTGGACACACCATTGGTAGGTCTGTAGCACAAGGTTTTAATAGGTCTATCTTGACTATTGGGAATGGTACGCTTTGTGTGTAATTGAACAGGATCGTCTTGGGGTAATTATTTTTATACTGACTGTATAAAACAATTAATACCTCATGATTATTATGAGTGCTTATTCTCTTAATCCTGATATGATTATTGGACACGTGCATATAGTGTTTATTACTTTGATTCATAGAAAAGTGAGATTCTTTATGGGTCAAAAAACTTAGCAAGCTGGGTGATGACATTATATGTATGGTGACCATTAATTATTGATGGTGTAATGCCCCAAAAATTAAGCTATATTTTTCCACATAATAATAATAATAATAATAATAATAATAATAAAAAAAAATAATAATAACTATACTCTGATACCATAAAACATAATCTAAGTCAACCTGGACCCAAAGGGGTACCGAGGATAAACTTGTCCATACATACGTATCAACTATGCAGCAGAAACCATGATGTACTTGACCTTATAAATAATACCAGAGTTTTACTACAACCAAAATACACATATACATCCCCAAAAGAACCATAAATATCCTAGGGTCATACTCCAAAAAAAAAATTCATCCTGATCTCAACCCAACTACTTACCCTTCAATTAGGATAGCACTAACAGTCTCCTCTATCTCGGAGATCGCTCCGCTCGTCTGTCTGGGTTTCCTGAAATGTTTGTATTGCTAGGGTGAGACACCTCTCAGTAAGGGAAATAAACTAATATCAGTGTGTGACAACATGAGTATTATTGTGTTATAAACATCTATTGTTCGTGATAAACTGAATTTGATAAGTAAGGAAAATCTATACATAATTATTGCATTTGACAAATCAGGTAAAACTATTCTATATTAATCCAAATAAATCGTAAATCAACGTAACATACTATATCGTACTGAATCTTTGTATACATATAAAACATCTACTATATCTGTATACTACTAAAATTATGCCCTAGATGGATAACTGTATATCATGAATTAATCTCACATGATTTGAGTTGTGCGGCCCGTGGGCTAGACTTAACTCTGGCTGGCCTACCAGGCTAAGTCAAATATGATATAACTACGCACGATTGTCCACCCAACTTGGTCCGCCCATCCTAGTCTCCGTAACACTTCCCAGGTCCGCACACAGTGAGTATCCTACTCTCTGCAACACTTCGGGGCTAATCGGCCTCCGACCCAACACTTTCTAAATAGTGTGGTTGCACTGTCGGCTATCACCAATCTAGTTTGCCCATCCTACTCTCCGCAACACTTCTTGGGTCGGCACACAAGGGTTACACTATCAGCTAACACCAACCTGGTCTGCCCATCCTACTCTTCGCAACATTTCTCAGGTTAGCACACAGGGATTACACTGTCTGATCTGGCTAGTTAGCTACGGTACCGTGCTCATAACATACTTAGTCCATCAGAGATTCTGATATCATATAGTGCATTTCATATAATATATAAGTGAAACATATCTCATTTCATATTTCTGGGTAAAATCTAACATATCATAATTTCTGAATAAACCGTTATATATATAAATCTGTTCACGGCATCTGGGCCGACTGAATAATCACGGTATCTAGGCCAACTGAATAATCATGGCATCTGGGCCGACTAAATAATCATGGCATCTGCGCCAACTGAATATCATATTATACTGAAAATATAATTTCTGTACTATTTATAGTTTTCCTAAAAATTGTCGTCAAATCATGCTTGTACTGTGAATTCATAAAATATCCTGACATACCATTATTTACAATAAAGTTTATACTCATGCCACACACAGGTGAGTACTATTCTATAATAAATTATTTGCCCTGAGAAAGCATATTTTGCTTACAAAATAATATTACATCTATTTTCAAAGTTTCCTCAGTTCAATATCAGTATTCCCAAAAACTATATTAAATCATATATATAAATTTCTAAATCAAATACTGTATATTCAATAATTAATTTTTTCAAAATACTTGACTTAACCTATCCCCTTACTTGGCTTACTAAGAAGCCTGCTGACAGCCCTAAATCCACGCCTCGCGACATTCGAAGTTCAAAACCCCAAAATTATATTTTTCCCACATTAACCAACTTAACCCCCAGAATATTTCTCATTTAGCATTTCCTAGGCCCCATATACTCCAAACTATCAATTAAATCCTAAAATACCTTACTTACCCTGGTCTTGGAGTGGTGCCCCGAAACTCTAACTCAACGATCTGTTTTGGTTAATTTGCAAAGAATCACCTCACGAACCTCGTGGTAGCTTCGGATCGTCAAAACGGGCTATAATCGGAGTGAAAATAAAGAGAGAAGGGGGTTAGGGTTGTAGGGTTTAGAGAGAGAGAGAGAGAGATTTTATTTTGATTTTACAAATGAAGCTCACAGGACTTCCCTTTAAAATTAAGTCTGCCCAGAAAACCGTTGACGGTTTTCTGCATCCCTCACAAAATCGTCGATAGTTTGGGTTTTAACCCACCCATTTTTACCGTTTCACCTGTAACCGCCCTGCGGTAAATACAAAATTGTCAATGATTTTCTGGCCACTCCAGAAAATCGTCGCCGGTTTGGTCCTTACCAAACCGTTTTCCTCTTTCTCTTTGTTTTTCTTATTGTTTCTATTTTTTCAAGTCTTTACAGATGGAATCCACGTCTCGATATCTGGATTGATGATACCCCCTTGAGAAAGCTTATAAGTTTTGATTG
Organism: Malania oleifera; assembly: GCF_029873635.1. Taxonomy (NCBI): domain Eukaryota; kingdom Viridiplantae; phylum Streptophyta; class Magnoliopsida; order Santalales; family Ximeniaceae; genus Malania; species Malania oleifera. The sequence continues at coordinate 104,184,636 of NC_080418.1, read as the reverse complement.
TGCCAAACCCTACAAGTGGATGTGCATGAGTGAGATGCCAAATTGATGATTAAGCAAGTCTCAAAACAAAGTATTACACTAAGTTTATGAATCACATAAGAGCATACTAGAAATCAAACAGAGTTTAAATTCACTCATCAAAAAGTCTTCTCTCTTTCTCACTTTTTTTCAAAAGAACAATTTTTTTTTTACTGATATCTCCACACCCCCCAACTTAAATTATGCATTGCCCTCAATGTATATAGATGAAATACGAAGAAAATATTAGGGAGAGTGAGGAGAAGGTATCACCTTGAGAATGAATCTACAACATATCTGCAATTAATGAGTTAGAAAACAGACAAAACACCAAAATCAAAGTAAATGTTTGGGTTGCGCACGCCGGTAATCTTATCCTGACAACAAATTTGAGAAACTAGGAAAGAATGCCTTTATTTGATGGAGTTTTTCCCTGGCCTTCCAGACTTGAATGATCTACCTACAACCAACACAGACAGTGGGATAAGGAGACAGATTATCCACCCTTTTAAAAAGGTCTAGAAAATGAGATGTAATGGTGCCAATAAATGGAAGTGAATGCACAAGGGTTAGACACTTAAGACATCAGTTTGATCTTGCACTCCAAAATTTCCTAACTTCTCTTAAATGCTCTCAAACATCCCCATGGCAGGATCATCATCCAACCCAATTCCGGATCTGAATGTGGCACCAGATGTGACGAATAGTCCTAATGAGCTACTAAGATATATCCCTGGTCTATCTTATTTTTCACCTTAGCTCCAAGGTGATGTGATGAGGACTGAAATGGTAATGGCCACAATGTCCGATACAAGTACAGCTTCCCATGCGATTTCTTTGAGTGCTCAGGTGGTCACTTCGATATCTGACTTGACCCAACGTCTGCAGAGTCGGAACACTACTGTAAACCGCCTCCAAAATGAGATAGCCTTTCTGTAACACAAATATCGAGAAGACCTACAAAAAATAAAAGACTTGCGGCAAAAATAAAGAGCTGAAGCGAGAGGTCAATGAGCTGAGGAGGCTGGTGGAAAATTACTCCAACAATCTTGGGCCTAGGGTAGCAGGGCTAGAGCAAAGTCAGGAGCATTTCCAACAGGAACATAAACGGCTCAAAGCCATGGTGCAAGGAAAAGGCAAGACCTCCTGCTTTTCAACTTGAGGGGGGAGGCATGACAGAGATTCGGTCTTGGGGTTTTTCTTTTTGTTCTTTTTTTTTTTTTTTTTGCACAAATAGACCAAGTACCAAGGTGTGTAAACCTCTCCCCCCCCAACTTGAAATGTACATTGTCCTTATTTTCCAAAGTGATGGCATGACGCAAGCCTACGAAAAGGGGTTAGAAAGAACACGGGAGAACAAGAACAATTAAAAGAAAAGAGAAAAAAATAAAAATACAAGAACATAAAAATAAAATAAAGAAAGTGAAATATGTACAAGACCATGAGACTAAATGTGGTCTAAGTTGAGGAGAAGCCCTAGTAAACAGGATCCACCAATTCCTCTTCAGTGCTAACAGGAGGGAAATCTTCCAAAAATGGTTTTAGACGTTGGCCATTTACCTTGAAAACATTACCATCTTTGAGATTTTCAATATCCACAGTGTCATAAGGGTAAACCACCCTTACTATGTAAGGACATGTCCAACGGGATCTTAGCTTACCTGGAAACAAGTGAAACCTAAATTGTACAATAAGACCTTTTGGTTAGGTTCAAATTGTCTCCTCACAATATGTTCATCAGGAAAACCCTTTACCTTCTCTTTATAGATTCTAAAGTTCTCATAAACATCTCTTCTTAATTCTTCAAGTTCATTTAGCTGCAAACAACGATGGTCACCAACCATTCCAAGATTGGAATTCAAAGTTTTAATGGCCCAATAAGCTCTATGTTCCATTTCCACAGGTAAAGGCCAAGTCCTACCATAAACTAGCCTATAAGGAGACATACCCAAAATGGTTTTGAAAGCAGTGCGGTATGCCCAAAGCACATAAATTAATCTTAAGGACCAGTCTTTACGGTTTGGGTTTACCATTTTTGCAAGGATAATTTTAATCTCCTTATTAGCCAATTATGCTTGCCCATTAGTTTGCGGGTGATAGGCCGTTGAAACTTTATGAGCGAAACCATATTTTTTTATTAAAGTTTCAAAAGATCTATTACAGAAATGTAAGCCGCCATCACTAATGATTGCTTTAGGCATCCCAAAACGAGATAAAACATTTTCTTTTAAAAACTTGATCACCACCTTGTGATCGTTAGTTCTCATTGGAATAGCCTCTACCCATTTATATACATAATCCACTGCTAAAAGAATGTACATATAGCCAAAGGAGGAGGGGAAAGGACCCATAAAATCGATGCCCCAACAATCAAAATTTTCAATAATCAAAATAGGGTTTAAGGGCATCATATTTCTATGTGTGATCCCTCCTAACCTTTGGCATCTGTCACACCATTTGCAAAATTCATGAACGTCTTTAAAAAGAGTGGGCTAGTAAAAACCACTTTGTAAAATTTTTGCGGTGGTTTTTTTTTTAAGAGAAATGCCCACCACAAGCTCCACTATGACAGAATGAGATGACACCTTGAGTCTTTTCATTTGGCACACATCTTCTCAAAATCTGGTCTGGACAATATTTAAACAAGTATGGGTTATCAAAAAAGAAACGTTTGACCTCAGCTAGAAATTTTTTCCTATCTTTGGCATTCCAATGTGATGGAAGTTGCCCAGACACGAGATAGTTAACAATGTCAGCGTACCAAGGTAGGTTTGCCACAAGGAACAGTTGTTCATCTGGGAAACTATCTCTGATAGGGATGTGTTGTAGAGGGTTACCAAATACCAGTTGGGACAAGTGATCAGCCACAACGTTTTCAACTCCTTTCTTGTCTTTAATAATTAAATCAAATTCTTTAAGGGGCAAGATCCATCGGATGAGCCTTGGCTTAGCATCCTACTTAGAGAGCAAATACTTGAGTGCAGCATGATACTGAATCCCCGGCAACGGCGCCAAAAATGCTTGTCATTTTATTTTGTTCATCATTGTCCAATTCCCAAGCGTAGGAAAATTCCATTGTCAAGCATAGTAAATCTTGGAGTCCCAAGGTCATTTCCACAAGGATTCAATTGGGAAGTTTAAGAGTTCATACGTCATAAATTAATTCAGAGTAAGATGTGTGGGGATTGATTTTAATGAATACAACTGTCACTTGATTATAACAATTTAATTAAAGGGCTAGGATTTAGATTTCATCCTAATCTCATCAATGGTAATCAAATCTCATCTTTAAAACTCAACCAACATCAATATACCTATTGAACTTGATCGGAAAATATATCACTTGAAACGTATGGGTTTGACAAAAATTGTTGATTAATGTCAAATGAAAATATTTTAGCAAACTTTTAGAATGTAAGAACAAAAAGCATTGGTTGTGGCAAGATTTAACTTGTCTACAATCAATCAAGAAGTTTACAAAACCAAAAGTTTTTAAAAAAAGATCATTGAACATTAATCAATTTTAAACATAAAATACTTGAATACTGAGATGAGAATTTCCAATAATGGGATGTAGGAATCCACCCTTAGCCTAACTTGAAATTTAGTTGGCCATTTAGAATGAAAAGAAGAAATACTTAAATTAAACACTTCTGAATGTTTACAAAGACATGAGAGAGAGAGAATACAAGAAAATGAGGTAGCCCCTCCTCTCTCTCAAGCCTCTTATTTATAGATTGAAAAACTACTACCTCCACTCCTAAACCTAACACAATTTATTAGTTACACTCCTATACCTACCACAAACATCTCCACCTACCAAAATGGTAGTTACACTTCTTCACCAACCAAAATGGTAGTTGCACTCCTTGTGTTGTTGAAATTTATTGTTTAATCTCGTCACCTTTCTTCTAACTCAAGTTTGGACGGCTAAACATTGTAATTTGGACTTACTCGTGAAATGCAAGTTTGTAGGGCTTGAAGTCTTCTTTGAAATGCAACCAAGTTTGCATAAATTGGATAATTGAGTCAAAAGTTATAACCAATTTACCAAAACTGTGCAAAACTGCTACATTACTTCAATTGACCCGAATTAAAGCACTCTTGGATGTTATTCAATTCTTCCAAACATCCTTCCTCACTTAAAAAATTAGTATTTTCAATCCTTAAAGTCTTTGCAGCAGTTCCATACTACACCCAAGGGCTAATAAATTTTTTATTGCAATTTACCTACAAATCACAAAAATCACACAATAAGTTCTATATGCATGTTACGTAGATGATTTACTTATTTATGTGCACTAAGATGGCGTATAAATGTTCATAAATATGCAATATTATGTACTAATCATAATCTCTATTGAAAAGTCAGAAACTTTTATCTAATAAGAAGTTGATGGAGAAATCAAAAGGAAAAGAGAATTGGAAATTTTTTTTTCAAAGAGGAAAACTAGTTAGTTAAAGAAATTGGTATATATGTTCTTCCTATTCCTGCATTTGTCTATAAATTTGTCATAAAGGTTTCCCTCCTAGCTAAATTAGTTAAATGTCTACTAGAGATCTCTCTTGGGTGAATTTGTCTATGGGAGAGGGGTTGGATATCTAATCCATCTTAATGTTTTGTTTGGAATTTGATATTTAATCATCTTAATGTTTTGTTCAAAGGCTTGTAATACTAGCCTAGTGGCTCCTCTCTCAATCTCGGAGGCTTTTTGATTGTAAAAAGTTGAGCAGTGGGAGATTTTGACTTTCTAATTTATTTTTTGTCAAAAAGATCTTGTATTTCTTTTTGACAATAATTTAGGGTTTCTTTTGTCATTTGAATCGGCATGGCTTTTGTAGGAATATTTTTGTTAGGAAATTCTACTTTATACGACAATTCTACCACATAATTTTTCCTTTCCCAAAAGGCATTGAGTAAATCAGAATAAACTTCTTTTGTTAATCTTTCTTTTAATTCATTGATTTTGTAATGAAAAGTTTTGTTATTAAGATTCTTTTTTATTTTCTCAAAGACTAAATCTTCTTTTAAAATTTGATTTGATTTTCTTTGTCTTTAATAATAGAATAATATTTTAAGATATTAATTTGTTTTTGTTAATAAGGATGAGCAAATTTAAATAAAAGTCACTTGTTTCCAAATTTTGTCTCAATTCCTTCTTTTGTTATTTGAAATGATGTTAAAAGATATAAAATGATAATCCTAAAATTATAGAGCAGGAAATTGTTTTTACTAATATGAAGCTTGTCTTAGAGCATATTCCTTCATTACAAACCCTTCCCACTGGAATTTTGCAATTTATTTGAAGTTTTTGTTTATTTGTTTTGTAAAATGTTTCAATCGTCTTCTTAAAATATTTGGTAAGGATTAACCCTTCTCTAATACAATTTAGGTCTACGCATAAATCAATCGAAGCAGTGAATTTTTTGAGATGCCTTATTTTCAATACTAAAGATTTGGTTTTAGAGAATCATAACCCTAACCTACTTTGTCTATAAAAATGAAGTTTGGTCTTAGGTAATATGACCCTGAAGTACCTTATCTGTAACAACAAGCAAAGACTTGGTCTCAAGAAATAGTAATGCTGGCATACCTTGTCTAGAAAAATAAAGACTTGGTCTTAAGGAATAGCAACTTGAAGGACCTCATCCACAACAACAAGTAAATACTTGGTCTTAGGGATAACAACCCTGACATACCCTGTCTGGAAAAAGTAAATATTTGGCCTAATGGGATAACAATCCTAACATACCTCATTTGTAACAACAAGTAAAGACTTGGTCTCAAGGGATAACAACCTTGAGATAACTTGTCTAGAAAAATCAAAGATTTGGTCTCAGAGGATAGCAACTATGATTTACCTCATCTGTAACACAAGTAAAGACTTGGTCTTTTAGGGGATAGTAACCTTGACATACTTTGTATAGTAAATGACTTAGTCTTACCTGCAACAACATGCAAAGACTTAGTCTTCAAGAATAGCAACCCTAACATACCTTGTCTAAAAAAATAAAAATTTGATCTTAGGGAATTGTAACCTTGATGTACTGCATTTACCACAACAATACTTAGTCTTAGGGGATATGTACTTTGTCTAGAAAAACAAAGATTTTGTTTTACGAAGTTGTAAACTTGAAGTACCCCATCTGCAACAGGAAGAAAAGACTTGGTGTAAGGGAATAGTAACTTTGAAGTACTGCATCTGTCACAACAAAGGCTTGGTCTCTGAGGATAGCAACCCTAACATACCTTATCTATAAAAACAAAGATTCGGTCTAAAGGAATAGTAACCCCAAAGTATCGTATCTACAACAAAAAAGACTTGATCTCAAGGGATAACAACCCTAGTGTACATTGACCAGAAAAAATAATTGGTCTCAGGTGATAGTGACCTTGAAGTACCTTATCTATAACAATAAGTGAAGACTTGGTCTAAGGGGATAGTAACCCTGACATACCTTGTATAGGTAAACAAAGATTTGGTTTCAGGGAATAGTGACCCTGAAGTACCTTATCTATAACAACAAGTAAAGATTTGGTCTTAGGGAATATCAATCTTGATATACTTTGTCTAAAAAAAATAAAGATATGGTCTAAAGGAATAGTGACCCTGAAGTATTTTATATATAAAAACAAGCAAAGACTTAGTTTTAGGGGATAGTAACCTGGACATACCCTGTCTAGGAAAATGAAAATTTGGTAAGAATCTTTGATTCCCTTACAAAAAAGCAATATGACAAAAGCATTTATACGAAGATTTGATAATCCTTAACTAGAAATCCACCAGGACACGAACCTGTCCTATTGTCAATTGAGTTGTTGCTATCAACCATCTCTACTCACAATGTTGTCCTTCTAATATCTGCAAAATAGGCTTGAATAAATTTCTTGAAGATTTCTATTGGAATGGCTCTACCCATTAATTTTCTTGATCCTTCAACTATTTTGAGCATCGTGAAAGAGTGTTGATGACCTTGAACTCAATGAATGTCAATATAAAAGAAATAGTTAAAGAATGAACAAAAGTTGAAGAAGAGAGTTGTTTTGATGTGTCTTGGAATGACATCGATTGCTTTTGATGACATCTTTATAACCCAATGTGAGGAGTGCCGAGAAATTGAATTGATAAGATGCTTCACAAACTACCCCAATCTTGCAAGCCATTAGTATGGGTTACTTGACTTTTGATATAAATTGCCTTAGTCCTAGCAAGTTCTAATGCCTTAGCTTTGGATGAATGTGTTGCTTTTGCTCCAAAACAAAAAACTATCTAGTGTATCTCTGTTTTTCTTTTTCCTTTTTCTTCTTTCTCTCTTTCTTCCCTTTGTTTTTTGACTCAATCTCCTCTAGGTGCCTTTGTTGGTTTCACCTCGAGTTGGCTCATACATGATACTTCCTATGATAGATTTTTACTAGTCATGTAGACGTTGAATTTAAAGTTTGATTTATGCTACAAGCAAGAATCTTGAATCAAAATATTTCAAGAAGACATATAATGTGTCGCCCCAATTTTCATACCATTTTTTATAAATAATATATATTAATCAAGCATCGGCCACATCAAATATTTAGATACCACTTCAACACAACCCGACCCGAAGTAGGTACCGGTAAACGGTAAATCTCATACAAACATACCTAACAGTGGAAGTCAATATTTACAAACCATCCAATATATAAATAACCAGAGTTCTAACCATCTGTGTATATATATACATGTTTAAACACATTCCCAAAAATCAACAAAATACTCTAGGGGAATCATACATCCCTAGCTCATAACACTCACCCTGTCTATCAGAGTACCAGCTCTCTTCTATTTCGGAGTTCTATCTACTCGTCTGTCACGGTTTCCTGAAATATTTAGATACTTGGGTGAGACACCTCTTAGTAAGACAGAATAAATTATTTACAGTGACACATAAGTTTAGTTATATCATAATACACTCATTTTAATGATTATATCTTTTGAGAAAATGTACAAATATGTACTCATAATCATATAATTATAAAACATAATTTTATATGCGTTGATACCATTTCTCATACTCATACATTTACAACCAATATTTATCGGCAAGAGTTCCCAAGGATAGAGGAGTTTACACACCCATAAATGTAACGCCCCTTTGCTTTGATTTCGTTTGTAACCTTACCCGATTAATTCAGGTGTGGCTACAATCGATACTCATCAGGGCACTCACTTTACTCAGTAAGCCCTCAGGCGTAAAGTTTTGCTTTGCCCTAATTATTTATGCCATTAAATACACACTCTTTCATTTCTCATTTCATACTCAATAGCTTTCATAAGCTTTCATTTCTTAAATTCATATTCAATAGCTTTCATTCTCAAGAACATGTTCTAGTTCAATAAATATCCATGTATACATAAATCCACATATATGTACTTTACATAATACAACAGATCACCTAATTTTAACTCTCAACACATTCTTACTTTCCATACTAAGCATTCCTCCCCAACGACATTAGTAGGAACTTCACAATATGGTTCCCATACTGAGCATACCTCCCCGACGACATCAGTAGGAACATCACCCACACAATTTCCATACTAAGGATACCTTCCCATCGACATTAGTAGGAACTACACACACAATTTCCATACTGAGCATACCTCCCTATCGACATCAGTAGGAACTCATTTTCACGGTTCAGTATTCGCATTTTAGTATTCACATTTCAGTATATTCGTTTATCTCATCACATCAGTAATATTCTCATAATAGTATCTATCTCATTTCACGTATTTCAACATTTCTGAATAAAATATATCAATATTTCTTATTTCCTCGTTTATCATAGAAAACATTTCTATACATACATATCATATTCCAACCATTTCCAGTAAAATACACATTGGTATGTCACAATTGATCATTTTCATTATTTCAAATCTTATATCATCACAATTCAGTATATAAAACATAATTGGGTTCTCCCTTATCTTTATTTCTGCATAAAATATTTCAATATATATATATATCATAGTCTCATTATTCTCAGTGCAAATCACAAAACCCAGTTTCAAATACATTTCCAGCATAAATCATATGCCACACAATTTAATTTGATAGTCATATCATAATAATCATAGGAAAAATATCATATTCTCTTTTCCACATATTTATTCAACCAATAATTTCCAAAAATAACTATTATAATTTATTCCCCTTACTTGCTTACTAAGAAGTCTGCCTAAAACCCTAAATCCACACCCGCAGCACTCGAAACTCAAAATCCTGAAATCACATTTCCCCCAAATTAATCAATTCAACTCACAGAATAATAACTATTTTAATATTTCCCAAGCCCACACACTCCCAATAGCTAATTAAACTTTAAAAATAATTAATGGATATAATTCCACTATCCTATCCTAGCCTTGGAGTGGTGCCTAAAAAACCCTAAATTAAAAATCTACTCCAATTAAAATGACGAGAATCGGAGCTAGAACACCGTGGTGGTGTCCGATTGTTGATTTGGTTAAAAATTTAAGGAAAAATTGAAGAGAGAGAGAGAGAGAGAGTTTACCTTATCCTAGGAGTGGTGCCTATGACGTCCTAATCACGAATCTATTCCAGCTAAAGTGTTGGTGACCGAGATAGAAATCCAATGGTATTTTTTGTTTTTCAATCGGTCGAGTAACGAAAAAGAAATTGGGGAGAGAGAGGGAGGCGAGCGGAGGAGTGACAAACGGCTGCACAGCAAGAGGGGGGGTTCTCTTTGTTGAAATTGAAATCAAATTGAATCCTCATATGCATCCTGAGGATTCAAGTATGTATATTATAATATTATTATAATATAATATAATATTAATATATTATATTATATTATTTAATTAATATTAATTAATTAATTAATTAATTAAATTTTATATATATATATATTTTACATTTCCATGCATATTATTTTTGGGGTCGTTACATATAATAGGCTCAAGATCTCACTTTAATGGTTGACACTCAAAGGTTTGGATATTGTGACTATTTGGATTGAACTTATTATTTATTTGATAGGTAGTCTACATACTTAACATGGGATCAAGTCCATACGTAGTTCCTTTTTAATTTAACTGAGGAAAAGATTAATTTCTCAATCAGAGAGGACTTTATCTTAGGTTGTAATAGGGTTGGGATTAAGAGTATTTGAAGAAAAGGGTATTTTAGGCTCAAGATTTTCTTTTGGTGCATTAGGACCACCAATTTTCTTTTTCTTTGTCTACTTTTGTTCTTTCTTGTCTACTTTTTTCTTCTTCTTTATTCCTCCTTTTTATTGTTTGCCTTTTATTTTTCCTTATTTTCCTAATTTTTATTTTCTATTTATCTTCTTTGATCCTTCTTCTTACGACCTTTAAAGGGGATTGATCAAGAAAAAAATTAGGCTCAAAGGGGTCGTCTAAGGATTATGAATGTCTATAAGATAGCTAAAAGAATGCCCTCATCATTTTGGCCCTCATCTTTCCTTTAGTTAAATGTGATGGTGTCACAACATTGGTATTAAAATCTAGTTATAAATTAATTTTTTTACACAAACAAGATGAAGAAACCAAGTTCTTTTTATTGGAGTGGCAAGGTACGTGGTGTACATAAGAATTTAAAGCTCATATTACAATTAAAACTTGGCCTTGACAATGACTAGAAGTTAAGCATAGAACCTCTTGATTGCATCTCAATTGATAGGTTGGTGAAAGACTCATCATGCATGTATTCCAAGACAATGAAACCTCTTGAAAAAACCTATTTTGCTACATAAGGTCCATTTCAGTTTGGGGTGAACTTCCCCTAGGGTCATTTCAATTGGCATGTTGTGATATGTGACTCGTATACTAAGTGGAATGCATGTACAAGGAAGAAAACACAGTAGAAAATCAAAGTGTTGGTGGAGTAGCAGGGAAACTATTGACGGATTGGTCATAACCGTCGAGGGTTTGGTACCTGAATTCAAACAAATTCCATTGTGTCTAAAATCGTTGGTGGTTTGGCTCAGGAACCTAGTGCAGATTTTTGAATTTTGAATAAAGGACGCTAATTTGGTTGGGGTTTGGAGGGAAAGCCTCTGATAACTTTATATATACATTGTTCATGATGTATTTGTAACATTGTAAGTGTCTTTGACACCAGATAGTAAAAATTCTTTGTTGATTGCTCCCATGGATGTTGGCATTGATGAACCACGTAATTCCTTGTGCTGTGTCTATTACTTTCATACATATTATATGGTTGTGTTCTGTAATTGTTCTATCATTGATTGTTGCATTTGATTGATTCAATATTCCACTGTGCACATATAATCTAACAACAAATTGGTATCTGAGCATTGTTGTAATGGCTTCAAGGAATTCGTCTATGAATTTTGATGTTGTCAAGTTTAATGGAACCAAGAATTTCGGTCTATGGCAGAGAAAGGTGAAAGATTTGCTTGTGTAGCAAGGGATGGTGAAGGCCTTGTGTGGTGTTCAACTGGAAGGCATTGATGAGGCAAATTGGAAGGAATTGGAGGCAAAGGTTGTGGCTACTATCAGATTGTATTTGGCCGATGACGTGTTGTATCACGTCATAGAAGAGGATTCTCTTACGACTATTTGACAAAAGCTTGAAAGTCGGTATATGTTTAAGTCCCATACGAATAAAATTTTCCTTCAGCAAAAAGTATATTGTCTTAAGATGGTGGAGGGTTCAGATTTGAACCAACTCATCAATGCATTCAATCAAATCATAAGTGATTTAATGTTGGTTGATGTGAAATTAAAGGAAGATGACAAGGCACTGATGCTATTGAATTGTCTGTCAGCGTCTCACACGTATGAGAACTTGGTTACGACTTTTACATGAGGTCAAGAGACCCTGAATTTAGAAAAGGTAACAAGTGCATTGCTGGGCTTTCATCAAAGAAAGAAAGCCAGCGATGAAATTTCCAACGGTGAAAGCTTGTGGTGAAGGTAACCATGAACGTGGGAGAGGAAAATTCATAAATGGGTTGAATAAAAAAAAATCCCAATCTCAGTCCAAGAATAAAAAGCATATCCGGTGTTTTAAGTGCGGTAAAAAGTGGCACAAAAAACCGCAGTGTTCATAATGGAAGAAGGGAATGCTGAAAAGCAAGAAGGCACTTCAAAAACAACAAATGCAGTTGAACAAAGAAATCTATAATGCAGTGATGGCGATATACTTTCACTTTCGTCAGGATCGGATCGCCTCATGGACTCTTGGATCCTAGACTCAGCGTGTTCTTACCACATGACTCCAAATATGGAGTGGTTCAACACTTATAGGATGGTTAATTCAGGTTCAGTCCTTATGGGCAATGATATTTCGTGTAAAATCATTAAAATAGGAAATGTACGAATTAAAATGTTTGACGATGCTGTAAGAACCCTATGTGATGTAAGACATATTCTGGATCTACGAAAGAGTCTAATTTCATTAAGCACTTTGGATTGTAATAGATTCAATTACAAGTTCGAAAGTGGAGTTATGAAGGTGTGCAAAGGCAATCTAACGATGATGAAAAGGCTAAAGTTATATGGAAGCATTTATACACTACTGGGCACTACAATTGTAGGTGGACCTGCATCCATAGATTCTGAATTTGATGACACCATTTTGTAGCATATGTGACTAGGGCATATTGGTGAGCATAGCATGAAAGAACTTCACAAGAGGAAACATTTGAAGGGTATGAAAACATGCAAGCTAAACTTCTATAGATTTTGTGTTCTTGGGAAGCAAAATAGGGAGCAGTTCAAAATAGTTATTCACAAGACAAAAGGTACTCTTGATTACATACATTATGATGTTTGGGGTCCAGTGAGAGAAGCATTATGGGGAGGATATGTGTATTTTGTGAGCTTTACTGATGACTACTCACGAAAGGCCTGGGTGCACTTCATGCGACACAAGTCAAATGCGTTTGTCAGGTTTAAGTTATGGAAAATAAAGTGAAAAACCAGACCGGGAGGAGAATTAAATTCCTTAGGTTAGACAATGGGACTGAGTACACTGATTCTAGGTTCATGGAATTTTGTGTACAACATGGCATTAGGAGACATTTCACTGTTCGTTGGACACCTTAGCAAAATGGTGTGGCTGAAAGGATGACTTGAACTTTGACTGAGAGAGCTCGGTGTCTCAGGCTGAATGTAAGGCTAGTGTAGAACTTTTGGGCTGAGGTAGTTAGTATGGCTTGTTTTGTTCGCCTTACAAGGCTTAAAATCTTGTTATCTTGTTTTGATGCTAACAAACAAGTGGAATTTAACATATTTGTGTGTTTGTGTGAGTAATGTTATTTCAGGGCTCACATATGAGAAAGTAAGGTGAAAATGCTTACAAGGATAAAATGAAGCTTAAAAGAGTCAAAACATGGATTTAAAAATGATATATGAAACCTTGAAGAATATAAGGACATGAATGAGTTGTTGAAAGCCAAGGCATATTAAAGTCAAAAGAGCCAAATAAAGGAGGAAAGATTAGCACTTCAGAATATCTCAGCAAAATAGATTTGCAATGAGTGAGCAAGAGAGCTTTGAAAGAACAAGAGTGCTTTCAACTTTACAAGCAGATTTTTCAATTCTTGGATATATTTTGATTTGCAAAACCATGTATTTATAGGCTTTCAAATTTGTTTCCATGTTGCAAAAGTTTCCTTTGAGAGTTTCCCAAATTTTTAGAAAGTTTGGAGCTCAAACGGCTATATTTTAAAATATTAGCATTTAAAAATTTGCCCGTTGAACAGTGTTCAGACGTCTGAAGTCGCGAGTTCGGACGTCTAAACTGTTACTACCTTCTTTATATTCTGTCCAGAAAATATTCAGACGTCTGAACTTAATCTTCAGACGTTTGAGGTCGTGTTCAGTCATTTGAAGTCCCTTCTGTGAACAGTGTTCAGATGTTTGATAGCAGTGACCCTATTTTAGTGTTTTAGCCATAACTTTTTTTGTGTAACTCCAAATTAGGTGTTCTTGGTGTCAAAAGAAATCTAAGAGAAAATCCTACAACTTTCATGTTGAACACTTTTTAAAATAATAAGCTTTAGATAGAGAAAAAATTCATCTTAATGTGGCTGTGTAAAAACTGACAGTAATTGGAAAAACTCTTTTGATGCTTTTCATTCCAAAAATGATTCTAACCTTTTTAAAATAATTTTTGACTTTATAAAAATATTTTTCAGATATTTTAAAAAATATTTAGGTCCAAGAAGTTAACCTAAGAGCTTCAAAATATTTCCAACGATATTTTAAACATTAAAGTACTTACATAAAAACTTTTAAGACTTTTCTCATTTTAGGTTCTTGAGTCTTCATACTTTGTCCTTGGATTGAGTTCATCTTTTCTTTAAGCTTCCATATTCTTTGAGCTTTCTCACTTTGCCTTTCTTTGGCTCTTTTGACTTTAATATGCCTTGGTTTTCAACAACTCATTCATGTCCTCATATTCTTCAAGGTTTCATATATCATATTTAAATCCATGCTTTAACTTTTTTAAGCTTCATTTGATCCTTATAAGCACTTTCACCTTACTTTCTCATATGTGAGTCCTGAAATAACATTACTCACACAAACACACAAATATGTTAAATTCCACTTTTTTGTTAGCATTAAAACAAGATAACAAGATTTTAAGCCTTATAAGGCCAACAATCTCTCCCTTTTTTATGATGACAAATAAGGAGCAAAAATGTGAGTAAGCCTTAAAAAGGCTCCCCCTTTCAATAAGTTTCATCTTAATAAAATCAATATTAATTTCATCAATCATGCTCATCACTTTCTTTTGGTTTTACAAGTTTTTTCAATCAATATTAAATACCTAAATACTTCTTTTGAATAGATATAATGTTCATGCTCAATTTTTGCTTCACAACTTCTCCCCCTTTTGACATCAATCAAAAAGAAAAGAAATAATTTAAATTCAAATACAAATCATTTTAAGCATATCAATAATCATGTATTCCAAACATATGTACACACTCAAGTTATTGTTATTCAATATAGCATGGGTAGTGTGTAGCTCACAGCATTTATTCAAGATACCAGGTGATATTAATTTGATGGTTTTTATGATACCAATTTAAAATTTAAAATTTAATTTATGATATCAATTGATTAATGATTCATGACACTCCCCCTGAATTCAATACATTCAGTTTTGTTATTAATTTTACTTTTATCATCCCATGTAAAATATTGAATCAATCATGTATCAAATATCATTATCATGCTAAGATCATTAATGTCATATCATGCTCATAGATATAATCATGCTCATAAATAATTTGATTTTGTGATACCAAGTGAGCTTTTAGATTTGATATCCATTGAAATTTTTTAACATGTGAAACCAAAAATACTTTATAGATACCAAAGCTTAATATCACATAATGTATAGTTCATGGATACCAATATAACTACTATATCTTTCATAGGTCATAGATAAAAAACAGTATGTTTATCTATGTGATTCATTATTAGCATGCATAGTAAAAAAAATTAATTTAATATCAAGATTCATGCTCATGCTTAAAAAATTAATTTTATATCAAGATTCATGCTCATGTTCAATAATCTCATGCTCAAACTCTATTCTTCTTATATCAAGATTTAACTTCATAATCGTGCTCAAGTTTGCAATATAATGAGCCATAAATTATCAATATAAGTCAAGTCAAGTCATACTCATGTAGCATATAGCATATCAGCACATCACGTAAGCAAGTAAGCATGTAGCATGTAACAACAAGGCGCTTATATAATAAGCTCATATTTGATATTTTCTTAAGTTAAGCCTTATAAAAAGTCTTCCTATGATTTTGGCCAACAATGCCATTTTCTATTTTATATATGTGTGAAGTCATTATTTCATTTTTGGTACCCATATCTTGGGTCCGAAGGATTTTTCAAGGACGGTTTCTTTTATTTTCCATACTTGTTTGGTTTTAACACCTTTCCTCTTAAACGGACATTCAAACTTTATATGCCTATTTTTCTTGCATTGATAGCATATGGTGTTTGTGTAGGCATTAGAAGATGTGCAAGTATAGTCTTTGGATTCTTTTGAGAAATATCCCATGTAAGAATTCTTTTTCTTTTTATTTTCAATTCCATTGAAACCAATGCCTTCTTTATTTAGAGACATTCTTTGTAAGCCAATCATCTTATCAAGGTTTTCCTTTCCGTTTGTGAAGTTGTAAATAATTTTATCCTTATCTTTGATTTGATTCTTGAGATCATTTAACTCTATGTCTTTTTTGTTAACCTTCTTTAATGATTTCTCTAACTCTAGAGATACTTTTCTTATTTTATTTTCTAATTCAGAAATATACATATCTTTCTCATATACAGTAGAGGATAAGGATCGAAGGTCTTCTATCATTTGTTCATTCTTACTTTCTAGTTTCTCAATTTTCAAGTTGTTTTCTTTTTCAGCAAGATTTTTGGATTCTATTTCTTTCATTGTTGATTCATACTTATGTTCTAATTGCTTGAGTTTTGAGTCTTTATCTCTTTCAGCATTCTTTAAGAATTCTAACTCTTTCATTAAACTTTCATTCTTATTCTTTAATGAAGTATTTTGTTTATTTGCTTTGATAAACATCTTATGTACTTTGAATAAATCATTTTGAAGTTCATCATAAGATGACATACCCTCATCACTTGATTTATCACTACAAGAATTATTTGAAGATTTAGTTGAGGAGCTTTCTTCGTTATCCCATGCCATAAAGCACGTGTAAGCAACCTCTTGGTCATTTATTTCATTCTCCGAACTACTTGTACTATCCCAAGTAGTGGCTTTCATGGCCTTCGTGTTTTTCTTTTTAGACTCTTTCTTTAATAGTGGACATTCTAGTTTCAAATGTCCAGCCTTATTGCAATTGTAGCAATTAGGAGTTTTATTCTTTGATTTCTTGGTAACTTCTTCTTCTGATTCATCTGATTCAGATTTTTGATTTCTTCTCTTGAATTTGTTTCTCCTTCTTAGTATCCTTGCTAGCTTTTTAGATATGAAGGCTTCTTCATCTTCATCCATTTCACTACTTGAGTTTTCTTTTAAGGCTTTAAAGGCCATTTTTTCTTGGGCTTTGGTTTTCCCACTCTTTTCATTCATTGCCATTTCGTATGTGAGGAGAGAACCTATAAGCTCATCTAAGGATGTATTTTTCATATTTCTACCTTTTGTGATAGCAGTAGCCTTTGGTTCCAATATGGAGGGAAGGCCTCTTAGAATTTTTCTTATCATCTCATAAGTAGTGTAAGTTTTTCCTAAGACATTTAGGGAATTTATTATATGAGTGAACCTAGTAAACATATTTGTAATTGATTCATCCGGGTTCATCTTAAAGGCTTCATACTCGCTTGTGAGCATATCAACCCTATTATCCCTAACATCCATTGTTCCTTCATAAGTAACTTCTAACTTATCGCATATTTCCTTAGTTGATTTATGAGCCATTACTTGATTAAATTCATTAGCATCCAAGGCACAATATAGAGCATTCATGGCACTAGAGTTTATTTGCAGCATTTTATAATCTCTTTCAGTCATGTCTTTCTTTTCCTTTGGTATTTGTTTTCCATCTACTAATGTGGTAGGAATTAGATTACCATCCGTGCAACCTCCCAAGCTTTCCAATCCATGGTTTGAATGTATATTTGCATTCTCTTTTTCCAAAATGTATAGTTTTGTCCACAAAAGATTGGTGGCCTAACCAAAGATTGTCCCTCTCCAAAGGGAGCTACGCCTGTGTGAGCCATTAGGATCTTTCTATAGTTACTTGTTAAGATTTACTATAACCCGCTCTAATACCAATTGAAATTAGGAATAGGTTCCCAAGAGGGGGGGTGAATTGGCTTTTAAAACTTTCTTTTAACTTCTTTTAAGAATTCTTAACTTCTTTAAACACTTAACCAATTCTTTAACTTGTTTGTTTAATTTCACCAATCACACAACAACTTAATCTTTTTAATCAACCACACAGCTAATAAAACATTCAAACAATTAATCACAATCTCCACACCAACACAACCACAATTTATTTATCAAATATAAGTTCACTGCAGCATTATTAGATTGATGAAATCACTTAAGATTTAGCACTCTTGGAATATGGTTTTACTTCTTCAATATGATATGTAATATAACATTCAATCAACACAATATCTACACTCTTCTCAATATTTAGAACTCAACTAAACTCTCAGTTAATTTATCCTTGGGCTGTTAATCAAGTAACGTACTCCTATATGGTTTCCGCAAGATATGGTATAATCAACGTACTCTCTTTCAGTTTCCGCAACCCAAATCAAAATTAGACTTCAAGTTTACTTGATTTCTATATTACGTAGTATATATGATTATCAATTAAACCATCCACGCAATTTAAATATGCTGAAAATAAAGAGTAAGGGAAAGAGAGAATGAGACGGAGATTTTTACGAGGTTCGGCTTATACCCAGCCTACATCCTCGCCTTTGGCAAACCACCAAAGGATTCACTAGTTTAGTTCCATTGACGGGTGAAAAAATACCAATTACAACACTCCTTGGTTAAGCCTAGAGCCGGACTTCTCCAAACGATATCCCCTCGTTCGGTCACTCCTTACATAGGCTAGAGCCCGCCTCTCTGAGCAATATTTCCTTGCTTAGCCAACGATCCAAACAACCCTTGGAATCATCAAAGAACTACAAGAAACAAGATATAATCTGCGTACAAGTATACTCTCTCAAAGAGTAAGTTAGTACAATTTTAGCACTATATACTTTGAATGTAAAATATCAATATGAAATACAATGAAGCTTAAGTGTAGAATTCACCAATATCCTTCTTAGAAGAGGATTAGAAATAGGAATTCAAAGGATGAAGGATTAGCACTTCAGAATATCTCAGCAAAATAGATTTGCAATGAGTGAGCAAGAGAGCTTTGAAAGAACAATAGTGCTTTCAGCTTTACAAGCAGATTTTTCAATTCTTGGATATATTTTGATTTGAAAAACCATGTATTTATAGGATTTCAAACTTGTTTCCATGTTGCAAAAGTTTCCTTTGAGAGTTTCCCAAATTTTTAGAAAGTTTGGAGCTTAAACGACTATATTTTAAAATATTAGAATTTAAAAATTTGCCCATTGAACAGTGTTCAAACGTCTGAAGTCACGAGTTCAGACGTCTGAACTGCTACTGCCTTCTTTATATTATGTCCAAAAAATCTTCAGACGTCTGAACTTAATCTTCAGACGTCTGAGGTCATGTTCAGTCATCTGAAGTCCCTCCCATGAACAGTGTTCAGATGTTTGACAAAAATGACTCCATTTCAGTGTTTTGCCCATAACTTTTTTTGTATAACTCCAAATTAGGTGTTCTTGGTGTCAAAATAAATCTAAGAGAAAATACTACAACTTTCATGTTGAATACTTTTTAAAATAATGAGTTTTAGATAGAGAAAAATTCATCTTAATGTGGCTATATAAAAACTAACAGCAATTGGAAAAACTCTTTTTGATGCTTTTCATTCCAAAAATGATTCTAACCTTTTTAAAATAATTTTTGACTTTATAAAAATATTTTTCAGATATTTTAAAAGGTATTTAGGTCCAAGACGTTAAGCTAAGAGCTTCAAAATATTTCAAACGATATTTTAAACATTAAAGTACTTACATGAAAATTTTTAAGACTTTTCTCATTTTAGGTTCTTGAGTCTTCTGCTTTGTCCTTGGATTGAGTTCATCTTTTCTTCAAGCTTCCATATTCTTTGAGCTTTCTCACTTTGCCTTTATTTATCTCTTTTGACTTTAATATGCCTTGGCTTTCAACAACTCATTCATGTCCTCATCATTCATGGCACTAGAGTTTATTTGCAGCATTTTATAATCTCTTTCAGTCATGTCTTTCTTTTTCCTTTGGTATTTGTTTTCCATCTACTAATGTGGTAGGAATTAGATTACCATCCGTGACAACCTCCCAAACTTTCCAATCCATGGTTTGAATGTATATTTGCATTCTCTTTTTCCAAAATGTATAATTTTGTCCACAAAAGATTGGTGGCCTAACCGAAGATTGTCCCTCTCCAAAGGGAGCTACGCCTGTGTGAGCCATTAGGATCTTTCTATAGTTACTTGTTAAGATTTACTATAATCTGCTCTGATACCAATTGAAATTAGGAATAGGTTCCCAAGAGGGAGGGTGAATTGGCTTTTAAAACTTTCTTTTAACTTCTTTTAAGAATCCTTAACTTCTTTAAACACTTAACCAATTCTTTAACTTGTTTGTTTAATTTCATTTTTCTTGGTAAACCGATTGCCAAGGGCATCACTAGAGGGGAAAGTGGCTAAGGAGGTATGGACATGTAATGCGCTAGACTACTCCAGCTTGAGGGTATTTGGTCGTCTAGCCTATGTACACATATCTGGTGAGGAGAGATCGAAGTTTCACACAAAGTCTAGATGCTGCATTTTTTCTGGGGTATTGGAAAGGTGTAAAGGGGTTCAAGATGTGGGATCCAATGGAAAACAAGGTGGTGATCCGTAGAGATGTAGTTTTCGACGAGAAAGCTATGGTGAGACATACTCAAGAAGATGTTGAAAATAAATAGAAGCCAAAAAACTAGAGCAAAGATGAGCATGTTGTGTAGTGTGAGTTAGAAACTCGGGGCAGCGATCTTGGTCCCCTAGTTGCAGGGAGTTCTTTCTCAGAAAACCAACAAGTTAACAATGTTCCTATACGGAGATCCAAACACACTATTTGACCACTGCCTAGGTATGGATTTGATGATCTAGTATTTTATGCTTTCATTACCAGCTGCAATTATCTTATTACTTTTTAAGAGGCAGTGCACAACCAGTAGAAAAGTAGGTTGATGGGTGCTATGATTGAGGAAATGGAGTTGTTACATAAGAATCAGACTTGGGATTTGGTGGAGTTTCTAAATGGGAAGAGGGCGATAGGCTGCAAATGGGTATATAGGAAGAAGGAAGCAATTTCAAAAAATGAAGGAGATAAATTCAAGACACTGTTAGTGGCAATGGGGTACTCACAGAAGAAAGGAGTAGATTACAATAAAATCTTCTCACTTGTGGTCTAACAAACTTTAATCAGGGTAGTTTTGGGATTAGTGGCTCATTATGATTTGAATTTCTCCTTGGTGACTTGGAGGAGAATATCTATATGGTACAACTAGAGGGATTCACTTAACCCGAGCAAGAGCACTTAGTTTGCAAACTGAAGAAGTCTCTTTATAGGCTGAAACAGTCTCTAAGGCAATGGTACAAACAATTCGATTCCGATATGATCCAGATAGGCTACAAGAGGTGTGAGTATGATTACTACGTGTTTATAAAGAAGCTTGATGATGGTTCTCTCATTTTCTTATTTTTGTATGTTGATGACATGCTCATTGCTGCGAAGGACATAATTGAGGTAAATCAGTTGAAGATTTTGTTGCATAAAGAGTTTGAAATGAAGGGTCTTGGTGCAACCAAGAAGATACTTGGGATGAAGATTCGTCTGGACAGAATTGCATGGAGGTTATGGTTATCTTAAAGCAATTATGTGCAAAAGGTGTTGGAGAGTTTTAGGATAGCTGACGCAAAACCAGTATGTACACCTTTAGCAAATCACTTTAAATTTTCTACCACTACATGCCCAAGTACGAATGATGATATCCGGGACATATCAAAGGTCCCCCCTATGCTAGTGTTGTGGGGAGTTTAATGTATGTTATGGTGTTTACTATACTAGACCTAACTCACGCAGTAAGTGTGGTGAGTGAGTTTCTTTCTAATCCAAAAAGACAGCATTGGGAAGTCGTGGAATGGATTTTCAGATACTTATGAGGTACTTTTAATTATGACATCATGTTTGACAAGTAACATAATAGTATTTTTATTTAGTATATTAACTTTTATTAAAAAAATAAAAGATATTATAATAAAAATTATGGGAAAGTTTAGTATTTGCATTAAAATCATAAAATTGTGGCAAAACGTGTATATTATACATGTGGATAACTATCTTGAAAATAGGTTATAACTTTTAGTATGCCCACATAATGGTTCATTATGGAATTGACTTTTGGGATGCCAATATAATCTTTGTTTGTATAAGGACATGTTTTACAACTAAAATGGATATAAAAAGATAATTAGCGACATCTAGTTCCTGAAGAACTAGACGGCTAAATTTATATAGCTCCAAAATTCTTTACTTTAACCTTTTCTATATTTCTCTCTTTATTTATTTACAACATGTTATTAGCATGATCTAGTCTCTAATGATATAGCAGAATCTTTTAAGTTTTGTTGTTATTATTCCAAGTTAAGAATCTTGTTTTTTTATTTTTTAACATTTGTTATCTATATAACTTTAATTTTAACTATATCTCTTATCTTGAGTACGTGTCCCTAAATGATTTTATGTTGGAATATATGTAAGAATAACATTTCTATTTCAATATTTACCTAACTTTGAATTTTTATTTGTTTTTCAAAGTGACTTTATGATGTCAAACCGCACAAAGGTTGAATTCGTTGTCCTTGATATTTTGGAAGAAATTATCTACTATGGGTACTTGATGCTAAGATTCACCTTAATGTTATGAATCTTGGTAGTACAATTGAAGAAGGAAATTAAGCATCTCTGCAGGATCGCGCAAAAGTAATGATTTTCCTTCGATACCATTTACACGAAGAATTGAAAATTGAGTACCTTACTATTAATAACTTATTAATCATTTGGAACAACTTAAAGAAGAGATATGAACATTAAAAAAAAAAACGATAATTCTTCCAAAAGCTTGATATGATTGAATACACTTACGATCGCAAGATTTTAAAACTGTAAGTGAATATAATTCAGTCTTGTTTAAAATTAGCTCTCAATTGAAGTTGTATGGGGAAAAAAATTACTTATGATGATATGTTAGAAAAAACATATTCAACTTTTCATGCGTCAAATGTGCTCTTGCAGTAGTAATATCGAGAGCGTAGATTTACAAAATATTATGAGCTAATTTCTTGTTTACTAATAGCTGAACAAAATAATAAGTTTTGTTGAAAAATCATCAATCTCGTCCAACTGGATCAACACCATTATCTGAAGTGAATGTGGCTTTTTATCAAGGTAGTGGTGGTAAAATGGGTCGTGGTAGGAAAAATTGTTAGACCTGTGATGATCATCCTTCAAAGTTTGAAAGCAAATGTGTTGAAAAGACTTAAAGAAATGGGCAAAGAATAAGAAAAGTTCTGAACAAAATAATAAAGTACAAAATAATGACAATATTTGCTATAGGTGTGGAACAAAAGGTCATTGGTCTCAAATATGTCGCACTCCTAAACACCTAGTTGATCTTTACAAGGCATCGTTAAAAGGAAAAGGGAAAAATGCTAAAGTGAATTTGTCTAAACCCATTGATGCTAAGTATAAGTCTCCTTTGGATGTTGATTTTAATGTTTTGGATTTTTTTGAGGATCCTAGTGGCAAAATTGATCATTTGATTGGAGATGGAAATGTCTACTATTAAATTATCTTCATGTTTATGTTATTTTGAAAAAAAATTAACTTACGTACTTTTTTTTATTAAAAGTTTTACATATAATATGCTTGGTAATATTTTGTTATCTTTCCTAATTCTTAAATTTTATTTTTCATTTACTAGATCATACAAAATAAACTTGATAAAATGGAGGATGACATATGTTTGGTAGATAGTGGCATGAATCACACAATTCTTCGTGTTAAAATATATTTCTTGCAATTAGCATTAGCTAAAATTAATGTTAATACAATATCTAGCTCTTCAAATGTAATAGAGGGCTTTGGAAGAGTTCACATTATGTTTTCAAATGGAACAAAATTGTATATTGATGAAGCCTTGTATTCTAGTAGATTTTGAAGAAATCTATGAAGTTTTAAAGATATATGTCGCAATGGATATCATGTTGAAACTAAAAATGAAGGAGATATGGAATATCTTTTAATTGCATCTACAGTTTCAAACCAGAAGATCATATTAGAAAAATTTTGAAGTTATTCATCTGGCTTATATTTCACAAAAATAAGGATGGTTGAATCAAATTTTATGCACCAAAAGTGCTCCGAGCTTAGAAGTTTTATACTTTAGCATGATCGTCTTGGCCATCCTAGTTCAACTATGATGCGATGAATCATTGAAAATACACATGGACATCCATTAAAGGATTAGGAAGTTCTTTTACTTGGTGATTATTTTTGTATTTCTTGTGCTCAAGGAAAACTACTTGTTAGACCTTCTCCATTTAAATTAACTTTAGAATCTCCATCTTTTCTACAAAGAATACAAAGAGATATTTGTGGCCCAATCCATCCATCTTGCGGACCATTTCAATATTTCATGGTTTTGATTGATGCTTCCACTCGATGGTCACATGTTTGTCTACTTTCAACTCGTAATGTTGCTTTTGCTAAATTTTTTGCTCAAATAATAAAGTTAAGATCAAGTTTTCCTGATCATCCCATTCAAACTGTCCATTTAGATAAAGTAGGTGAATTTTCTTCAAAAGCATTTTATGACTATTGCATGTTAATAGGAATAATTGTTGAACATTCTATTGCACATGTTCATACACGAAATGGTTTAGCGGAATCCTTCATTAAGCATTTACAATTTATTGTTATACCTATGCTTATGCGATCAAAGCTTCCTGCTTCTACTTGGGGTCATGCTATAGTGCATGCTGCGTCTTTGATTAGAATTAGACCAATTGCATATCACAAGTTTTCACCTCTACAACTTGTGTTTAACCACCAACCTAATATATCTCATCTTAGAATTTTTGGTTCGCAGTATATGTTCCTATTGCACCTACGCAACGAAGTAAGATTGGACCACAACATCGGCTTGGTATTTATCTTGGTTTTGATTCTCCTTCTATCATTAGATATCTTGAACCACTAACAAGTGATCTTTTTAAAGCAAGATTTCTAGATTGTTAATTTGATGAGTCAGTTTTCTCGTCATTAGGAGAACGAAAAGGTAAAGGATTAAAAACACAAGAAATTTGTTGGAACACACCAACTTTGTCTAATCTTGATACACACACAAATCAATGTGAACTTGAAGTTCAAAGAATAATTCATTTGCAAAATGCTGCAAATCAATTGCTAAATGTTTTTGCAGACACCAAAAGGGTCACTCAATCACATGTTCCAGCCGCAAATATTCCTACTAGATTGATTGTTCCTGAAGAACACTCAATGGGAATAACATCTAATGAATCTAAGATACGCCAGAAGCATGGTAGACCAAATGGTGAAGAGGACACTGTTTCTCAAAAGAAAAAGGAAATGAATAAAAGTGACACTCCAAAAGAGGTTATTAACACTCAAGAAGAGGTTAAAAGAAATATAGATCAACAATCCCATATTTCCACAGAAGCAACACCTGAAGTGTTTCTAGTACCGAAAAATTATAAGATCTGATTAAAATTTGGAAATATGCGGAGAAGAAATGAAGTTGTTGTTGACAATGTGTTTGCATATGCGATTGCTTCAAAAATTATTAATGATAATGAGCATGACCCTCAAACTGTAGAAGAATGTTGATATCAAAATGATTGGCCAAAATGGAAATAAGCAATACAGGATGAGCTAGACTCATTAGCCAAATGTAAGGTATTTGGACTAGTAGTCCAAACACCCGAGAATATCAAACCTGTTGGGTATAAATGGGTTTTTGTATGTAAAAGAAATGAAATAAATGAAATTGTGAGATACAAGGCACGTCTTGTAGCACAAGGTTTCTCACAAAGGCCTGATATAGATTATAATGAGACCTATTCCCCTGTTATGGATGCAGTTACTTTCATATTTCAGATTAGTTTAGTGAATTTTGAAGGACTTGACATTCACCTCATGGACGTAGTAACAACTTACTTGTATGACTCATTGGATAATGAAATATAAATATATGAAAATCCCTGATGGATTTAAAATGCCCGAAGCATATAATCCAAAACAATGACAAATGTATTATATTAAATTACAAATATCTTTGTATGGATTGAAGCAATCTGGACGAATGTGGTACAATCGTCTAAGTGAATATTTGTTGAAAATTGGATATGAAAATAATCTTATCTGTCCTTGTGCTTTTATCAAGAAAATAAATTTTGGATTTGCTATAGTCGCAGTTTATGTTGATGACATAAACATAGTAGAAACTCCATAAGAGAAGAAACTCCATAAGAGATCTCAACAACTGCTAACTATTTAATGAAAGAATTTGAAATGAAAGATCTTGGGAAGACAAAATTTGGTCTTATTGGTTTTCAAGTTGAACATTTAACAGGTGGAATTCTTATTCATCAATCATCTTATGTAGAAAAAATCTTGAAACAATTTT
Organism: Malania oleifera; assembly: GCF_029873635.1. Classification (NCBI taxonomy): domain Eukaryota; kingdom Viridiplantae; phylum Streptophyta; class Magnoliopsida; order Santalales; family Ximeniaceae; genus Malania; species Malania oleifera. The sequence continues at coordinate 104,158,232 of NC_080418.1, read as the reverse complement.
ATATGGATAAATTTTATCCATTAAGCTCCTCGATGGTTATTCATTCACTTGATGTGAAAAAGGATCTTTTTCGTCCTCGAGAAGATGATGAAGAAATCCTTGGTCCTGAAGTACCCTATCTTAGTGCAATAGGAGCACTTTTGTATCTTGCAAATTTCACTAAACCAGATATAACTTTTGCGGTAAATTTGCTAGCAAGATTTAATTCTACACCAACTTAGAGACATCGGAATGGAGTAAAACATGTTCTTCGTTATCTCCGCGGCACATCTGATATGAGTTTGTTTTACCCAAAGGGAGTAAAGTCTGTGCTGAAAGGATATGCTGATGCTGGATATCTTTATGATCCTCATAAAACTCGATCACAAAAAGGTTATATCTTTACATGTGGTGATACTGCTATCTCATGGCGATCTGTAAAGCAAACGATCACTACTACTTCTTCAAACCATTTGGAAATATTGGAAGTTCACGGAGCAAGTCATGAATGTGTATGGTTAAGAACTATAATCCAATACATTAAATATAGAGACCCAAACTCGAAAAAAAATAAGAAAAATTTCAAAAGTAGAATAGCAAGCTTCAATGACGAGGTCCAGGTTCTCGTCGACGAAGGCCCTTATGTGGTTCGTCACCGAAATTCAAAGCCTCGTCGATGAAGAGATCTCGAACGGCTGAAAGTATCGGGTTTAGGGTTCATCGACGAAGCCTTTCTTTCATCGACGAACAACCTTCTGTAGCTCGTTGACGAAGGCGCCACTTCGTCGACGAATTTGACTGGGTCAAGAGTTAATAAATAGGATTTTTGTTTGCTTCTACACTAAGAAAGCTAAATATCTCCCTCTCTCTCTCTCTCTCTAGAACCACGAAACACACACTCTCTCTCTGTTCGTTTTCTTCACCGTTCGTCATCCGAATTGACGATCGGAAGTTACCATGAGGATTAGGGATCGAATATCTACAATCCTAGCAAAGTAGATTCTTGATTTCGGGAAAAAGCTAGGAATTAGTTTTCGAGCGTTTCGATTTTGTTTTTAGAAAAGGTAAGGGGATTAAGTTAAGTCAGCTTTTAAACGAAATTGAACCGTTCGAAATGTTTATGAAGTAAGTATATTCAGGTTTTCCTTTGAAATTTCTAAAACCAACCGTTCAAAGATTTGTTTTTAAACCTAGTATATATGTTATGGTATTTTCAGTAAAACGAATGGTGGAAAGCTTGTTTTTATGTTTTTAAACTATATATGCTATGTTTTCTTGGTTGCCTACGGGCTATATTCAAAGTACAAGAAATTGTGTGGCTGGTGAAGGATATGTATATACTATTTTATAACCGAAATTATGAATGTTTGTGAAATAATGGAACTGTTTATGAAAACGCAAGAAGATTTATATGATGGCTACAAGGGTCGATTTTTATATGTATGATGGCCGCGAGGGCCGAGTTTTGTGCTATGTCAGGTTTTATATGAAATGAATATGAAATATGGTTTTATTACTTAAATTGTACGATATGCTTTAGGAACCCTGATGAATCATTATGTTATGAGCATGGTACCGTAGTTAGGAATTATGTATGTGACCATGTGCGCCCACACTATACTATACTGCGAAAGTGTTGTGGGTGGTCTATGCTGATTAGTCTCAGTAGAGGGTGTACCATACCTGGAAGCTCGAACTTTTAGGACATAATAAGGCAATCAGGTCACGCAAGTAAGTTGCGGACGCCTGCATAGTCAGAGTTATAACGCGGATGTATGTTGACTTTGTCTGGGTTAATCACCGCGGGCTTAGTCCAACCTTCGGGCAACACAACCCTGATCATAGGGGTTTATACATGGCATTAGTCCCAGGAGGTGTCTTTTTTGCATATCTGTATATTAATGTAAATGATGTTATGAAATGACTGCACTGTTTATGTCAGGAAAATGAAACAAGCATTTCCAATTGTATAAGTACGTATGATGTAAAGATAGCTATTTTCGGTTATAGGAAGAATGGATGTTTTTTATGTAAACACTAATGCATGCTGCCCACACACTGATATTAACTTGATCACCCTTACTGAGAAATGTCTCACCCCAATATACAAATCATTTATTCAGTAAATAATAGGTATCATGCTTAGCAGCGTCAGGGGGTGGAAGTTAGAATAGTATTTTTAGGAAGATCAATATGATCTCAAGTGTATGTAAGTTATGTTGTAAGTTAATGGATATGTACTATGGTTGTATGGATCGAACTAGTTGTCCAGTTTTAGGTCGGACTGTAATATGGATGTTTGGGAACTTATATGTATGAAAGGACTTAGAACTCTGGTAATGTATGTTTGGTGAATGTTTCATTACTTGTGCTGCATCTATGTTTAATGATTATGGTATCATATACACAGACGTCACTAAAGTAGCACCCTGGGCTCACGTGGCAGGTTGGGGTGTTATAGATGATATCAAAGCCTAGGTTTGCTACGTTCTGTAGACTTTGTCAGTGATACTTACCAGAGTATAGATTGAGATGAGTTAAGAACAAGAATTGGTAAGTTTAGTTGGGTTTTAGTTTGGAAGCTATAGGGATAATGATCTTTCGACGGCCTTCTATGTTTTTCCTAGAGTGACAATTTCAGGAAAACCATGGTAAATCCATCGATGGTTTTATTTCTAGGTTGAGGGATTGGAGCTCAAACATTTAGGATTGGGAACGATAGGTTGGAAAAGTATGTATGTAGTTTCAACGTCATGATTAGGGATTGATACCTTTACAATTTTGTAGTAGGAATGTATAAGTGATTCTTTTAATTGCAAATTTGTATGTTTAAACTATTAGTCATTCCATACTTGCATCGACCTTGATAAATGTGGAATTTCTAAGATGGTTTCTATCCTATCTTCAGGATGAATCCAGGGGGAAGTAGGTCATAACTTGAGGTGACAATCATGTGAATACCTCCAGCAAGGATGACGTTGAGGCCTCGGTCGTGTTGTGTAGTATAGCAAGACAGGCTAGGAAAGAATCTTGGAGGGATTCTTGAGAGCAAAGTCAGCTAGCAGCTGATAGAGGCTACATGTTCCAACAGTTTTCACAAAAGAATCCATCGGCATTTTCGGGAGGATCGAACCTGATTGTGGCAGAAGACTGGATTCAGGAGATGGAGGAACTGTTGGGGGTGCTGGAATGCATAGAGGAGCAGAAGGTCAGGTTTGCCGCCTTCAAACTGGTGGGGGGGGGGCAAATAGGTGGTGGAGATCAATTAGGCTGGTGGAGGAACAACGTCCAGGCTATGTATCTATTACTTGGACCTATTTCAGAGAGATTTTCTTCAGCAGATACTTCCCCATTGCCACTCGGGTGGTAAAGGCTAAGGAGTTCTTATGTTTGACCTAGGGGCCCATGACCGTACAACAATATGCGTCCTGATTTGGGGAGCTATCCCAATTAGCTCCACATATGGTCCCGGATGAGCCGAAGAAGGATCGAATTTTTGAGAGAGGGTTGAGACAGGCAATACATGTGCAAGTGGCAGCGTTATTGGTTTAGAGCTTAATTAAACTGGTGGAAAGAGCCATGGCGGTGGAAGTTAGTATTCAGGAAGAGGAGAGAGAGGCGAACTAGAAGAGAAGACTCTTGTCTCATAGGTATCAGTCTATATCTAGCCAGAGTATGTGGAAGCGACCCAGTAATTTTACGGGTCAGCGGCAAGAGATGGGATCTCGAGCCTCTCAGGGGAGTTCTTAAAATGCCACTTATCCTAGATGCCATAAGAATTATTTGGGCGAGTGTAGGGTTGGAATAGCTGTCTGCTACCGGTGTGGTGTAGCAGGGCATCAGGTGTGGGACTGTCACACAACACTGAAGTACCCACCTCAGCAACAACAGTATGGGAGAGGGAATCAGGCACCTCGAGGTGGTCACGAGGGGAATAAAACCGAGGCACGGGTGTACTCTATGACGCCGGGTGAAGCCTAGTACGCAGGAAATGTAGTTACAGGTTTTATTTATATGCTTTCCAATAAAGCTACTATGCTCTTTGATTCAGGTGCTACTCACTCATTTGTGTCTTGGGGGTTTGTTAAAATGTGCGGAGTAGAGACTCAGTCGTTAGAAGTCGAGCTATGTGTAGTCACACCAACGGGGTCAGTTATTGTATGTAGTAAGGTGGTTAGAAACTACCCAGTGGAAATCCAGGGAAGAAGGTTGCCTGTTAGTTTAATCATCTTCGATATGCATAGATTTGACATCATTCTAGGGATGGATTGGCTAGCCTCCATATTCGCAAGCATAAATTGCTACAGGAAGGAGGTGGTATTCAGGCCTCCAGGGGAGGAGGAGTTTATATTCATAGGGTCGTATGTGTGCTTTACACCACGGATTCTTTCAGCGATATAGGCCAGAAGATTACTTATGGGGGGTTGTCAGGGGTACCTTGCGTATGTGAAAGAAGCACCAAAGGAAGAATAGAAGCTGGAGGATATCCCAATGATAAGGGAGTTCTCGAATGTGTTTCTGAAGGACTTACTGGGGTTACCTTTTGATCGTGAAGTGGAGTTCGCCATTGAGTTGACTCTAGGGACGACGCCAATCTTCAAGGTTTCGTACCGAATGACTCCGACCGAATTAAAGGAGTTAAAGTAGCAACTACAAGAACTTATGGATAATGGTTTCATCAAACCGAGTGTATCACCTTGGGGAGCGCCAGTGTTGTTCGTGAAGAAGAAAGATGGGTCGATGAGGATGTGCATCGACTATAGAGAAATTAACAAGGTAACAGTAAAGAATAAATACCTATTACCAAGTATTGACGACCTGTTTGACTAGATGAAGGGTACTCAGGTTTTCTCTAAAATCGATCTGCAATCTAGGTATCACCAGTTGAAGGTGAAGTCAAAGGATGTGGCAAAGACAACCTTTTGAACTCGGTATGGCCATTATGAATTTTTGGTTATGTCGTTTGGTTTGACGAATGCGCCTACAACATTCATGGATTTGATGAATAGGATGTTCCAAACGTACTTAGATCAGTTCGTGGTGGTATTTATTGATGACATCCTGATTTATGCAAGGAGTCCTATAGAGCATGAAACTTATTTTAGGCTGGTACTTCAGGTACTCAAAGAGAAGAGATTGTTTGCTAAATTCAAGAAATGCGAATTCTAGCTAGAACAGGTTGCATTTCTAGGACATGTAGTGTCTAGGGAAGGAATATCAGTAGATCCAGGCAAAGTACAAGTAGTAGTAAACTGAGCGAGATCGAGGAACATACATGATCAAGAAAGAACAATAGGTTTGACTGGACTAGTGAGTGTGAGCAGAGCTTCTAGGAGTTGAAACAATATCTAGTCACAGCCCCAGTGTTGACCATTCCATCAGGGGATGGTGATTACGTGATGTATAGTGACGCATCCTAGAAAGGGCTCGAGTGTGTTTTGATGCAGTAGGGTAAAGTTATTGCGTATACTTCTCGCCAACTCAAGGAGTACAAGAAGAATCACCTTGCATATGATTTAGAGCTGGCAGCAGTGGTATTTGCACTAAAGATCCGATGAAACTACCTATACGGTGAAAAGTGCGAGATCTTTACTAATCATAAGAGTCTCAAATACTTCTTCACCCAAAAGGAGTTGAATATAAGGCAACGCAGGTGGCTTGAATTGATTAAAAATACGAATGCACTATTAGTTACCACCCAGGGAAAGCTAATGTGGTAGCCGATGCGTTAAGTCGGAAGGCAGTACTTGCATCAGTCTTAGCAATTGGGATTCAACATGAGATCAAGATGGACCTAGAAATGTTGGGTGAAGAGTTAGTAGAGGGAAATCAACACCAGGCATTCGTTGCTGGCCTGGTAGTGCAACCAATCTTACAAGAGAGGATTATATTAATTTAGATGAAAGAGCTGGCAGAGATTGTGAGTGGAATACAAGATGGGTTGAATACAGACTTTAATGTCTCTGATGACGGGTTGTTGAGATTTCACACCTGGATTTGCATGCTAAATGATGATGAGAATAAATGAACCATCCTGGAAGAGTCATATCGCTTTTTATATATGATACATCTAGGAAGCACAAAGATATACAGGGATCTGCGAGGTTCTTTTTGGTGGTCTAACATGAAAAGAGAGATCGCCCATTTTGTAGAACAGTGCCTGACATGTCAGTAGGTGATGGCTGAGCACTAGAGGCCAGAAGTACCACTACAGCCACTTGACATCCCAAAGTGGAAGTGGGAGCATATCTCGATGGACTGGATTGCCTTTGGCGGTGCATGGGCAGAACGCTATTTGGGTTATAGTGGATCGGCTGACGAAGATGACGCACTTCATTCCGATCAGGGTCATCTATTCCATGGATAAGCTGGCAGAGCTTTATGTGCAGGAGATAGTATAACTTCATGGCGTCCTGATTTCTATAGTTTCTTATTGAGATCCATGGTTCACCTCTCATTTCTGAAAGAGTTTGCGGGACGCTTTAGGATCTCAACTCACGTTCAGTACTGCATTCCACCCGCAGACGGACGGGAAGTCCGGGAGGACCATTCAGATTTTGGGGGATATGATGCGGGCATGTGTAGTGAATTTTGGTGGTAGTTGGATAAGGTATTTGCCGTTAGTCGAGTTTGCGTATTGAAATTAGAATAGCTTTCCCAAGAGGGGGTGAATTGGGATTCAAAAATTTATTCCTCCTTTTTAATACCTTTTGTGCTATGACAATAATCAATGCTCAAATACAATGAAAATCAATTCAGAGTAATCATAATCAAAGTGAAATTATCAACCACTTAATTCTGGTAATAACAGCCCTGTATCAATATGAAAATTTTCTGAACTTGTAGAAGCCCTGTATCACAATTACACTTCTTCCCAATGTTTAGCTTTTAAATAAACTTTCAGTATAATGAATTAAGGAAGATCAACCAACGTAGTCCCTTTCTGTTTCTGCAATCAATGGTGATCAAACCAAAACAAATTACCTTCCCGTCTATTTAACAATCAAACACTTGAAATTTATTAATTTTAAAGCAACCACACAGATTGTAACTTTTGCTAAAAAAATAGAGAATAGGGAAGAGAAAGAAGACACAGGGTTTTACGAGGTTCGGCTTCAACACAGCCTACGTCCTTGCCCTAGGCAAAATCACCAAAGGATTCACTATCACCGTTCCTTTACCAGGTGGAACAATACTAGTTACAACACTCCTTGAGTAAGGCTAGAGTCTGCCTTCTCCAAACAATATTCCCTTATTTGGTCCAACGATTTAGCACTCGAACCGTCAATCAATCTGTTACAAAGATTCAAAAACAAGGTGTACAAGAACTTGCTCCTCAAAGAGCTGATTAGTACAAATTGAAAAACTATGTATTTCATTAAATTTAGAATATGAGAATTCAATATGAAACTCTAAAGTTTTATCACCGTAAGTATCTTTCAATAGATGAAAGAATCAACAATCGATGCACAAACACAGTGAGAAACTTAGCAAAACTTCAGAGATTTTCGTGAGTGATGAGAGCAATAGAAAACTTTCAGAATTTCAGTAAGCTTTGAGAGAGTATGATAGCTGAATTGATTTCTTGATTTATAAATTAATGATCCTTGAGGGTATTTATAGATGTAGAAAGACTTCTTGCTTGTTCCCCAAGTTTACTTGGAGTAGGGTCCAAGTTGTAAATTAGTTTGGGCTTTAAATAATTTATATTTCAAAAATATGCATGTTGGAAATTTTAAAATCTGCAGCGAGCCAAACGACTGTGTAGTCACTGGCAGTCGTCTGTCCATGTATATCATACATATTTTTTCAAACAAAAAGGTAGCAGTCGGCTGTCCTCATGGTGGCAGTCGTCTGTCACTTAAACAAATCAATTTTTCAAAACACACAAAATGATGGCAGTCGGCTGGCAGAGCACATATAAGCGTCTCACTTGACACTGGTAGTCATTTGTCAGAACCTTAACTGTCATCTGTCAGGCTTTTGACTTCTGTTAAAATTCTTTAAATATGCCAGTCGTCTGTCATTATACAGATAGTCGTTTGTTTAGTAGACTTTCTTTATTTTGAAAAACATTTTTATCTCTCTCATTTTTGTTTAGATATTCTTGGAGTATAAACTTGTTTAACTTTGAAAAACATGTTACAAGATTTTAAAACTTCAGATTTCTAAGTGTGTCTTCGCCTACTGAGTTTCAAAATGAAAATTCATATTTGAATCAACTTTGAAGTACTTACAAAGCTTGTTCTATAAACACATTTGACACTTCTTTGCTTTGAGTCCTTTTAATGCTGCTCTTTAATCTTTCAGACCTCTATGTGCTTTTATTATGGATCTCTGGTATTCATGTGTGACTTTCCTTGTTCCTTGATCCTTGTAAGCTTTCATGTCAGGGTATGTAAAATTTGAGCAAATCATCTTTGTTTGGAATAATATCACTTGGAAACACATTAGATAACTTTATTTTGTTATCATTAAAACCAAGAGTTTGTAAGCCTAACTAGGCTAACACGTAATGACAGCTATAAGGCCAGTATCGAGATGGCACCATATGAGGCCTTGTATGGTCACTAGTGTCGATCTCCATTGTACTGGGATGAGGTAGGCGAACGACAACTCTTGGGACCAAAATTAATTTAGCAGACCTCTGCAAAGATCGAACTTATCAGCGAGAGGATAAAAGCGGCACAGAGTCGGCAAAAGAGTTATGCAGATAATTGCCAATGAGTGCTAGAGTTCGAGATCGGGGATATGGTATTCTTGAGGATTGCTCTGATGAAGGGAGTGATGAGGTTCAGAAAGAAAGGCAAGCTGAGTCCTCTGTAGATTTGGTCGTTTGAGATCTTGGAAAGGATTGATCTAGCGCCTTATCGAGTGGCGTTGCCCCCAACATTGTTTAGAGTTCATAGCGTCTTCCATGTATCAGTGCTGAGGAAGTTCATGTCAGATCATTCGCACGTGATCAACTATAAATCGTTAGAGATCGGGGATGTTTTGACTTACGAGGAGGTACTAGTTCAGATTTTGGATCAGAAGGTACAGAAACTACGTATGAAGGAAATATCGTTAGTGAAGGTACTATGGCATAATTATGCGATCGAGGAGACTTCTTGGGAACTAGAGACAAAAATATGCTAGAAGTATCCACAACTTTTTAGTGCTGATCAATATTAGATAGATCGGTACGGTTGAATAGGTACGTAGTAGTTTTATATGCACGTCAGGTAAGGTAAGTATGTTTAGTTTGCTAGTTGTTTATGAGTTTTTGTATGGATAGTCTCTGGGAGATATTATGTATGGTATTGTAAATTTTGAGACACTGTGTGTAACCATGGTATTCCTCCGCCATAAGTGAGGGCAGGTAATAAATTTGGGACGGTGCTCCTATGTGGGTGGCCGCCGGCTCTTCTTAGAGTTGGAGTAGTAACAGTTCAGATGATGTGATGGAAAATAGTTAGCAAATTTCGAGGATGAAATTTTTATAAAGATGGGAGATTGTAGAGACCTAAACCCCAAAAAAATAAGGAAAATTTCAAAAGTAGAACAACAGGCTTCGTCGACGAGGTCCAGGTTCTCGTCGACGAAGGCCTTTATGTGGTTCATCGCCGAAATTCAGAATCTCGTCGATGAAGAGATCTAGAACGACTGAAAATATTAGGTTTAGGATTTGTCAACGAATAACCTTCTGTAGCTAGTTGACGAAGGCATCACTTCATCGATGAATTTAACCGGGTCAAGAGTCTATAAATAGGATTTTTATTTGCTTCTTCATTAAGAAAGCTAAATCTCTCTCTCTCTCTCTAGAACCATGAAACACACACTCTCTCTCTTTGGTTTCTTCGCCGTTCGTCACCCAAATCGACGATCAGAAGTTACCACGAGGATTAGGGAGTCAATATCTACAATCCTAGAAGAGTAGATTCTTGATTTCAGGAAAAAACTAGGAATCGGTTTTCGAGCGTTTCAGTTTCTTTTTCAGAAAAGGTAAGATGATTAAGTTAAGTCAGCTTTTAAATGAAATTAAATCGTTTGAAATGTTTATGAAGTAAGTATATTCAGGTTTTTCGTTGAAATTTCTAAAACCAACCATTCAAAGATCTATTTTTAAACTTAGGATATATGTTATGGTATTTTCAGTAAAACGAACGGTGGAAAACTCGATTTTATGTTTTTAAACTATATATGCTATGTTTTCTTGGTTACCTACGAGCTATATGAAGGATATGTATATACTATTTCATAACCGAAATGATGAATGTTTATGAAATATTGGAATTGTTTATGAAAACGAAAGAAGATTTATATGATGGCTATGAGGGTTAAGTTTTATATGTATGATAGCCACGAGTTTTAATTGATAGGGGAAGTATAAATACTTTACTCTTTTTCCTTTGTTAAGATTTTGTCCCATAGGGTTTTCTTTAGCAAAGGTTTTAACGAGGCATATTCATAGTTTATAGTCATCCAAGAGGAAGTGTTGTATAACGTGTATATTATATATGTGGAGGACTATCCTGAAAATAAGTTATAACTTTTAGTATGCCCATATAATGGTTCATTATGGAATTGACTTTCGGGATGTCAATATAATTTTTGCTTATATAAGAACATGTTTTACAATCAAAATGGATATAAAAAAATAATTAGCAACATTTAGTTTTTGAAAAACTAAACTATTGAATTTCTATAGATCCAAATTTTTTTATTTGAATCTTCTCTATATTCCCCTCTTTATTTATTTACAACAAAAATGACATAAATTTGTATTGAAGCACAAGGGGATTTATGTAAATTTACACATGAATGCTGGGCACGTGCTCCATTGCTACAACCTCCAAATGCCTCCTCAGTCCTCCCCCTCTCTCCCGTATAAAATCCACGAAAACGTCTCTCCCCGGCGACCTCGCGCTCTCCGGGTTCAATAAACTGTCGCAAGGCTCTTGTCGAAATGCTCACGGACTACAGCTTCAAGACGCACTCCGCAAACTCTCTACGCATATTCAAAATCGGCACCCTGGAACTGGTACACCATGTCCATCGAATTCATTTCTCAGAGCAAGGAATCAACTGAAACCCTAGAAGCCAACCTCAGAATCATCCAACCATGGCGAAGAGACAGTCCTGGACAATCGACCCCGACCTCGACGGCATTGACCTCGAACCCGAAGATTTTAGGGCCTCAATTCCCCTTAAGAAGGTTCCCGCAGGGGACGTCTTCGAGGCGTCTCGAGCTGGTGACGTCGAGAGGCTCCGGTACCTGCTCGAGTCTGGTGTGAATGTGAATGCTCGCGATCAATGGGACTCTGTGGCGCTGTACTACGCGTGCTTGGCGGGCCATCTCGATGCGGCACGGATGCTTTTGGAGAGCGGTGCAATATGCTCGGAGCATACGTTTGATGGGGATCGATGCCATTACGCGGCGCTCAATCTGAAGGTGAGAAAATTGTTGAAGGCGTTCGAGGCTCGCCCGCCCCCTCTGGGGCCGTTGCAGGCTGCATTGAGGGATACGTTCATAGCATGTCGTGCGAATCGGGCTTATCTTGAGCAGTCGGATAGTAATTTTCACCTTCCAGGTGTGTTTCTTGAGTTGGTGTTTGTTATTTTTATTGAGCAGTTGTATGTAAGGATGATAATATTAGTAGCTGAATTTACGGGAAAATTTGATTATTAGATGCTTTTGTATATTTAGTATATTCTCAAATAATTGGATCGTAATTTTCAAATTTCAGAGAGATAGTGTTATTTATTCGTTATAGTTTTAGCATGCTTCGTCATTTATTGAACAATTTGATGCGAGGATGAACTGTTTGAATATTACAGGGCACGTTTAAGTATAAAACATTAAACCATATTTAGTGTCTCTCAAACAGTTTGATGCTGCCTTAGCAAAATTCCTTGTATATTTTCTGAGTTTAGGTTTCATTTTTCTGTTCATTAGTTTCAGGTGAGGATGCTTGTTTTAATGAAGGCAAGTTAATGTCATTCAATTCTGGTTTGACAGTTTCTCTTTTAGTAAAGGATGGCAATTCTACTTTAACAACTTGAATACTTACAATTCTACAAATTGGTCTTATTCATGCAATCTTTTATTGAGTTTGAATAATATCCAATTGGCCCTGTAAACAGAGATCACAGGTGACCAAGGGCTGAACTCCGAAAAAATCTTTGAATGCTTTAGTGGCTAAAAAGGTTATAGTGGCTCAAGAAATGGGATCATCAAGTAAGAATTTGACTTGCTTTTTTCATGAGGTCCTACTTCCTTAGAGTAGTGTTGAGCTTTGATGGAGGTTATGGGAGATTTTCCTTGGATGGTTCTTGGAGTAGGAGTTGGATTTTAAATAGTAGTGAGTAGTGTAGTATGATTGGCAATAGGTGTAGCGGCAAACGAGGGTAGCAAATGTTATATGGAAGTCAATATAAAATAAAATATTATTATCGTAACGCTAAAAAATAAAGTATTAAGAACTTGAACTAGACAAACACTAGAAAATAAAATAAATTGAAGTTGAGAAATATCGAAAAGAAATATTAAATTACCAATATTATCGCAACGGATAATTTTTAGTAAAATATTGATCATGTTAAATTGTTGATTTAATTGATGCAATCTCTTGTGAATATTACAAAATGAAAATACTTTTGTATCATATTATTTTCATTATAATCTTCTCCCCTTCTTCACATAGCTAATTGAAGTTGATTTATGAAAGAAAACTCAGAAGAAAGAGTGTAAAAGTAGAAAATATATATATTTTTTTGCAAAAATGATCTAGTAAAGTCTTCTAACAATCATAGCAACCGTTACATAATGATAGCGTTCCTGCAACTGATGCTACATTTGTGATTTTTATTTCCTCCCCTTTAGTGACATGTAATAGCATCAAAACCCCATAAATACGTTAAGTAATGATGATTGATTAGGGTCATGGCTATGGTTTAAAACCATGAATGGGAGAAGTGAATCTTAATTGTTGATAATTGGCATTTGGGCATGGTGGTTGAATGTGGTGACGTGCTTATATTCTGAATGGTCCTCTTCCTGCAAGTCTGTATGGCCTTCTCAAAATATCTTATCAATTGCCCCACAGATTGGACTTTTTGTCTGACTTGTTCTGATTTTCCAGAGTAGAGTCTCTTTAGGACCTATCATCCTCTAGCGCCTAAGTCCTAAGCATGTCTCCTCTTTGTTCTTTGTCTGTAGTTAAGTGTTTCTACTTCCTATCCATTTTTTTTTTTTTTTCATATTATTCTGTCTCCTAGCTTGGAGCTTTCTCATCCTACGTGGGAGTAGAATCTTCTTCGGTGTTTGATCATGTTCTGTTGTGTATGTGGTATGGGGTTGTTGTAAAGTCTTTCTAGTCATTCTATTTTTTTTGACAGGCCTTAGGCTAGAGCATCGCCTTAGGCTAGAGCATCTTGGAGCTTCTGGGGTGGGAAGTTCACTAAATGATTGCACACATGTGTACGTTAGAATGGCACTAGCATTTCATTTGATGGGGCTAGCCATGGTGACTGGAGGGGTTTTTGTGGGGAGTACAGAAAGGTTTTGTTTTTTTTCCCTATCAAAAGTATATGACGGTTTTGAATATTGCGTTTATGTTTTTTGCACCTTTAGTCTGTTTTAGATTGGCATCTTAATCTTGATCTTTATGTTGAATGCAATGGGATACCAGAAAAAAGGGCAAGATTTACATCTTATAAGCCTGTGGGCTATGGCTCAGTAGCAGGATTGGAAATAGACAGCAATGTAAACCTCTAGCCTGCTTTTTGGTTTAGAATGAAAAATTTGTTAATATTATAGTTTTTCCCTCACTATAGTCATGAGATCTTCTTCCATCTTTGAGATGAAAGTGTTCTTATTTAGGGCAACGTGAGCTATAAATATCACAATAGTCCATCAAAGATGAAACATAAATTACTGTTGTTATGAACTACATGTGATATGAATATGAGAAATGTTTACACAGGCTTGCATGAATTCAGATTGGCTGTTTTATCTTGACATCTTATAAGCTTGTGGGCTTTGTGGTTGAGTGGTGGTAGCACTGCCATGCACCGCCTGAAACTTCACCAGCTGTTGCTCCTTTTTATTGTTCATCTCATGGAGCTTTCAGCCCCATCCACTGATCTCCAAAACCACGAATATTGTTGCTGGAAGCTGCTGAGAAATGCTGCACACATTGCACGTGCCCAGATGCTTCTAGTAGAGTGTGAACCAGGCACTGATCTCCAAAACCACCAAATATTGTTGCTGGAAGCTGCTGAGAAATGCTGCGCACCCCTCATGTGCCAGCTTCTGTTAGTAGAGTGTGAACCAGGGGCAACTCCTCACCCCCTTTTTCTTTCTGTGCCCTTTGTCTTATAACTGTTGTGCCCTTCTTCTGTGCAAGGCTTTAACCATTAAAAAAAAAGCTCCAACTTTGGAAAAATAAAAAAACAAAGAGAGAAAAATCCAGGCCGTCTTCGTTATTTGGAAGTGCAATTCAAAAACAAACTCAGCACATCTTCCGTATCATCACACAGCAGGCCCTTATTTCTTTTTCTTTTTGTCCTTATACCCAAGCCAGCCCCTCATCACATCTTCACGTATCATTTACCACATGACCTGCCACGTGCAGCCATGACATCAGACTGACCACAAAAGACTTCATCCAGCCAAGCAAGTCAGCATATTGCTTCCGGCAAGAACAGCTCAAGTCAATTTGCCTGCTCGGGATTCAGTTCATTAGAAAAATATATACTTTTGGAATTCATTGATATACAGATGAGTTTAATTCAATAGGGAACAAATTTGGGATTCGAGCGCTTCGATGTGGCCCCATATTGTTTGATCGATTTTTGACATCATTGTCTGCCAAGCATGGAATTCTTCTTATCACACTTCCGTTTAACCTGCATATGAAGGAAATAATGCTTCGAGATGAACAAGCATGACTTGAGAACGAGAGGACATGGCATCCTTAAAAAATAATTGGAAGTTTCAAAAGAGCAGTGCTCCAGCCCTGCTGCAAATCACTTTTATCAGTTTACCCACAGCAATGATGGAGTAAACCATCCCAAAAAACCCTAATATTGCTTTCAACCACAATACCTAGAGAAATGCAAACCAGACATATTCCTACAAGGTGTAACCCTTCTTATTCTTACTGCCACACCAAAATCTCATTATCATGAATGGGACATATATATGATAAATACCAGAACTTATATTTATGCTACCTTTGTAGCTCTGTAAGCATACAACTGTCTAAGCATAGGAAGACACATGTTGGCATAGCATTCATTTGTGGGGATTCAAGTAAAATGGGTTTCTCTGGTGGAGATGGAAGAGGATTGGAGGATTTTATTCTAGAAGTGTGGTTTTGAGCAACATTGTTACATCTATTCTGGTAAATTTCTTCACGTTTGTGTTCTTTGATGGTTATCTTTAGGAAATAGTCAGTCATGAAGTTGTGCATCTTGCCGCTGGGGTGATAAATGCACCTCTGTTTGAGTTTGCATGTTGAAAGCTTTTGAAGGCTGTTCTTTTTATATGTTCATGAAATGGTGAAAGCATTCTTCAAGAAGTCCTTATATAAGCTTGATGGTGGCTTTTCATACTTCACATTGATTGTCAACATATTTTAGCTGTTTATCTGATAAATGTGTATTTTGTGCATATGCATCTGCTTGCATGTTGATTTGACACTTTGAAGTTGAATTTCGAGTAGGTCTTACATCCAATGGGGGACTCAGTTCCGACCATTTCCCTCCAGATGTTGTATTTTATGTGCAAGGTAGGCCTATTGAGGCTCACAGAATCATATTAAGTGCTCGATCACCATTCTTTAAGAAGAAATTTGAGACTGATTGGAAAGATCGCGTAGAAGTTAGGTTCTCAAGGGAAAAGTTGTCTTATCCTGCTCTTTACAGTTTAATCCACTTCTTCTATTCTGATAGATTGGAGATTGCAGTAGATGACATGGAGGATCTTGTTAGAATTTGCAAAGTCTGCAAATGTGAAACATTACAGAGAGTTATTGAGAAAGAACTGATTCATCAAAAATATGCAGAATACAAAGCACTGAGAGATGTCGACAGCTCTCAGAGACGGTTTATTTTACAAGGTTTGTCCCTTCCTGAGGAAAACCGACTTCCTGCTGCCTTGCACAGAGTTCTTCAAATTTCCCTTGCTAATTCCACGAGCTGTGAGGACCAAGATAGTGGTGTGGATAAATTAGTATCTTCTGTTGATGCCATGCATATTAATGAATCCATGGATGATCTTTCGGATGTGTGTGTAAAAGTTAATAAAAGGATTTTTCGATGCCATCAAGTGGTCTTAGCATCCAGGTCAGAGTACTTCAAAGCCAGATTATTCCATATGAAGGATTTTCTTGAAGGGAAAGATGGGTTAGCTGGTTATACTCTTCACTGTCTTGAAGAACAGGATCTTAGCATGGGGGCATTTGAGAAAATGATCGAGTATATGTAAGTTTACAGTTACTAACATAGAAGTCTCAAAGTAAATATATTCAATGGAAAATTTTTTGACATCTGATGCCCAATCTTCAAATTGCATCGCATAGTATTCCAGCTGCCCAGTGGCAATTATTCTTTAATTAATGTTTGCACGATCAATTATGGTTTAACTTAATATTATGGTTACGATCTTTTTTGATGGAGTTTCAGCTTTAGTTAATAGCTTTTATGTCATTTTATGGGACTAATTTGAATCTTTTAGGTACACTGATGGTTTGAGGGATATAGACCCAGATCAGGTATCTTATGCAACATCTAAGACTGTTCTTTGCATTAAATTTTTATTTTAATATAATTATTTCTGTATGGATTGGGCAGGCAGAGGAAATGTTCGATGCTGCTTCAAGATATTTATTATTTCCTCTTAAGCGTGCAGTAGCTGATGTACTTCTGCCGCACCTAGAAATGGTCTCACCTGCTGAACTGTGTCATTGGCTGATATTGTCGGATATGTATGATGTTCCAGCTTTTTAGCCTTTTCTTTTTACTATTATATTTTTTAATAGTAGTAATAATGGTTCATTCTTAAATAAAAATTTTAACTGCCACTACTGGATGTGAATTTTAATCAATTCTAGACCTTGGATGGAGAGATATATGGTCTAAAACATCTTAAACCAAGTGCTGGGTCCATATGTTTCAGTACGAACACTTCTGGACCCTTGAATAAGGTGCAGCCATGCTGACCTTTTATTAAAGAGCTGTTTGCTAGTAATCTTTTGGGCATTTGTTTATATTTCTCATTATAAGAACAATCTCTTTCTAGTCTCTGAAGGTTCAGCTTTGATTAGTAGTTCAAGTTCTTGTCTAATCAAGTTTCTTGATCAGAGGTGAAACTGTGGCCTTTTCATTGTACCTTGAACCTTTCCTTTGAATCAATTTGGGCTCAGGATGAGTGAGTGGAGCCATCATTTTCTATATTCAAAAAATTGGGAAACTGTCTTATATTTGGCTGTTCGGATTGCCCAGGAAAAATATATATTGGCTGAATCAATTTATAATCTATTACTTAGCAATTTTAGCAATTTTTTTTTTTGTATTTTCAGGTATGGTGTTTTGAAGATAAGAGAGTATTGTCTGGATATGATTGCTTGCAACTTTGAAACTTTTGCTGATACACGTGAGTTCAGGGCGATGCTTTTGTTGCTTCCACCACCATCTGGAGATTCTTCTCTTCGCACAACTGTTCCAAGTGCTCCAGGTGCTATGGTGAATACTACTGACCAAGGAAATCTTCTTGATGATTTGCGAGATAAATGGCTTGAGGTTGAAGCTGCTGAGCTTGATAAAAGAGATGAGAGTGCATTGCTTTTTGACAAGCGCCTTGAAATGCTTATGCTGTTGGCAGAACAAGAGAAGTCTGATACCCTGGCTGATGATGTTCACGGTTGCCCTACGTGAACTGCATTTCTACCTGCCCCTTCCCTTACAATTGGCACAGCCTGCAAAGCAAGCCTGCTGGACTGAAGGAACTTATATATGGAGGAGCATGGGCTGGACATTGAACAGGAGTGAAGCTAAGCCTGACGCCAAGCGGCAAAAAGAAAAGAGAACGTGAAGTACCTTCTAAATTTTTTCTCATAGTTGGCACCTTGTAATTGTGGTATGGAAATGGCAGGCATCTTCATCAAATATTGCTGTGCATTAAATGATGTTTTAATTTAAAGGGCAAAAGATACTTTTCTTGGGGTTTGGCAAAAAGATAAAGACCTCACATGATATTTCAAATACATCACATACCTCCCATGAAATTTTAAAAAATATCATATACCTTTCTTGAAGTTGGTCAAAAAGACACAATAAAATGTGAGATTTGTCTTTTTTGTAAATCTCAAGTGAGATTCTTAAAATTTTTGAAACTTCCTTCAAATGTCTAAAATTTTTAAAATTTTTACTTTGAGCAGAATTCAGGTTGTGGAGAGAGAGAGAGACAAAGATTGAGAGAGAGAGAGAGAGATGGTTGAAACTCATTACTAGGACCCCCCTTGGTAAAAAAGACACAAAATAAAATGTGAGATTTGTCTTTTTTGTAAATCTCAAGTGAGATTCTTAAAATTTTTGAAACTTCCTTGAGATGTCTGAAATTTTTAAAATTTTTTCTTTGACCAGAATTCGGGTTGTGGAGAGAGAGAGAGAGACAAAGATTGAGAGAGAGAGAGAGAGAGAGATGGTTGAAACTCATTACTAGGACCCCCCCTTGGTCAAAAAGACACAAAATAAAATGTGAGATTTGTCTTTTTTGTAAATCTCAAGTGAGATTCTTAAAATTTTTGAAACTTTCTTGAGATGTCTAAAATTTTTACTTTGAGCAAAATTTGGGTTGTGGAGAGAGAGAGAGACAAAGAATGAGAGGGAGAGAGAGATGGTTGAAACTCATTACTAGGCCCCTCCTTGGTCAAAAAGACACAAAATAAAATGTGAGATTTGTCTTTTTTGTAAATCTCAAGTGAGATTCTTAAAATTTTTGAAACTTCCTTGATATGTCTAAAATTTTTAAAATTTTTACTTTGACCCGAATTTGGGTTGTGGAGAGAGAGAGAGAGAGAGAGAGAGAGAGAGAGAGAGATGAGAGTGAGAGAGAGAGATGGTTGAAACTCATTACTAGGACCCATTTTCATCTTTGGTGCGGAAAAGAGATTTTTAAATTTAGTCCCATTTTTTAAAAATATTTAGAACACCCCTAAAATTATTTATAATTGCTCTTCTTATCAAATTAAAATGTCCTTCAACTCTTATTTATTTATTTATTTTTTTATAAGAAATAGAGAGTGAAATAGTTGAAACTTATTTTTGATTTTTTTTTTAAAATTCTTGTCATGTCTAATATTAGAAAGGGGATTTTAGAAACTTGGATAGGCTTCTTTTAAAAAATATTTAGAGCACTCATGTAACTATTCATAATTGCCCTCTTGATCAAATTAAATTGCCCTCCAACTCTTATTTATATTTTTTACAATTATTTTTTAAATTAAAAATGAAATTTATGCATTCTTACAACTATCCATAATTTTTCGCTAATCAAATTAAAATACTCTTTCTCTATATTTGAGAGTATGAATTTTAAACTTTAAATTTGGGTTTGTGTTTGTCGATAGTCACTTTGTACTTGATTTAATAAGAACTGAACGAATATATGTAAAAAAAAAAAAAATTTAAAACTCAAGTTCAAGGAGAAAAGTTGTAGTAGAGGGCAATTGACCAACCACTTATTGGCGGTTGATCGACCCTTTTCCCCTCTCTTGTTTTAGTGTCACTCGATAGCGGTTGGCCAACTTTTGTAGGCGGTTGATCGGTCTAGTGAAATTTTAAAATTTTGAATTATTTTCTTTTAATTGGCTAATGGATCTAAGTATACCAAATCTCTTGGAAGTTGCCATGTGTCAGACAACAATCAAAGCAATTGATTGTTGTTGGTTGGCGTTTGTTAGTTTGTGTTGATCATATAGGTTACGCCCGATTTTGATAATGACAAATATTCATTATATCTAATGAGTGTTTGAGGTTATGTGTAAGAACTCAAATTGGCAGATCAAGATGCACATAGAGAAAGTGAAGAGTGAAGACCCAATCATTTTACGTTGTGATATATTTCTTTGATGTAAAGGGTTTGTAATAGTAATTAGGGTTTATGGCTTGTAATAATTGCATGCATCACTTGCATGATCTAATAGGTAAGCTCATAATGCAAATGACCTTAGAAAGACCTTAGGAATTACCTTTCGGTAGACCTTTGGTCGACAAACACCGAATTTTTTCGGTGTCTACAAAAAGATCTACAAAAGACCCTAGGAGACTCACCATTGCACTTATATATGTTAGACACATTGAATTGGGTGTTTGTGAATCAAAACAGGAATGAAATGCACACTTTGTGCACTTTCGATCAACCGTCACATATAGTTCATTTTGCCCCGGTCGACCGAACCCGGTCTGGGTCAAAAAGTTGACCATAGCTCGGTCGACTGAACTCTTGTAGTTCAAAATGGCTCGGTCGACCGAACCCTTCTGAAGTCAACAGTTTGACTTCTTGGTCGATCGAGAAGAATTTGTATACCACCAACCTAGTCGATCAAGGGTCCTCGGGAGTTGTCCCAACTGTCTAGTCGACCGAAAGCCTCAGTTCATTTTCCCCTGGTCAACCGAACCGTGCGAATTGAAAAAATCGTCTTCTCCTGGTCGACCGACCGAGTAGTTCAAAAATGGCATAGTCGACCAAACCATATGAACTATGGTCGACCGAAAAGGTTTCTGGTCGACCGGACCTCTTGAGTTGTCCTGATTTTTTACCGTGGTTAAAATATTTTAAGTAGGGTTAATTATTTTAAAATGATTTAATACTTTCCTAATTATTCCCAATAGGTCCCTAACGGTTATATTTCAAGGGGTGTTTATAAATACCCCCTCATTTGGGATAATTAGTATGGGATTAAAAGATATTGATTAAAATGAATTCTTTGAAAATCCTAAAACCTATAATACTCATATCCAATCCCCATTCACTCATACTTACCTTCTTCGATTTCTTAAATCCTCTGTAAGTTGATTGAGTGTTTATATTAATAGGTTTGCTCTCCCATTCATGTTTGATTGATTTATTTTTATTGAGAGCTAAACCTAAGTATTCTTAGGAAACTTTGTTAATAAGTCTATCCTAAGAAGACTTTCATTTGATCTTCTAAGATTGCACCTTCATTGCAACATATTGAGAAGAATGCATTTGTTTTTGGTTGCAAAATATTTTCAAAATACTTCCAAATATTTAGTGTGTTTTATCTTAATAAATCTTTGAAAAGATGTTTGTTTGTGTGAGAAAAATCTTTGTTGCAACATTTATTGATTTATATCTCTAGTTGAATACAAAGATTAAACTCTTTTAGCAAACCAAACTTATACATTGCTAGAGCTTCATATACATATAAATATACATATACATATACATATATGTATACATATATATATATATATATATATATATATATATATATTGTTTGGTTGATATCTTTGTTTGAGCACTTAGATTGAATACATTTTGTGACACAAAGAGTATACTAGTTTGCACTCTCACGCACTAATTACACCGATAGTAAATCTATTTGAGAGTAGACATCTTAAGACCACATTGAGCTTACATATTATATCATTGGTGGTGTTTGTGATTGCACGTTTCTGGGTACACATTTGCTTCACTTGAAAGCATAATCACTATACCATTTGATTGTATTTTAAATACTGTTGTATTTCCAAACACGGGTCTGAAGAGGGAGACTAGCCCTTTGAAATAGTCTCGGTTTGGTTTAGACCCGGTTAGGAAAGTTAGGTGCGTCATCCTGTTAAGGCGTGTAGGTTGAGGTCAGCCCGCTAATTGACTTGGTTATAAAAGTTGAGGTCAGCCATATGCAAATTGACCTGGTTCTATCGGTGCCGCTCCACCCTTAAGTGAGCCTTTAGTGGAATCCTCGAACTTGTGAGTTTGAGGCAGGGACGTAGGCACAGTTGACCGAACTCTGACAATATAACGTGTGCCTTATTTATATTTTTGCACTTTATATTTACCACACATGTATGTTATGGGGTGAATGATGCATATGACTTAATTTTCACATTATATTTATCTACACATTTGGAAATTGCATAGACAGACCCTAGGTTGTGTATATACTGTTGTTGGATAGATTAACCTAGGAGAAAAAGTTGTAAATTCCAATTCACCCCTCCTCTTGGGAATACACTAATTCTAACAATTGGTATCAGAGCCTCGTTGTACTAGATTTAAACATTTTTGCAAAAAGATCGCAATGACTCAATTTAGTGTATCCCCATTCGAAGGGGGACAGTCACCTACCAATCCTCCATTATTTTGTGGTGTGGATCACACCACCTGGAAAATTAGAATGGGTGTATTTTTAAAATCTATGAGTTGGAGGGCTTGGCAGGTGATTGTCCAAGGAATTTGTATACCCGTAGAAAATGATATTAATTTGATGCTTGCAAATTCATATGCCATGGACATGTTATATCTTGCATTAGATTCTGATATTTTTGTTGAGTTTGTGGCATATCAGACTGCAAAGGATATCTAGGATGAACTCGAAAGAAAATATTGAGAGTTCCAGGAGAATGAGACCACCACTTAAGAAGTGGTAAATGATGGGATTAATGCATTAACAGAATAGGAGGTATATGAATCTATCTCTGCATCTATTAATGATTCTTATGTTGAATGCTGTAATGAGTCTTACGTTGAATCATTTATTGAAAATAATGCTAGTTCTGTTGTTGATGCATGCGGTGATTCTTGTGAAGAATTTTGTGATATAGCTTGTGCTGAATCATTTATTGAATATTGTGAAAATTCTTCTATTGATGCACCTGATGATTCTCATGTAGAATATAAGAATATATTATGCATCGAATCATCTGTTGAAAGTTATGATTTTATTGTTAACGTTGCATGCATTGATTCATATGGAAATTATTGTGTCAATTCTTTTGCTGAATCATGTGCTGAATTGAATAATAAAACATGCTGTCATTTGAAAAACTAGAAAAGACTTTATTGAAAATGAATAAATTTCTAGTTAAGATATCTAAGCAGAAATCATTCTTGAAAATTGAGAATAAGGGGATAGCTATACAATTAAAAGAATTAAAAGATTATCATGCTATCCTCGAGAAGAGAAAGGTTAAGAAGATATTGAAAATTATCTGCTTAGAAAAGGAAATAGATGATTATTCTACAGTTGCACCCAAAGTAGAATATAAAAAGAATAATCATAATGAACCCTTAAGAGCCAAAAGAAATAAATTTTTCAAAAAGGGTTCATATTATAAGTCCCACAGTCATACGTCATCAAATAAAAATAAAACATGTAAGCATAATTTGTCACATGCATATAAATTTCACTTATCTTGTAAAATGAAAGGGCGTATCCGACTTAGAAATGTTAGAAGTATGGACAAAGAAATGATGCGGGTTATTATGAAAGCAAACCTCGTAGGTCCTAAGGAAAATTGGATTTAACTTAATATTACTTTATTAAATGTTTCCTTAGATCCTAGGCTTAGGTTTAGGGGATTGTGATGACTGTAGGTTAGGAAGTGGTTTGTGCTTAAAATGAAAATTCTTAGTATATGTATTCACTATACACTTTTTCCATACTAAGAAATTGAATAAACTTCACTTCCAAGTGGACTAGGCATCTCTGTTAGATAAATATTTCTAAATGCTTAACCCATGCTAACATGAACATCACAAAGTTAAGCAACTGTTGTCCATTACACAAAATTGAGTGTTAGAGTTCTACTTCTATCATATATCACTATACCCTAAACTCACTTTTGAATATGAAAAGCCTAAATCAAAATCAAGTCATCACTCTAGGCTTAAAACACTATTGATTATAAATGGCTAATATATATATACTAAGTGTTTCTCATAGCTATAACCAAATTAGAGGTATCCATTAAGGATTTGGTCCCTTTGAGTTTAAATAGCAAAACCTTTAATTTTGGTTTAATCGCTCCATAGGAAATCTTTACCAAACTACGACCATATCAGGTATAGATTCATCCTTTCCTTGGTTTGTATTCTTGTTCTAAATTGTGATAATACTAATAGGACACTTTCCATTCTCCAAAGAGCATTGTGTTGACCTTATAGGTCACGCCCGATTTTGATTATGACAAATACTCATTATATATCTAATGGGTGTTTGAGATTATGTTCAGGAACCTCAATTGTCAAGATCAAGATGCATGTAAAGCAAATAAAACTTGAAGACCAATTCATGTTTTCAATTGTAATATATATTCAGTTGTGTAATTGGTCTGTAATAATAATTAAGGCTTTTTGTAAGTAATAATCACACACATCACATGCATGGTCAAATACGTAAGCTCAAAATGAAAATGACCTTAGGGTTTACCCTTCAGTGGACCAACTCCAGATTTTTTTCGGCGTCTTCAAAAGGACTCAGAAATGACCCTAAGACACTCACCTTTGCACTCATAAATTTTAGGCACTTGATTAGGGTGTTTGTGATTCAAAACAGGACCAAAGTGCATACTTTGTGCACTTTCGATCGACCAACCTAAGCAGTTCATTCTGCTCCGCTCGATCGAACCGGTCTGGGTCAACCAATTGACCATAGCCCAATTGACCAAATCAGGTTAGTTCAAAAACACCCGATCGACCGAACCTCCTAGGAGTCAAACATTTGACTACCTGGTCAACCGAGCCAAAATTGCATACCAACTACCTGGTCGACCAAGGATCCTCGGGAGAAATCCCAATGGTCTGGTCAATTGAGAGGTTTAATTCATTTTCATCTAGTCGATCGAACCACGCGGAATTGAAAATTTTGCTTTCCCCTAGTCGACCGACCGAACAATTCAAAAATGGCCTAGTCGACCGAACCATATGAACTTCGGTCGATTAATATGGATTCTGGTCAACCAGACCTCTCAGGTTGCCCTGATTTTTTATCGTGGTTAAAATATTTTAAACAGGGTTAAATTTGCTAAAATGTCATTAAACTTTCCTAATAATTCCCAATAGGTCCCCAACAGTTATATTTCATGGGGTGTCTATAAATACCCCCTCATTTGGGATTATTAGCAACAAATTAGCATTTTGATTAGGGAAAATTGTTTGAAAATCCAAAAACCTGTAATACTCATTTTGAGCCTCCTACACTCATACTTACCTTCTCATACTGATTAAACCCTCTGTAAGTTGATTGAGTGTTAGTCTTAATAGGTTTGCTCTCCCACTCTTGATTGATTGATTCGATTTTTATGAGAGCTAAACCTAAGTGTTCTTAGGGGGCTTTGTTTATAAGCCTATCCTAAGAAGACTTGCTTAAGCTTCTGAGTATTGCATGTGTGTTGCAATTTCTTAGGAAGCTTGTATTTGTCTTTGGGTTGCAAAAACATTTTCAAAACATACTCAAATATCTTGTGTGATTTATATTGATATATCTTTGAGAAGATATTTGTATTTGTAATATAGATCTTTGTTGCGATACTTATTTGCATATCATTTGTTGAATACAAAGACTATATATATTTTGCAAACTGAGCATATAGATCATCTACTATTTACGTGATTGATATATTCTTCAGAATGATACATTTGAAACTTGCTTGACATCTTTGTATGAATCTGTTGATTGAATATCTTGTGATACAAAGATTGCTTGTTGACACTTTCACGCACTCATTACACTGATAGAAAATACATTTGAGAGTTGAAATACTAGACCACACCGAGCTTACATATTAAATCATTTTGTGGTGTATGTGACTGAGCGTACTTGGGTATATATCTGCTTTACTTGAAAGCATACTCACTGTACCGTTTCATTTATTAAGAAAAACTGTTGTGTTCCAGGCACAGGCCTGAAGAAGGAGACTAGCCCTTTGAAATAGTCTCAGATTGGCTTTGATTTGGTTAGAAAAGTTAGGTGCGCTATCCTGGTAAGGCGTGTTAGTTGAGGTTAGCCCCTTAATTGATCTAGTTAAGGTTGAGGTTAGCCTTGTGGTAATTGACCTAGTTTGTATCGGTGCCGCTCCACCCTGGAGTGAGCCTTTAGTGGAATCCTCAGGTTTGGGAGCTAGAGGCGGGGATGTAGACATAGTTGGCCGAACCCCGATAACATATTGTATGTTTATTTATATTTTCGCACTTTATATTTACCGCACGTATATGTTTCGATGTTAATGATGCACTTAATTTAAATTTCAGTATACTATAGTTATTGGAGCATTTAGAATTGCATAGAAAGACCCTAGGTTGTATTATACGAGCATTTCGTTTAACCTATGAGATAAATTTTAAAATTCCAATTCACCCCCTCTTGGGAATACACCAATTCTAACACATTGTTTAAGAAAATTCAAATACTTATAAATGCTCTTTACCTAAGCGATTGGACATATCCACTTACGTGAAAATATCCTGAGTCATGTCCACTTATATTGAATACTCTTCGAACTAAACAGAAATTGTAATCCTTAAGAGTATTTAATCTACTTCACACGCATAGCTCTCAAAACGTTACGTCATATCCTTTAGAGCTTCATATCCTTAGAGATGAGTTGAATGACTATGTTAGTTGTAGTAGGTCTTAATCTAGATGGGTGCACAAAATTCAAGTAGACCTATGCACATGCAATTTAAATTGAAAGCCATTCCAACTTGTGCCTCTCACACATATTGAGATTCATAAGGAAAGAGGCAGACATTGGCTTATCATATCAACAAATATTCATTGTGACTTTCTGGTCCGATAAGCCTAAAGCATTCACCGCCAAGATATAATCATGAAAAATCTAAAACACTTGACTAAGTAATGAGAAATTAAGAAAAGGCATAACATGAATAAGTACATAACTCAGGGGGAGCATTTCTCTTTTATGACTATTTATATTAAATGCTCTTATGATCATAGCTTATATGCCTTAATGAGTTACAACACTAAATTCATAACTATCCATTGTTATTTATTGTTCATATTATATCTTGATGGATAGTGATTTATGATTATCTAGTATTTTGAACTATTATTTAATATATTGTTTGATAATACTGGATTGCATGGAATGTCATCTGCAAGGCTGTTGCAGAAACTTATTTACTTGCATGCTTGTATGGATTGCCAACTGCATGGTTGATGCAGTATGTTGTGTATTGCATGCTGGTAGTAGATATAGGTTCTCGTGTGCCTTAAGCTGAATTATGTATTGCGTATTTGAACCTATCAGGTACAGGTTTTGTGGGAAAATGTTCGATTTATAGATGACATGCTGCCGAAATTTCAAGTGAAAATTTCCCAAACCAAAACCTTGTACATGGATGATTATGAAATAATAAATGATGAAATATTTTTGAAAGGATGAGTGAAAATTAAATGAAAATCAAGCTTCATCCTAGCATAATCATCAACCATTTAGGGAGGCTCAGATGAATCCTTATAGGAAGAACATAAATGACTTATATGCATCACTTTCGTTTACTGAATATTGAGGCTCTTGAGAAAACCCAAAACATTATATCCTGTGCTTAAAGGCTTACGTGTTGATATGAAATGTTCTTGGGTCATGAATATTATTGCATGCCTTAATATATATTCTTTGATGCATCTATGATCTATAGGGACAACTATACTGATCAAGTGATAATATGTAATTAACAAAAACTCAGTATAGTTGATTTTAAAGATTTGGATTGATGGCTTATACTACTAAGCATAATGAAATTAATTTTTGGTTAGTATAAGTAATTAAAGAATCTAAGCATGAACTCAAATTGATAGGGGGAGCATCTAAACATAAATGTCTATTTTGTTTTGCTCACAAATATGTTTAACTTAGATCTACTATTGAATCAAGTGTGGCATGTGTTTAAATGAAATGCTTTAATCATAAATTTGAAGTATGTTGTTTTTGCCACAGTTATTTGATTTGCCATATGATCTTGCATGTGAATGTTGAATTTTTAGGATCATTATGGTTGTGGTTTTCTGGTTATACTTTAGTATGTGCTTAATGGACATACCAGAAAATTTGTTGCTTGCTTGCATGATCTTTAAATTTGTTTTTGGCAAGCACTCCCCAGTACCTTTTGCAAATATCAAAGGGGGATATATGTTTATATTTATATACATATGTATTTATTTTAGTACTTATGGCAAGAACCCTTCTCAAAACTCAAATTTTTTATCTCTTGCCTTATTATCATTATATACTATATTTTTATAGATTGCATAACTAGTCCAATAATCTCATATGAAAATGCATGCGAACCTGTTAGACTGTGTTTATGCTCATCCTCCTTTTTGGTATCATATGCTGTGTGTTTTTAATTCAAATCTTCCACAGGTCTTATGATTTGTTTCAATTGCAAATGGTTTGTGTATGCTTATGGTCTAACATTGTTGACATGTCATTTAAATCATTTAAATGACAAGTTATATTATTTGTGTGCTTAATTGCTGAGGTTATCTCTGTCATTTTTTTTGTACATAAGTATGACTACTATATTTTTGAATGACTGCAAGTTATACCTCTATTCTATGCGTTGATCATACTGAACTGTTTGAGTAGTTGTGGATAAACGACTAGGATTTATAAACTCAAATAGGATATTATTTATATAGAATTTGTTTTGGAAAGTCCGATTTTCAAACAGCACTCTGCCAAAATTTTTCAAAAAAACTTTCCAAAACTTTTAATGTATAAATATTACATTCACCCACTGCCTAGAGATTTTAACTCTTATGGCCCTTTTTGCTGTTGCCAAAAGGGGGAGATGGAGAGGCAAAAATTGGGTTAAAATTTGATTTCCCATAATACATATTGATAGGGGAGCCTCCTTAGGCTTATACCTATATTTTTGCTAGGTGTATTTGTCATCATCAAAAAGGGAGAGAATGTTGACCTTATAGGTCACACCTGGTTTTGATAATAACAAATACTTCTTATATTTAATGAGTGTTTGAGGTTATGTGTAGGAACTCAAATTGGCAGATCAAGATGCACAGAGAGAAAGTGAAGAGTCAAGACCCAATCATTTTATGTTGTAATATATTTCTTTGATGTAAATGGTCTGTAATAGTAATTATAGGGCTTATGGCTTGTAATAATTGCATGCATCACATGCATGATCTAATAGGTAAGCTCATAATGCAAATAACCTTAGAAAGACCTTAGGGATTAAGGTCGACCGACACAGGATTTTTTTAGTGTCTGCAAAAAGACCTAGAAAAGACCCTAAGACACTCACCCTTGCACTTATATATGTTAGGCACATTGAATAGGTTGTTTGTGAATCAAAACAGGACCGAAATGCACACTTTGTGCACTTTCGATCGACCGGCCTATATAGTTCATTCTTCCTCGGTCGACTAAACCCAGTCTGGGTTAAAAAGTTGACCACTATTCGGTCGACCGAACTCTTGTGGTTCAAAATGGCTCGGTCGACTGAACCCTTCTGAAGTCAATAGTTTGACTTCCTGGTAGACCGAGAAGAATTTGTATACCACCAACCTGGTCGACCGAGGGTCCTCGAGAGTTGTCCCAACTGTTTGTTCGACCGAAAGCCTCAGTTCATTTTCTCTTTGTCGACCGAATCGTGCGAATTGAAAAAATTGCCTTCACCTAGTTGACCGACCGAGCAGTTCAAAAATGGCTTGGTCGACCGAACCATATGAACTATGGTCGACCGAAAAGGTTACTGATTGACCGGACCTCTCGGGTTGCCTTAATTTTTTATCGTGGTTAAAATATTTTAAACAAGGTTAATTATTTTAAAATGATTTAAAACTTTCCTAATTATTCTCAGTAGGCCCCTAACGGTTATAATTCAAGGGGTGTTTATAAATATCCCCTCATTTGGGATAATTAGTATGGGATTAAAAGATATTGATTAAGAGAATTTCTCTAAAAATCTCAAAACCTATAATACTCATATCCAATCCCTATTCACTCATACTTACCTTCTTCGATTTCTTAAATCCTCTGTAAGTTGATTGAGTGTTTATATTAATAGATTTGCTCTCCCATTCATGTTTGATTGATTTATTTTTATTGAGAGCTAAACCTAAGTGTTGGAAGTCCCAACCCGGAGTATATAGTTTAGAGGGGGGGGGGGGTGAATAGAATCTTTTCGCAGAATACGTATTTTTCTACAAAATAAAAACTATTGACAAGATATAAGAAATTATATCGCAATATAAATATAAATCATGCACAAGATATAAAATAAGGAGTGTAAGGGAGAGAAAGAACATCACCGATATTTTTACGTGGTTCGGCATCAAGCCTACGTCCACGCCTTAGCACCAAGCCAAGGATTCTACAATCCACTATAATCGCTCCTTCCGCAGTGGAGCAAGCCTTACAAACTCGGGAACAAATCCCTACCGCTCACAAAGAGTCTTTACCGATTCGGTTCACAAAGAACCTTACAACTTGGTTCACAAAGAACCTTTCACAAGAAGATGGAAGATTACAAAGAATGCTCTTTACAATGAGCAAATATGATTTACAACTCAAACCTCACACTATTCTCTCAAGAATTGAATCAAACACAATAAGTGAGTAAGAGAGAATGAGCACATGTAATGAAGAACTAATATGCAATGTGCTAGGTTTTGTACAAAATGATGTTTTTTACTAACAATGATCAAAGACCTTCAAAACCATGTTAATACAAGTCTAATAGCTTGTATTTATAACCCAAGAGTCTTAGGAGCCATTAACTAGCCGTTGGGGGGGAAGAAAAGATATTTTATTTGGCAAACTAGCCATTTTCCTCCCGTTAGCGTCATTCTGCCCATTGGATTCATCGACAAATCCCCTGTGTTCGTCAATGAAGTCCCTGAATCAGAAAAAGTCATCAAAATGAAAATTTGTGTCATTTTGTCTTAGATTTCCAAGGACACCAAGATCGTCCCATTTGGACTTTTGTATCAAAATGTATGCATAAAATACCGAAAGGTGTTCAGGACTCAAGGTTGCACTACGGTAGTGACGATTGCTTTGTTTTTCCTTGTCAAAAAGAGTTTTAATGACTTAAAACATTCTTGGAAAAAAGCATATGAAATATATTGAGTCTAATGAAGATTAAAACTTGTCCAAGTGAGTTTCCCCATAAATATAAGATATCTTGTTTTCTGAAAACATATTTGAAAACCCGTTTCGATATCTTATATGCTTAGTATGTCTTTTATTGAAAATATGTTTGACTTTTAGGACTTTAGGACGTAGAGCTAGTTTAAAATCGGGACCAAGTTTTGAAAATTTTTATAACTCATATATTACTTAACACTTGTCCCATTTTGAAAACTTAATTGAGTATAGGATTATTTTGACAACCTCTTTGTTTTTACTTTGAAAACTATAAATTGTGAGTTTGTTACTTTTGTGTAGATCCTATATGCTCATGTGTCCTAGTATGCTTATGCAATGGCTCAACTCTTACTCAGAAATCATGCAAGACACACACCGCAAGAGTTATAATATGCACTCACTCACACAATCCTTATTACAATTAATTTATACACAATAAAAACTCTGGGATGTGCTTTGGTGCTTCCGAGTCAGTGTCCTTCTGATCTTTTCTATTTGATGTCTACTAGGTCCGATATTTGCCTTTGATTTGGTACCTCTGTGTATCCGGCACTTTGTACCTATACTAGATAAGATCTGCAAGGATGGAAAATACTAGAAACAACAAATAGGTTAATATCAAAACATATAAACCAAGATAGTGTAGTTGACAAGGCTAACATTCTCCCCCTTTTTGATTATGTCTAACCTATTAAGAATCTACTTAATCTTTGCATTTGTGTTTGTTCTTACTAAGGCTTATTGTGCAAAGATAATCTTTCTTAGAACCACTAATGAGTTGTTATCATCCAAACAAGACAATTAAGCTTACGTAGTCTCTAAGGCTAACACTAAGTATTCTTAGGAGACTTTGTTAGTAAGTCTATCCTAAGAAGACTTTCATTTGATCTTCTACGATTGCACCTTCATTGCAACATCTTTGGAAGATTGTATTTGTTTTTGGTTGCAAAAATATTTTCAAAATACTTTCAAGTATCTAGTGTGTTTTATCTTGATAAATTTTTGAAGAGATATTTGTTTGTGTGAGAAAAATCTTTGTTGCTATATTCACTGATTTATATCTCTAGTTGAATACAAAGATTTAAATCTTTTTGCAAACCAAACTTATACATTGCTAGAGCTTCATATACATACATACATATATATATATATATATATATATATATATATATATATTATTTGGTTGATATCTTTGTTTAAGCACTTAGATTGAATACATTTTGTGACACAAAGATTGTACTGGTTTGCACTCTCACGCACTGATTACACCGACAGTAAATCTATTTGAGAGTAGACATCTTAAGACCACATTGAGCTTACATATTATATCATTGGTGGTGTTTGTGATTGTGCGTATCTGGGTACACATTTGCTTCACTTGAAAGCATAATGACTGTACCATTTGATTGTATTTCATGGGCCTAAAGAGGGAGACTAACCCTTTGAAATAGTCTCGGATTGGCTTAGACCCGGTTAGGAAAGTTAGGTGCGTCATCCTGTTAAGGCGTGTAGGTTGAAGTCAGCCCCACTAATTGACCTGGTTGTAAAGGTTGAGGTCAGCCCTATGCTAATTGATCTGATTGTATCAGTGCCGCTCCACCCTTAAGTGAGCCTTTAAATCCTCAAGCTTGCGAGTTTGAGCAGGGGACGTAGGCACAGTTGGTCGAACCTCGATAACATATCGTGTGCCTTATTTATATTTCTGTACTTTATATTTACTGCACATTTATGTTATGGGGTGAATGATGCATATGACTTAATTTCCACATTATATTTATCTACACATTTGGAAATTGCATAGATAGACCCTAGGTTGTATATATACTGTTGTTGGATAAATTAACCTAGGAGAAAAAATTTTAAATTCCAATTCACCCCTCTCTTGGGAATACACCCATTCTAACAGTTTGAATTTGAATTTTTGAAATTCAAATTAAAATATTGTTTCCTACCATCTCTTTAAAGGTTTATAAGTAGACCCTTGGGAGAGCTTTTGGGATAGGTTCAAGTGGGGTAAAGGAGAGAAAAAACAGTGCATTCTTGGGATTAGACAAAGAAAATTGCAATTTAGAGTTTGTTAATAGAATTACATCTTTTCTATTTCTTACTTGAGGGATATTTTGGAAGTATGTGCATTCTAGAGTGTATCTCTACTTGATTTACCCTTACTGCTATAAATTAAGGTTAGTACACTTGCCTTTCTCTTATATTTTCAAGGTATACTTTGGTATTTGCATGAATTTGTCCATATAGTAAAATAGATTGTGTGTTATTGTTTTTACATGATAAAGTTGCGTAAATGTCATCTAGGTCTAGTATAAAGTGAAATCATAGGCTACCTTCCCAA
This sequence comes from Malania oleifera, assembly GCF_029873635.1. Taxonomy (NCBI): domain Eukaryota; kingdom Viridiplantae; phylum Streptophyta; class Magnoliopsida; order Santalales; family Ximeniaceae; genus Malania; species Malania oleifera. The sequence continues at coordinate 104,124,754 of NC_080418.1, read as the reverse complement.
GAAATTGTATAAGCTTGCATTAGAATTGATTTTTTTTTTCAAAAAAGGGGCATATAGATGATCGATTGACTTGTAGATATGGTCAACTGTCCCTTGGGATTTCAAAAAATAGCCATTGGGTTATAGTAGACAGTTAATCAATTGGCTTTTGTAGGCGGTCAATCGACCAATCCAAAGGTCAACTATTTGACCCTATTCTCTAGACTTGCTTGGATTTGTCATGCTGTTTTTTGGTCTAAACACTCTTTGGAGTGTATGATTGAGTTTTGAATGTTGATGTCTCAATGTGTTTTCATAGTTTTTTCCATAAAAAAAGTTTCAAGTATTTTGAAGTTTTTTCTAACAAAAAAATAAAAAATGGAGTGAATGTTCATAATGTAAATTTTGGGCATATTCTAGAGTTTTCAAGTTTTCTAAAAATAAATTTTCAAGGTGGGTTTGTGGTTCTATCAATACTTTACACTTTTTAAAATTTAAATTAATAAATAACATTTTTTAGAGTAATCACCTATGAAGTGACTTGAAGATAGAAAAATGTTGCATTTCAAAATTTAACTTGGCTCCAAATCTTTGCTTTTGTAAATGATCATTGAAAAGTCAAAGCTAAAAAAAATGGAAATATTTAATAAGAGCTTCAAAGGTTTTCAAGTGATTTTAAGGATTTCAAAAATTTTGTCAAAATATTTTCTAAAAATCATTTTAAAAAATGTTTTGAAGAACTACAGATAACTTGATTTTTCTCTGGAGGATATGTATGCAATCTACTCATGTAGACTCAACCATAACAACCAAAACAAATTCATTTTCCTTTATTATTATTATTATTATTATTATTATTATTATTATTATTATTATTATTATTGTCTTTCTTTGTACTTGAATATGTATTGTTTTGAAAGGGTATAAAATAGTAGAGTTTTCATAGGATTAAGCCTTTGTATAGACTCTACGAAAGCTTTTTCAAAAGATGTTAAGGGTTTGCAAATTTTTTGCAAAAAATAAATAAAGAAAAGAAGAGTTGCTGCAGGTGATTGACTGGCCTCTACACACGGCCAACCGACCATTGCTGTAACCTGATTTTTTCCCTGTCTTTTGATCTTTTTCTTTGAAAAATGAATTCCAAGATGGGACACACACACACACACAGAGGATAAGTACAGTTACCATTATTGGAATGAGTGTTATAGGATGCGAGGCTTTTACACTTCATCTAAAGTAAGGTTAAAGATTTACCTTCCTTATTCATAATAGTGCTTCTTGACTTAATCTCTTTTCAAAAAGCTTTTCTTTTAGTTTACCTTTGCAAATAAAAATAAAGTGGCTACTCCAATTTCTGAAAAAAAAAATAGTAAATTAGAGAACCAATGGCTTGGTTTTCTTTATTTGATTTTCATTTAATTACCATATATATTTAGCAATCAAAATGGGCCACTTGAGGCCGGTGTCAACAGTCTGGATTTGGAAACAAACACAATATAAAATTGTATTAATATACACAAATCCAAATCCAAATCCAAGACATAAAATTTATGCTCTCAAGAATTGCCTCCAATCCGTTGTGGAGCATTCACATAGCATGTGCCCATGGCAAGTCAAATTAAAATTTGATGAAGAATAACATCTAATTGTTTGGCTGAAGTTACAACACAATCCTCCCTTTTGCCTTAGAGAGTCACATTTCATTTTGAATCTTTACAACTTGTAATACCTTATTTAAAAATGAGTTGGCTTGACACGTGGCTGACATGTGGTTGGTCAATATAAGGCATGGGCAGGTTTGGGCTAGCCAGTTTGGTTGGATGCTTGGTCTTTTGTATTTCAATTGGATAGAATGGGGATCCAATTTGAAGTCAGTAGGTTGTGTTGTTTCTCCCCCTTCTTTTGTGACCTTTTATCCAATCTAGCTTCATATTTTCCCAAACTATTAAAGAAAACATTGTGCCATTTAGTTAATTCTTATATATATATATATATAAAATTTTTGTTGGTGTTGTCCTTGTAGGGATGGTAATTCTCCTACTTGTTTTGTAAGGTAAGAGTTGCATAATTATAGTTATCGTACTAAAGATAGGTAGAACATAGACCTTTTGTTGTGTTTGTGCTAGATTGCATAATGATTGAAAAATAAAGGAGAGGGAGATTAGGGAAGGAAGAAGAAGAAGAAAAAGGAGGGAGAAGAAAAAGAAGAGAGAGAGAGAGAGAGAGAGAGAGAGAGAGAGAGAGAGAGAGAGAGAGAGAGAGTTTTCGAAACTATGAATTCAAATAATTACTATCTAACACAACATACAAGTGGACAATGAGCCATTTACTATATTATAATTTTTTGGTTTAGGCTAATGGCACCAATGAAGCATGGGTACTTGTTCTAGATGTTTTGGAAGGCAAGAGTTGCACTGACTATTGTTACTGCATTACATATAGGAGGTAGAATGTGGACATGTCCATTGTTTATGCAGTGAAGTTTATATTGGTTGAAAAAAATAGATAAAAAAAGAAACATATAAGGATAATTAAGGGAGAGAAGAAATGAAGAAGAATAAAGAGTAGGAAGAAGACGAGAAAAAGGATAGGGGTGCATAAGGGGGGTGGGACCAGTTCTTGACACCAATTCTAAATGAACAATAATTGTCTAGTAGAACACACAAGCAAAGTTTTTAAACATCTAATTACAACCAAAACAACTAATTCTGAAAATAAACTTAAATTAACTAAGCTTCTAAATTATAAGGGTTTCTCCAAGATAAAATGGAAAATACTAATTTCTAAAGCTTTAGATTCAACATATAAGAATACAAAATTCTTTGTCAGTGATCTTTGATAGAAATTTCCTTGTTAGAGAAAACTTGATTTTCAGTTTTACAATACCGCAACAACTATAGAGAATGTATATCCATGAGTCATTCAAATTGTAATTACATATTTTTCATTTTCAACTAACATGCGAATATCAACAACAAATTAAAAGATCTCCTCAACATTCCTATTCCCAACAAAATTGATAGGTGGAAAATCATCACACTTTGGAAGTTGATTCAAGGCTTGGGGCCTATGCGTCACAAGATTATTGAAGATTCAATAATTTCATCTTGCAAAAAGATCTTGTTTTGAATTGAATTCCCAATTTTAACATTGAATTTTGTTGCTTGATCATTGGCTTCTTATATGATTTGAACGTTTTGTTCCATCACATTTTCTTGCCTTTTAAGGATAGAATTTGTGGGCTCTTGGATATAGATGAGAAAGTATTGCATAAGTAATGGGATGTATTAATTGAGGTTTTCAATAGAGGAGAACTAGCCAATCCTTAGGACTTCAAGTGTCAAGTGGTGGGAGGATGACATGAAAATGATGATGGTTTCAGAGAGAGAGAGGCTTTGGGCTAGAGAGAGAAGGTGAGAAATGAGGGCAAAAAGATCCCTTGAATGGGGTGAGAAGGAGGATATTATTCATAGTGCTAATTAGGAGTGAGGTTGTTGTCCAACGTGGGAGGATCAAGAATGTGTATAAATTTTCATATGATGGGAAAAATACAATTTGAGTTATCTAGTGGTATAACATTACATAACTAGAAAGAAAAACAATAAGGAAATGCCACGTATCATAGGTTACACTTAAGCTAGTTGAGTAAGGTTAGGGGCTTACGCCACCCTAACAAACCAAAGTTCGAGCCACCAAGGCAAATCTTTGCGACATCCTAAGACTTGAAATTGATTGGGAGACTTGCCATATGTCTCGTGATCAATCCCAAGCGCATGTGTGGAGAGCATAACCCTTGCAAAAAGAGTTAAAGTAAGTAAAACAAGTTTTTGGAGTTAGATTCTATGAGGGGTGCCAACAAAGGGAATTTAGCATGGCAATCCCCATATAAGAAAACTAAAGAAAAAAGGGGACAAGAAACAAAAATACAAAACACACAAGACACAGAGTCGTCACCTTATTGTTTTGTACGAAAGATAAAACAAAGAAAAACCCTAAGTCTATGGGGTCAGGAGTAATTTGTACATGGAGAAGGTAATTGACTATCTCAATGATTATTAGCTAACCAACACGCTTATCATCACCTGTTCTAAGAATAATTACCTTAATTATGTGTGTGTGTCTTCAAAGGAAACAAAATGGTATATAAAGGAAATAAAAATAAAAGACCCTGAGAATTTAGTTATACTCCCAAGAAGGGGGGGGGGGGAATGAATTGAGTTTTTTAAATTTCTTTATAACTTTGTTTCACAAATTCCTTAGTTAAAGTATTAACCCAGCAAATTGATTTTTAGCAATCACACAAACATAGTAATATTGATCAACAATCCTTACAAGTTCAGTCAACAATCCTTTGAACAATCCAAATTCAATCTTTTATGAATGAATGATGTTAAAGATTAGTTTGATCAAAAATCTTAGAACTTTAATATTCAGAATCAGAATTTTCTTCAACAATAAATAGTGACAATTTCAAAATAATTTCAAAAGGTTGATTTTATAAAGCCTGCAACTTTCTTTCAATGAAATAATTAATTTAACAAAATCAACTTCAGCTGTGAGATTCAAAAATCAGATTTCAAATTTACTTTGAACTTGTTAAACCAACCAATGATAACCAATATGTTCCTTGATTTCAAGTATGAACCAAAATCAGTTTTTCAGCAACTTCCAATATGCAGCAAGTTCTCAATAAACATACACGAAGATTATAACCTTTCAATTAAGTAAAGATATTAGGGAAGAAGAGCTGAAGACTAGATTTTTTACAAGGGGCCAGAAGCCTACGGCCTTGCCCCAAGAAACACGCTGTGAGGATTTTCCTTTCCAACTTTGTTACCAAGTGAAGTTACAACCTCTCTCCCTCAAAGGTAGAGTTCGCATCTCTAATGAGAATCCTCTCTCATTAGACAACGATCCAACAATCCTGAATCGTCAAAAAAATAGAAAAGAAATAAGAACAAACTTTGTTTGTACAATTGAAACTCTCAGTTAGAGCAGATTTGTACAATTGAAAAATAATATACTTCAACAATAATCAATATAGAAGAGTGAAAACTGTTGTGATATGGATCTTATAATGAAGATGCATAGCGGAATAAACAACAACAATTGAATGTAAATAACACACAAAACTAGAACAAGATCAACACAAAGATTTATGTGGTTCGACAAAGCCTACATCCATGGAAGCTATGACACACAAATTTCACTAAGGAAATCAAAATGTATACAATACACTTCAATAATGATCACTCTCTCTCACTCACTCTCTCTCTCTCTCTCTCTCTCTCTCTCTCTCTCTCTCTCTCTCTCTCTCTCTCTCTCTCTCTTTTAAAATATGCCCAAATGACATATATAGAGTTTCCTCGGAGGTTTCCCCCCATTTGCCCAACCACCCAACGTTCAAAAATTCAAAATTCAGAAAAACTGCCGCAGCCTAGGCGCTTCTCGTCGACGAACACAGAACCTTGTCGACGAGACCATAAAGACCCTTTGTCGACAAATGCAGGGCTCTCATCAATAATTCCAGAAGTCTGAAAATTTTTTGATCTCGGTAATTATTCATCGACGAGCTTTAGAGCCTTTGTCGATGAACTTATGTTGTTCCCTCATCGACGAGCGTAGCTCCTTGTCGACGAGTCCTGCTGTGTTGCCCCCTTCACCTTGGCGATTATATGAGCCATAAATAACAATATCCACCTTGGCGATTATATGCCCTTTAGGAGAATCTCAAAAATATGAATTGCTTCACTTTGAACTTGAAAACGCTTGGTTGGGTATGTCTCCCTTCTAACACTTGGAGACATGGAGTAAGTCTAAGCAATACATGAACTTCTCTGAAGTAACTGATTTTATCAGAATATCCACTGCATTTTAAGACTTGTGAACTTTCTTCAACACAAGTTCACCCGAAGCAATCAATTCCTGAACCCTGTGGAACCTCACATCAATGTGCTTGGTCCTAGCATGGTATACCTGATTCTTCGCCAAGTAAATGGTTCTCTAACTTTCACAATGCAGCACCACACCATCTTGCCATAACCTCAGCTCTCTAACTAAACCAGCAAGCCATAAGGCCTCCTTAGCAGCTTCGGCAACTACCATATGCTTCGCTTCAGTTATGGACAATGCAACCAGAGACTGTACCATAGATCTCCAACATACCGGTCCTCTTATTAGGGTAAACACATATTATGAGGCCCCGAACCCGTCAAGTGGGGCCCAGGTGCTATGTGTTCCAATCACCTGTATCTGATACCATAATTATCATGCACGTAGTGGCACATAAATAAATAACCTCAAATAAATACTAGAGTTCTATATAACAACCCAAAAATGAATACTACAACATCCAAATATCCGTATCCACAACCAGAATTTGAAACATAACTCAGAACAAATATATATATATATATATATATATATATATATATATATATCAGTATCTCACAATAACCCAAAAAGAAACTAGCAAAAACAGTCCCAGCCTAGGCCTTCAAACCCGGTCTCTAGAAGAACCTGAAAAATTGTTAATTCATTCGGGTGAGACACTTTTCAGTAAGGGTGAAATAAATTATAACAGTGTGTGACAAATGAGTTTTAATATTTACATATCAAAATAAACTGCTTCTCACATAATATCAATAACAATTGAAAAAATGCACCATTAATAACATTCCCGACAACTAATGTCATACACACATCCAATATGCACAAGTGCATAATTTTTATGCAGGCAAAAGTCTCCAAGGATAGGGAAGATTACCCGCCTATACAAGTAGCTTCCCTCTGCTCTGGTTCTAAAAACTACCTACCAGAGCACTCACCTTACTCAGTTTTCTTTCCTTTATCCTTATACTTTACACTTACATATATACTTTTATATACATGTATATATATATATATATATATATATATCCAAAATCCTCAAATTTCTTAATTTAATTAATTTTCTTAATAATAATTAATTAACAATAATAATTTTTTTAATTTTTTTAAATTATTATTTTTTGGGTCGTTACACATATCCTGTTGTAGACCTTCTGTCATCCATATCTCCAACATAATCTGCATCAACAAACCCCATAACTGAAGGACAACCCTGATGCTTGCCGAACATGATGCCGTATCCCGATGTACCCCGCAAGTATCTGAGTATCCATTTTATAGCTTCCTAATTCCGCCTTTCTAAATTAGAGAGGAACTTGCTCACCACACTTACGGCATGAGCCAAATCCAGCCTCGTACATACCATGACATACATTAAACTCCCCATAACACTAGTATAGGGGACCTTAGACATGTCTCAGATTTCCTCATCCGAACTTGGGCAATTTGTAGTAGACAATTTGAAATGAATCGCTAGAGGTGCACACATCGGTCTTGCATCAGTCATGCTAAACATCTCCAGCACTCTCTGAACATAACCACCCTGAGATAATCATAATCTCAGTACAGTCCTGTCACGGTGAATCTTCATCCCAAGTATTTTCTTGGCTGAACCAAGATCTTTCATGTCAAATTCCTTATGCAATAGGTCCTTTAACTGATTCACCTCAGTTAAATCCTTTGCAGCTATCAACATGTCATCGACGTACAATAATAAGAAAATAAGAGAACCATCCTCAAGTTTATTCACATAAACATAGCAATCATACTCACACCATTTGTAGCCAATCTTCATCATATATGAATCAAACCGTTTATACCATTGCCTTGGAGAATGTTTTAGCTTATAAAGAGATTTCTTGCATTACTAACTTTATTACTTAATTATATATATGTATATATATATATATATATATATATTAAAAAATATTATCATTTTTAAGGTGGCATTGTAACTTTCCTAAGATAAACGCGTCAATTGGGGTTCTTGATCAAGAACACAAAACTTACACGAAGGGTCTAGAGATCCTCTCGACTCTGCCATTGGGGAGGACACAACAAATAGGTGAAGGCAGTAGGCAAAGAACCGATTCAGCATCATGACGGTGATTTTTGACAACAAAGAATGGAATTGTAGATTCTCAACGTTTTGATAATCGCCTCCAAAAGTTTAGCGATGATGCCAAGTAGGAAATATCAGATGGACACTCACTCGGAAACGACTCAAACACATCCAAGGAAGCCTATTGTAGAATTATTTGTATATTGGGGAGTGTTTGAGATAGTAGTCTTTGTAACTCTTGTTGTTTTTGTTTCATACATGATTTCTGAGAAAAAGTTGAGCATTTTGCACATACATATTAGAACACATAAGCTAATAAGATTTTACTAAATAATACAAAAAAACTGATTTTTAGTGACGGTTTGAATTTCTTCACTAAAAGTGTCGTATTAGTGACAATTTTTAAAAATCGTCACTAGTAGTTTAAGTAATAGTGGCGGTTCTGACAACTGTCACTAATATGACACTTTTAGTGACGGAATTCAAACTGTTACTAATACTTCCATCACTAAAAACCAGTTTCCCCCCTCAAACTATTGTGAGAAACCACTTTTCATGTGGAAACTATCCCAAGAAAATATTAGTGACGATTCTTGGGGTATTAGTGATGATTTCAAGGCGTCACTAAAAGGCACTTATTAGTGATGGTTAATAAACCGCCATTAATAGTATTGTACTAGTAGAAAAAGTCAACAATATTAGTAACTGTTCATACAAATGGTCACTAATAATGCATTATTAATGACGGTTCTTCTAAACCGTACTAATAGTCTTGTATTAGTAACGGTTTATAGAACTGTCACTAATAATACATTTGTTGACTGGGGAAAAAGTCAATAATAATTGTAAGAGCCCCAACCGTGATATATCGATTAATTATACAAAAGAAAGGTAAATTGGTAGTTGAGCAGAGTGCGTCGACGAAGCCAGAGTTCATTGACAAAGTCTAGGTGCTACTCATCGATGAAATTTAGAGACTCATCGACGAGGAGAAGCCGAGGGATTTTGGGAAACCGGGGATCTCAGGCTTGTCGACGAGGGCACCGTTTGTTGATGAGGTGTCTTCAGTGACTCGTCGGCGAGGATGTCATTTCGTCGACGAGGATGGCCGAGTCAAGGGCTATAAATATCAGTTTCCATTACTTCCAAGCTAAGTAATCTCAAAATATCATCTGCCTCTCTCTCTCTAGAACTTGAAGATCACTCTCTCTCTAGATTTCTTCACCGTTCATTGCCTGAATCGTAAATCTGATGTTACCGCGTGGATCAGGGTAAGATTCTCTTTGTGAATAGTGGATCAGAATCTCGTTTCGAGCAATTTCGGGTTTTGGTCAAAAGTTGAGGTGAGGCTCGGTTTCCATATCTGTTTTGAAATATGTGTAGTAGTACAAATTGTAAGGAATTATTGTTCTGCGTTATTTAGATTTTAGTGTCTCGGTTCGTAGTTTTTCGAGCCGTAGAGTTCGTGGTTCGATTTCGGGTTAAGGTAAGGGGATTCTGTTTATATTAGTTTATTTTTTAAATCAGGATCGGTAAACCTATTGGTTACGATCATATGTATGTTTTGACTACTTATTTGGGGAAATCTATCGGATAAAAATGCAGAATTTTCGAATTATAGTTTTCGGGAAAATCAAGATTTTTGAGTATCATCTCTACTTTGTTTGGAAAACTGTATGTGGTATTTAAACTATATTATTGAGGTGACCGTATCCCTATTTGTATAAAACTATATGCTTGAGTTGGAAAACGATATGATTTACGGTATATCAAATAAGTGTGATATGTATGGTTGTATGTAATTGTTCTAGGTATTTTGTAAAACAGCTATGTGGTGGCTAATTACCGTATACTGATGAGTATAGGAACATGAGTTCCAAAATGATTTCAGATTTTGTGAAATCAGCTAGTGGCCGCTGATTACCGTACGCTGAAACAGCTATGTGACGGCTAATTACCGTACACTGCGCCATGTACCGGTTCATTACCGTGGGCGAGAGTGTCTGACTCTATATCTGAGGGTGTGAAATATCACCAGTGTGTTTTGGCTGGTCACCGATGGGTGTGAGCGACACCGTATTGGCGACGTACCGCTGTGAGGCTTCGATTATCACAAGGTATCAGTTGCTTGAGTGTGATGACAATGACCGTATGTTTGGGTATCGTATGTAATGGAATGGATTTGTGAAAGTATTAGAATTGTATGGAATTGTATGGAAATGTTTTGAAACTATATTGTATTGTATGGTATTATGTTTTACATAAAATAACACTGGTATGCCACACACTGATATAACCTGCTTTCTTCCTTACCGAGAGGTGTCTCACCCCGAATGTATATACAAATGTTTTCAGGTCCTTCAGGTAGCCGAAATTGACGTTCTAGCATCCGGAAGCGGGGGTATCCTTTAGCTACCGTAGTGCTTGGATATGTATGAGTTTTGTAACCGAGTTGTCGTGATGGTTTTTTGTAGACACCCGGAGTATGTCTTGTAATTATGAGAACGTATATCCTAGTGTTGTATAGACTCTGGTATAGTATGTTATATGGATAGAATGAACATTTTCTACTGCGTATTGATGAGTATGGATGTGCATGTGTATGTTTTCTTTACCCTACGGGGTCGGACCCTCTTCCAGTATTGTATCATGTATGTTTAATTGATACATAGACCGGTTAGGTTACTATTTTCACACCTGGGACCCATCTGCGAGTTCAAGACGTGACATCTTGGTATCAGAGCTAACCAGGTTGTTACATCTTGTAGACTTGGTTAGGTGTAATTATGTGCACATACCAGAGTATAGGATGTGGGAAATGGGTAGAGTAGGTCGAGGATTGTGTTATTGCTAGACGGGGACTCGTTGGCAATGTTCTGTGTTCTTCCTAGAATGAAAATTTTGAAAACATCACAACAAACCATTGATGGATTTGTGTCAGTGTGATAGTACAGACCTAGACTGTTAGAGTAGTAGTTGACATGATTAGTTCTAATAATTGTGTTAACTGTGTACGATGTAGCAATTTTAACCGATTCCTATTCTATTTTCAGAAAGGAACCCAAGGATAACAACTTGGATAGTGGCTCTAAGGGGACCGCGAGTGATGAGTCTCCTTCCATGCCACGAGGTTTGACAACGCAGGTTATGCGAGAGATCGGACGGAGTGTTAGGAGACGCGAGAGCTCTCTTACCGATGCGAGGTGTACCATCGAGAGGTTCACATGTATATACCCTCCACAATTTGCAGGAGGACCCGATCCAATTATAGTAGAGGACTGGGTCGCGAAGACCGAGAGGATTCTAGAAGTCCTCCACTGCACAGATAGGCAAAGAGTCATTTTCGCTACTTTCCAGCTGTCTAGAAAGGCTAGGCGTTGGTGGACTGCGGTGAGTCTGCTTGAGAAGCAGAGAGCTAATCCTCGGGTATGATGTGGGGCTGCTTCAAGGAGGTATTCTTCGATAGATACTTCCTGACTTCCACTCGCGATGCGAAGGCCAATGAGTTCTCAGGCCTGATGCAGGGTACCCTAATGGTGTAGAGATATGCAGCTAGATATATCGAGTTATCTTGATTTGCGCCATACTTGGTCCCAAATGAGTACGAGAAGGCTCAGAGGTTTGAGAGAGGTATGAGGAAAGACATCCACCGGCTTGTGGGGATGCTGCAGATCTGCGAGTTCTCTGTTTTGGTGGATAAAGCTACCATAGTTGAGACTGACCTCCAGGGAGACGAGGTGGTGCAGGAACAAAGGAAGAGACTAGTATCTTCTGGGTCTTAGACTAGTCCTTGGCAGGGACAATGGAAGAAGAAGAACTACAGTTCAGGTTATCGACAGAACACCGAGCGGCAAAATTCTCAGGGGGATCCATCCTCCGCACCGTGCGCCAAGTGTCATAAATGGCATGATGGCGAATGTCATCCGTTCTGGGATAACTGCTACAACTATGGCAAGCCGGGCCACATGCCACGGAGCTATCAAACACCGAGGAGAGATATGCCTACATAGAGTTAGAACCGTGGGAGTAATTAGATGCCTCGTGGGAGTTAGAACCGAGGGTATATTCACTTACTCCAGAAGATGTGGAACATGCCGGGAACGTGGTGACAGATACCATGTTATTGCTTTCAAATAGAACTGTCGTTTTATTTGATTTGGGAGCAACCCATTCGTTTATATCTGTTAGTTTTATGAAGTTGTGTGGGGTTGAAACCCAAGGGATGGATGAGAGGTTGTTTGTGGCTATGCCGACTGGAAGTGTAACGATTTATAGTAAGATGTTAGGAAACTGCCTAGTGGTAATTTAAGGAAGGCTGCTATTGGCGAATCTTGTAGTATACGACATGTCTGGTTTTGATGTCATACTGGGTATGGATTGGTTATTCTCTAGTTATGCGGTGATTGATTGTCGTAGGAAGGTAGTAGTGTTCGTACCTCCTGGGAAGCAGGAGTATGAGTTCATGAGATCGTGTGTGCGTTAGAAACCATAGATTCTATTGGCATTACAGGAGAGGAGCCTACTCTTGGACAGATGTCAGGGGTACCTAGCTTGCGTGAAGGAACCTCCGTGGAAGGAGTTGAGGCTCGAGGATATTCGAGTGGTCAACGAGTTTTCGGATGTGTTTTTGAAAGATTTACCCGGTTTACCTTCGGATCATGAGGTGGAGTTTGCGATAGAGTTACTGCTTGGCAAGACACCGATCTCTAAAGTTCCGCACCTGATGGCTCCAACAGAACTTTGGGAGTTGAAGGAGCAGTTGTAGGGACTACTGGACTAGGGTTTTATCCAACCTAGTGTATCACCTTGGGGAGTTCTAGTTTTATTTGTGAAGAAGAAGGACGGGTCAATGTGTATGTGCATTGATTATCGTGAGATTAACAAGGTGACTGTGAAGAACCGTTACCCGTTGCCTTGTATTAATGATCTCTTTGACTAGCTGTAGGGAATGTAGGTCTTTTTGAAGATCGACCTATGGTCAGGGTATCATCAAGTGAGGGTTCGATCTAAGGATGTTGCGAAGACTGCTTTTCGAACCAGTTATGGTCACTATGAGTTCTTAGTCATGCCTTTTGGACTAACGAATGCTCCGGCGATGTTCATGGATCTGATGAACATGGTTTTCCATGAGTACCTGGACCAGTTCATAGTGGTATTTATCGATGACATTCTGGTGTACTCGAGGAGTCCGGAAGAGCATGAAAACCATCCGAGGTTGGTGCTACAGATTCTACGAGAGAGGAAGTTGTATGCCAAGCTGAAGAAGTGTGAGTTCTGGTTGAATCAGGTTGCATTCTTAGGCCATGTGGTGTCTAAGGGCGGTATCTCAGTTGATCCTAGCAAGATTGAAGTTGTGGTTGACTGGACGAGACCAAAGAGTGTGCAGGAGGTTCGGAGTTTTCAAAAACTGGCGGGTTATTATCGTCAGTTCGTGGAAGGATTCTTTAAGTTGTCTGGGCCTCTAACATGATTGACCAGGAAGGCTGTGAAGTTTGATTTGACCGAGGATTGTGAGCAGTGTTTCTAGGAGCTAAAACGGCGATTGGTTACTACTCCGATCTTGACCATTCCTTTGGGGAATGATAGTTTTGTGATCTATAGCGACGTGTCTCTGAAAGGTTTGGGATGTGTGCTTATGCAAGAGGGTAAGGTAATTGTTTATGCTTCTCAGTAACTTAAGGAATACGAGAAGAATTACCCTACGCATGATCTGGGATTGGCCGCTATAGTTTATGTGCTAAAGATCTGGCGACACTACCTGTACGGTGTTCAGTGTGAGATTTTCATTGACCACAAAATTCTCAGGTACTTTTTCACGCAAAAGGAGTTGAATATGAGGCAAAGATGATTCCTGGAGTTGATTAAGGACTACAATTGCACGATTAGTTATCATTTGGGGAAAGCTAATGTGGTAGTTGACGAGTTGAGTCGGAAGTCAGAGCATGTGGCAGTGTCTGCAGTTATAACTCAACATCATATCATACGAGATCTGGAAAGCCTTGGCGTAAAGTTAGTGGTTGGTGATCATCAGGCTTTCATTTCTACCTTGGTGATCCAGCCGACTTTGTTTGAGCGTATTAAAGCCACACAGGCTAAGGATGCGGAGTTGGTGGAGACGGTGGAGAAAGTACAGCAGGGGTTGGTTGCAGATTTTAACATCTCTGAGAGAGGTGTGTTGAGGTTTTGGGTCAGACTGTGTGTTCCGAACGACAACGAGATCAGAAGGACGATTCTAGAGGAAGCGCATCGTTCCTTGTATACGATACATTCGGGTAGCACGAAGATGTATCGGGATTTGAGCGAGTCCTTCTGGTGGAGTGGTATAAAGTGGGATATTGCTCGATTCGTTGAGTAGTGTATAACGTGTCAGCAGGTGAAAGCTGAGCATTAGAGGCCGGTAGGGCCGTTACAGCCCCTAGCTATTCCGGTGTGGAAATGGGAGCATATTTCCATGGATTTTGTTACCGGATTACCACCACTACTTCATAGGTAGAATGCTATCTGGGTAATTGTGGATAGGTTGACAAAATCTGCTCACTTTGTACCGGTGAAGGTTAGCTACCCTTCTAGCAGATTTGTACGTGCATGAGATAGTAAGAATGCATGGGGTACCGGTGTCCATTGTTTCAGATTAAGACCCAAGGTTTACTTCTCGATTCTGGAAGATCTTGCAGGAAGCAATGAGGATGAAGCTTACTTTCAATACAACGTTCCACCCCTAGACTGATGGACAGTCGGAGAGGACCACATAGATCTTGGAGGATATGTTACGGGCTTGCGTATTGGACTTTGGTTGTAGTTGGATTCAGTTTTTGGCTCTAGTGGAGTTTGCATATAACAATAGCTTCTAGGCTAGTATCGAGATGGCACCGTTTGAGGCTTTGTATGGTCGGAGGAGTTGATCTCCTTTGTATTGGGACGAGATTAGTGAATGTCGGGTGTTAGGACCAGAACTTGTGCAGTAGGCATCTGAGAAGGTGGGTTTGATCCGGGAAAGAATTAAATCAGCTCAGAGTCGGCAGAAGAGCTACGTAAACGTTCGCCCGAATTAGAGTTTGAGGTGGGGGGTAAGGTATTTCTGAGAATCGCTCCGAAGAAAGGAGTGAAGAGATTCGGAAAGAAGGGCAAGCTAAGCCCGAGGTATATCGGACCATTCGAGATTCTAGAATGAGTGGGTTCGGTGGCCTATCGGATTGCACTACCTCCTACGCTCTTGAGGATCCATGATATATTTCACGTATCCATGTTGAGGACGTATGTGCCGGATCCGTCCTATGTTATTAGTTACGAGTCCTCAGAACTTAGGGATGCTTTGGCGTATGAGAAAGTACCAGTTCAGATTCTAGACCGAAAAGTTTAGAAGTTGCGTACCAAGGAGATACTGTTTGTGAATGTTTTGTGGCAGAATCACGCAGTTGAAGAAGCTTCTTGGGAATTAGAAGAGGAAATACGCTGAAAGTATCCATAGTTTTTTTGAGTAGTAGTTATATAGCAGGGTTGGTATGGGTATGTATGTATGTATGTAGTACTCTGTTATCATATTATTGTTTTGTGGTTAGTCTTTAGGAGAGTCCTATTTTATTGTGAGCTCCTGAGGCCGTGTATGTATATGACCGCAATTATCCTCCGCCATAAGTGAGGGAATGTATGTATTGTGACGGGGCTGCATATAAATGGCCGTCGGTTCTTCTTAGAGTGTGTATGTATTCATTAGTATAAATGAGTTCGTAATGAGAGATTGCAAATTTTGAGGACGAAATTTTTGTAAGGAGGGGAGGTTTTAAGAACCCGAATCGTGATATATGGATTAATTATATAAAAGAAAGGTAAATTCGTAATTGAGTAGAGTTCGTCGATGAAGCCAGAGTTCATCGATGAAGTCTAGGTGCTGCTCGTCGACGAAATTCAGAGACTTGTCGACGAGGAGAAGCCGAGGGATTTTAGGAAACTAGGGATCTCGGGCTGCTCGTCGACAAGGGCACTGTCTCGTCGATGAGGTGTCTTCAGTGACTCGTCGACGAGGACGCCATTTCGTCAACGAGGACGGCCGAGTCAAGGGTTATAAATATCAGTTTCCATTACTTCGAAGCTAAGTAATCTCAAAATATCCTCTCCCTCTCTCTCTAGAACTTGAGGATCACTCTCTCTCTAGATTTCTTCGCCATTCGTTGCCTGAATCGTAAATCGGACGTTACCGCGTAGATCAGGGTAAGATTCTTTTTGTGAATAGTGGATCAGAATCTCGTTTCGAGTTGTTTCGGGTTTTGTTCAAAAATCGAGGTAAGGCTCGGTTTTCATTTTTGTTTTGAAATATGTGTAGTAGTACGAATTGTAAGGAAGTATTGTTCTGCGTTGTTTAGGTTTTAGTGTTTCGGTTCGTAGTTTTGGGAGCTGTAGAGTTTGTGGTTCGATTTCGGGTTAAGGTAAGGGGATTCTGTTTATATCAGTTTATTTTTAAAATCGGGATCAGTAAACCTATAGGTTACTATCGTATGCATGTTTTGACTACTTATTTGGGAAAATCTATAGGGTAAAAATGCGGGATTTTTGGGTTACAGTTTTTGGAAAAATCAATATATTCGGGTATCATCTCTACTTTGTTTGGAAAACAGTATATGATATTTAAATTGTATTATTGAGGTGACCGTATCCCTATTTGTATAAAACTGTATGCTTGAGTTGGGAAACGATATGATTTACGGTATATCAAATAAGTGTGGAATGTATGGTTGTATGTAATTGTTCCAGGTATTTTGTAAAATAGCTATATGGCGGCTAATTACCAAACACTGATGAGTATAAGAACTTGAGTTCCAAAATAATTCCAGATTTTGTGAAATCAGCTAGTGGCGGTTGATTACCGTAAGCTGAAACAGCTACATGGCGGCTAATTATCGTATGCTGCGCCATGTACCGGTTCATTACCGTGGGCGAGAGTGTCCGACTCTATATCTAAGGGTGTGAAATATCACCAGTGTTTTGTGGCTGGTCACCGATGGGTGTGAGCTACACCATATTTGCGACGTACCGCTGTGAGGCTTTGGTTATAACAGGGTATCGGTTGCTTGAGTGTGACGACACTAACCGTATGTTTGGGTATCATATGTATTGGAATGAATTTGTGAAAATACTGGAACTGTATGGAAATGTTTCAAAACTGTATCGTATTGTATGGTGTTATGTTTTACGTAAAATAACACTAGTATGCCACACACTGATATAACCTGCTTTCTTCCTTACCAAGAGGTGTCTCACCCCGAATGTATATACAAATATTTTCAGGTCCTTCGGGTAGCCGAAACTGACGTTCTAGTATCCGGAAGGGGGGGGTGTCGTTTAGCTACAGTAGCGCCTGGATAGGTATGAGTTTTGTAACCGGGTTGTCGTGATGGTTTTTGTAGACACTCGGAGTATGTCTTGTAATTATGGGAACGTATATCCTAGTGTTGTATAGACTCTGGTATGGTATGTTATATGGATAAAATGAACATTTTCCACTGCGTATTGATGAGTATGGATGTGCATGTGTATGTTTTCTTTAGGGCTTTCGTATACCCTATAGGGTCGGACCCTCTTCTAGTATTGTATCATGTATGTTTAATTGATACATAGATAGGTTAGGTTACTATTTTCACACCTGGAACCTATCTGTGGGTTCAGGGTGTGACAATAATAGTGACGGTTTATGAAAACTATTACTAATAGTCTAGTATTAGTAACGGTTTATGGAACCGTCGCTAATAGTTTTTTTATTTAAAAAATATAAAAATAATTTATTTAACTATATTAGTAACAATTTAGAAGATTTTTCGCTAATAGTCTATTACTAGTGACAGTTTATAGAACCGCCACTAATAATGCATGTGTTGACTTGGAAAAAGTCAACTCTATTAGTGACGGTTCTCAAAACCGTCCCTAATAGCCTATTATTAGCGACGAATTTTGCAAACCGTTACTAATAGTGTATTTTATTTAAAAATTATAAAAATAATTTATTTAATTATATTAGTGACGGTTTAGAGAATTCATCGCTAATAATAAGCTATTAGTAACTACTTATGAAAGCTGTCACTAATAACAGAAATTAGCGACGACTGTTGTTACCCATCACTAATAGTGTTTTTCAAGTAAAAAATATAAAAATAATTTATTTAACTATATTAGTGACCGTTTAGAGAATTCGTCGCTAATAGTCTATTATTAGTGACGATTTATGAAAATCGTCACTAATAGTTTTCTTTATTTAAAAAATATAAAAATAATTTATTTAACTATATTAATAAAGGTTTAGAAAATTCGTCATTAATAATAGGCTATTAGTGATGGTTTATGAAAACTGTCACTAATAAAAGACTATTAGCAACGAATGTTATTAACCATCACTAATAGTATTTTTTATTTAAAAAAATATAAAAATAATTTAGTTAACTATATTAGTGCAATCTTAACTTCGCTAACTTTAACTTTGCGAATAAATCTCATAGTTTTAGTCTTTTTCTCATTTGTCAATCCTAGGTTTAACTCTTTTGTTTGGTTTCATTAAACAACTTACTAAAGTAATTTTGTCATCTTTTTTTTATGTCTTCATCCTTAACCAAAATAATATCATCTTCACTTTTTATACATTTTACATTTACGAAGTCATTGCTCTTCATTTCTCTAGTTTTAACAAATTTAAATATATTTTTTTCTCTTTGAATGTATCTAAACTATCATATAAACTATTAAATGATCTATGTTTAATTTCACTAATGACTTTTTTTTGCATCTTTTCTCGTCTCTTTATACTTTTTAAAGTTATCTATGTTTCTACATATTTTGCCATATTTTATACCAAATTCTTTTTATTTTTATGGCTTTTTGGACATCTTTACGCCACCGTCAACTTTCTATACTATTCGAGAACCTTCCTCTTGATTCACCTAAACTATCTTTTACTATCTTTTTAATAGAGTCAACTAATTTATTCCAAATAATATTTGTATCTTTCTCATCCTCTATAATCTAATTCCCATCTTAAACCATTTCATTTTAAAATTTTATTATATTTTTTTCCTTTAGGTTCCACCACCTAGTTCTCTTACACTAGTTTATGTTATCCTTTTTTCTTTCATTTTTTATAATATATATATATATAACACTAAAAATCTATGTTGTGTGATTAGACTTTCATCTGGAATAACTTTACAATTCTTGCATGCTAAACAATCTACCCTCCTAGTTAAGAAAAAGTTTGTTTGACTTTTATTTTGTTCACTTTTAAAGGTTATTAAGTGTTATTCTCTCTTCTTAAAGCAATTGTTCATTATAATAAAACATATGACATAATGAAGTCTAAGATTATTTCACCAGACTCATTTTTATCTCCATATCTATATCCTCCATATATCCTCTCATAACTTTTATTATCCATTCGAATAGATTCATTCAAATCTCCTATGAATATTTTCTCAATCTCTCGTATGTCTTGTATAATACTATCCATATCTTCTCAAAGTTGTCTCTTGAAATTTTTTACTTAGCTTACTTGAGGAGTATAGACACTAATGATATTTATTATCTTTTAGTCTAAGACCACCTTGAATTTTATAGTTCTATCTCCTACACAGTTTACATCAACAACGCTATCTTTTAAGTTTTTGTTTACAATAATTCATATTCCATTTTTATATTTTTCTTTTCTGGTGTACCAAAATTTAAATCTTGATTTATTAATTTCTCTAACTTTCTCCTCCACCCACTTAGTTTCTTGAAAACAAATTATATTAATTTTTCTTTTAAACATTGTGTCCACAATTTCCATGTTTTTACTTGTAAGTGTTCCTATATTCCAAGTTGCTAATCTAATCTCATTTTCCTAAACTAACTTCTTTACCTGCCCATGTCCCAAATGATGTAAGACCTCTCGCATATTTGACACTGTACCCGAGCACTGACACAACATGTCGTTTTGGGGCGATGACCTAACCCACTCTCGCCCACTTTTTGCTACATCCGAGTGGTACAAGTGCAACATGTCACTCGTAGGGGATGCCACAACAAATATTGGGTAATGATTCATATCATAGTGATCTGACAAATTTTATGTTGATTGTCAGACACCTAATGTAACCCTCCTCCCTTACTCACGCTTGGGACCATCAGCGTGTGAAAAAAATTAGGAAATTAAATGCATTATAGGCGGAGTTTTATTTTTTATAAATTAATAAAATAATTAAATATTATAATGCATTAAAATATTTAACTTTATTCGTTTGCATCATAGTTTAAAATTATGGGCATTGAGCATATTAACATTTATTAAAACATAAAAAGTCACAAATTCAACTTTCATAGTTTTCAAAGATAAATCAAAGAGTTTGTCAAAAGCATCCTATACTCAAATATGTTTTCTAAAAGGACAAATTTTTGAACATCTTAGTATTATGAACATTTGCATACTTAGTCACGGTTTTGTTAAAACAAGCTTTTAGTGCTAAAGCCTCAAGAAAGTCAAAGTATATTTATAAAGGACATAGAAGCATATAAGATATCTAAATGAGTTTTCAAATATGTTTTCATAAACAAGATATCTTATATTCAATGGGAAACTCATTTGGACAAGTATTAATCTTCATTTGACTTAATATCTTTAATATACTTTTGTCCAAGAATGTTCTAAGTCATAAAATGACTTTTTGGTATGAAAAAACGAGACATTCGTCGATTAATGGGATGTAGTCGTCGACTAATTAAACCAGTAAGCCTAATTGAGTTTTTTCCCAAACCAATCGTAGACGAATAGGGTCGAACTGTCGTCGAATGGGCATGACTTGTCAATGAATGGTTTTGAGTCGTCGATGAATTTTTCCAGTAGCCAAAACGAGTTTTCAGCCCAGGTGACTCGTCGACGAAAAGGCATGATTCGTCGACGACTGAGGATGACTCGTCGATGATTGGGGTAGACTTGGCGATGATTAACATCGAGAACTGAACACCAACAACTTGAAAACGACTAGTTCCTAAGCCAATTTTTTGGGATTCATTCCCAACAGTTAGATAACAGCTAGAATGGCTTTTGGCTATAAATACAAGTTCATAGACTTATTTAGTATTGGTTTTGATCATTTTAGTGAAAAATATCTTTTGAACACCAACCCTAAGCACTTTGCATATAGTTTATCATTTCAAGTGCTCAATTCTCTCTTGCTCTCTAAATTGTGTTTGATTCATTCCTTGAGAGAATAGTGTGAGGGTGATTATATTTGATATCAACTCAAGTTAAAGGAGCATCATCGTGTAATCCATCTTCTTGTTGTAAAGGGATTGGTTCCCGTATTGAAGGTTCTTAGTGAACTGACTTGCAAGGCATCTTGGTGATCCTTGTGGCTCTTGGTGAGTGTTGTAAGGCTTCTCCGCCGGTGAATGAGGTCCTTATAGTGGATTGTGGAATCCTTTAGTTGGTCTCAAGGCGTGGACGTAGGCTTGATGCCGAACCACGTTAAAATATCAGTGTTAAACTTTCTTTACCTATACTCTTTATTATTTGTCTTAAGCTTGATTTACATTTGATATATTGTGATATAATTACTTGAATCTTGGTAAGAATTTTATTTTGTAGAGAAAGCCCAAAATACGTGAAAGAGTCCATTCACCCCTACTCTGACTCTATATGCTCCCGGGACGACAAGTGGTATTGGAGCATGCCGCACTTTCAGTCTACAATTATCACTCATCGATCTAGCACCTCCAATGAAAGAAGCTTCTCTGATTGGCACAACTTCCAACTTCTTCATTTTTCTTTAACAATTCTTTGTACATTACTTTTTAATTGTGATTTTTTGAAAGGTTAATTAGTTTTTCTTGTAATTGCACCATCCATTTTCACTAATATGAAGACCCCTAACCTCCTCCAATCTTCACTGCTACTTAATTTGGGGTATCACCTCCCTACTTATCAACAACAAATAAATGAATAGGAAGATAGATGGGCACATTTGAATTTCAAAAATCACAAACTCTAATACACACGCGCGCGCGCACACACACACACACACACACACACACACACTAGTAAATGCGTGCATTGCTCATGATTACGTGGTAACCACAAATTTTTGATAATGTACTAACCGCTCCCACCAATCAACGCATTAGTCTGGTTATAAGTTTGCCTACTATGGCGGCTCTGCTTGACCATGGATAGGCTATGGAGCTTTGGGACGTCTTATCACTTTGGATGATGCCATAAATGAGCTTTGGTTTTGGCTCATTGGGATAGAGATTAGGCAAAAGAGACTTCGGTTAGGAGTCAGCTGATGATGCTAGATTTGGCCCAGTGCCTTCTGGTCTCGAGGACTGCGGCCAACCTATGGTTAAAGCACCCAATTCTATTTTTTTTTATCAGTTAAGGGTAAATTATATTGATCAAAGGGATATGTACATAAAAATCCAAAACATACAAGAAGGGAGGCCAAAGCTCCTAATCTAGAACAAGTAGCATCAAAACTAGGGAAAACCTAGAAACGAGTACAATCAAACTTGGGCATACCTAGGGCTCAAGGCTTGCAGACAAGTAGCAACAAAACTAGGGAAAAACCTAGAGACAAGTACAATCAAAACTGGGCACACCCAAAACACAAAGGGAACGCAAGATCAATTGAGCTCAAGGAGGCCAAGACCCATTGTTCTTAATCTTCCTTTTCACAGGCTGCATGCATGCTTGGAGCTTCTACTATGCCATGCCCGTGAGGACATCACTCGAACCCACTGTAATAGAAAACGTAACAGCTTCTAAAATTACCAAAAGCGTGTAGATCTGAATAGTGTCAATCGCCAAATGGATATGAATCACATCCTGAAGAATCGAATGTGGAAATTGCAAACTAACTCTCGCAACCCCACTTTCGAAACTTGAATAGAAGAACTATTGACCAACGCTCCAAAACACAATGACACTGCATTTGACTTTGTACCGCATGTTGTAAAGAATAGTATCAACTCGTGATGGAGAATTCTTAATTGGTGAATTCGTAGGTTTAATTCCTACGGATGCACGCCAATCGAACCCTCCAATCCTACCTAGATGAAGATCAGTATGCATATGAAGATTCACGATGGTTCAGGTTCGAGCAGCTAAACTACATCTAATTGCCTTGGAGGAATGCTCCAAATCCCCTTGAGTATTCAAAGATAAATTGTTTGAATTTATTACAATTTCATTAGAAGAAGTCATATATTGAGACTTGTATAAAATAAATAGTAATAAAAATGGGGTACTTAATTTTTTTTATTACCTATAATGATATGTAAATACTAAATTTTATATTTTGCCTAATTTTTATTGTATAATATTTTATATTTTAAAGATTTTTCTTATCTCTACATTTACATAGTATTTTAATAGTATTTATTGTGTATATTTTTTTTATTGTTGAAAACTAAAATATAAATATTTATAGATTGAATATTCATATTTTAATATTTATAAATTAAATTATGATAATATATTATTTATATGTTTTACTTTATTAAAATTATGAAAATATTTTAATTCATTTGAGTTAGGTTTGCTCAAGTGGTAAGAGCGAAGTTGGACTTCAGTAACCCCAAGGTCTCAACTTTGATTCCCTACTTGTAGGTTGACCGGTGAATTATCAAAGATGCGTTAATGGCAGGGTCATAATGTCATTCCCTCAATTTGGTGCTACTTGAGTGGGCCCAAAGGGTTTGTCCAGGTCGGAGTTTATGGTCATTTAAAAAAAAATTATTTCAATTTTATAAATTGTGATTTGCTATCTAAGCTTTTTATAATTATAATTATTATTGATTACTTAATGATCAATTAAGGTGTTTTTTTTTTTTTAATTTCAAATAAATTTATTATTTAGCATACTTTTAGGTATATAATTTTAATTCTAAAATTTATTTTTAAGAAGTTAATTATTTGTCTAAAGAATGTAAGACACATCACAATAATTTTAGAAAATGTTAGAGGAATTAAACTATTTTATTTTGGGATGCACCTTTTATTTAGTATTTAAAATATTAATATATTTATTTTATTTTTAAATAAACATGTTTTTAGGTCAAATCTTAATTTATTCAAAATAAAAATCTATACTTAAGTGTATTTAATTTAATTGAATCTAATTTTTTAGAAATACTTTGTCTTATTTTTAGAAAAAAATTATGTACCAAATAATTTGTACTGTTTGTAATTATATATATATATATATATATATATATATATATATATATATATATATTTGTAAACACTGCTAGCTTATTTTATTTTTTAATCAAATAAAGTTTCTTTTTTTCAAGTTCAAACATTTAATTTATCTAAAATAAATTTATTTTCATCTAATTTTGATTAAATTTACTTTCTTTCAGAAATATTTTGTCTTACCTCCAAAATATAAGGATGTTTTTCTTTTATGTTCAAACTCTAATAGAAAATTTTAAAATAATTTTATCTAATTTTGGATGAATTAAGTTTGCCATTTCCATTGGTTGGGTGGGAATGAACTGCATTTAGTTGCTTGTAGAGGAAATATGTTCTTACTTTGTGATAAGAAAAAGTTATTTCTTTTAAAAATACTTGATTTTACTTTCAAAAGAAAAGAATATTTTTGTTGATCTAATAATTTATAAGAAATACTTGTAAAGATCAGTTCCTTCATGTTGAAATTAGAACTCATCAATTATAAGATATTATGTTAATGTGTGAGACCTATATTATTAAGATCCACATCAAACTAGATCTCTCCCTTACATAACTTCAAGTTGTAACATGACATCATGAGATTAGAGGGTATCAAATCTTAGGTAAAGAATATATTCTTTATGAATCTTACACAGTTTATATATCTACACATGGCATAAAATTTATTTAGAAAATAATTAAGCTATTCATATTTCTATGTATGGTATAAAAATTAATTTCGATTAAGAATTTCAAGTTTTAACTTTAAAATAAAAAATATTTTTGTCTAGAAAATAATTTACACTAAGAAGACTTGAATAATAGCAGCATAACATGCGTCAACGATGATGTAAGACTTGGGATATTATTATAAAATTAAACTAATAAGTTTATTTTGTCTAATAATAAATAATATTTCTTAATAATTACTAAATAAAAATATATGAAAATAAAAATACAACAACAACAACAAAATCAAGTCTTAGTCCCACTAAGTGGGATCGGCTATATGAGTCATTTTCCGCCAATTTATTCGATAATGGACCACTTTTTTTGATAGATTCAAGAATATTAAATCCTTACTCATTATCTCCTCTGAAGTTATTTTAAGTCTACCCCTACCCCTTCTATTGCCCCCCACAGTAACTAAATCCCTCTTCTTCACAGGTGCATTATGTGGCCTACATTGCAAGTGTTCATACCATCTGAGTCGTCCCTCCCTTATCTTATCTTCTATAGGAGTTACACCTAACTTACCACGAATATGTTCATTCTTTAATTTATCTTTCAATGTTATATTACTCATCCATCTAAGTATTCTCATCTCAGCAACTTTTACTTTTTAAATATTATGTTTTTTCGTCGCCCAACATTTCGATTCATATAACATAGCTGGTCTTATAACTTATAAAACTTCCCTTTCAATTTTAAGAATATTCTACGATCACATAGCACACTCATAGTGATTGGATAAATTTTACGCTGATTGTCAGCTACCTAATGCAACCCCCCTCCTTAGCCCGAGCTTGAGACCGGTTGTGTGTGAAAAAATTAGGATATTAAGTGCATCACAGAACGGAGTTATATGAAAATAAAAATATTATTATATAAATTAAAATTTTTGATTTAAGCATTACCTTTTTATTTTAACAAGACAATTCATAGGTTTAAAATTAAAAGTAACAGACATTCAAATATTATAGCAAATAATTCATTATATAAATCTAGTTACCAGTTCGTGTGAAAATTCAAAACTAATTTTTAAAATTAACCATCAGTGCTGGATCCACTTTCGCAAGATCATCCTTGTCAACATCATAATTGTTTGTCAATAAGGTCTCTCTGTATTAAAGATATCACAGAAATGGAAAGGAAAAGAATAAGATCTTGCAGTTTTCCATTCTATATATGATTAAGAACGAAAAGCTTAAATGCAATAAAAGATTAAGAAAAATTAAATCATAACATTTATAATGAAATTTGTGTTTGCTCATTTGCTATATATTTTATCCTCTTCCTTGTTTACAAAATGAAATAAAGAAGGCAAGTTCTTTCATATTCTCCTTCCATGTTTTTGCTGGAGCTTAAATAAAGAGTCATTCCTTGCACCCAAAGCTTCTGTGAGACACTACAGTGCCCACACCAAGCTTGTGAAAGCAAAGTGATGAAGCTCGGTGTCCAATTTAAACAACCAGCTTCATGTCCAGCGTAAACAAAGCGACAGAGCTCTGTACCCACGTCTTGCTTCAAGCTCTGGGAGTGATTTCTCTTGTTCTTGTATCCTAAACTAGCACCATGAAAGAAACAGCATCTTTTGGTGCCATAGGGTTTGGGAATGCACAGCCATATCCATCCTAGGACATGAATTTTCAGAAAGAATATTCCAAAGAAATGAATACTCTACTTACACAAGGAAAATTTACATAATTTTTTTCCTCTGGTTTACGAGCACATTCAGAATGCACATTTCTCTTGCAGAAAAAATATGTGCAACTATCAGCTAACTCTAGCCTTTTCCTCTATCTACCTTTGGGTTTTTCCTCTGTTCTGTCTGGAGGCGTAAAATATGGAAAAAGAATTTGGCTAGTTGCAGTGTTTTTCTCATTCTCTATCAAGAGTGTCCTTTTCAACCTGTAGAGAGGGTTCTGCAATTCAGACCTCAGAAGGGGGTTCGTCATTTTTGACTTCGGAAGAGTGTTCCTCATTTCCATTCTGTGGAGAAGGACTAGCATCCGAGACATCATCAACAGCCAAACTGGACTCTGCGCCAGCCAGAACAGTTCCACTCTTGTCATCCATTGAAGGAGCTGGTGATCCATCGGGGGTTGAAGTGTCTTCAGTGGGGGTCGAGGGGGTTGACCCTGTCTCGGCTGCTGGTTGCTGTAGGCTCCAGTACATGATGCTTGCTGTTAAGGTAAGGATCATTTTCTGGTTCACCTGTCATTTACGTGCATAGACACAACTTGAAAGTCCAACAAAGAATTCCTTTATCACTGAAAATACCAATCCATCATTCAATCTAAAATCAACAAGTGGGGTTAAAAAGGAATCTGGTGGAGTCGGTCAATCTTATCAACCAAGAGGTCAAAATGCAATCTAGTGAAATCATTTTCTAACTGTTGTGTAATTAAACCAATCTCTCATGCAATATGATTAACAAGAAGGCTAAGATTCATTATGATGAGTCATTTCCTGTGAAATGTGTCAATATCCTATCAATGACGGTACAGCAAGAGGTCAATAAGTTCAGCTGATTACCATTTCAATATAGAGACTCATAATTCAACAATAAAAGGATGCTTGTGAAAGTTTACATGCTTGAAATAGCCTTCTTATTTCCATGCAGCCAGCAAACAACAGAGCTTTCCACCCAACCCTGATGATTAACAGGCAGGGTGAAGAAGGCGTCTGGCTAGCCCCTCAGCCCCTCATTTTTCAGACATATCCAAAAAATTGAACAATTCTAGGAGTCAAAGATGTAAGTTCCTAACATGGATCTGACATAATAATCTCTGCCAAATGAAGCGTTGAGATTGAAGGTCCAACACATCAAAAGTCCATGGTAATCAGTATTTTCTTAAGAAGAGTCATTAGATTATTTGATGACATATCATGCCAACCTTTAAAAGGCACAAATGGACAAAAAACTTGAAAATTGAAATGCCCATAAAATAGTACTGAAAGCGTATAAATATACGAACATCATAAAATTACCTCTATGATGTCCTCAGGTAACAAGAATATGGAACACCCAAGCTTTCGCGCAACACTGATTATGTATGTTGCGTTCAACTTTTTTTCCTCATCTGCAATTTTAACATGAACATAAAATGACGGTTTCCCACTTTTTATTTTCAAGAAACAGGAAATATTGTTCTACTTATCTTGCATTTTTTTTAAATCTTAACTGGTGCATAATTGATTAACTATTCAATCTCTTTTGCAAGAGAGATAGACCTAAATGTCCACAAATATTATCCTCTCTACTTCCCAAAAGAATGAGAGTAAATTAGGACATAATCACATTTTCCATCCAAGGATAGCATACCACTTTCACCCTTTGTGACAAGACTCCAGTTAACAACCCTTGGCTCCACAGCAGCAAGAAGCTCGAGGAAGAAAATTCCATTTGAAAGATTTTTATCCTATATAAATGTCGCATCACCTATTAAGCGTTAGTCATGGCTACAATAATTTTCAAACAAGAGTTCAAAGTTATTCCCAAAATAAATAAATAAAAAAGAAAAAAAAAAAGAAAAAAGAAAAAAGAGGAGTTTGAAGTAACCTTGAAGCTCTCCATTTGAGAAGTTCTGCCTGATTTCCTCACTTTATTGTTTGCCCATTTTAATATATCAGCATCTGTCATCTCCTTACCTTGTGAATGAAATCTCAAGTTTTTCAAGAGTTGGAGCATAGTAAACCTCATCAACTGCCACAGAAAAGCTGTTGAGGAACAAAGATGAACATTAAGGGCATGCTTTTTAAACCACTGAATGTTCTAAGGAAAAACAATTAAAAAATTAAGAAAATTTAATCACTTTGATAATAAAAAAAAAAAGGGTTAATTTAGAAGCTTGCCAATTGTACATGCCATAAGAGGAGTTTGCTTGTACTGTTAAGAGAAAAAGATAATGTTGGTTGGAAGACAAAGATGGCCAACTCCCACCCAGCCCTCCCTGGCTTCATGCCTTATCCCTCTTAATGCTTTATATATTGTTTTAGACCCAAATTTCAAATCAGAGGCGAATGTATACAGCAAAAAAAAAAATCCAAATTTACATCCATAGATGCATCCTTTCTGTAGGCCTCAAAACTTAATGGTTGTTGGTGTCAGCCCTCCAACATGAAAATAACTCATGAATGAAATTAAGACTATAAAGTAACTTGACAACATTGGCTTGTATGCGGTGCTAGATCCCTAATACATGTTTTGTTTGACTTCTCCCAACACTAACTCACTTTCACCATTTTAAATTCTGTCTATAAAATAAATTTGAAATGACATAAGCTGGTGTGCATGCCATTGTTAATGGCTATTTTGGTCATTAAGTGTTATTAGTGTGTTAGTGTTATGTTAATGATTGTTAGTAAGGGTATTGTGGTCATTGGCCATTGTTATGTACTTGACACATTACCAATAGAGGGAGAGAACTATCATTGTGATTAGGTCTTCCGTTTTACTCCATTACTTCAACAGCCATGTCTTCACATGGAAGTTTATGATATCTATGAGATTAAAACAAAACAATTTTATTTTAAGTTTTTTACTTTTTAAATAAACAACTTAAAGAACCATTGCTTTTTGAGAATTGATAATGGATTTTATCATTTAAAACTGGAGCCTTCAAGTCAGAAATGATTCCCAAAGTGGGGGGTGGGGGGAGGGGAGGAGGGAGGGAGACAAAGGATCTGTGTAAAAATGAGCAACTTATGTGAAGTAGGGCACTGGCCCAACAAAAAATGGTATCAATAAAAACCAAACAATTCTCTTAATATGGTTTTCAATTTTCAAATGAATGAAGAACATCTGATTTTGAAAACTGATCGAGGAGTTAATTATTTGGAGCTTTCAAATAATAAATGATTCCAATGGCCCATATATGTAATGATTACCATACTGCCTATACATCCTGGTGACTGAAATCAGTGAAAACCAGTCTGGAAAGTCAAATACAGGTAATTTTTAGGCAGTATTTGGAGTGATGGCATGGGAATGGATCATTGTAATTATTGGTCCCTTTCCAGGCACTTACCTCAGTTATGATGTGAAATTCCCAACCCTACCACCTCAGATGCCATTACCATTCTTCCTTAACATCCTCCCGTTGCAATTAAAGTATAATAATTCCACACAGAATAAACTTTTTTTTATCTGCAATACCATTTGCCACTGAGAAGACCAGGATGACTCTCTTCAAGGCAAGGCAACTTTAAAATGCTCCACATGTTTGTGATTCCTGTTTTTTCTCCTAATAACTGAATCAACTAAATTGCCTAATAATGGTATCCAAAATATTTTTGTTTTTATCTAATGCAGAAGCCAAACCTTCTTTTGAAAAATCCACTAGAACATGTTCATTTTTGTACTCCCCAGTGAAATGCCCAATGTCTAAACAACAGAACAGATATTATATGCTTAAAAGTTTTGTGAACTTCAAAATAGGAAATACAAAAATGAAAAGGAAAAATACAAATAGTTCAGTTATATGTTCGAATGTACTACTTTAACTGTGATTTAAAAGTCATTATTATGTTAGAATAAAATACTAAAAAAGCAAGTATCGACTGTATCAAATTTCTTGAATTGGATATTTGAACTATGCAGCATTTGGATGAGCATAAAAAGTAAGACATGTATTCATCATGTCTATTGTAAAATACTCGATCAATGTAGCTTTAACCTAGAATATTAACATATGAAGTAAGAATGCCACTTCTTAGTAAAGTATCAAGTTGAAGAGACAGAACTGAATGTGAAGCAATTAAAAAGCAAATGACAATAGTTCTTGGGGCAGGAAAGGAAAGTGATAAATCGAGCAAATTTACCTAGTATGAGCTTCTTATTTCCTTGCACAATATCATTTCCAGCCACATTGACAAGTGAGAAGTTTAGTTCCTTTCCTATCTTTATAACTTGGTTGCAGTTCTCAACTTTTCTAAATGGCATCTTGATAGGAGGCTTTGTAGCTTGCTTCCAGTTAACTGATCCTGAGGAAATTTTATCAAGAACTTCCAAAAGAACCCATCTGCATGCAGGAGGATACTATCAAACAGAGTCACAATGACTCAATATTGTGGCCCGGAAAAAAGACTAAGAAAAAAAGAAAAAAAAAATGGAAACCTCACCCATTCCTCACATCTTCAAAAAGATTATTGACATATGTAGCAATTCCAAGACTGTTAATCCACAGTCGGAAGCATCTCTCTTCCCTAGAAGTCTGTGCATCATCCGTCATCATCTCAGCAAAGGAAATCTTTTTGCTGTCCACAGACAAACCATTCCTGCAATAGTCACACCCAACCAACAAAAATTTCACAATTAGAAAAAGGGGCCAGAATTTTAACATGCACAAACAAAAGTACACAATTTTTCGACAGTAGTGTTATTTTAACAGCTATAAATCACTAGAACTTAGTACATTTACTTTTATAAAAGGATGAGTCATTATGAAAAGTTTCTTATTTTATGGGCAATTTGCATGGGCTTGAGAACATGAAAAAACCAATATTTTTGGTGGTTTGACTATGTGACATGCATGACACACATTTAGAACCAACATGAAGAATCTCATTAACTTCAAAGATAAAGAATGAATTGGCAGATTATCAAATTTGCAATTGTTTTATGTCTTGCAATGATTTCTGTTTTTAGCAGTGTTTTAAAAGGCGTTCGTGAGGCGCGCCTTAATGCATTTTTATCATAAAAAGCCCTAAGGCGTAACTTGAAAGACGTAAATCCTAAAATGCATACGCCTCAGAACAAAAGGCGCACGTTTTGCGTCTCAGATGGGAAGGCATACGCCTTTTGGGAGCAGACTGATATATCAAAAAAAAAAAAAAAAAACAAGTAATCTGAATTGATATGGCTTTGACGAGCGTCAAAACCCCCCTCTCTTGATGAAGTCTTCTTTCTTCCAAGCTTCTGTGTCTCTCCGACGACTCCTCTAGCTTCTTGTCTCTCTCCAAAAAGTTGATGACCCCTTCCGATGTCCCGTCTCTCTCCAACGACCCCTTCGGACCTCTCGTCTCAATCCAAGCTTGCATCTGAATTTGAAGACTCCTCCAGCTTCTCGTCTCTCTCTGACAAGTCAATGACCCCTTCCAACCTCTCATTTGCCTCCAACGACCCCTTCCGACGTCTCATCTCTCTCCGACGACCCATTTGGACCTCTCGTCTCTCTCCGATGACCCATTCAGACCTCTCGTCTCTCTCTAGAAATCCTCTACAGCCTCTCGTCTCTCTGCAACCCCCTACAGCCTCTCTGCTTCAAGGTCTCTTCTCAGTCTGAGGTATCTCCTCGAACTAATTTGAGTATTTGACTCACTCTCCAGTGCTGTTTGCTGCAGACTCCAGGAGACTCTCTGCCAATGTCTTTAAAAATTACGTTTTTATTTTTTTTTCTTCATTATTCTAAATTTTTTCTCATTTTTATGCTATATATAAATTTATTTTATTTATTAATTATTTAAAAAAATACAGTCCTAAAATGCTTGTGCCTAGCTTCGCGGGTAAAGCGCCTCGCCTTACGCTTTCGCCTTTTAAAACTTTGGTTTTTAGAAAAGCTAAGATGGCTAATTGCCATAAGCAGGTGGAGAGGAAGTACCAAACTTCAAACCAATTGTTAGTAAACCCCATTCGTTGTTCTAAAATCAGAATAGTTCACCAGATTATCAAATAATTGTGTTTTTTTTTCCCTCTTTTCTCAATGTTCCCTCTTAATTTTTACTCTACAATGATGATAACAAACTGTTTATGTTCAGCTTTTTAAATGTGAAAAAAATAGTTCCAAAAGGGTGTAGACTACAGGGTAAGTCTCGGAACAGAAAACTATATGAAGGATGTATTCCTGTTCTCCACCAGAACCATGATCCTAAGCATACTCTGTTGCTAGAGTGCAGTGATACTTACAGAGCTACAATAATAAAATTGAAGTTCATGATACTAAGTAACTAGTCAGCATCATTATCAAATGGGATATTCTGAATTTAGCAAGCAAAAATACAGCAAACTTTCCTCATATAATCAGTTCACATAAGAAATGATAAAATCAATAAACTATGGATATAATGTTGCTATTCTTTCAACTTAGGATAGGTGCAACTTCTAATGCATGTGAATAACCCAACATTGTTCACTAATTTTCTTAAACCATCAACCAAATAGGAAAAAAATAAATTCCATAAACTGGAAACACATAATCCAAAAAGTTCCTCACCTGTGCTGAAATATTTGAGCTACGAATGCAAGATTTAGATTCGGTGAACCCTCCACAATGTCCTTTGGAGTGAGGTATCTTTTGCAATCAAGTTTCTCTGCATGTTCAAGAACCATTTTGGCTCTATCAGCTGGATCCTCAGTATCCAATGTAGAGGCGCTACCATGTTCTGGTGCAAGAGAATTAAGTAGGTAAGCATAAGCCTCTCCATCCTGCAAGAGCATATTCCTACACAATCATCAGGTAAAAACACCTCTACTTTGGAGCACATAAATTACGAACTTGACCTTGCATGAAACACAAATTTGGGGGTAGATATAATTTTCATTTCACTCAGAGGTCCATTGAACCTAAGATACAAAAGAGGGGGTAGCACATTTCCCATCCCAATCCTCAATACCCCCCCCCCCCCTCCCCCAACCCTTCCTATGATTTAATCCTTAACATCCAACTTGGCTCTCCCCTAGTGGACAAATTGTCAATTGTGTTAGTGTTTTGGCTTCATGCCTTACAACCATTTGACTGTTGACAGCACAGAAGGAAGTTAATAATAAAACAAAGCTCTTGGCAATTTATTATCCAACATAAGGACATTGTACCCTGGAGATGTGGGTTATCTACTTGGTTTTATAAATTTCCAGTTATTTCCTTGGATTGTGGCACATTTACAAACTTTCTCAAAGGAAAAAAATCCAGTTAAATGAATCATGAAGGGAAAATAAGCCTTTAAAATGCTTTCTGGATGAATCAAAAAATAAAGGTGGAGAAAATTTTACTCATCTTCTTGAGTGGCTGTGGTTATGGGGAGGGAGGGGCCAAGCTGTAGTTTTCTTCAGCTAAGAGTGTTGTATTCCAAGTAACAATATTCATTAGAATTAAGGCAAATGTATTCTTAACTAAACATAACAAGTCTTATGACATCTAATTTCCTCTGCTGTTTGATAAAAAGTGCATTAAGAAATTGGAGAGCATTCTCATACCTTCACATCAGAAGAAAAATTTGAAACCTGCTTCTTGTAGCCTGCCTTCTTCAGATGAAAATTCATCCACTTCAGTAAGACCTTTTCTGGGGCTAAACCCATGAGTTCTTCCACATCCTGCACATTTTCATAAAATCATTCATACAATCATAATTCCATTCACTTCATTATAAACCATAAAAAAAAAAAAAGCGAAACCAATTAAGTTCTTGCAACCTTGCTGTCATCCACCAGCTCTACAAGTTGAGGAGTTTTTTTCAGATTAAGATCTGCTAGAAGTTGAATCTGATCATGCCACCAAATGAACATACAACAGAATTAAGAGTGCAAGAGTTGATAACAGGGACCTTTATATCTCTTAAGTTAAAATAAGAAATTAACCTCCCAATAAAGTCCTTATGCTATTTATGTTGTACAAAACGATAAGCAGATACTGGTAAAGAAAAAAGAGTTAAGGTGAGATACCTTAATTATTTGAGAAATCAACCCAAGTAACAGATGGGGCTACAAAATAAACAAATTGGCAAAAAAAATTCAGCAACTTCTGCACCATCAATTATAATAAGAAAACTCCATGGATAGACAGAACTAACTCAACTTACTCTTGCCTCAACCAAGTCCTGTGTTCCAATATTGACCACTGTGCAGCCAATAGCCTTTGCAGAATTGAGGCAAAGGGTATGATTCTCATTCCTCTCCCATGGGTTAAGAACCCGTTTGGTGTTAATAGCTCGCTCATCTACTGTCCCAGGAACAGCTACATTAATCAGCTTACTGCATAAAGACATAAAATGGATTAAAAAAAAAACACATATGACTGTTTCAGCAATAACATTGGAAAGTGCAAAATTATTTAGCAGGTCTTGGACATACCACAGAAGAACTCCATCCTTTGCAAGATCAAATAAATCATTTGTCGATGGGTCTAGAGGAAGATATTTCTTCAAGAATGGATCTTCTCCAAGGTAGCTGTTAATGTGAGCAACGTAAGAGGCTTTCTCAGATTCACTGATGGTGTGGAGAAGTGTAGTTGTTGTGGCCTTGAGGAATGAAGAAGAATTCTTTGAACCACCCAATTTTGCTGTTGCTCGGGCTTGCAAATTTAAAAATGCCTGCCCATCAACGAATCCCACTAATTTGTCAATTAGACATGATTCTTTCATATAATTAAAAATATCAAGAACAAATATTAGAAAAATATTTTAAAATCGAGTAAAATTAGCGAGGCTGCACAACTACAAAAAAAATTCCCTATTATTTTTTCTCTGTCCACCCCCCTCAAGTGTATAATTAATTAATTAATTAATTATCCTGCTTTTGTGTGTGTATGTGTGTGTGTGTGTATTATGTATGTGTATATTGAGAATAGACATGAATAATGAAAATGAACACAATGAGGACTCACACGGAGGAAGGATTCAAAATCAATTTCATCACTCATTTCGGTACATGATTCCCCCAAAATAGCCTTGATCTCCTCCTCTGTAAACATCTCACTAAAAGCCTTCAATTTCACCATTGCAGGAGGCAAATCTCCAACTGTGACGCGACCTGATTGATTCCTTATTGAAAGAAACTAAGACAAATGCCCATTTCACATCGTTAATTAATCAGAAAAACTTTCTTGAAAGATTAAAAGAAACAAAAATGGAAATAAAACCCATAACAACCTAGCTTACTTTCGATTTGAGGCTGCGAAGCTCGACTTGCGTGAACTGGCTTTGAAGCCATGGATCAGAAACAAGGACCCCCACAAATCCAGACATTTCTACCGTTAATTGCGAAAATCCCCAATGAAAAGGGAAAAAAAACTAGCGGCCTAAGAAAACTTTATTGTAAGAATGACCCCAACTTGAGAAGAGCTGTAAAGAAACTGCAGGCATGGATCCAAAAACCAAACACTGAAATGAAAAAACAAACTCAAAACCATACTTTGCATAAATGAAAAACCATTAGAAGTATATTCTGCGTAAACGAATAACAAAACATTAAAGATCACAGAAACGGGTATATTAGCGGGCACGAATCTCCAATCACTCCTTATTTCATACACTCAATCTGACAATCAAATAACGCTTTGTTGAATTTTAATAATAGAAAAATGCACAAAAATAATCTGCAATTCTAATCCGGTCCTAATGCAAGTTCTTCATTTGCTAAGAACTGTAACATAAAATAAATAAAAAGTAACCTTCAACATTTTCTTTTCGTCTATTTTCATGGCAACCTAACGAAAGCTTAAGATATCCACCACAACACGGAACGAACGGGAAAAATAATCAAGACCCATGTAGGAGAATGGAATATCTAGAAAGAAAAACAATATCCACCACAACAGGTAACAAACAGGAAAAATAATCAAGACCCATGTACGAGAATGGAATATCTAGAGAGAAAAACGACAGGCACGAACCATTAGAACCTCATAACACCATGCTGAAAGTGAAGACCTTTCTGGTTCCTTTTTTTTCAGCTTTCCCTGTTCTAGCAACAGATGAAGAAAGATGGATTTTGGTTCAATGAACGCGAGAGAGAGAGAGAGAGAGAGAGAGAGAGAGAGAGAGAGAGAGAGAAAACCGTTTTGCCTTCGGACCCGCGCGGAGTGGGGAGGAAGAGGCAGACAAGCGAACGACAGACACTCCTCGGCCCGCTTGTAATGTCATAGTTTCCTCGTTGCCTCATTAACGCTATAACCGTTCGTTTACTCTGAAAAAAGCTAAAAAAAATCACCGTCTTATAGCCTTGATAGGGACCGCGACGTGTTGCTTCACTGCACTTTTTCTCACCTCCCATTTTTTAATGGTAAAAGGTTTACTAATGCATATATTCAACAAGTTATTAATTAATAAATATAGAAAGCTATTTAAAACTTTATTAATTTATGAACTAAAATTTTCCAAAATTTCACTTTTACTTCGTTTTAATAAGTTTAATTTTTAAATAAAATATATTTTTATCGACTACACATTATTATGAATCTAAGTTTTCAATTTGTAATTTGTTATAAAATTTTTGGATTCAAGTTCTTCAAAAAAAAAGGGAATTGTAAATTTGTATCATTACAAAAAATAATTATAATAAAGTGACATAAGGAAAAATGATTGTAAGGAAAAAGCATAGAGTTCAGAACTGTTCAAGTCTATTTTACCATCTACATACTATAAATATTAGCCTCCTCAATATAATGGAATAAATTTAAGGTTAGTCTAATCAATAACTAGGCATATTCATTATCTAGTGTATAGCTTTGATTGGTAAAAGTACAACTACTAAAAAAAACTTCAATCTCAATTGTTTTGACTTTACTTATTAAATTACCATTAATATTTATCTACCTAATCAAATGCTCGATTAAATTAAGAAGCCTTCAATCATATTTTTCTTTCTTTTTAAAGTAACTATCTGATGAAATTCAAATCCAATCTTTCTAAAATAAATCATATGCACATATGTTTAGTATGAATTAATGAATTTCATCATCCATTTTGATTGCATACTTCAAAAACAACATTAACTTTCAAAATAACACAAATTAATATTTAACAATGAAGTTAACTAGGTATACACAATAAAAATTTAACACCATCTCTTTTATATCTCAAGTATGTAATAAATTTTAATATATTATAGGCATGGGAATATTAAAAGTCAAAATTTTCATCGAATTCATTTACCAATTTAGCAACAAATTCAAAATATTCCAATATTCCAGCTAAATAGTTTTCGTGTGTTAGGTTTAATTTAATGATTTGTCCTACTTTTTGCTAGTAAAACTTTTTTGCAAGACCTCCTTATAATTTTGTAATTTTTTTTTTTAAATTGGTAATATAATGTTTGAATTAATAATTTACATAATCTCTATTAACAATTTTGGTAATGTTTTGTAATTTAGTTCTTAAATTGGTAATATAACATTTGTATTAATATTTTTCATAGTCTCCATTAATAATTAAATTAATAATTTTGATAATATTTAATATAATTACTATTAATAATGATATAATAATTTATTAGTAATTTAATTTAATAATTTCTATAACTATTGTTAATAAATGAATTAAATTATGAGACGATAAATAAAATGATTAATATTTTGAAAACTTCCTAAAAATAAAATAATTAGTATTTTGAAACCTCCCCATAAGTTTATAATTTAATTTTTTTTAATAACTAATTGTAATAATAAGCATTCTTATAATTACAAATAATTAAATTATATATTTTTTATAATTTAAATTTGTTATTCCATTGAAGGAATTTTAAATTTAATAGCTCAAGAAAAAATTGCCTTTTATATTAAAAGGTGCATACATTTTTTTTATTTAAAATTAATATTAAAAATTTTTAATAAATTTATTTTTTGTACTCAAGATTAGCATATTTAGTGTACTCCATATATCTTTACTAACAAATTTTAATTTAACATTTTAAAAAGAGAAAAACAAAAACAAAAACAAAAACAAGAGGACTCTAATAACTAATAAGATGAAATGGAGCACAACCCTTATGAAATTAAAGAATGAAAAATTACAAAAGGCAGGAGGAACAAATTTGATAGAACTGAGACCATAGACTCATTGAAATCATAGATCATAGGCTACTTATTAAAATTAGGTCTCTCAAAGGTTAAAATGGTTGAAATGAAGATCTAAAATAAATTTATATATATACTAGCGGAGACTCTATGCTATGCACAGGGTATGTATTATGTTTTAAAAACAGGTCTTATGTAAAATTATAAAACTAAATTTTATGTATTAAATTAGACCATGTGATTAGACATGACCGTAAAATTTTGGTAATATTTTATTTGTGTATTTCAAATATTTTCTTTAAATCCAACTTTGGTAAAAAAAAAAAAATTTAACATTTAGAACTTGAAAGCATTAGAGAAATAAAAGGAAAATATGAATAATCTAATTTTTCATATTTAGTTGTGAAATGAAAGAGAATGAGAAAGAAAACAAAAAAAATATACCAAACTAATAAACAAAATTTTGATTTTAAGCATCACTAAAATTTATTTTTTTTCCTTAATTTTTAATTATATTAGAACAAATTTTTATTTTTAGTAATATTTGGTGTGGGAGAAAATATAATGAAAAATAGGTTTCTAAATGAACAAAATTGATTTTAAACATCACCAACATTCATTTTTTTTTTTTTTTAACTATATTTGAAGATTTTTTATTTTTAGTAATATTTTGATATAAAGAGAAAATATAATGAAAAATATTTTTCCTTCTTATTTTCCATTCCTTCCTGTTGGAGATGTGGGTCATTTTGAGTGGAATGCATACAGCAAGAAAGCATCATGAAGCAAAGAATAAGAGAGAAGGTTGCAGGAGGATAACCATTAATGATTGGACTGAAACCATCAACGATTTTAGGATTCAGTCTGTAAGGAAAATAGCTATTGGCTTCAAACCATCGACGGTTTCGTTCAGCGCAAGTCACAGAATTTGAATAGTAGATTGGGAGATTTTGGAGGTTTTTCCTTCGAGGATCGCTACAGAAGTGTTTTAGATGTAGTCTAAGTCCTCTGTATGCATAGGGTTTGTTTATATGCTATATTTTGTAACCCTTAATTTAAGCTTCACAGCCGCTTGCTCCCGTAGACATAGGTAAATTGTCGAACCACGTAAATTCTGGTGTCTTTGATTTTTTATTTTTTATATTTTGCTTTCTTTATTCTTATTGTGAGTGATTGCTTGTTTCATATTGTTCATCGTTGAGTGCTTGCATTACTTGTTTTGGTTTGATTTGAGTTTGCGAGGATTTCATTATGCATTCACTTCAACAATTGGTATAAGAGCACCAATTTCTACAAATTGGTATCAGAACGTCAATTTCAACAATTGGTATCAGAGCCAGATTTGGTTGCAATGGCTGGGATCTCTTCAATGAAGTTCAATGTTTGTAAATTTGATGAAACGGGAAATTTCAAATTTTGGCAGAGGGTTAAGGATTTGTTGGTGCAGCAAGGTATTATAAAGGCACTATACAGAAAGAATCCGGAAGGCATGGACGACACGAGTTGGAAACAAAAGTTGTGTCTGCTATCAGACATTGTTTGAGCGATGACGTGATGAATCACGTCATGGATAAAGAATCACCAGTATCATTTTGACTAAAACTAGAGAGCCGGTACATGTCCAAGTCATTGACGAAAGGTTGTATTTTAAGCAAAAACTATATTGGATTAAGATAGTAGATGGTTCGGACCTAACATAGCACATCAACATATTCAATTAGATCATTAGTGATCTGAAGCAAGTTGATGTGAAGTTCAAGGAAGAAGACAAAGCATTGGTGCTACTTAATTCCCTACCTACGTATCCTACGTACGAGAGTCTGGTTACGACTCTGACATAGGGGAAATAAACCCTAGAGTTGCAGGATATCATGAGTACATTGTTAGGGTTCCATCAAAGGAAGAAGGCCAGGAATAAGAGTTCACAAGGTGAAGGGCTCGTGGCAAAGAGTAATCAGGATCGTAGGAGAGGCAAGTTCTGGAGCGGATTGAGTAGTAATAAAACTTAGTAGCAGTTTAGGAGGAGAAAGGATGTTCATTGTTTTAAGTGTGGGAAAATAGGACACATAAAACTAGAGTGTTTGAAGTGGAGGAATGAGAATGCAAAACTCAAGAGGGTTTGTCAAAATCTGTGAATGTAGTGAAAGAATGAGACTCATATGCCACACACTGATGCTAATCTATCCCACTTACTAAAAGGTGTTTTACCCTAAAATTCAAATATTTTAGGAAACCCAGACAGACGAGCGGAGCAAGCTCCGAGATAGAGGAAGTTTTTGTACTTCCCTAACTGTAGGGTAAGTATTTGAGTTGGAATAGGGATTTTGTGTGAGTCCCTAGAATATTTCTATAGATTTTTAGGGATGTATATGTATAATTATGAAGTTAGTAGGACTCTGGTATTGTGTATAAGGTTAAGATATTTCATGTTTTTCGCTGCATAGTTGATATGTATTTATGAACAGGTATATCCCCAGTACCCCACTTTGGGTCCGGGTTGACTTTATTTACAGTTTGTGGTGTCAGAGTTTATTAAATAAAATGAAAAAAAAAAAAACAATATAGCCATAATTTTCGAGGCGTTACAATGTGGTGTCAGAGCCTAGGTTGCTAGATTCTGTAGATTGTAGTGCACAGCGGAAAACAATACCAGAGTATAGGAATAGATTTTGAAGAAGACAAAAAATGAGTAGATCAAGATTTTAGTGAGTCAATGTAAGAAGTTAAGATAAGAATTTAGGATTTTGTTCCACAGTCTAGAGGTAAGAGCTTCATGGTGGTTTCTGTGATTTTCCTAGAATGACGATTTCAGGAAAACCATGGTAAACCATCGTTGGGTTTTATTTCTAAATTGCAGAATTGAATCTTAAA
Organism: Malania oleifera; assembly: GCF_029873635.1. NCBI lineage: Eukaryota > Viridiplantae > Streptophyta > Magnoliopsida > Santalales > Ximeniaceae > Malania > Malania oleifera. The sequence continues at coordinate 104,083,317 of NC_080418.1, read as the reverse complement.
TTGAGAATAAGGACGTTAGGTTAATGAGTTATAAGAGGTTCTTAGTTAGACAAATGTATTAGTCATGTTATGAAGTTAGGATTCTAAGATTATGTTGCTTTATTTTCAGGATGGGCCCTGGGAATGATAATACAAATGCTAGTGGGAGTAATGGAGCAGGGCCTTCCAATATGGGCGGCAGTGATTCTGTTGCAGTCATGTGCAGTGTTGCTCAGCAGGTTATGGCTGAGATAGTATGGAGTTCTAGGGAGCAGGGATGCTCATTAGTGGATCAAGGTTGCACTATAGAACAGTTCACCAGGATAAATCTCCAGCCTTTTCAAGAAGTGCAGACCCGATTGTGGTTGAGAATTGGGTCTAAGAAATTGAGAAGATACTGACAGTGCTGCACTGCACTGATGAACAGATAGTTCCATATGCCACATTCAGACTAACAAAGGAGGCTGAACATTAGTGGTCTACTGTGAGAGTGCTGGAGGAGCAGAGACCAATACCTGTAGTCATGACCTGGAACTGATTTAAAGAGATGTTTTTCAACTGATATTTTCCCGCCACCACTAGAGAAGCTAAAGTGGAGGAGTTTTTGAATCTGACCTAGGGGCACCTGACAGTTCAGTAGTACGTGGCAAAATTTGTCGAGTTGTCCCGCTTTGCCTCGTACATAGTCCCAAGTGAGGTGAAGAAGGCAATAAAATTTAAGAGAAGCTTGAAGTAAGAAATTTATGAACAGGTGGCAGTTTTGAAGGTGCAGGATTTTTTAGAATTGGTAGATAAGGCTGCTGTAGCGAAGACGAGCAGGCAGAGGGGTGTCGAGGTGCAGAGTTAAAGAACGAGGCCCACACCTCCTGGATTTTAGGCAGGCACCAATTGAGACCCACAGAGAAGAGGTAGATACAACGGGGGACAGAGACGGGAGATGGGAAGTAGTGGATTTCAGGGCGAGCAGACTTATCCTATTTGCCCTAGATGTGGCAGGAGGCATATAAGAGAGTGCTAAGCAGAGAGGAATGTCTGCTACCTGTGTGGTAGACCAGGTCACTTGGCACGAGATTGTCGTGCATAGCTGAGCAATGCTCCCACCTTCAGACAATTTCAGGGGAACATTCAGGCACCTCGAGGTGGCCAGCAGAGGAATACAGCATAGGCGTAGGTCTGCGCACTGACACCAAGAGATGCTGAGGCAGCTAGCGATGTGGTGATAAGTAGTATTACTCTGCTTTCAATTAAAGTCATTGTTTTATTTGATCTAGGGGTCACACACTCTTTTGTATCTACGAGGTATATCAAATTATGTGGGGTAGAAATTCAGTTGCTAGACACCAAATTATCAGTAACCACACTACCAGGATCAGTAGTGAGGTGTCGAAGGGTACTTAAAGGGTATCCAGTGGATATTTAGGAGAGAGTACTACCAGTTGACCTGGTAGTGTTAGATATGCATGGATTCAATATGATATTGGGAATAAACAGGTTAGCCGCCAACTATGCCAGCATTGACTGTCATCAGGAAGAGGTGGTATTCAAACCTCCTAGAGAGCAGGAGTTCAGATTTGTGGGGTCACACGTGTATTCCTCACCACAACTAATGTCAGCTATTCAAGCGAGGAGGCTACTCCTGGATGGATGTCAAGGATACATAACTTGTGTGAAGGAAATGCCAGAGAAAGAACTAAAACTTACCGATATTCCAGCAATGAAGGAATTTTCAAATGTCTTTCCAAAGGAACTGCTTGGATTACTTCCTGGCCGTGAGATTGAATTTGCCGTTGATTTGCTTCCAAGGACAACATTGATTTCTAAATCTCCCTACAGAATGGCTCCAACAGAATTAAAAGAACTAAAAGATCAGTTGCAGAAATTATTAGATAAAAGATTTATCAGTCCTAGTGTATCGCCCTAAGGAGCACCAGTTCTATTTGTAAAGAAGAAAGACAGGTCAATGAAGATGTGCATTGATTATAGAGAGATAAATAAAGTGATAGTTAAGAACAAATATCCTCTTCCCCATATTGATGACTTGTTTGATCAGTTCTAAGGAACACGAGTCTATTCTAAGATTGATCTTCGCTCTGAGTACCATCAAGTGAGGGTCAAAGAAGAAGATGTTTCCAAGATAGTGTTTCGAACTCGGTATGGCCACTATGAATTTTTGGTTATGCCATTCGGACTAAAGAATGTTCCTCTTGCATTCGTAGACCTAATGAACAAAGTTTTCCATCAGTACTTAGACTAGTTTGTAGTGGTTTTCATTGATGATATATTGGTCTATTTGAGGAGTCTCGAGGAGCCTAAGATATATTTGAGGTTGATACTTCAGATACTTAGAGAAAGGGAATTGTATGCCAAATTCAAGAAGTATGAATTTTGGTTAGAGAAAGTTACATTCCTTGGGCATGTGGTATCTGGGGATGGTATCTCTGTAGATCCAAGCAAGATAGAAGTGGTGGTGAATTGGACGAAATCGAGGAATGTTCAGGAGATCAAAAGTTTCTTAGGACCAGAGAGATATTATTGCCGATTTGTAAAGGGATTTTTTAGGCTATCAGGGCCTCTGACAAGGCTAACAAAGAAGAATGCTAAGTTTGAATGGAATGACGATTGTGAACAAAGCTTCCAAGAATTGAAGCAGCGACTCATCACTGCACCAATTTTGACTATTCCATCAGGAGATGGTGGATTCGTAATCTACAATGATGCATCTCAAAAGGGGCTCAGATGCGTGCAAATGCAATAAGGGAAATTTGTAGTATATACTTCTTGTCAACTTGAAAAGTATAAGAAGAATTACCCTATGCATGATTTAGAGTTGGTTACAGTAGTGTACGCATTAAAGATTTGGAGACATTATCTGTATGGTGGAAGGTGTGAAATATTTACAGATCATAAGAGTTGAAATATTTCTTCATGCAGAAGGAGCTGAATATGAGGCAAAGGAGGTGACTGGAATTGATTAAAGATTACGAATGTATCATCAATTACCACCCAGGGAAGGCCAATGTGGTAGCTAATGCGTTGAGCCGTAAATCAGGGTGCGCATCTATATCAGCAATAGTAACTGCACCTCATATCATAATAGATTTAGAAAGTTTTGGTGTAAAGCTAGTAAAGGGTAGTCATCAGGCATTAATTGCTCATCTGGTATTTTAGCCGACTTTACTGGAGAAAATTAAGATTGCACAGATGCAAGACGTAGAATTAGTAAAGATCGGAGATAAGGTGCAGAGTTGACAGGGAGCTAATTTTAATATTTCAGATGATGGAATTCTGAAATTTCGTAGTAGGTTGTGTGTACCTGATGATGCCGAAATTAAAAATACTATTTTGGTAGAGGCACGTCATTCCCTGTATACAATACATCCACGAAGTATGAAAATGTACAGGGATTTGCAGATATCCTTTTGGTGGAGCAATATGAAGAGAGAAATTGTTGAATATGTCGAACAGTATTTGACATGTTAGTAGGTGAAAGATGAACATTAGAGACCGGTGGGAAGTGGAAGCATATTTCTATGGATTTCATCGCAAGTTACCACCGGCACTTCATGGACAAGACGTCATCTGGGTAGTCGTTTATAAATTGACGAAAACTGCTCATTTTCTTCCCATCAGAGTTAACTACTCCATGGGTAGATTGGAAGAACTGTATATACAGGAGATAGTCATATTGTATGGAGTGCCTATGTCCATCATTTCTGACCAAGATTCACGTTTCACGTCTCAGTTCTGGAAAAGTTTAAAGAGAGCTCTGGGATCCTAGTTGACTTTTAACACAACCTTTTATCCTCAAATCGAGGACAGATAGAGAGGACTACAAATACTAGAGGATATGTTGCGTGTTTGTGTGCTAGATTTTGGAGGCAGTTGGATTCAATACCTGCCATTAGTGGAATTTGCTTACAACAATAGCTACCAGGCCAGCATTATGATGGCCCTATATAAGGCATTATATGGTTAGAGATGTCAATCTTCGTTATATTGAGATGAAATAGGAGAAAAGCAGATATTGAGGCCAGAAATGGTACAACAAGCTTCTGAGAAAATCAAGCCTATTCAGGAAAGAATTAGAACAACTCAGAGCTGACAAAAAAGCTATGCAGATACCCATCAACGAACTCTGGAATTTGATGTAGGTGATAATATGTTCTTAAAAATTGCACTAATGAAAGGGGTTATGAGATTTGGAAAGAAGGGTAAGCTTAGCCCTAGGTATATTGAGTCGTTTAAGATATTGGAAAGAATTGCTCCAATTGCCTACAGGTTAGTTGTAACGACCTCAAAATTATATTATTTATATATATTGTGGTCCAATTGCCTACAGGTTAGCTATAAGGACCTCAAAATTATATCATTCATATATATATACAATCATACCTATGTAGCAGAAACATAAGTCATACAACCAAATATATTATACAATACCAGAATTCAGCACATACAAACTATAGTCATAAAACATTTACCTCTAGTATCATCTAACCCAAAAATACAAAACTCTGTCACAAACTCACCCTACAACCAGGGTAATCAAGAAATCTCTATCTGCGAGCCTGATCTGCTCACCTAACTGGCTCACTTGAAAAATGTTAGAATATTAGGGTGAGTCAACGCTCAGTAAGTGGAAATATGCTATTACTAGTGTGTGGTGACTAAATTACATATATACTTATATACTTCAAATAACATCTGAGCTATAATAAAATGATAAGTCTGTAAAGCATATCTTACATTTTTCGTAGTTTAAAACATAATTGTATCATCCGAATTTTTCTACTTTTCATACTGCTAGTATCATATTATACTTATCAAATTCTGTAAAATTGTATACATATACATAACTGTGCTTTTATCCCTGGAACTCTGTATGTCATGATTTAACCCCTCATGACAAGGTTGTGCGGCCCGTAGGCCTGGTCGGCCCTCTAGGAAAGTCACTATACTCTACATTACCTCAACCTGGCCAAACTGCATACTCTCCTAGGCGCGGGACTAGCTGCTACCTCGTCAAACTAGCCCCCTCAACCCAGCGAACTAGGGAACTGCATACTCTCTAAGCACAATTGACGGTATCCACACACTATCTTGAGATATGAGATTGCACTTTATATGTATTAGCAACGGTACCGTACTCTATATTTTGTATCTGTATCTATCTGTAATCTTTTCACTATATATACTCTTTTAATATTTTTATCATGTTTTCAAAATAATCATAACACTATAACTCTGTGCTGTAAATACTGTAATATCTATAGCATCTTGATGCTAAAACTGTATCATCTGTCTGTATACTCTGTCTATATAATCTATCTGTATACTCTGAGTGTTATGGCATTTAGGAAAACATAACTTTCTATATACTCTGTATATACTGATCTGAATAAACATCTGTATATTGATATATATATATATATATATTTGTTTGTGTAATTATTTGAATAAAAAATGTATATGTATACATATTTTGTTTGTATAAAATCTATAAATATCTAACTATATCTGTACAACTAGATATATTGAAAAACTGTATAAAACTCCATATCAGATAATATCTATTGAGACCACACATGCTTTAAAAATTCATATTCTGTATAATAACTGGTATACATGCATATATATAATTTCTGATAACGAAAGTAAATCTCTTAGCATAACATATTTCCCTTACCTATTTTCTGAAAAACCTTCACTGAAGTTTGTCCTACACCTGCATGGTTCTCCACTTAAAACCCCTAAGTTTGGGATGAATTCCAAACTAACTCCACCAACGATCAACTCTAGCAGACTTGTAGAGAACTTCGTCAGGAGGGTCGTGGTGGCCCTAGATCTTCAATCCAGCGAGCAACAGACCCAGAATCGAAGAGAGAAGGGGAGAGGGGCGTAGAGAGATAAAAAGAAGATTCTTGCACTGCAAATTATGCCAAAATTTGATTTTTTAGAAGTATTTATAGGCCTAGATTCGTCAACAAGACATGTCATCTCGTCGACGAGTCCTTAAGGAATTTCGTCGACGAACCATCCTTCCTCATCAACAAATTTCACGTTGCTTAAAACCCTTCTCAGTATCTTCTCGTCGACGAGACATGGCTTCGTCAACGAGGCCCCCTTATGTGCTCGTCAACGAACTCCCTGTATTTGTCGACAAGATCCTATGTAAATTTTTCAGGTTATTACGTTCTCCCCTCCTTATAAAATTTCGTCCTCAAAATTTACTATCTGGGTTGAACACTATCTATACACTTCATCATCCCGTAAAGGAAGGGTCTACTTATTTTATTACTTACCCTCACTTATGGCGGAGGAATACCGTGGTTACATTCTATGTTCTAGGAGATTACACATATAAAACTAAAAACTTTCCACTATTTAAAATCAATACATGTACCTGCAAAAGAAACACAATTTAACTATTATACTTTACTTGATTACCTTTACACCTCTTGGAACAACTACGAATATCTCTGTCTGATCTACTCCTCGAGCTCCCAAGAAGCTTCCTCTGTAGTGTGATTCTTCCACAAAACTTTTACTAACTGAATTTCTTTGATGCGCAGTATTTGTGTCTTTCTGTCAAGGATTTGTATCAGTGCTTCTTCATAAGCTAGTGAATCCTTAAACTCTATTTCTGTATAGCTAATGATGTGGGATGGGTTTAGGACGTATTTCCATAACATAGCAACATGAAACATGTCATGAATTCTAACCAAAGCTGGCGGCAAAGCTAGCCTATAGGCAACTGACCATATTCTTTCTAGTATCTCGAAAGGGTCAATATACCTAAGGCTCAACTTGCCCTTCTTTACAAACCTCATAACTCCTTTCAAAGGAGCTATTTTAAAAAATACTCGATCTCCCACATCAAATTCTAGTTTCCGGCGGCGAGTGTCTACGTAACTTTTCTGCTGACTCTGTGTGGTGCTGATTCTTTCTTTAATTAGTCGGACCTTATCACACGTTTGTTGTACAATCTCTGGACCCAACACTTGCCTTTCACCTACTTCATCCCAGAAGAGAAGAGAACGACATCTCCTACCATACAATGCCTCGTAAGGTGTCATACCGATGCTAGCCTAGTAGCTGTTATTATAAGTAAACTCGACTAACGACATAAACTGGATCCAACTACCCCTGAAATCAAGCACGCAAGCACGAAGCATATCTTCTAAAGTTTGAATTATCCTCTCAGTCTGCCCATCTATCTGAGGGTGAAATGCAATGCTAAATGCTAACTGTGTACCCATAGTCTCCTAAAAACTTTTTCAGAATCGTTAAGTAAACCGAGGATCTCGGTCCGAGACTATGGATACTGGCACACCATGGACGCAAACTATCTCTTGAATATAAATCTCCGCTAACATGTCCATGGAATAACCAACTTTAATAGGGATGAAATGAGCGGTCTTCGTCAGACAATCAACAACCACCCAAATCGCATTCAATCCCTGACGCACTAACGGTAAGCCCATAAGGAAATCCATCGAAACGTGATCTTATTTCCACTCTAGAATGAACAATGGCTACAACTGTCCTGCAGGTTTCTAGTGCTCATCATTAACCTGCTGGCACATCAAGCATTGCTGAACAAACTCGGCTATCTCCCTCTTCATTCCACTCCACCAAAAGTACTCTCGTAGATCTCGATACATTTTAGTGCTACCTGGATATACGGTGTATAGGGATTTGTGAGCCTCCTCTAATATAGTTCTCCTGATCTCGGTATCCACAGGAACACAGAGCCTATTATGGAATCACAGGGCTCCATCATCTGATATGTTGAATTCCTCACCCTGACAATTTTGCACCTTAGCCATTACCTCTGCCAACTCTACATCATCACCCTGAACTACTTTAATTCTCTCGTATAACGTAGGCTGAACCACTAGACTGGCAATGACTGCTTTAGGACTCTCTATCAATTCTATGTTGAACCTCTCCAAATCCATCAGAATTGAATGCTGAATTTTCATAGTTGTCAGCACAAGTCCCCCTAATTTCCTGCTCAAAGCATCTACCACTACATTTGTCTTCCCTGAATGGTAGCTAATGGTGCAGTCATAGTCTTTAATAAGCTCTAACCACCTTTTTTATCTCATATTTAGTTCCTTACAGTAAAGAAATATTTCAGGCTCTTGGGATCCATGAAAATCTCGCACTTCCCACCATATAGGTAATGCCTCTAGATCTTGAGAGCATATACCACCACAACAAGCTCTAAATTATAGACAGGATAATTCTTCTCATATTCTTTAAGCTGTTTAGATGCATACGCAAAAAACCTCTCGTGCTGCATTAATAGGCAACCAAGTCCCTTTAGGGACGCATCACTGTATATCACAAATTCGTCCTCCCCTGACGGGATAGCTAATGTCCAAGCTAAAACTAACCACCGCTTTAACTCCTGAAAACTCTACTCATAGTCGTCGGTCCAATCAAACTTCACATTTTTTTTCGTAAGTCGTGTTAACGGACCAGACAACCTGGAGAAGCCATCCACGAAGCGTCGGTAATAGCCTGCCAATCCTAAAAAACTTCTGACTTCTTGAATATTTCCTAGCCTTTCCCAATTCAGTACTACTTCTATTTTACTCAGATCAACTGATACTCCTGCTTTAGAGATCACATGGCCGAGAAAGGTAACGTGCCTTAACCAAAACTCACACTTCTTGAATTTTGCATACAATCTTCTTTCCCTTAATACCTGCAACACCAGTCTCAAATGATGCTTGTGCTCTTCAAAACTTTTCGAATAGACAAGTATATTATCAATGAACACAACCACAAAACTGGTCTAAGTATTGGTGGAACACCCGATTCATCAAATCTAGGAATACTGCTAGTGCATTAGTCAACCCAAGTGGCATCACTAGAGACTCGTAATGCCCATATCCGGTACAGAATGCGGTCTTCAATATATCTTCTGCTCTAACCTTCACCTGGTAACCCGACCGCAAGTCAATTTTAGAATAAACTCGGGTCTCTTGAAGCTAATCAAATAAATCATCGATCCTAGGAAGAGGGTATTTATTCTTGACTGTCAATTTATTTATCTCCCTATAATCAATGCACAATCTCATGGTTCCATCTTTTTTTTTTTTTTTACGAATAAAACTAGTACTCCCCAAGGCTACACACTGGGCCTGATAAACCCCTTGTCTAGCAATTCTTGTAACTGATCTTTCAACTCAATTGGAGTCATATGGTACGATGCTTTAGATATTAGTGCAGATCCCGGTAACAGATCTATAGTAAACTCAATCTCACGGTCAGGCGGCAAACCAAACAATTCTTCTGAAAAGACATTTGGAAATTCTCTCACTACTAGTATATAAGCTTATTTTAATTCTTCTTTTGGTAATTCTTTTATGTATGCAACATACCCCTGGCAACCATCATGTAACAATCTCCTCTCCTAAATAGCCGACACCAACTGTGGTGAGACACGTACACGTGAACCCACAAATCTAAATTCTTACTCGCCCGGGGGTTTGAAAATCACTACTTTTTGATGGCAATCTATACTGGCGTGATAAGTAGCTAACCAGTCCATGTCTAATATCACATCAAACCCTTACATATCTAGAACCACAAGATCATCTAACAACACTCTCTTCTGAATACTTACTAAAAAATTCCGAAGCATCTTCCTGCATTTTACCACAGATCTCATCGGTGTACTCACAGATAATTCTACATCTAATAGCTAAGTATCTACCCTAGTTATTCGAACATACCCCGTCGATATAAAAGAGTGGGTGACACCTATATCAAAAAAAACAACAATTTTATATGGGAAAGCAATAATGGTACCTGTGACCACGTCCGTCTCAGCGTCACCTGGTGTCAACACGTAGACCCTCGTCGGCACAGTATTGCTCTGCTAGCCTCCGTGGGGCGCCTGGTATCCTCCCCAAACGACCTAGGAGCCAGTGCATAATTCGACGGCATCTGATACGATCGAGCCATATGGTCGGGCCTCCCACAACGCGAATAGACATTCTCCCCCAGCCGGCACTCACCAAGTTGCCTCCGTTTGCATCTAAGACAAATCACAGGAAGTTGTCTGCCTTGAAATCCCCCGTGCTCTACCATCTGCCTCTGGCCTTCACCAGATCTACCTCCTTTCCAAGGGCCTCGACTAGGACCTACCTGAAAAATAGAGGGTGCAGTCCTCTTTTTCTAACTCTGCATCTCAGTCTCCCTTAGCAAACTTTCCTCTACTATGATAGCCCTGACAACCAACTCTGAGAAATCTTGGATCCTCAGTATTGCCACCTGTCTGTAAATATCTCACCTCAGGTTTCTCTCGAACAGTCTGGCCTTCTTCACTTCATCGGGGACAATATACGGGCAGAAACGCGATAGCTCGATAAATCTCGCGGCATACTGCTGGATAGTCAATGGCCCCTGAGATAGACTCAGGAACTCCTGTATTTGAGTCTCTCTGATTGAGGTAGGATAGTATCTATCGAAGAACACCTCCCTGAATCGAGCCAAGGTCAACAGCACTGGTATAGACTCTGCTCCTCCAATAGTCTAGTAGTTGTCCACCACCTCTCAGCCTCCCCTGCCAGTCTATATGTAGCATACAACACTCTCTGCTCGTCGGTGTAGTGAAGTATTGTCAGAATCTTCTCTACTTCCTACATCCATTTCTCAGCAACTGCAAGGTCAATCACTCCAGAAAAGGTTGACGGATTCATCTTCATAAATTTCTTTATAGTACATCCCTGAACTGGAGATGGGCCTCCCTGCTCTCTAGAGCTCCGCGCTATCTCAACCATAACTTGCTGAACTACACTATCTGAATCTCCACCTCTTGCGCCAAAAGGACCAGCTCCATCATCACCACTGGCATGAGCGCTACTACCTCCTAGGTCCATCATGCAAATATATAGAACAGCGTTTCAGAATCCTATTCCCCATACAGACCTAACATATCTCATTTAACTTGAATTTTAAATCCTTTATTAACCATTCCCCTGATCCTAATCCCAAAATCCAATCATGCAACCCAAACACACGACTCGTCGATAGTTTACTATAACTTTCTTAAAATCATCATCTCAGGAAAAACATAGAAACCACCACGAAAATCCTGTTTCTAGACCACAGAACAAAACCTCAAATCATTTTTCCTATATTCTGGTATTGGTTCCCGCTGCACTCTAAAGTGCACAGAATCTAACAACCTAGGCTCTGATACCAAAATGTAATAACCTCAAAATTATATCATTTTAGATATATATACATAGCGGAAACATAAGTCATACAACCACATATACTATACAATACCAGAATTTAGTACATACAAACTATAGTCATAAAACATTTCCCTCCAGTATCATCTAATCCAAAAATACAAAACTCTATCACAAACTCACCCTACAACCAGGGTAATCAAAAAATCTTTATCTATGAGCCTGATCTCCTCGCCTAACTGGCTCACTTAAAAAATGTTAAAATAATAGGGTGAATCGGCGCTCAGTAAATGAAAATATGTTATTACTAGTGTGTGGCAACTAAGTTACATATATACTTCAAATAACATCTGAACTGTAATAAAATGATAAGTTTGCAAAGCGTATCTTACATTTTTCTACTTTTCATACTACTAGTATCATACTATATTTATCAAATACTATAAAACTGTATACATAAACATTACCGTGCTTTTATATCTGGAACTCTGTATGTCATGATTTGACCCCTCATGACAGGGTTACGGGGTCCGTAGGCAAGACTTAACCTGGTCGGCCCTTTAAGAAAGTCATTATATTCTATACTACCTCAGTCCGGCCAAACTGCATACTCTCCTAGGCGCAGGACTGGCTGCTACCTCATTAAACTGGCCCCCTCAACCCAGCGAACTGAGGAGCTGCATACTCTCCAGGCACAGTTGATGGCACCCATACACTATCTGAGATATGTGGTTGCACTCTATCTGTATTAGCAACGGTACCGTACTCTATATTCTGTATCTGTATTTATCTATAATCTTTTCACAGGGATCTAATACTATATATATATATATACTCTTTTACTGTTTTCATCATGTTTCCAAAATAACCATAACACTATAACTTTATACTGTAAATACTGTAATATCTGTAACATCTTGATGCTAAAACTGTATCATCTGTCTGTATAATCTATTTGTATACTCTGAGTGTTATGGCATTTAGGAAAACATAACTTTCTATATACTCTGTATATACTGATTTGAATAAACATCTGCATATTGCTATATATATATATATATATATATCTGTGTAATTATTTAAATAAAAACTGTATATGTATACACATTCTGTCTGTATAAAATCTATAAATATCTAACTATATCTGTACAACTTGATATACTAAAAAAGTGTATAAAACTCCATATTAGATAATATCTACTCAGGCCACACATACTTTAAAAATTCGTATTCTGTATAATAACTAGTATACATGCATATATATATATAAAATTTCTGATAACGAAAGTAAATCTCCTAGCATAGCATATTTCCCTTACCTATTTTCTGAAAAGCCCTCACTGAACTCTGGCCCTACACCCGCAGGGTTCTCCACTCAACACCCCTGAGTTTGGGATGAATTCCAAACTAACTTCACCAACGATCAGCTCTAGCAGACTTGTAGAGAACTTCGTCAAAAGCGTCATGGTAGCCTCAGATCTTCAATCCAGTGAGTAATAGACCCGAAATCGAAGAGACAAGGGGAGAGGGGCGTAGAGAGAGAAAAAGAAGATTCATGTGCTGTAAATTCTGCCAAAATCCAATTTTTTAGAAGTATTTATAGGCTCGGATTCGTCGACGAGAAACGTCATCTCGTCGACGAGTCCTTAAGGAATTTCGTCAACGAACCTTCCTTCCTCGTCGACGAATTTCAGACTGCTTAAAACCCTTCTCGGTATCTTATCGTCCACGAGGCGTGGCTTCGTCGACGAGGCCCCTTTATGTGCTCATCGAGAAACTCCCTGTATTCGTTGACGAGATCCTGTGTAAATTTTTCGAGTTATTACATTAGCGTTACCCCTAGTGCTATCCAGAATTCATGATGTATTTCTTGTATCCATGTTGAAGAAATACATCTCAAATCCATCTCATATAATAAGTTATAAGGCACTAGAGATTGACAAGACCTTATCTTATGATGAAGTGCCCGTTCAAATCTTAGATCATAAAGAGCAGGAATTACGCACCAAGAAAATCTCACTGGTGAAAGTACTCTAGAAGAGTCATGCAGTTGAGGAAACTTCGTGGGATTTAAAGGAGGAAATGCATCATAAATACCCACATTTGTTTAGTGGGATCCAGCATTAGCCAGGGAAAGGTAATGGTTCAAGTAAGAAATCATGTATATAAGTAAATTTTTGTGCAGGTTAATTAGTTGAATGTAATATTTTTTTATTTGAATTGGTTTTGGGAGAGTTTTGATTTAGTTATTGTAATCTCCTAGAACCATACATATAATGACGATATTCCTCCGCCATAAGTAAGGGTAATTAATAAAATTTCAGCGTCTTTCTTTAAGATTGGTGCAAATGAAAGATGACAAATTTCGAGGATGAAATTTTTGTAAGGAGGGGAGAATGTAGCGACCCGAAAAATAGGAATAGTAAGAAAATACAGGAAAAGGAGGAATTTGGTTTGGTGTAGACCAAACCATCGAAAGTTTGGTGGGGGAGCAGAAAATCGTCGATGGTTTTCGATTGCTGCAGTCAGGTAAAGGTGAAAAGGTTTGGTTAAAAAGGCCAAATCGTCGACAGTTTCCCTTGCGCCAGCAACCCTATATAAAGGGTTTAAGTCATTTTATTTGTTTAAAACTCAAATCTCTCTCTTTCTCTCTCTTAGGGCTGCGACTCTCACACCTTCTCTCCTCGATTTCTCGCTCGGTTTAAGCCTGAATCAAAGAAGGAACATTATTTCGAGATCCTAGCAACATTCTCTGTAATTTAATAGGAGTAATTTTGTGAATCGAGCATTTCAGACACTACTCCAAAACTAGGGTAAGGAGGTTATTCTTAAAAATTCAGTTAATTATTGATAATATGTGGGCATAGGTATGTTGAATGACCGTTATTCTAGGGTTAAGTTGATTGAATTAAGGTTTATGAATGCATGCATTGTGTGGGTGCTGCAAACATAATATTGAATTCCCTGTAGGCATAGTTCCAGAAAACAGGTAAGGGAATAGATTATGTCAGGTATTTCCAGAAAGATTACCGTTTTAAAATACAGTATTCGATTCAAAAATTATATATATTAATTATCTGGATATTTAGATTTATGGAAACAAATTTAATATTATTTCTCAGAAAAATATAACTGTTCCAGACAGATAGCATATTATGGAATAGCACTCACTTGTGTGGTATGAGTATAAATATTTTACTACAGATATCAGCATGTCAGGTTATTTTATGGTTACATAGAGTAAACATGTCTTTATAATGAATTTTTAGAAAATCTATAAATAGTACAGAACTTATGATATTTTTAGTATATTATGATATTTTTGTCGGCCAAGATGCCGTGATATTTCAATCAGCCCAGATGTCGTGATAATTCAGTTGGCCCAGATGTCGTGATATTTCAATCGGCCCAGATGCCATGACATTTCAACCGCCCCAGATGTCGTGATATTTCAACCGGCTCAGATGCCGTGACTAGTTATATTTATAACAGTTTATTCAGAAACATATTATGACAGATTTTACATAGAACCATGAAACAGTTATATTACATTTATTTATGAAATGTATTTTATGATAGCAGAACCTGGATGACTTAATTTAGTTTCAGAGTACGGTACCATAGCTATCAGTTCAAAGTAGTGCCACCACACGTCTCAGTTAGAGTGTCGGTGTATGGATAGTCGATTGAGCCAAGTGTAGTGGTGTGCTCCCATGGCAATCCGAACTAGGCTGGGCAGACCAATCGTACTTACAAACTAGTCAGTTTTGGCTTAGCATGTTAAACAACCATTGCTAGGTCACGCCTACGGGTTGTACAACCCAATCATATGGGAGTAATACATGATATCAGCTAGTTATCCATTCTAGGGATAATTTCAGTATCATATAGATATAGCACACGATTTATATACATACAGAAATTTATTATGACACAGTATGTTTATGTTGAAATATGATTTCTTCAGACTTATACAGAACAGATTTACTTGATTTATCATATGCAAATAATTATGTACAGTACATGTTTATAACATAATAGAATTCATGTGCCACACACTGATGCTAATTTATCCCACTTACTGAAAGGTGTCTCACCCCAAAATTCAAACATTTCAGAAAACTTAAACAAACGAGCGGAGCGAGCTCCGAGATAGAGGAGATTTTGGTACTGCCCTAACTGCAGGGTAAGTATTTGAGTTGGAAGAGGGATTTTGTGTGAATCCCTAGAATATTTCTATAGATTTTTGGGAATGTATATATATAATTATGAAGTTAGTAGGACTCTGGTATTCTGTATAAAGTTCAGGTATTTCATGTTTTTCACTGCACAATTGACATGTATTTATGAACAGGTATATCCCCGGTACCCCATTTTGAGTCCAAATTGACTTTGTTTATAGTTTGTGATATCAGAATTTATTAAGTAAAATGTATATATATATATATATATAGAATTTTCGGGGTGTTACATTTAACCTCCTAATTGGTATAACTAGTACAACAGGTTAACAATGTGTTGTCTTTAGTATATACCATGTCTATTTCTCTCTCAAAAATTTGCACAACGTTCAAAAGTTGAAGTACACCAACACTCTTTTATCGTTTGGACAAAGCTAAGGGAGAGAGTAAGGCAACAAGTAGTGAAGTAGAAGAGAAACTTATAGCTAAGTTGATGGTGGATGATTTGAGACCAAAGTAGAGAAACATTACTTATACCAAAGAGCCCACAAGAAATATAGAAAACTCTTTACCTTCGTACCGCCTCTTGCCTATGTGATTATTCCTCAATTGCTCATTTTATAGTCATAATAGATCGCTTCTATTTTTCTTGTCAAAGCTCAATGATGACTTAAGGTAAAAGATCAAACCAATTTAATCAAATGTCCTGCAAATCCCAACCGTTGACCACTCTTTTTGATCTCATTATTACTGGTCTAACCATTAACCAACTGCAGAAAGCAACCGTACACCAATTGTCATCAGTCCATTCCCCAGAAACTTGTTAATAATTGCACGCAGCACAAACGCCATATCTCCTTTTGAACAGGCTAAAAGGATTAGAACTCCTTAAAGTTGTTTAGACCGACAAAAGCATCTTGTTAAAAAGCAACTTGATTTAGATTTATGAAGTTTTCTGAGTTGTTGAAAGTAACAACTTCATCTGGGAGAAAGCTCAATGATGACTTAATCAGTGATCAGGAAAAGAATAGTTTAAAATTTTTTATCAGGCTGCATCTGCTGGTTTGTGGCATGTTACCCAGCTTCTTTTCATGAAACTTTACAGAGCATGACACTTTCCAATTGAAAAACAAACGGGGGCCAAAGGCCATTTGAATATTAAAAAAAAAGATAGCAAAAAGATAAGAGAAGAAGCAACATGCTCATACTTGGTTACAATGACATACATGATCAAAAAATGGTTTAAAATCAAAGCAATTGAAACAAATATGGATATATGCTCTTACAGAATTAAATTAAAGCCCCAATACATTCTCTTCCCCTCACAAGAATAAAACTAGAACAGCTGAAATTGCCATAGCCAAGTGAATCAAGCCCAAGCTGATGATAATCCTGTGAGAAGAAGAAGCAGAAGGTGATGAGGATTCAGGAGAAGGCGTGCTTCCTCCTTTTGATTCACCTGGTGTATCTGCAGCTGGGGTAATGTCAGGGGACGGTGCGGGTGCTGGTGTTGGAGGGATATCAGTGCCAAAAATAGCTTCAGGAAGAAGGACCTTGTCGATCTCGTACAATGCCACGGGATTAGTTGAATGTACACTACTAATAATTTTTGTTTTGGACCATCCTGAATCAAGGTGAACAGTCCCTGAGTCGTCGGTAAAATTTAGGGCGTATTGCCCTCCAGCAAGGGTAGCCACAGGGCTTTTTTGGCTGAGGTTCTTGAAGTCAGCTAGACTGTAGTACTGACTCAAGGCATGGAAGAGGATGATATTTTTTAGCTGATCTCCTTTAAGAGTGGACAGTGAGGGTTTTTTTTGAGATGAGAAGGCTTCATCTTTGGGTACAAAGATGGTAATTCCTTGCTCAGTGTTGTTGGCTTGGTTTTGAAGGGTTTCGATTTCTTTGGTGGACTGGAGGTAACCAAGGAAGGTTTTGAATGGGCCAGCTACACTGAGCAAATATGTGAGGTTTACGTATTCTGGTGCGGGAGCTGGCGCTGGAGTTGGGATCGGTACCGGAGGCCCAGCAGCTTGAGCATAAGCTGATGGCGAACACAGAAGCACCATTGCAGTACTAACCAAAAAAATCAAGGCAAAATCCATGGTTATCACAAGTTTTGTTATATCCATTGTGGTGGCCAAACTCTCCAAAAATCCCTGCAAGAAACAAAGCCCGCTAATCCATATCATACAATAAATGACTTGTTCAAACTAGTTCTGCTTTCTTATTTAATTTCCTCTGGATTCATATGTGCATCAGTGTGGGTAGTAAGATGTGAACTTACGAAGTGGATGACAAAAGAAAAAATTGTATATTTATCTAAGATTAAAATTTTCATAATTCATTCAATTAGACAATAGGGAAAGTTTCCCTAAGATTGAAACATCATTTCTGAAACCAGATGAAAATATGCATCTAACACTCTTTAGACACCAGATTGAAGTTATTCAAAAAACCCAACTCACAAAACCTCTGCAAGAAACTTATGTTTCTAGAAACACAGATAAGATCCCATTTACACATTTCTTTCAATCGCCAAAACAAAGAAGCACAGCAAGCATTCATAAAAGCGCAGATCTTGAGATACAGAAAAACTAGAGAAGGAAATACCCCAAAAAAAAATTTAAAAATACGAAGTTCTGAAGGGGATCCAAAATGAACAGTAACTACAGACGAAATTGAAATGCGAAGACTAACAGAGTGCACTCCATGAAAGGATCATTGTAAATGTAATCTATTTCCTTGTACAAGACACGTGCCAAATACCACACAAGATAAAAATCACACTTATAAAACGAGATCAAAACCCCATATCAGTGAAAATTGCATCTTTGATTCTTAAAAAGCGCTTGTGTCCCCATCTTCACACAGTACAAGTCTCCCCCCAGTCAACCCCAACCCAACGAACCTGCACAAGGTCAACAACACAATGTGCTACAGCAACAGCACCAAAGTTGCAGATCTAGATCAACTAATCCAGAAAACGAAAACATCAACAGAGAAAAGCAGACCCATCTACGCAAAAAATCACTAAGAGCGATAAATCATCAAGTTCTTAAAACGAGCACAGGTGAAAAAAGGGATGCAAATGAGAGCAGAGCCTGGAGAACACTGACCTGATGAAGAGAAATTCAGAGAGAAAGGCAGTGGTGTATGACCCAGGCAGAAAAATCTGAAGCCTTATTTAAAGAATAGACTGACAAGGAAGATAAGTGGGGGTGGCAGCTGGCGAAAAAGAGAGAGAGAGAGAACAAAAACAAAATGACAGAAGGTTAGGTTATTCCTTGGAGGTAAAAGGAAGCATTTTTATAGGAGAGACTTTAAAGACAAGGGCTTATGTAGGGTGGGATTTCCAAATCAACCTCCCAGCAAATTTGTTTTTTTTTTTTTCCATAAAGAAATTAAATATAACGCTTGAGGTGGCACCAACCCTATCATTATCATCATCCAGAATTTCCCACCTCGCATCTCACGAGAATTTGCAATGTCTAAGGTCTCCGCTCTACGTAGAGCATGTGCGGGCTGAGCTTTCCTGTGATGCAAATTTCAAATTTGTATTAAATTGAAGATGAATTTGAGTTAAACACACACAAATAAGATCCGTCACACATTTTCATTGAGTTTGAAAATAGCGTGTCCTGAGGATGACGCATTTGTGTATATCGAAGACTAATTTATTAACCAAGAAGGTAAGATTGGGTGTCATATACCGAGGCACTTTCGACAATTTTCATGTACCGTAAGATCTTTTATTTTCGGTTCGGTGTTGCATTCCGACTATTTCGTAATTTTTTTTTGACAGCATATTTTTCTTAAAATTCTTAAAGTGCATCGTTTTGGGTATCCTTGTTAATTTGAAATTAATAAAAACACATATAAACACACATAAAATCAAAAATTGATATTCAACTCTATTCAATTTTTTACTCGGCCTGCGCAACACATAAAATTTATTATTAAATCATTGATCAAATTGAAATTAAGAACCTAAGCAATTTGCAATCCATATAGTTAAAAAATGCCTCAATCATTTTGTCACATGCATGGAATCTATAACCACAATAACAATTTCAACTTAACAAAATAGAAAATAAAATAAAAATCCATCACAAATCTCCTAGATTCCCTTCCAATTGCCTATAGAATAGGTGTCCTCCTAATACAAAGGGGAGGATTTTCATGGGAAGTTTTAAATGGGGAGAGTTGGGGGAGGCACCCGAGAGCGGCTCAACTCAGCCAGCAGGAGTGCAAAGGAATCAATCAAAATTGAAAAATCCCAAGGAACAGTACTAAATCATACTGAGTCAGCCAGTTATTTATGTCAATCGGTTCCATCGATTCGATTCAGAAAGTCAAAAATAGAAGATTACCATTTTACTTTTCGATTTTGTGTTTTCAAAAACTAGAAGAACCGAAATGAACTGATTATTGCTTAGTCATTAAGTAACCATTACAGCAAAGCACTAGATTATTTCCTATCACCTTATCAAATCCTAAAATCTAAAATCACTAAATAAATTTTCTCATTAAATTGGCATAATTAGACAAGGCCCCTTTTGATGATTAGTTTGCATAATTAAGGCCCATTTTGAGGCAAAAACCAACTAGATCAAACCAAACCAAAGAAATATTTAAATGCCCTCTTTTGAAGGGCTTCTATCGGAATTTCACTAGTGAATTTTGTCTCACATTAGAAAAAGTGAGTATTTGATAAGTACTTATATACATGGTGTAGCCCAAGACTCAATAGGTTTAAACTTTTGAGTTAAGTTGGTGCTCACCCATGTGTATCAAACACACTTTTGGACTCCTCTGGTGTTAACAAGTGGTATCAGAGCTGACGGTTCATAACTCTGGGTGTGGGAGTGTGTTACTAAGGTTAAGAAGGATCATCTAAGCTGCTAAGATGGATCCAAATTGGGTCAAAACGTGGGAGGTAGGATTGGTGTTTGTCGCAAGTGGGGTGCCCGACACAACAATTGGTATCACAGTTAGGTTGAATAGTGTCGATATGGAGGTTTTCCAATTTTTGATTCCACGTTTGATGCTTACGAAAGACCTTATCTAATCGAGTGTTTAAAGACCATTGCAATTCAGTCGCTCCCTAGAGGTCAGCCTGGTCAAAGTGAAATTTCATAAGATAAAACAAAGTATACACAGTTGGTACATACTATTAATCTTAGGGATTTTACTTTGTTGGTTACTATTGAATATATAGAAGATGGCAAAAACTGTAGTAGAAGAAACTCTATCCACACGAACACCAATCCCAACAGCTTCGACATCATCGTCAAAGACAATAGCTAATGCTCGGTTTAAGGTGGAGAAATTTGATGGTACCAATAATTTTGGTATGTGGCAATGTGAGGTGATGGACATCTTGTATCAGCAAGAATTAGATATTGCTTTGGATGATAAACCAGTGGATATGAGTGACAGAGATTGGGAAAAGATCAATCGTCAAACATGTGGTACGATTCATCTTTGTCTCACTAAAGATAAGAAATATTGTATTATGAGTGAGACATGTGTAAAGAAATTGTGGAAGACAGTGGAAGATACATTTATGACCAAGAGTTTGGAAAATCAGCTCTATTTGAAAAAGAAATTGTTTCACTTCCAGTATCAACCAAATATTTCGATTAATGACCATATAAATGTTTTCAATAAATTTTGGTCGATTTGTTAAATTTGGGTGAAAAGGTGAAAGATGAGGATAAAGTTATATTGTTACTGAATTCTCCCCCCAATGATTATAAACATTTGACCACCACTTTATTGTATGAGAGTGATAAAGTTACTTTTGATGTTGTTTATATTACATTGATTAGTACTGAATGCAGAAAGAAGGATCAGATGGTCCATAAAAAAATAGTAGAAGCACTAACAATAAGGGGACGTTCTCAGAGTCGTAAACCTGGAAAGAGGAGTAAATCTCATGGGAGACCTGCTTGAAATGAATGCGCCTTTTGTCATGAGAGAGGGCATTAAAAGAAAGATTACCTTAAATTACAACAAAAGAATAAGGGCAAAACACATTATAATGTCAATATAGCCAATGATGATGGAAGTAAGTCAAATTTTTCTCTTGTTTGAACATCTTCGTCACATTATTTTGGTGAGTGGATTTTGGATTATGATTGTTCCTATCACATGTGTCTCAATAGGGAATGGTTTTCTAATTTTAAAGAATTAGATGGTGGAGTTGTTTTTATGGGAAATGATAATACTTGTAAAATAACTAGAATATGATCGATACAGTTGAAATGTTAAGATGAAACTGTTAAAACCTTGACTGAAGTTAGGTGCAGTGATTCCAAAAAATAAATAAATAGATAAATAAAAATAAAAAATTTAATTAATTAATTATTATTAAATAATATAATATAATATACTATAATATTATAATATATAATGTGTGTGTGTGCATATATATATATATATATATATATAATCCTAAAAGATAGGAAAAAAATTTCCTGAAAGAGCAGAACCCCCTCATTCTCGCCGCCTCTCTCTCTCTCTCTCTCTCCCTCTCCTTAATTTCTTCCCCAATTCTCGGCTGATTGAAGAACAGAAAATACCACTAGGTTCCATTCTCGCCCACCAACATTTTAACCGAAGTGGATTTGTGATTAGGGCGTCTTAGGTGCTGTAGACACCCCATTTTTACCCAGGCCCAATATTATTATCATTATTTTTAATATTATTATTATTTTGCTATTATTATTATTATTATTATTATTATTACTATTATTATTATTATTATTATTATTAGTGTTTTTATTATCTTTATTTTATTATGTTATTATTATTATTATTATTATTTTATTATTATTTTGATTTTATTATTATTATTATTATTTTTTATTATTGTTATTAAATATTTTTAAAATATTATTATTATGACTTTATTATCTTGCTATTGTTATTATTATTATATTACTATTATTATTATTTTATTATCTTTGTTATTTTATTTTAAAATTTCATTTATTATTATTTTATTACCATTTTACTATTATCATATTTACTATTATTATTATTATTTATTTTATTTTCATTATTATTATCATTATTATTGTATATATTGTTATCATAAAAGTATGAAGAGAATAAAAATGAAAAAGGAAAAGAAAAGAAGGATTTTTTTTTTTTAGGGTTGAAAATTTTATAAAAAGAGGGGGCGCTGCACACACACAACCGGGGGGGGGGGGGGCGCTGCGAACACAGCCGCGGGCGCACACAGCCGCCGCAACTTCTTCTTCTTCTCCTTCCACCCGGGGACTCCCTTGCCAGCGAGCTAGCACTAGCTGCTCCAGTCCACGCACCAGCAACATCCTCTTCTTCCATCACTCCGGCGAGCCTACTGTTCACCACATTCCAGCATCCCAGTTCCAATCCGACAGCATCTTCCACGGCCACACCAGCTACAACCTCCGTTTTCAACCACCGAGAGCAGCAGACACCACCCAAAGCCTCCACCTTTACTCCGTAGATCATCATCTCCAGAAACCACCCGAGCAACCCCCAGCAGATCCGTGGGCTTCCTCTGCCCCGAACCACCACTCCAGCTTCTCTGTAACTCCGGCAACCACCCGAGCAGCCCCCAGCGAAGCACAGCAGCAGTTCCAGAGCCCTTCTCCACCATCCTCTGTAACTCCGGCCACCACCCGAGCAGCCCCCAACAGGGCACAGCAGCAGTTCCCGAGCCATTCTCCACCACCCTCTGCAACTCTTGGCCACCTCCAGGTCCTCCACAACTGCTTCCAGACCACAGATCCGAGGCCACGCGCAGCAACCATTGTCACCATCGGCCTCTTCACCTTCCTGTTGCAGAAAAGCCCACGCCCCCCGCTGTAAGTCCCTCTGCCTGTATATCTGCAGGCAGACCACAAACACACACATCCACTCTGTATACATAGAATTGTTTATTAGGTTATATTTTGTATATATGCGGGATTGTATATTTATTTTTGCAGGTATTAAATCACTGGTGTATATTCATGTTATTTTTGTATTATTATTATTATTATTATTATTATTATTATTATTATTATTATTATTTTGTATGTTATTGTTATTGCAGTGTATGTTTATGTTATGGTATATTCAGAATGTTTTTATTATGGTGTTCTATATTTATATTGCATGTTTATATTATTCACTAGGTTGAGATTATGATGGTGTTCTACATTTATGTTATTTTGTTTCGTATATTTATGTTATTATGACAGTGCGGTGTATTTATGCTATTGGTTTGTTTGCATATATTTTCACATAGTTGTGTTATTATTAATGAGCGATATGTTTATGTTAGTGGTATTTTATTGTATATG
Organism: Malania oleifera; assembly: GCF_029873635.1. Lineage (NCBI taxonomy): Eukaryota > Viridiplantae > Streptophyta > Magnoliopsida > Santalales > Ximeniaceae > Malania > Malania oleifera. The sequence continues at coordinate 104,059,602 of NC_080418.1, read as the reverse complement.
CATTTTTTTTATTGCTTGTATTATATTTAGGATTTTTATCATTATTGTTGATTTTAATATGTAATATGTTAGTGTTTTAGGGTTTATTTTGTTGTCATTATAATATTCAATGTGTAATATATTCATCTTATTGGCTTATATGTTTATTTACAGTTCTTTGTTTTTATTGTAATATTTAATGAGTAATATGTTCACCTTACTTGCTTGTATAATTATTTCGGGTTTTTTTATTTATTGATATTGTGACATTTAATGGGTAATATATTTATCTCATTTGATTGTGTAATTATTTAGGGTTTTTTTTTATTATTACTGTATTATTTAATGTTTAATGTGATTATTTCATTTACCTGCGTAATTATTTAGGGTGTATATTAATTTTGGCAACAATGTCATATTGGTATATATTATTTTCAGCAATACCTTGTTTCCATAATTTCATTATTTCTTTACCTTTGCATTAGTTTCCATGTTTTAATTTTAAATTTGGTTTATTTATTTTATTAATTATTTCCATATGGGTGTAAAGGTAGTTATAGAATATTAGGGGTGTGTACCATTAGGAAGATTATTATTATTACCTTTTATTTAGAGTGTATTATTATTATTATCATGTGTGAAATTATTACGTTACCATTATGATATTCAGAATATGTATTTATTGTTAATATGTGCATATTGTTACTATTAATATTATTTATTATTATCATTATGAGATTACTACTATTAATATTAATATTATTATTATTATTATTATTACTATTATTAGTACCATTATTATTATTTTTACTATTATTATTATTATTATTATTATTATTATTATTGTTATTATTATGTTCATTATTATAATGATTATTATTATTTTATTTTATTTTATTTTATTTTTGTTATTGAATATTTTTTATTTTTTTTATCCCTATGATTTTATTGTGGGGGTATGAGCCTTCGGGCATCACGTACCCTAAGCTCGGAGGGAATATATATGTATATATTTATTTATTTTTTACATGTATTTATAAATTCATAAAAAGGAGTAATTTAAAGAATTATTAGATTAACTTAGGGATAATTTCAAATTAATTAAGTACCGTTCGTAAGAACGGACGCGTAAGGGGTGCTCGTACCTTCCCCTCGCGTAACCGAACTCCCGACCCCAACTCTGGTAATGTAGACCGATTGTACCCCTAACGGGGTAGTAATCATGTGTTCTAACCGCACTAAAGGTTAGTGGCGACTCCAATATCCATGTTTTTCCATGAAAATACCAAATGATTCTAATTTCACCGCCCGGGGCACACGCGCTCCCAGGACGCCGCGACAGCTTGGCGACTCCGCTGGGGACCTTAGAGAGTCGAGCCATTAATTAATTAAAAATTATCCCAAGTTTAAATTTATTAAATCTTTTAATTACTCCTTATTTTGTGAATGTTGTAATCTGTAAATAACTTTGATTAGTTGTAAATATTTTACTTCCATAATTTACAAATAACCTTAACTAAGTAAAAATATTTTGTTTCCTAATTTTGTTAATATTAATTGTAGATATTTTGTTTCCAAATATTCCGAATAAAGCATATTAATTTGTAGATATTTTGAATAAGCATATTAATTACCGATATTTTGTATACTAATCGTAAATATTTTGTTTCCTTATTCTTTTGTTTCCAAATTTTTTTGTGAATAAACATATTAATTGCATATATTGTGTTTCCTTATCTTTTGAATATATATATATATATATATATATATATATATATATATATTAATGGTAGATATCTTGTTTCCATATTGTTTATAGCATGTGAATAAATGTGGGGATAGCGGGATTAGGTTAAATTTAAATCCACACACTTTTCACGCTCTAGACCCGAGCTTTCCTTACTAGGATTAGATAAGAGTGTAATAGCGTCAGTCCCTTCATGGCAGAGCTTGATGGGACCCGCGAACCACTCCGCTCAGTGCGGGTTTTATCCGGACCCCAATGGGGGAGGATGGAATTCCAAACTGGGAACCTTTTGTCAATAGGGTTAGAGCCTATCCGCACATACTTATCTATAGTCTTCCCTAACTAGGATAGTGTCATGACGAACCCTATATATACATACCTACCCTGGGTTGGGACATCCTTATCCCCATGCTGTCTATTGTATATATGTTGTGAAATACTTTGTATTATATTATGCATTTGACATACATTTAGACATACATACTACTTAGTATTCTGAAAAAGCCCAATAATGAGATCATGACCCATCCTTTCAAAAAAATAAAAATGAAGCACTTGGCTCAAGCATTTTAAAATATGGGTCGGCCCAACCCTTTTCAAATAACTTGGGCCCAATTCTTTAAAAACAAACCAAGGCCCGACCTTTTCCTAAGTAAAAACTCGGCCCAAGCCTGATTTTCAAAAAGGTTAAAACCTAGATTTCAAAAGTGGGCTTCGGCCCTATTATCTAAAAATATGAGCCAACATTTTTCTAAGCACTCCAAGCCCAAGCCCTTTTAAAACTAGGGCCTGATCCCATCATGAAATATATTGAAGCCCATATTTTAATATACTTGAGGCCCAAGTGCACACTAAACTTCACAAGCCTGTATTGAACAAATCCAGTGGGTTGACTAACCTGGGTCAACCCCAACCTCAGATCATAATTTGACCCTTCATAGAATCTAAGGTACATGGACCATCATCAAGGAAAAGAATGATTGAGAGAAGAATTGAATTGAAATTGTGGCCCATCAATGATTGTCTTAATCTTGAAATCTCTCATTAGTGGGACTTTTCCTAGAATGCTGACAAAGTAGTTAGTTAGGTTACATTGCATCCATGCATTCATGCATAATTTCACACATAATCATGCACGATAGGTCACATGCATGTTCATATCTCTATTTGTATGAGTAATTGCATTAGTTACATCCATGCACAAACGTTTATCGCATCCCATGGTCATGCATTAAATACTCACACATTCATGCCTTACATAATCATACATTCAGTTCTAAAAAGAAAGTTTTGGTCCACAGCTCTCTCAAGGAAAAGAAGTCGTTTGAGTAGAAAAAAGCAATAATTAAGACCACTACACATTAGTACAATACCCGAAGAAAGGCAAGAGAAATGAGCGAACAACTAGAAAACAGCGTCCTGGGCATAGAACAAGGACAGGAAGAATTGATTGAAAAAATGAGCAAAATTATGGAATTGTTGATGAACAAAGAAAAAGCGGTACAAAATGATTCTAAAATAGATATAGACCCTACTCATCCTCCAGGGTTCACCCTAAATACCACTCTTGGGATAAGGTAAACTCTCTCTCTCTCTCTCTCTCTCCTAAATTTTTCCTCAAATCTTTAACCAAATCGACGATTGGACACCATCATGGGGTCCTAACTTTGATTCTCGTCATTTTAATCGGAGCAAATTTTTAATTTGGGTTTCCTAAGCACCACTCCAAGGATAGGGTAAGGATAATGAAATTATATCCGTTAATTATTTTTAAAGTTTAATTATTTATTAGGAGTGTGTGGACTTAGGAAATATTAAAATAATTGTAATTCTAAGGTTGAGTTGATTGCTTTGAGGAAATGTGATTTCAGGGTTTTAAGCTCCAAAACGCCGTGGGCTTGGATTTTAGGATCTTCATAGGAATTCTCTTAGTAAGTAGGTAAGGGGAATAAATTATAACAGATATTTTTAGGAAATTAATTGATTGATTAAAGTATGTAAAAACGAGAATATGGTATATAGTATTAGAAAATTATGATATGAATATTTTCCTTATGATTATTATATTGTGAATAACCATTTTAAAATTGTGTGGCATGAGGAATATGAAATAACAGCTTTATATTGGGAATGTGAATGATAATGAAATATATGATTTGTACTGAGAAATGTTGATATACTGCTATATTTTATGCAGATATGAATATACGAGAAATACAAAAATGATGATATGAGAAACCCTGTTATATTTTATATAGAAATGATGACATACGATATACAAATATGTTTTTACTGAGAATTGATGATATACGAAATATACAAATATGTTTTGCATAGAAATGATGAAATGAGACGAGAATTATACAGAAATAATGAGAATTACAGAAATAATGAAATGAGAACTACACAAGTGTGTTTTATACTGAAATGATGATATGTGAAATACTTAAATATATTTTGTACAGAAATGTTGAACAGAGAATTATACAAAAATGATGATGATGATGATGATATATATATATATAGATGTGATGAGCATTATTCAGACATAATGAAATATGAATACTTAAATGTGGAAATGAGAACCCTAATGGACTAGAGTTATTCTGAGAGCACGGTACCGTTGCTAGCATTGTTTTAGTGCAACCACATGTCTAATATAGAGTGTGGCGAGATAGTCGATTGGGCCTGTGAAGGGTTGTGTTACCCCCTAGGGTCCGAACCAGGATTGGGTAGGTCAATCATACTACAGATGCGTTCCCTATTTTGATCTAACCGAGTAGCCCAACCGCGGTTAGGTCCAACCTTCGGGTCGCACAACATGGTCATGTGGGGTGAATACATGATGAATTGATTATCCTTAGGATGGTTTCTCATTACAGATGCAATAATGAACAGCCATGAGCTGCAGACGCGTAGTGTATTTTATACTGGTGGATGCTCATGAACTAGAAAATGTTTATGAAAAGTGAAAAGCGAAATGAACAACATGAGTTACAGACGCGTAGTGTATTCTATACTGGTGGATACTCATGAGTTAGACTATGAAAATGAAAAAAATGATATGAGAAATGAACAGTCATGGGTTACAAACGCATTATGCTATATGCTAGTGGATACACATGGGCTGGAGTATGATTATGAATATAAGGAATGATAGAGTACGTATATGATATAAGAAATGAATGAGTATGTATATGATTATGAAAATGATATGAAAGTTTGTGACACTAAAAATATATGATTTTGAGTACATATCGGTATATTTTTTTCAGTTGTTATAATTATTTAAATGGATGTGTTAATATATTTAAACTCATATGTCACACACTGTCAATAATTTATTCCATCTTACTTAGAGGTGTCTCATCCAGAATCTAAACATTTCAAGAAATAAGGGCAGATGAGCATAGAGAGCCCCAAGGTAGAGGAGACCGTAGTACCCTAGTATTCCGGGTAAGTGGTTGAGTATGGGATGTGTTTTTTGTAACCCCTAGACTATTTTATGAATTTATGGGGGTGTATATATGTGTGTAGAGGTCTTAGCACTCTGGTATTGTATTGTATTTTGGACCCAGACACAGTATGTATTCTGCTACGTGGATAGTATGTTTGGATGGACTGAATACACGGCACCCCCTTAAGGTTAGGTTATGTGTAATATATAGTATCAGAGTTAGTTGATAGATAATGATTGATTATTATTGTTTATTGAAAAAAAAATGGTAGAAAAAAAAAATTCAGGGCATCACAGTTTGGTATCAGAGCCTAGGTTGCTAAGTTCTGCAGACTTCAGTGGAATACAATACCAGAGTATAGGAATGAATCTTGATGAGAGTAGGAGATGGGTAGACTGGGATATGAGTCAGTCATTGTTGGAGGTTAAAGATTGAAATTTAGGGTTCTATCTTGTAGCCTGGAGGTAGGATATTCTATGGTGGTTTCTGTGATGTTCCTAGAATGATGATTTCAGGAAAGTCATAGTAAACTATCGTCAGTTCTTGTTTATGAGTGGTAAAACTGAATCTTAAATTGGGAATGAAAATGTTAAGATGAAGGGTTATAGGAGAATATCTTACGATTCTTAGTCTGAAGAGTGTATTAGTTGTGTTATGATGATAGAATTTTAAGGCTATTTTGTTCCATTTTCAGGATGGACCCTGGAAGTAGCAATGCATATGCTGGAGGTGATGATACAAGGCCTTCTAGTATGGGCAGCAGAGACCTAGATGCGGTACTATGTAGTGTCACCCAACAGGTGATGACAAAAATGGCCAGGAGTTCTGGGGAACGAGGATGCACAATTGAGCAGTTCACACGTATATATCCCCCATCTTTCTCTAGAGGGGCCGACCCATTTGTGGCTGAGAACTGGGTCTAGGAGATGGAGGAGACATTGGCAGCTCTCCCGTGCACTAAGGAGTAGAAAGTATCCTTTGCTACATTTAAGTTGATAGGAGAAGCTAAACGCTGGTGGAGATCAGCGAGATTACTGGAGGAGCAGCAGCCTGAGCTTGTAGCTATGACATGAAACCGCTTTAGGGAGGTATTTTTTGAGCGATATTTCCCCGCTACTACCCGAAATGTTAAAGCGGAGGAATTCCTAAATCTGACTCAAGGACACATGATGGTACAGCAATATGCCACCAGATTCATCGAGCTATCTTGATTTGCCCCATATATGGTGTCAGATGAGGAAAATAAGGTGAGGGAATTCAAGGAAAGCCTGAGACAGGGTTTATTTGAGCAGGTTATGGTTTTTCAGGTCCAGAATTTTTAAAAACTAGTAGATAAAGCCACAGTTATAGAGACCAGCCTACAGAGAGGTGTTGGAGCACAAAGTCAGAGAAAAAGGCCCATGCCTCCCTATTTTTAGGTAGGTACAAGCCGAGGGCCTTGGAGGAGACAGGGTGGTAGAGGAGGTCAGAGACAGTGGATGGGAGACTGAGTTGTACAGGGCAAACCATTGCAACCTCTCTGCCCTAGGTACCATAGGAGACATCCAGGAGACTACCGGGTCAGAGAGGTGATCTGTTATCACTGCAGTCAATCTGATCACATAGCAAGAGACTGCTGAGCACCCCCAGTTAACCCACCTGCTCCTAGACCATATCGAGGAGATAACCGAACACGCCAAGGCAATCAACAGAGAAACACTGCCCTGTCACAGGTCTATGCTTTGACATCAGGAGATGCTGAGGCGGCCGATAATGTAGTGACACATATTGTTTTAATTTTGTCCTATAAAGCTTCTAATTTATTTGATTCAGGGGCGACTCACTCCTTTATAACCCAGGAGTTTATCAAGTCCTACCGGATAGAAACTCAACCATTAGATGTCAGTTTGTCCGTGACTACGCTGATTGAGACTGTAGTGTTGTGTAGAAAGGTGTTTAGAGATTGTCCAATCTATGTACAGGGGAGGTCCTTGCCAGCTAATTTGGTAATCTTAGATATGCATGGTTTTGAGATAATTCTAGGGATGGATTGGCTAGCTACCCACTATGCCATATGTGAGGAGAGAACCTATAAGTTCATCTAAGGAGATGTTTTTCAAATTTCAAATTAAAAGAACATGAGGTTAAGAACACAAATAAAAAAATATGTAGCAAGATATAAGCCATGGAAGAAACTCAATAACTTATTACTAGGAGAGCATAGGAAATTAATGTTAGTTAATAACTCCAACATGCCCCAAAAGCACAACCATTGGGTACTTAATATTTTAAAAAATTAATGATATACAGTACATGACTTTAATTTAATTATATAGTCCGAATTTTAATTATATTAAAATTTTATTTAAATTCATACAAATATAAATTTAAAATATAAAATTCATACAAAAAGCAATGTTACAAGTCCATCTTGATTCCTAAGAAAGTAGCTAGTAAAATAAATTTGGTGATATTTTCCAATTCTAACAATAACTATTGGCAAAGCACGTGAACATGGTGTAAAAAGACAATTAATCTCACATATAGTGGATCCAAAACACATGCATGTGAAATAAACCAAACTAGTTAAATAATTAAGCTGCATGTATTCCATTTTTCCCCTTTAATTTAGTTTTTCCACTCCTTTCATTCATTGTCATTTCATATGTGAGGAGAGAACGTATAAGTTCATCTAAGGAGTTTTTTTTCAAATGTCTTCCTTCCGTTATGGTTGTGGCTTTTGGTTCATGGATGGCAGCCCTCTAAGAATTTTTCTAATCATTTCATAAGTGGTGTAAGTTTTTCCTAATACATTTAGGGAGTTTATTATGTGGGTGAACCTAGTGTACATACTAGTGATAATTTCATCCGGGTTCATCCTAAAAGTTTCATACTCACTAGTGAGCATATTGATTTGATTGTCTCTTACATCAATAGTACCTTCATAGGTTACTTCTAATTTATCTTATATTTCCTTGGCTAATTTGCAAGTCATGACCCTATTAAATTCATTTATGTCTACAGCACAATATAAAACATTCATAGCACAAGAATTTTTTTGTAACATCTTATGGTCTTGGTCGGTCCATTCTTTTTCTTATTTGGGGACTTCTATACCATCTACAATTTTTTTGGGGATAAGGTCACCATGTGTGACAACCCTTCATGCTTTCCAATCCATGGTTTGAAGGTAGATCCTCATGCGTTGTTTCCAAAATGTTTAGTTTAAACCACAAAAGATATGATGCCTAGTTGAGGATTTACCCTCTCCAAAGGGAGCTACGCCTACGTGTGCCATCTAGATCTTTATATAGCTACTAATTAAGATTTGCTATAACCAGACTCTGATACCAATTGAAAACAAAGGTGTAGTCCCACAAGGGGGGGGGTGAATTAGGTTATTAAAATTTCTTTTAAATTCTTTTTATGAATTCTTTAACCTCTTGTTGATTTAGAAATCACACAACAAATGCTTAATTCTTATTCAATCCACAACCACAAAACTTAATTAACCAATCAAATCAATCTACCACAAATAAGTAACCAATCAAACAACCACTCAATATTCAATCAAAATATGTTATGCAATTCTTTTGGCATTTCTCAACTTGGTTGTATGCAGCACTGTGTATATATGAATTTTAATTCAAACCCTGTAGTGAATGTATTAGCTTTCTCAATATAACATCCACACTCTTTCCAAAATTTAGATTTCAGATAAACCTTCAGTTAATAGGTTTTGGGGTGTTGACCAATCAACGTACCCCCTTATAGTTTCTGCAAATTTATTGATCAACCAACGTACTCTCTTTCGGTTTCCACAAGCCTAAAAACAAATTAAACTTCAATTTATTTAATTTCCAAACTTCATAGTTTATATGATCATAAAAATTAAAGAGAGTAAGGAAAGAGAGTGACACCACGATTTTTACGAGGTTCGGCTTATCCCCAGCCTATGTCCTTACCTTTGGAAAACTACTAAAGGATTCCACTAAATCAGTTCCTTTCCAGGAGGAACAACACCGTTACAAGCGATACCCCACACTCAATACTCGTTCAATAAGCTAGAGTAGTCACCTCTTCAAGCGATATCCCCTCACTTGGTTCAACGATCCAAATACCTTGGACTCGTCACAATCTACAAGGGAATCAAAAAAGATTTCTATGTAACGGAAACACTCTCAAAAAGAGCAAGTTAGTACAATTTCAGCACTATATACTTCAATGTAAAATATCAAAAGAATTTAGATTGAAGCTCGATAGTGATTTCACCAATATCTCCTTCAGATGAGAATTAAGAACTCAAAACACTAGAGAAGGATGATTAGTACTTCAGGGATTCTCAGCAAATCAGATTAGCAAAAGTGAGAGCAAGAGAGAATTTAGAGACCTTTCAGCTTTTGTGAGAGTTTTAAATTTCTTGGTTAGTTTGATATTCTAAACACATTTATAGGCTACGAAAAGTGTTTTTGTGTTGCCTAAGATTACTTGGAGTATTTCCCAAGTTTTCATAAAATTTGGGATGCAAGAAATTAAATTAGAACTTTAAAACTTTTAAAACTTCTAACCGTTAACAGTGATCAGTCGTCTGGGCCTTTGGGTTCAGTCGTCTGAAAAGTTCAAAAACTCTAAAAAATTTGAACTGATATAGGGTCATTCGTCTGAAAACCCTGTTTAGACGTCTGAGGTGACACTTCATGTAATAAGCAAAGAAAATTAATTAGGTTCTCATCGACGAACACAAGGGATTCGTCAACGAGGGTACAAGAGGGTCTCATTGACGAGGACATGTTTTGCCGACGAGAAGAAACCGAAGGGTTGTGTTTCAAGTTCTGAATTTCATCAACGAGGAGATGGTGTTCATCAACAAGCCTTTTTCTTTGCCTCGTTGACAAGATGACGTGACTCGTCGACGAAGCCCATAGTATAAATAGTGCAAACCTCAGATTTTTACGCAGGAAAATTAGTAGAAACTCTCTCTCTCTCCTTTATCTCTACTGTTTCTCCCTCCTCTCTCTTTGATTTCGGCCCCATCGTTCACCAGATCAATGATCTAATGCCACAACGACGCTCTTGGGAAAGTTCTCTCTAAGTTTGCCGGAATGGATCATCGGCGGGGTTGATTGAATTTCATCCTAGATTCAGGGTAAGGCCTTTTATTCAAAATTAAGCTTTCCAGCAGGTATAAGAAATGTAGTAGACGTAGAAATAATGATATTTTGTTCTGATAAATGTTATTTTTAAGGTGTTGAGTGGGGAACCCTACGGGTGTAGGACCCGTCATAGTAGGGGATTCTAGTAGGAATAAGGTAAGGGAAATATGCTATGTTAGGCAGTTCTAGTATGATTTTCAGTATAAAATATATATATTTTTACCAGATTATTATTCACAACAGGAATTTTATACAGTTATCAATTATGTTTAAGATGTTTTAATTACTGTGTGGCATGAGAATATGGATACAGTACAGAAATATGTCTTATAGTATTTTCAGGATTGTGTTTTACAGAATATACAGACAGGGAACATATTTTACAGTATTTTTCAGAATACCATGGTTATTTAGTTTTACAGTACCATGACATACAAATTTACAGTTAATTTCAGAAACATAGTTAATATAGATACAGTTTATTACAGCGTCATGGTTAATATAGTTATTACAAAATCATGGTAAAATAAATAGTTGTATATAGAAACGTATTATATAGTATCAGACCCTGATGGACCATTATAGATACAGTTTACAGAGCATGATACCGTAGCTATATACAGTTCAGAGTGCAACCACATATTCATATAATATGTGTTATACAGAAGTTGATCATGCTTATGTTGTGGACAAGCTCCCCATCATATATAGGTTAAGGGGGCCAATCTAACTATCGAAGTATAGTGATTTATCCTAGTAGGCCAACCAATGATAGATCCCGCCTTCGGGCCGCACAACCCTGTCATAAAGGGCTAAATCATGACATACAGTTATCCACAGGGAAATTTTTCAGTATTTATATGTATATACAGTTTACAGAAATAGAGGATGTACTTATGTATATTAGAAGTATTATGAATAGAAAACCTATAAAGACAGTTATGTTAAGCAACATGAATAAGGTGGTATTATATATTATCTATACATGTATTCCTAGATTTAGTTATTTATGATTTTGTAGAATCAGATTTTGTAGAAATGTATCTCACTTGCCACACACTAACAATAGCATATTTCGTCTTGCTGAGCGTCGTCTCATCTCAATAAATTGATTTTTTTTTTCAGGTGATCTAGTTAGGCGAGCAGATCAGGCTAGCAAGTAGAGGGGCTACAGTGCTACCTTGTCAGTGGAGTGAGTGTTTTTGGGAGGTTATTTCTTTATAACCTAGCTTCAAATGAGGGTATTTTGGGAAAAGGAGTATATGTATATTTTGGGAGCGTTTTAGCACTCTAGTATTGTATATTTATGATTATGGTTATATAAATTAAGCTTCTCGCTACATAGGTTGATGGTTATTTATAGTAGATTGTATCGGAGCGGTGGAATTTCATAGTATTTATTATTGAAAAATTATAAAAATTTATAGAATTTAGCAGGTCGTTATAGTTTGATATCAGAGCCTAGGTTGCTAGGTTCTGTAGACTATAGAGTACAACGAAAGCAATACCAAAGTACAGGAAAGGATTTGAGGTTTGTTCTGTAGTCTGGGTACAGGATTTTCGTGGTAGTTTCTATGTTTTTCCTGGGGTGACGAATTCAAGAAAACCATAATAAACTATTGTCGGGTCGTGTGTCTAGGTTGCAGAACCGGATTTTGAATTAAGATTAGGGAAGGTAGTTAATTACAAATTGGAATAGAATAAGTTTGCAGGAGAGATAAGGTTTTTAAGTATGTTCTTCATTTTTCAAGATGGACCCAGGAAGCAGCGGCACGAATGTTGGGGAGGATAGGCTAGGACCTTGCAATATGGGAGGTGGAGATACTGACGTCATACTGCGTGGTGTCACCCAGCAAGTGATGGCTGAGATAGCCAGGAGCTCAAGGGAGCGTAGCTGCACGATCGAGCAGTTTATGCAAATGAAGCCCCCATTTTTGCTGGAGGAGATGACCCAGTTGTAGCCGAAAAATTAAGTCCAGGACATTGAAGAGACATTGGTTGTGCTTCCGTGTATGGATGAATAGAAAGTAGTATTTGTGGCATTTAAACTAACAGGAGAAGCGAAACGCTAATGGAGATAAGTGTGTTTGATTGAGGAGCAGAGGTTGGTTCCAGTCCCAGTGACGTAGGACCGATTCAAGGAGTTGTTCTTCGAGCGATATTTCCCTGCTATCATTAGCGCAAAGGCAACATAGTTTATGCACCTGGTACAAGGGCAGATGACAATATCTCAGTACGCAACTTAATTTATCGAGTTGTCGTGTTTTGCCCCACATTTTGCACCAGATGAAGAGAAAAAGGCAAGGAAGTTTGAAGAGGGTCTGCGGAAGAACTTGTTTGAGCAGGTGATTGGTTTCAGGGCTCAAACATTTGTAGAGGTCATAGACAGAGCTGCTATTATCGAGAATGGTATACAGAGAGGTATAGCAGCCCAGAGTCAAAGGAAAAGGCCTACGCCTAAGAGTTTTCAGGCTGGTTCCAGTAAAGGCCCATGGAGAGGAGGCCATGACAGGGGAGATCAGAGGCAGATGACAGGATCTAGAAAGAATCAGGGTATGCAGGCCTACCCAGTATGTCAGACATATGGGATACGGCATTTGGGGGAGTGCCGAGTAGGGGGAGATGTTTGTTATCGCTATGGGAGACCTGACCATATGACACGTGCATGCTTAGGATAGCCAGACTAGGTCCCAGCTCCCAAGCCTTATCGTAGGGGATACCAGGTGCCTCAGGGAGGTCAGTAGAGGTATGTGGCCCCGACGAAAGTGTACATTTTGATGCCGGGTGATGCTGAGGCTGCTGCGGATGTCGTGACAAGTACTTTTACTGTTTTATCATATCTAGTTGTCATTTTGTTTGATTCAGGTGGTACTTATTCCTTTTTCTCTACATCTTATGTTAAATTATCTGGAAGTAAGACCCAATCATTAGATATAGAACTGTTAGTAGCTACACCATCTGGGTTAGTGATGAGGTGTCAAAGGGTACTCAGGGGCTATCCAATAGAGATTCAGGGGAGAGTGCTACCAGTTGACCTGATCGTGTTGGAGATGTGTGGGTTTGATGTAATACTGGGTATGGATTGGTTGGTAGATAATCATGCTAGTATTGATTGCCATAAAAAAAAAAAAAAAGTGATGTTTAGACCCCCTGGTGAATAGGAATTCAAATTCACTGGTTCACGTGTACATGCTCCGTCGCAATTAATGTCCGCTGTACAAGCGAGCAGATTGCTTCTGGATGGAAGTCAGGGGTTTGTGGCTTTTGTAAAGGAAGTGTCAGAAAATGAATTGAAGCTTGACAGTACATCAGTAGTACGAGAATTTCCAGATGTTTTTCCAAAAGAACTACCTAGGTTGCCTCCCGAACGTGAGGTGGATTTTGCTATAGATTTATCTCCAAGGACAGCACCGATTTCTAAGGTTCCCTACTGTATGGCTCTAAATGAATTAGGAGAATTGAAGGAATAGTTGCAGGACTTGTTGGATAGGGGATTTATACGACCTAGTGTATCACCGTGGGGAGCTACAGTGTTGTTCGTAAAGAAGAAAGAGGGGACTATGAGGATGTATATTGATTACAGAGAGATAAACAAGGTCACTTTTAGGAACAAATATCCTTTGCCTCATATAGACGACCTGTTTGATCAGCTCTAGGGTACGCGGGAGTATTCCAAGAATGACCTTAGATCAGGTTATCACCAAGTGAGGGTAAAAGTAGAGGATGTTGCAAAGACAGCCTTCAGGACCAGGTATGGGCACTATGAATTCCTCATTATGCCATTTGGTTTGACGAATACCCCAGCTATGTTCATAGACTTGATGAATAGAGTCTTTCACCAGTATCTAGATTAGTTTGTAGTGGTTTTTATAGATCATATGCTTGTTTACTTGAGGAGTTTTGAGGATCATGAGGCGCATTTGAGACAGGTACTGCAGACTCTCAAGGAGGAGAAGTTTTATGCTAAGTTTAGCAAGTGTGAGTTTTGGCTTGAGAAAGTTGCATTTTTGGGTTATGTGATCTCAGGAGACAGTATTTCAGTGGATCCCAGCAAAATTGATGTGGTGGTGAATTGGGCGAGGCCAAAGAGTGTGCAAAAAGTTAGAAGTTTCTTGGGACTAGCCGGTTATTACCGTCGATTTGTTGAGAGGTTTTCCGCCTTATCAGGGCATCTCACGCATTTGACCACGAAAAAAATGCTAGATTTGTGTGGGATGAAGAATGAGAGTAGAGTTTTCAGGAATTGAAGCAGCGGCTCGTCACTGCATCAATACTGACGATTCCATCAGGAGGTGATAGGTATGTGATTTACAGTGACGCGTCTTTGAAAGAGCTCAGTTGTGTACTGATGCAGCATGGTAGGGTGGTAGTTTATGCATCCAGGCAATTGAAAGAATATGAAAAGAACTACCCTACTCACGATCTGGAATTGGTTGCGGTGGTACACACATTGAAAATCTGGAGGCATTACTTATACGGTGAGAGATATGAAATATTTTCTGATCATAAGAGTTTAAAATATTTCTTCACACAAAAAGAGTTGAATATGGGCCAAAGGAGATGGTTGGAACTCATTAAGGATTATGATCATCAGTTACCAACCAGGTAAAGAAAATGTGGTGGCCGATGCACTAAACTGTAAATCAGAGGATAGAGCGCAGTTAACAGTAGCAATTCGGCACCCGATTCAAATGGATCTGGAAAGGCTTGGTGTGGAGTTAGTTGAAGATGATCCTCGGGCATTTATTGTCAGGGTGATGATCCAAAATTAGCAGAAGTGACAACTAGAATACAGGTTGGTCAGGGAGAGGAATTCAGCATTTCTAACGATGGGGCTTTGAGCTTTCGCACCACATTGTGCGTGCCTGCAGATAAGAGCATTAGGAGAACCATTCTTGGAGAGGCTCACAGATCTCTTTACACTATTCACATTGGTAGTACGAAAATGTATAGGGATCTATGGGAGTATTTCTGGTGGAGTGGCATGAAGAGGGAAACAGTAGAATTTGTGCAGCAGTATTTGACGTGCTAGCAGGTTAAGGCTGAGCACCAGAGGCCAGCTCGTCAGTTGCAGCCACTTTTCATTCCTGAATGGAAGTGGGACCACATATCCATGGTTTTTTTTTATGGGTTACCGCTGGCGTTGCATGGTCAGAATGCCATTTGGGTAATTTTTGATAAGTTGACAAAGACGGCTCATTTCCTACCTATTAAAGTTAGCTACCCTATGAACAGATTGGCAAAGATTTACATACAGAGATTGTTCGACCCCATTGAGTGCCGATATCTATAGTCTTAGACCATGATCCACACTTTACATCACGGTTTTGGAAAAACTTGTAGGAGGCTTTGAGGACTCAATTGGAATTTAGCACGGCATTCCATCCTCAGACAGATGGTCAGACAGAGAAAATGATCCCGGTACTTAAGGATATGCTACGAGCGTGTGTATTGGATTTTGGGGGTAGCTAGACCCAGTATATGCCATTGGTGGAATTTGCCTACAACAACAGCTATCAGGCTAGCATAGGCATGGCACCTTATAAAGCGCTCTATGGTAGGAGGTGTCGTTCTCCTTTATACTGGAGTGAGCTGGGTGAGAGGCGAGTTTTAGGGCCATAAATAGTACAACTAGCATACGATAAAGTCTAACTCATTCGAGATAGAATTGGTGCAGCACAAAGTCGGCAGAAAAGCTACACAGATACTCGCCATCAGGAACTGGAATTTGAGGTGGGTGATCATGTATTTCTGAAAATTGCACCACTAAAGGGAATCATGAGATTTGGGAAGAAGGGTAAGTTAAGCCCTAGGTTTATTGGCCCATTTGAGATACTTGAGAAGATTGGGTCAGTTGCCTATCGGCTAGCTTTACCACCATCTTTATTCAAGATTCATGACGTATTTCATGTTTCTATGCTAAGGAAATATGTCCCAGATCCTTCCCATATCATCAGCTATGCAGAATTGGAACTCAGTGACGTTTTAGCATACGAGGAAGCTCTAGTACAGATCCTAGATACAAAAGAACAGGAATTGCGCAGCAAAAAGATACCATTAGTGAAAGTCTTGTGGAAGAATCACACAATAGAAGAAGCTTCTTGGGAGCTTGAAGATAAGATCAGACAAAAATACCCCCACTTGCTTAGTGAATTACAACAATAATGTATAAGTTAAGGTAATAGTAATTTTATTTTATTAAGTATAGTGTAATTGTAAATATAGAGTATAGGATAGGTAGTATTTTGGTTTTGGGGGAAATTTTCTTTTATAATTGTAATCTCCTATAACTACCTATGTAACCACGGTATTCCTCCACTATAAGTGAGGGCAGGTAATAAAATAAGTAGACCGTTTATCTTAAAGGATTAAAGATCATATGAATAGAAATTTCGAGGATGAAATTTTATGAGGGGAGAATGTAATAACCCAAGACGAACACTGGGGATTCATCAACGAGGGTATAAGAGGGTCTCGTCAACGAGGACATGTTTCGTCGACGAGAACAAATCGAGGGGATGTGTTTCAAGTTCTGAATTTCATCAACGAGGAGATGGTTTTCGTCGACGAACCTTCTTCTTTGCCTTGTTGACGAGATGACATGGCTCGTCGACAAAGCCCATAGTATAAATAGTGCAAACCTCAGATTTTTATGCAGAAAAATTAGCAGAAACTCTCTATCTCTTCTCTCTACGGTTTCTCCCTCTTCTCTATTCGATTTCAACCCCATCATTTGTCGGATCGATGACTTGAGGCCACCACGATGCTCCTGGGAAAGTTCTCTCTAAGTTTGCCGGAACGGATTGTCGGTGGGGCTGAGTTGAATTTCATCCCAAATTCAAGGTAAGGTCTTTTATTCAAAATCAGGCTTTTCAATAGTTGTAGGAAATGTAGTAGACGTAGAAATAATGATATTTTGTTCTGATAAATGTTATTTTTAGGGTGTTTAGTGGGGAACCATGTGGGTGTTAGGACCCGTCAGAGTAGGGGATTCTAGTAGGAATAAGGTAAGGGAAATATGCTATGTTAAGCAGTTCTAGTATGATTTTCAGCATAAAATATATATATTTTTACCAGATTATTATTCACAGCAGGAATTTTATACAATTATCAATTATGTTTAAGATGTTTTAATTACTGTGTGGCATAAGAATATGGATACAGTACAGAAATATGTCTTATAGTATTTTTAGGATTGTGTTTTACAGAATATACAGACAGGGAACATGTTTTACAGTATTTTTCAGAATACCATGGTTATTTAGTTTTACAGTACTATGACATACAGATTTACAGTTAATTTCAGAAACACAGTTAATATAGATACAGTTTATTATAGCGTCATGGTTAATACAGTTATTACAGAATCATGGTAAAACAGATAGTTGTATATAGAAATGTATTATATAGTATCAAACTTTGATGGACCATTATAGATACAATTTACAGAGCACGGTACCGTAGCTATATACAGTTCAAAGTGCAACCACATATTCATATAATATGTGGTATACAAAAATCAATCATGTCCATGTTATGGACAGGCTCCCCATCGGATATGGGTTGAGGGTGCCGATCTGACTGTCGGAGTATAGTGATTTATCTTGGTAGGCCAGCTAGTGATAAATCCTGTCTACAGGCCGCACAACCCTGTCATGAGGGGTTAAATCATGACATATAGTTATCCACAGGGAAGTTTTTCAGTATTTATATGTATATACAGTTTACAAAAACAGAGGGTGTACTTATGTATATTAGAAGTATTATGAATAGAAAACTTATAAATACAGTTATGTTAAGCAACGTGAACAAGGTGGTATTATATATTATTTTTACTTGAGTTCCCAGATTTAGTTATTCATGATTTTATAGAATCAGATTTTTATAGAAATGTAACTCACTTGCCACATACTAGCAATAGCATATTTCGTCTTACTGAGCGTCGTCTCATCCCAATAAATTGATTTTTTTTTTCAGGTGATCCAGTTAGGCGAGCATATCAGGCTCATAGGTAAAGGGGCTACAATGCTGCCCTGCCAGTGGAGTGGGTATTTTTAGGAGGTTATTTCTGTATAACCTAGTTTCAATTGAGGGTATTTTGGGAACATGAGTATATGTATATTTTGGGAGTGTTTTAGCACTCTGGTATTGTATATTTATGATTATGGTTATATAAATTTAGCTTATTGCTGCATAAGTTGATGGTTATTTATAGTAGATGGTATCGGAGCGGTGGAATTTCATAGTATTTATTATTGGAAAATTATAAAATATTTATAGAATTTAGCAGGTCGTTTCACTTCAGTCGTCTGAGGATCCAGTTCAGATGTCTGAGGGTATACTACCTCTTTAGAATATGTTTAGGAAGTTCTTCAGCCATCTGAAAAAAATCTTCAACCGTCTGAGGAAATTCTTCAGACGTTTGAAGTGAACGTTCAGTCGTCTAGATAGACAAAAATATGATTTTCAGATTTGTTTTCAAACATAACTTGCTCTCTTACATTAATTACTTTATAAAACATTTTCCGGGGTTTTAAAAATAAGGTCTCCAAGTCCATAATACCCATAATAAGTTTCAAAATATTTTCTCATGATATTTCATTTATAAAGTACTTACATTTCATGTCCTAAAGCCCTATATTCTAAGCTTGAAGTCTTTTGTGTCGTGTTCACTTTGTGTTTCCCTTGACTTTAGCTTGAATTAGCTTTAGCTTCATCATCCTTTGTACATTTCGGTGTTGCTTGAGCTTCTTTAGGATCTCTTTGAACTATGAATATGTCTTTGAGGCCTTAGTTATTTTTAGAAAGTTCTTTTGAATCTTGGCTTTTTGAAGTTCCTAAAATATCATCACTTGAACACAAACACATTAAACTTTTCCTTTATTTGTTACCATCAAAACAAGATGTGAAAGCCTTGTTAGGCCAATACCTCAATTAACCGTGGTAAAAATTTGGCCAACTTGAGAGTTTCGGTTGACCAAGCCACATGTTCGGTCACTTGAACAGACACAAAAGAAAAAGTAAATTTTGAACTTCAGGTGCCTATATAATGGTTCAGTTTGCTAACTGAGGTGATTTTCCAATCTATCCAAGGTTCAGTCGCCTGGTCTTAAGTTCGGTCTGCCGAAGTTGAACATTCGGTCACTCGGGGATATTTTGAACATAAAGTTTGGGCGCCCGAGTTGTTGGAAAAAGTTAGGGCTTGAGTTTGGTCGACCGTGGACACTCAGTTCATTTGAATTCGGTCGCCCAAAGTCAGGTCAACTTTTTGACCATCCAATGGTTCGGTCGACCAAGGCAATTTGACTTGCCTAGTTCGATCGTCTAAAGCCCATATGATTTTAAGCCTAAGTTCCATCCTTTAATTTAAATTTTACCTCTGATGAAATGTGAGTGTAGTTGGATCCTGTGCACTAAGTGTGTTGGAACATAATGTCAATCTAGGGCAACCTAAGCATAAAGTCCTATCATGCATGATGCAATTATTACAAACCATATTGAATTACAATCCAATGAAGAATGTAAAAAATATAGTTACAAATTAAGCATAATATTCTTCAGTCTTCCTTGGAGTCACCATACGCCATCATGATATAGAAATCTTTTCAACCTCGTGCGTAGAATGAACCTGCATGCAAGCTCAGAGCAAACGTCAGTACCAATGTATTTGTGATTATAAAAATGGGATATGACCAACTAGGTCAACATAGGCACTTATCAATAGTGCCACATAGATATCTCAAAATCCACTTCACTGCTTCCCAGTAAGTCTTCCATGGATTTGACATAAACCTGCTGACAGCTCCCATTGCTTGACTAATGTCTGGTCTGGTACCAACCATGATGTACATGAGACTTCCAATAGCTGAGGCGTAAGGTACCTTAGCCATGAAGTCCTTCTCTTCATTTTTCTGGGGAGCCTGATCATTGGAGAGATGAAAGTGATAGGCCAATGGCGTATTTACTGCCTTGGCACTGCTCATGTTGAATCTCTGTAAAACACGGCTAATATAGTCCAACTAAGATAACCACAATGTTCCCTGTAGCTTATCTCTGTAGATCTGTATCCCAAGTATTTGCTTGGCTAAACCCAAGTCCTTCATGTCAAACTCCTCGGACATTTGCTGCTTCAATTTCCTAATTTCTCCTATATCTGGTCCTGCAACTAACATGTCATCGACATATAGCAATAGTATGATATAGCTAGAATGATACCTCTTGAAGTAGCAATAGTGGTCGGCATTGCACTTCTAAAAATCTTTTCTGCGCATAAAGCTGTCAAATTTTCTGTACCATTTCCTGAGAGCTTGTTTGAGAACATACAAGCTCTTCTTCAATCTGCACACAAGATCTTCTTTACCTTTTACTAAGAATCCTTCTGGTTGGTGCAGGTAAATCTCCTTATCAATATCACCATGAAGAAATGTTGTCTTCACATCCAACTGCTCGAGATGTAGGCCCTCTGAGCCAACAATGCTCAATACTGATATGATGGTTCTTAACTTCACAATCAGTGCAAAAATGTCAATGTAGTCAATTCCTTCCTTTAGCTCAAAGTCTTTCACTACCAATCGAGCTTTGTATCTTTTGGATCTATCATGCTTCTCTTTGATCATGTACACCCACTTGTTGTGAAGAGCCTTCTTACCTTTAGGCAACTTAGCTAGTTCCCATATTTTGTTGGAGTTTAGGGACTTCATCTCATTCTTCATTGCAAACTCCCACTTGCTCGAATCTCCCGCCTGACATGCTTCATCATAGAATTTGAGTTCTCCTCCATATGTAAGAAGTAAATAATGCATATACCTCTTATTTGGTACATGCTACCAAGAAGGTCTCCTAAGCTTCGGAGCTAGAGTAGTAGGCGGTGGTGCGACAATCTACTCCACAGGTTCCTCTGCCTGAGGAATCTCAAAATTTTGTTGTTATGTATCCTCTACCTGGGGATTCTCGGTGTTTTGTTGTTGTGTACCAACACCTTCTAGGACATCATCCAAGTCTACATAGGTTGTTTCATTTTGAACTAGTTCTATGGGTTCTGTTGGTTCTGTTATGTGTCTATCTTTGTACATCACCTTTTTATTAAAGATCACATCTCTACTTTTGATCAAATCTTTTTTTCATCATCCCAAATGCAATACCCATACTCATCTTCACCGTAACCGACGAAGGTGCATTTTTTGGGACTTTGGATCAAGCTTGTTTATGACATGATCATTAATACATGCACATATGCTACACAACCAAAAACTTTCAAATGTAAAAGTTTCACCTCTTTTCCACTTCATACCTCTTCTTGTAGATTGTTGTCCAATGGTATAGATGGACTCTGCTTAATCAAGTATGCTACTGTATTGACTACTTCTACCCAGAACTGCTTTGGTAAGCCTAACTGCATATGCATGCTTCTAACTCTTTCAGTCAATGTTTGGTTCATCCGCTCGGCTACGCCATTGTGCTGAGGTGTAGTTGGCATAGTTCTTTCCATTATGATACCATGCTCATAGAAGAATTTCTTAAACCCGGTGTCATCATACTCACCACCATTATCGGTTCTCAACTTCTTGATTTTCAAACCAGTTTCATTTTCAACCATTGCTTTCCAAATCTTAAAAGCATCAAATACATCAGATTTTTATTTTAGGAAGTAAACTCATACCTTTCGAGAATGATCATCAATAAACATCACGCAGTAATTCCTTCCACTAAGGGATGAGACGGTCGTCAGTCCCCATACATCTGAGTGGACTAGTTCAAGTCTCTCCTTCTTTAGGGTGCTGGAGAATGTCTGGAAACTAACCCTCTTCTATTTCTCGAGTATACAATCCTCACACACATCAATCTCTATTGATTGTAGATCACTCAACTTTCCATTTGAGTGCATCACTCTGAGTCCCTTCTCACTGATGTGACCAAGTCGTTGATGCCAAATGTTGCTATCGACATTTCTTATAGCAACTGAAATAGACATACATGCATTAAAATTCACATAAAGCGTTCCACTTTTCCTACCTCGTGCAATTGACTGTGCACCATTTGAAATCTTCCATTCATCACCAATGAATGTTGTGATGTATCCCTCATCTACCAGTTGACCAATTGAGATCAAGTTCTTTCTCAGGTCTGGAATATTTCTGACATCCTTCAGCTTCCATACTGACCCGCTCATCTTGATCTTCACAATTCCCTTGCCAGTTATGTTGCAAGATTGATCATTGCCAAGATATACCTTACCGAAGTCACCTGGCAATCTTTACTGCAAGTGGCATGAAAGAAGACTCTAGAGTCTAAGACCCAAGACTCCTTCTTGCTCTCCAAAGAGCATATCAACATATCACCTTCTTCTGAAGCAACACTTGCTTCTATCTTTGCCTCATATTCCTTTGTTGGACCTTTGCACTGGTTTCTGAAATGACTGAACTTTCCACAGTTCCAGCACTCAATGTTCTTTGTGCCCTGTGAACCTTTGGGATTTATAGATTTGGACCACTTGAACCTAGATTTGCCATGATTGTTTGATCAGTCATGCCTGCTTCCTTCCCATGAACCTCTCCCTCGACTTTCCACATTCAATGCTGAACTTGAAGTGGAAGCAGTGTTTGACATCCTAATCTCTTCCATCAAAATCATGCTAACGACTTCATCAAAAGTCAACTTTGATTTTCTTGCGGAACTACTAATCGCAATAACAATACCTTTCCAACTCTCAGGAAACTGACTAAGAATCAGTAAGGCATAGATCTAACTATCAAACTTGATTTCAAATGAGGCAAGTTGATCATACAACTCGTTGAAATTATTTAGATGTCTACTAAAACTTTCACCTGCGAACATGTTCATGGTAAATAACTTCTTCATTAAGTGTACCTTATTGGCGGCTGATGGCTGCTCATACATGTTGGAGAGTGCATCCATAAGAGACTTGATGGTTGTCATGTGCTTGATATTAAAGGCAACAGACTTTTCCAACGTCATCCTAATAGCTCCAAGAGCTTTTCAATCAAGCAACTCCCACTCCTCCTCCTTCATGGAATCTGAATTTCCTTTCAATGGTAAGTGCAACTCCTTACCAAACAACTAGTCCTCGATCTGCATCTTCCAGAATTCGAAGTTGGTGTTGTTAAACATCTTGATCTTTGAGCTATTTGCGTTTGACATCTCGATTTGTCGATCTAGAGATGGAATCAGCTCAAATGGATAGCACGGTTGGATTCGAAATGACTGAGTACCTTAGAAATGGTTCAAGTCATTCAAAAAACGGACTTGACATGACTTTAAAAACTTGGTCAAACCTTCTAGTCAAAGTCAGTCAACTTTCCGTTAAACTTAATGGAATATACTCCCACTTAACAAAATATTTTGATACTGTTACTGATGACGTTAATTAACATCGTTAACTAACTTCTAATGTGACAGGTGGGACCTGGTGATGATGTGGTGCTGACGTGACAAATGGGCTCGATGATGTGGCTCTAACGTGGCAAGTGGGGCCCAATGATGATGTGGCGATGACGTGGCAATGAAGTCTAAATATGATTGTGTTAAATTACACGAGACAAATTCCCAGGGAAGTGGGGGGTCACAATGGACCGCTTAAGTCCCACTTTCCTAGATAGAATTTCCTTAGACACGTAATTAGTACAATATAGCTCCTAGGACCTCCAATCTGGCAACTTTGCTTTGATCTGGAAATTTTGCTTTGATCTAGCAACTTTGCTCTGATCTATCTTTGATACCACTTGTTAGGGATCTAGGAACAATAATCACACACACAAGCAAAATAAGCACATAAAATAAGAACACTAGATTTACGTGGTTCGGTCTAATCTGACCTACGTCCATAGAGCACATCGAATACAATATAACTTGGGAGAAAAACAAAAGGAGGAGACACACACTCAACTCAACTCTTCTCACACTTTTCTCTCTCTCACCTCCAGCACTCTCACACTCCTCACTCACTCACTTCACTATGTATTCACATTCACGTACAATTGCTTCATTATATAGCTATATTGAATGGATAAGAAAGGAAGGGAGTAATTGGGATATTTAATGGGTTATTTTAGCACGCAGGAATTATCATTCCAGTGCATGAAAGCTGGCTCCTCCATGGCTCATTTTCATCTACAACTCATCCTCTTTAATGCCATTTAGTTTTCTGTTTCCATTTAATCCGTTTCCATTTTCTCCATTTCCATTTCAACTTAACAATTCACACAAAATGAAAAAATAAAATCAAAGAAAGAAAGGAAAAGAAAAAATAAAATCAAAGAAAGAAAGGAAACGAAATGCAAACGCTTTTGTAGTGGTTTGGATATCCTCAAGTATGTCCACAATCTCAATACCAAATGTCTTAAGGTTCGACTAATTTCCCTATCTTTAATGGTGGCAAAGATACCAATTATAACCCTTGTTTTTCAAAAACAAGACAACCAAAATTACAACCTCTGGTATTTCAGAGACCAAGGAAACCAAAAACAAAAAAACTTACAAAATAAAATCACTCTCAAGGAAGATACACAACTTTAGATCACAAAGAAAACTCTCAAGGAATAAACAAATAGAAGCTCAAGAGTTTTCACTCAAAGGTTAGCAACAAAGAGCACAAAAGAGAGAATGAAAGCAAAAACACTTTGATATTTAGTATAGGTTTGTTCTCTAACATTATTCAAGCTTAAAAGGGCATATAAATAGAGTTTAAATGAAAACTAGTCATTTTTTACCCATTGGAGCTTTTCTGGCTCTCAGACTGCTTAACTACTTGCTAGCCATTAGAAAAAAAATAAGACTGTTGCAAGCAAAACTTTCCAGACTAGTCTATCACCTTTAAGGGCCAATCAACTGCCTCTAGCCTTTGCCTAGGTCGGTCAACTGCTCCTTGGGGCTAGTCAACTATCCCCTGGCACAAAGTTGGGGTTCGGTCTACTTCTCGTTCTCCTTTTCCCACTTTTGGTCCATTAGTGATATGTCTTATATTCTTTCATGATTTTACAATATAAAGTAAATTACAAATAAGGGAATATTAACACAAATAAATTAGTTAAATTATTCAATTTTTTCTCTTAATTATTCAACTATTCTTCAACTTCAATGCCTTAAATGTAACGTCCTGCTAAATTAATTGAGATTTCCTTTTTTTATATATAATAATTACTGTGAAATTTCACTGCTCTGATACCTTCATATATAAAGCTAACCATCGACCTAAGCAGTGGGAAGCTAAAATCTCATAACCACCACCATATATAAATATGTACAATACCAGAGTGCTAAAGTACTCCCCTAAATATACATATAAGGTTGTATTTCAACAATCTCTCATGACAAACAAGAACTATACAAAGAAAACCTTTCCCAAAAATACTCACCCTATCAACAGGTAGCACTGAAACCCCTCTAACGGCGAGCCTGATCTGCTCGCCTCACTGGATCACCTAAAAAATATAAGTTAAATAGGATGAGACGACACTCAATAAGAAGAAACATACTATTTCTAGTGTGTGGCAGATGAGCTACATGCTTGAAAAATCCGATTTAGAAAAATACCATAAAAAAAACATAACTGAATGAAACCTGTATACCTGCTGCAAAGTACATTATACCTATGTTGCTTAACATAAACTGAGTTTTCTGAATATCTTATTTATACTACTGCTAATTACTATAAGTATGTCTATTTACTGTAAATCTGCTCATATATATATATATATATATATATATATATATATATATAATAACTGAGAAAATTCCTTGGATGGATAACTGAAGTCATGAATTAACCCCTCATGACAGGATAGTGTAGCCCGAAGGCAGGACCTAACCTGTCTGGCCGACCAGGTAAGTCAACTGAACTCTGACAGTCCAATCGTGCCCACTCAACCCATATCTGATGGGGAGCTTGTCCACAACATAGGCACGACCAACTTCTAAATACCACCTATTAATTGAATAGGGGTTGCACTATGAAATGAATATAGCTACAGTACCGTGCTCTACTGCTGAATATGGTCCATCAGGGTCTGATATTATATACATAACTGATATTTCTAAAATACTGTTTTTACCATGATTTTGCAATAACTGAAATAACCATAACACAATAAATACTGGGTTGAATAAACTATAATAAATGGATAGGTGATATGTTTGCATAACTGAATACTTGAATTTTCTGTTTAACTGTATAAACTGAATGTTATGGTTTTGAAATGGCTATATCATAATATTATGAGAAATACTGTAAAATACGAGTTTCTGCGCGTATGCTGAAAATCATGATATTCTGAAAATTATGGAAACATTGTACTAGGCTAATAATAAACTCATGCCACACAATTAAACATTAATATTATCAGGTTCTGAAATCGCACAAATAATCTGAATAATAATTTGCTAAAAAACATATAATTTATATTGAATCACAATAAGTTTACCTAGCATAGCATATTTCCCTTACCTGATTCTTGCTAAAACCCCCTATTGTATCGGGTCCTACACCCACAAGGCTTCCCACTCAACACCCTGAAAATCATATATCCCAGAACAAAATATTACTATTTCTACGTCTACTGCATTTCCTACAACTGTTAGAAAGCCAAATTTCAATAAAAAAATTGTTACCCTGAATCTGGGATGAAATCCAACTTCGTCCCACCGACGATCCGCTCCGAAAAACTTAGGGAGAACTTCCCCAGGAGCGTCTTGGTGGCCCTAGATCGTCGATTTGGTGGTAGAGGGGGCCGAAATCAAGGAGAGAGGGAATAAGAACCGTAGGGGAGAGAAGAGAGAGAGTTCCTGGTGAGTTTTCTATGAAAAAAAAATTGTGTTTCACACTATTTATACTATGGCCTTCGTCGACAAGTCACGTCATCTCGTCGACAAGGTCACGAAGGATGTTCGTCAACAAATACCACCTTCTCATTGATGAAATTTAGAGCTTATAAAACAGCCTCTTGGTATCTTCTCGTCGACGAAACATGTCCTCGTCAACAAGACCCTCTTGTACCCTCGTCAACGAGACCCTCTTGTACCCTTGTCGACAAATCCCCTGTGTTCGTCGACGAGGCCATGAACTAATTCCTTGGGTTATTACATCCAAAGTGAAACGTCGTCTATGAAGTCTGCTACCTCCTTCTGTTTCTATTTCCATTTCCCTCCCTCTTTATTATCTAAATACCATTATTCTTTGGGTCGTTACATTCTCTCCTCCTTATAAAATTTCGTCCTCGAAATTTACTATTCATATAACTCATCATTCTTTAAAGGCAAAATGGTCTACTTATTGTATTACTTGCCCTCACTTATGGCAGAGGAATACCGTGGTTACATAAGTATTTCTAGGAGATTACAACTATAAAAGAAAATTTCCCCCAAAACTAAAATATTACCTATCCTATACACTATATTACAATTACACTATGCTAAACAAAATAAAATTACTACTACCCTAATCTATACATCACCACTGTGTTCATTAAATAAGTGGGGATATTTCTGTCTGATCTCATCTTCAAGCTCCCACGAGGCTTCTCTACCACATGATTCATCCACAAGACTTTCACTAACTGTATTCTTTTGCTGCGCAATAACTATTCTTTTCTATCTAGGATCCACACTGGAGCTTCTTCGTATGCTAGATTACCACTGAGTTCCAATTCTGCATAGCTAATGATATGGGAAGAATCCAGGACGTATTTCCTTAACATAGAGACATGAAACACATCGTGAATCTTGAATAAAGATGGTGGTAGAGCTAGCCGATAGGCCACTAACCCAATTTTCTCAAGTATCTCAAAGGGGCCAATAAACCTAGGGCTCAACTTACCCTTCTTTCCAAATATCATGATAACCTTCAGTGGTGCTATCTTCAAAAGTACATGATCACCCACTTCAAATTCCAGTTCCTAGAGGCGAGTATCCACGTAGCTTTTCTGCCGACTTTGTGCTGTACTAATTCGATCTCAAATGAGTCGAACTTTATCGTATGCCTACTAAACTATCTCTGGCTCTAAAACTCGCCTCTCACCCAACTCACTCCAGTATAAAGGGTTACGGCACTTCCTACCATAAAGTGCTTCACAAGGAGCCATGCCTATGCTAGCCTGACAGTTGTTGTTGTAGGCAAATTTCACCAATGGCATATACTGAGTCCAGCTACCCCCAAAATTCAATACACACGCTCGCAACATATCCTCAAGTACCTGAATCGTTCTCTATGTGTGACTATCTGTCTGAGGATGGAAAACGGTGTTGAATGCTAACTGACTCCCCAAGGCCTTCTACAAAATCCTCCAGAACCGTGATGTAAAATGTGGATCACCGTCCAAGACTATGGATACTGGCACTCCATAGGGTCAAACAATCTCTTGTATGTAAATATATGCTAACTTGTTCATAGGGTAGCTAACCGTAATGGGTAGAAAGTGTGTTGTCTTCGTCAACCTATCAACCACCACCCAAATGGCATTTTGACCATGCAGCACCGGCGGTAACCCAGTAACAAAATCCATGGATACATGGTCCCACTTCCACTCGGGAATGAAAAGTGGCTGCAACTGACCAGCCAACCTCTGGTGCTCAGCTTTAACCTGCTGACACGTCAAGTACTGCTGCACAAATTCTTTTTTTTCCCTCTTCATGCCACTCCACCAAAAATACTCCCGCAGATCCCTATACATTTTCGTACCGCCAAGATGAACAATATATAGAGATCTGTGTGCCTCTTCTAGAATCATCCTCTTGATGCTATCATCCGCAAGCACACACAATCTGGTGCGAAATCTCAAAGCCCCATCATCAGAAATACTGAATTCCTCTCTTTAACCATCTTGTATTCTGGCTATCACCTCCACTAATTCTGGATCATCCCTTTGAGCAGCTTTAATCCTTTCATAAATTGTAGGTTGTACAACCAGACTAGTCATGAACGCCTGAGGATCATCTGCTACTAGTTCCACGACAAGCCTTTCCAAGTTAATCTGAATTGGGTGCTGAACTACTGCTGATAGTTGTGTTGTATCTTCTGATTTACGGCTCAAAACATCAACCACCACATTGGCTTTACCTGGGTGGTAACTGATGGTACAGTCATAATCCTTGATGAGTTCTAACCACCTTCTATGGCGCAAATTCAACTCTTTCTATGTAAAGAAATACTTTAGGCTCTTGTGATCAGAAAATATTTCACATCTTTCACCATATAAGTAATGTCTCCAGATTTTTAGAGCGTGTACCACCGCAGCCAATTCCAGATCATGGGTAGGGTAGTTCTTTTCATATTCTTTCAACTGTCTAGAAGCATACGCTAACACCCTACTGTGCTACATCAGCACACAACCAAGTCCTTTCAAATACGTTTCACTGTAAATCACATACCCATCACCTCCTGATGGGATCGTCAAAACTGGTGCAGTGACAAGTCGCTGCTTTAATTCCTGAAAACTCTGCTCGCATTCTTCATCCCACACAAATATGACATTTTTCTTGGTTAAATGCGTGAGAGGTCTTGATAGGGCTGAAAATCCTTCCACAAATTAACGGTAATAACCTGCTAGTCCTAAGAAACTTCTGACTTCATGCACGATTTTCGGCCTGGCCCAACTCACTACTGCATCAATCTTACTGGGATCCACTGATATACTATCTCCTAAGATCACATGGCCTAAAAATGCAACTTGTTCAAGCCAAAACTCTCACTTACTAAACTTAGCATAAAGCTTCTCCTTCCCGAGTGTCTGCAGTACCTGCCTTAAATGCACCTTATGATCCTTGAAATTCTTCGAGTACACCAATTTATCATCAATAAAAACCACTAAAGACTAATCTAAATACTAGTGAAAAACTCTATTCATCAAGTCCATGAACACAACTGGGGCATTCTTTAGACCAAAAGGCATAACGATAAATTCATAATGCCTATACCTGGTCCTGAAGGCTGTCTTCACGACGTCCTCTGCTTTTACTCTCACTTGATGATACCCTGATCTGAGGTCAATTTTGGAATATACCCATGTACCCTAGAGCTGATCAAACAAATCGTCTATACGGGATAGAGGATATTTATTCTTAATAGTAACCTTGTTGATTTCTCTGTAATCAATACACATCCTCAAAGACCCGTCTTTCTTCTTTACAAACAACACTGGAGCTCCCCATGGCGATACACTGAGTCATATAAAACCCCTATTCAACAGGTCTTGCAATTGATCCTTCAACTCTTCTAATGCAGCTGGAATCATACGATAGGGAACCTTAGAAATCGATGTTGTCCCAAAAGGTAAATCTATAGAAAAATCCACCTCGCGTTCGGGAGGCAACCCTAGTAGCTCCTCTCTAAATACATCTGGAAATTCTCGTACGATTGGGGTACTGTTGAGCTTCAATTCATTCTCCGACACTTCCTTTACAAAAGCACAAGCCCCTGATTTCCATCTCGAAGTAGTCTTCTCACTTGTATAGCTCATACTATCTGCAATGGAGCACGTACACGAGAGCCAACAAACCTGAATTCTTGCTCACTAGGGGGTCTGAAAATTACATCCTTCTGAAAACAATCAATACTAGCGTGATTAACAGTCAACCAATCCATACCCTACTTTACATCAAATCCACACATCTCAAACACAATCAAGTCTGCTGGTAGCACTCTCCCCTTAATTTCTATTGGATAACCTCTGAGCACCTTCTGACACCATATCACTGACCCTGACGATGTAGCTACTGACAATTCCATATCTAACAATTGGGTCTCACTTCCATATAATTTAACGTAGGATGTAGAGACAAATGAATGTGTAGAACCTGAGTCAAATAAAACAATAACTAGATATGATAAAATAGTAAAAGTACCTGTCACCACATCCACGGCAGCCTCAGCATCACCCGATGTCAACGCGTAAACTCTTGCCAGACCCACATTTCTCTGCTGAGCTCCCCGAGCCACCTGATAACCTCCCCGATAGGGCTTGGGAGCTGAGACCTAGTCTGGTGGACCTGGGTACGCATGTGCCATGTGATCGGGTCTCCCATTGCGATAACACACATCTCTCCCTACCCGACACTCCCCCAAATGACGTCTTCCGCACGTCTAACATACTAGAAAGGTTTGCGTACCCTGATTCTCTTGAGGTCCTATCATCTGCCTCTAATTTCCTCTATCACGACCTCCTCTCCATGGACCCCTACTGGAGCCAGCCTGGTAACCCTGAAACGCCGACCTCTTCCTCTGACTCTAAGCTGCTAAACCCCTTTGTATACCACTCTCAATGATCGCAGCTCTATCTACAACCCCCGTAAATGTCTGAACTCTAAAGCCAATCACTTGCTCAAACAAGTTCTGCCTCAATCCATCTTCAAACTTCCTGGTCTTTTTCTCTTCATTAGGTGCTAGATGTGGAGCAAAACTTGACAACTTGATAAATCGAGCTGCGTACTGGGATACGGTCATCTAACCCAGTACCAGATGCAGAAATTCTGTTGCCTTCATGCTCCGAACGACAAAAGGAAAATATTGCTCAAAGAACAATTCCTTGAATTAGTCCCATGTCACTAGCACTAGAACCGGCCTCTGCTTCTCTATCAGTCACGCTGATCTCCACTCGTGCTTCACCTCCCCTGTCAATTTAAATGCTGCAAATACTACCTTATGCTCATCTGAACAAAGAAGCACTGTCAACGTCTCTTTGAAGTCCTGGACCCAATTCTTAGTTACAATCAGGTCATCTCCTCCAGCAAAGGATAGGGGCTTCATCCGCGTAGACTGCTCGATCGTGCAGCTACGCTCCCATGAACTCCTGGCCATCTTAGCCATTATCTACTGGGCGACGCTACGCAGTATTGCATCGGTATCACCACCCATGCTGGAAGGTCCTGGCCTATCTCCTCTAGCATTCGTGTCACTACTTCCTGGGTCCATCCTGAAAAACAAGAACACACTTAAGAACCTTATCTCCTGCACAGACCCTATCTATTTCATTCCACTTAAATCTCATATTTATCATTAACTACTCTCCCCAATCTTAACTCAAAATCCAATTCTACCTCCAAGACACACGACCTGATGATAGTTTACTATGATTTTCCTGAAATCGTCACCCCAGAAAAAACACAGAAACCACCATAGAAAATCTTGTACCCAAACCATAGAACAAACCTCAAATCATTTCCTATACTCTGGTATTACTTCCGCTGCATTCCAAAGTCTACAGAACCTAGCAACCTTGGCTCTGATACCAATTGTAACGTCCTTCTAAATTAATTGAGATTTCTTTTTTTTTTTTTATGATAATTACTGTGAAATTCCACTGCTCTAATACCTTCATATATAAAGCTAACCATCCACTTAAGCAGCAGGAAGCTAAAATCACATAACCACCACCATATATAAATATGTACAATACGAGAGTGCTAAAATACTCCCCTGAATATATATATATATATATATATATATATATATATATATATATAAGGCTATATTTCCAAAATCTCTCATGACAAATTAGAACTACACAAAGAAAACCTTTCCCAAAAATTCTCACCCTATCAACAGGCAGCACTGAAACCCCTCTAACGGCAAGCCTGATCTGCTCGCATCGCTGGATCACCTAAAAAATAGAAGTTAAATGGGATGAAGCGATGCTCAGTAAGAAGAAACATGCTATTGCTAGTGTGTGGCAGATGAGCTACATGCTTGCAAAATCTAATTTAGAAAAATACCATAAAAAAAATAACTGAATGAAACCTGTATACCTGCTGCAAAATACATCATACCTATGTTACTTAACATAAACTGAGTTTTCTGAATATCTTATTCATACTACTGCTAATAACTATACGTATGTCTATTTTCTATAAATCTGCTCATATATATATATATATATATATATAATAATTAAGAAAATTCCCTGGATGGATAACTGAAGTCATGAATTAATCCCTCATAATAGGGTTCTGCGGCCCGGAGGCGGGACCTAACCTGGCTAGCTGACCAGAGTAAGTTAATTGAACTCCAACAGTCAGATCGTGCCCCTCAACCCATATCTGATGGGGAGCC
Source organism: Malania oleifera (assembly GCF_029873635.1). Lineage (NCBI taxonomy): Eukaryota > Viridiplantae > Streptophyta > Magnoliopsida > Santalales > Ximeniaceae > Malania > Malania oleifera. Next base: position 104,026,233 of record NC_080418.1, on the reverse strand, counting down.
TATCCACAACATAGGCACAACCGACTTCTGAATACCACCTATTATCTGAATAGGGGTTGCACTCTGAACTGAATATAGCTATAGTACCGTGCTCTACTGCTGAATATGATCCATCAAGGTCTGATATTATATACATAACTGATATTTCTAAAATACTGTTTTTACCATGATTTTGCAATAGCTGAAATAACCATAACACAATAAATACTAGGCTAAATAAACTATAATAAATGGATAGCTTATATGTTTGCATAACTGAATACTTGAATTTTCTATTTAACTGTATAAATTGAATGTTATGGTTTTGAAATGGCTATATCATAATATTATGAGAAATACTATAAAATACGAGTTTCTGCGCATATGCTGAAAATCATGGTATTCTGAAAATTATGGAAACCTTGTACTAGGCTAATAATAAACTCATGCCACACAATTAAGCATTAATATTATTAGGTTCTAAAATAGCACAAATAATTTGAATAATAATTTGCTGAAAAACATATAATTTATACAGAATCACAACAGGTTTACCTAGCATAGCATATTTCCTTTACTTGATTCTGGCTAAAACCCCCTATTGTATCGGGTCCTACACCCGCAAGGCTTCCCACTCAACACCCTGAAAATCATATATCCCAGAACAAAATATTACTATTTCTACGTCTACTGCATTTCCTACAACTGTTAGAAAGCCAAATTTCAATAAAAAATGCTTACCCTGAATCTGGGATGAAATCCAACTTCGTCCCACCGATGATCCGCTCTGACAGACTTAGGGAGAACTTCCCCAGGAGCGTCGTGGTGGCCTTAGATCTAGAAGGGGCCAAAATCAAGGAGAGAGGGAATAAGAACCGTAGGGGAGAGGAGAGAGAGAGTTCCTGGTGAGTTTTCTGCGAAAAAAAAAAACTGTGTTTCACACTATTTATATTATCATCTCATCGACGAGGTCATGAAGGATGTTCGTCAACGAATACCACCTTCTCGTCGATGAAATTCAGAGCTTAAAAAACAGCCTCTCGGTATCTTCTCGTCGACGAAACATGTCCTCATCAACAAGACCCTCTTGTACCCTCATCGACGAATCCCCGGTCTCCTTCTATTTCTATTTCCATTTCCCTTCCTCTTTATTATCTAAATACCATTTCTTCGGGTCGTTACATTAAATCCTATAGAAGAAGAACTTAAACACCAAGCCATTAGTACTAAATAGTTTGCTATCATGAAAATCAGGTTAATGAAACCTTGGGGCTAACACTACTTAGAAGGTCAAGTTACATACCAAGTTACACACGTGACATGAGCATAGAATCTCTTGCCCATCTTCAGTACAAAGATTGAACTTGAAACCTACAAGTTCCATTATAGATATAATATCCTATTGTTGTTTGTAACAATACTATTGCAAGTTCCAACAATAGATATATTGAAAATATAGTTGAATCTAACTGTATACAAAATAATAATGCATCTCTCCTTTCCACTCATAGGCAACCTTGCGGTAAAAATGAGTCTTTATATGAGTCATCAACTTGAAAATCTTAGGTTCAATTCTTTACAAGATCAAACTTGTATCTAAATTGATAATTTACCATGATAAGGTGTGTTGGAATAGGAAGCTAGAAAGTCCATGAATAGTTTATGATCACACCCTCTATTATTTAAAAAATGAAAAAGAGTGCATTATCATCCTACATCTCTTTTGATGGGGGTAAACATAGAAAAAATTATGCATAGAAGCATGTGTGTGTTAGGATCGAAGGAGCCCATGGGTGGGCTTGATACACATGGGTAAACACAAACTTGACCCAAAAGCTTAAGCCTATTGGGTCTTGGGTTCAACCATGTATATAAGCACCCATCATCCACTCAAATTTTCCAATGTGAGAAAAACTCACAAGTGGAATTCTCAACCGTGTGTGTCCCATAAATGAAATAATCCTCAAGTTGGACTTGCTATGCTTCCACGTGCCCTATAATGAAGGCATAACTCAACCATGACATTCGTAAAAATAACCAAGTCCAGTTATAGATCTTCTTATAGCTATCATGGTCTCCCACAATCCTGCAATAATGGCTTCTTATATATATATTCATGGATGGATCCTAAACTTCCCACTTAAGGAGTTATTGGGCACCCTATAATAAAATCAAAGAATGAGGGAATGAGCAAGTTAAGTACAACTCTTTTGACTCTTGATCAAATATCCCTTGACTTTAGCATTGCATAGTTTTTTAGAAGCCCTAGTTTGGTGGTTCTATTCATTCTTTTATGCGAACGCTCCCTTTAATAGGAAAGATTTCCACCTTTTCAAGATTGCCAAATTCTAGGACCATCAATAATTGGTGTATCTCACCAAATTTAGCATCTACAATTTGGTGTCATCTGTATATACATGCAACAAAATGTCATGGCAAGATCATGTAACCACCAAGTGTAAAGGGGGAAAGCTATCCTTGAGGATGGTTAAGGGTACGTTTCTATGCTCTCCCACCTTAGTAATCCTTCTTAGAAAAAGAGTTCATGCCTCAAGATCCATCAGGGCATAAACTCCTTGTGCGGGGAGAATTCTAGGTCATGTAGGAACATGTAACGCCCCAACCTGGGTCTGCCAGGGAGCACTATGTCTCTCCTCCTCCACCTGGACCAGACAACAGGGGGGTGAGCCTTATCTGACTAATGACTGGAACCATAAACCAACATGTATCATTTTCAATGTGTTTTGTCCTCACTCACATTCTTCCTGAGAAAACTTCTCAAAAGGTCACTCATCCCAAGATTACTCCAAGCCAAACACGCTTAACTGTGGAGTTTTTAAGGGAAGACTCCCAAAAAGAAAGGTGCACCTTGTTGATATGGGTAGTAAATCTAATCCTTTTAAGCCTTTCTTCCACGGGCTATCAAAGAACAAATGAAGATTTTAGCAAAAATGTCTTGGCTTTGCGTGAGTGCAATCCCTTAAGTAAGGGAAAGAACAACATATAATCATCATAATCTTTGCCCTAATGAAAAAAAAAATACCTCTAGAGGCCCATGGAAACTCAGTGGCACCCATATATCCACCTTGGTGGAAGCCAATCAAGCATTCTAGGTCCTCACCAAGAAGAAAATTCAAAGGGATATGGACATTGTGAGCTTGCCAAACAAGGTCCCTTTCCTTCAGTATGCACAATAAAACCAAGGGAGCCACTTTGTTCCATTTTAAAAACCCATCAATGTTTAGGGCCTTGGCCTTGAGCACTTGAGGATCCTTCCCTAAGGCATCCATGGACCATTTGCCCTTGTCCATGCTAGATAATACTCCACCCTCTCATTGACTCACCCAATTGAGATGGGCATGGGAGGTGGACTCTCCATGATTAAAGGCTACAAAACCATATTTTTTTGTGACAACCATTGAGTAGCACGATGAAAAGGAACAAATGAATTGAGGAGCCATAAAAAGAAACCCTAGAAAGAGAAGACGACAACAACCAAACAGTACCCCCTAGTAAAGGTTGCGCCTAGGAGAAGAGATTCGAACCTTTTACTCCTCTTAATAACTCCCTCGTCTAGATCTTGATGTAAATTCAAAACGATCCCTAGACTTGCTAGCTAAGTGTGGCCAAGCCTGAAGCCCAAATAAAGTTCTCAAATTGCACATCCAATTTCACCATGACCATAGTTATTATTGAAGAGTAAACTTGACGGTGGGACGATGGCAGCAAAACATGGGTGACAACCCACCTTTGTTGAATTTGGGCAGGAGTCGGCCACCAACCTCACCAACCAGCCCACAATTTTTTATTTTAATCTTCACTTATTCTGCTATAAATAGATGTGTGTGTGTGTAATGTAATGTGTGGTGTAAAGAGGGTGAATAACCAGTGAGAAGAGAGAAATTTGTATCTTGAATTCGCCTCTGTATTTTTTTTTAGATTGAAATTAATTGTTTTTTGTATTTTTGTGCAATCATCACTGAGTTTCAATCACAACCAATGATTGAGTGAGTCCCCTTCACCCATCAATGGTATTAGAGCATCCAAGTTCGCTAAAACTTGCCAAACAAAGGCGAACGGCGGGAAATTCAATTTTTTTCCCAAATTTGAAGTTACTCAAAATCCAAAATTGAGCATACCATTGTGAAACTCGCATCGATACGATTCCAACGGTGAAAGTCGTGCTTCAAATGGAGTCTGGAAGACCTCACACGGGTTCTCACGCGTCGACAGATGACACAGCATCATCCAAAAGCATTGCACACCTCGGTGAGAGTGTTAACCGATGATTTCAAGCACTACACGCACCTGGCACGCATCTTCTTCGCTCGATTGGGGAAGATCTAACCCGAAACCCAATCTAAGACTTGGCCTAGCAACCAGCAACCCGAACCAGTGACCTGTGAACATAACCTGACCCGGTTGACCGAACCGCGTCCAGTCATCGACACACAGCATGCACAAATGCCGCCATGTGTTTTAATGGTAATAACTAATGTCGTTATCCTCCATTAATTCAAACTATTTTTTAAAAAAAAATCGGTCCAGAATTTTTGGCTGGTTCAGTGATTTTTAAACCGGTTCTTTGCAACCCAAAACCAGTTCCTAAGGTTTTTCATCCTTCTAAACACATTGGTGTCATCAAATTTTCCAAAATCAGTCTTTATCACTCTATTTTTTGACATATTAAATCTAATGGCTAACGGTACTACACAAGCTGTTATTCCAAAGTTGATACGAGAGAATTATGACAACGGGTCTATTCAAATGAGAGCCCTACTAGCTACTTAGGATGTCATGGACATCGTTGAAGATGGGTACGGAGAAAGCCCATCAAAAGAAGTCGAAGCAACTATGTCTGACACTCAAAGAATGACCTTGCGATTCGATCGAATGAAGGATTGTAAGGCAAAGTCCATAATCTACCAAGGCCTTAATGAGGCCACGTTCGAAATCATCACCTCCGCCAAGACTTCTAAAGAAGTTTGGGACTCTCTCCATCGAACAAACAAAGGTACATACAAAGTAAAGAAGATTCTTCTTCAAACATTGCGAGGTGATTTCGAATCCTTAAGAATAAAATCTACTGAATCTATTGCTAACTACTATACACGAGTTATGGTAGTATCAAATCAATTGAGAAGAAATGGAGAAACTCTCAATGACAAGAGAATTTGTGAGAAAATTTTGCGATTTTGGATCTAAAATATAATTATATAGCGGTGACCATGGAAGAAACAAAATATTTGGAACCCATGTCCGTAGAAGAACTTGTGGGCTCGCTCCAAGCCCATGAGCAAAAAGTCAACAGAAGGAGTGAAGATAAAGCACTAGAGCAAGCCCTCCAAACGAAGTTGTCCCGCACTACAGATATATACAACAAAGGGGGAACATGACAGAGAGGAAGAGGACGAGGCCGATTATATCATGGAAGAAATTATGAAAATTTTGAATCCAGAGAAGGTGGCAGAGGCGGAAGAGGTCCCACTAGAGAAGGACGCAATCAACGCAGAGGGCAAGGAATAAGAGGGGGATACAATAACTATCCGAATGTAGACAAGAGAAACGTTCAATGCTACAACTTTCACATGTATGGACACTACAATAATGAGTGCAGAGGTAATCCCCAAAATCACGAAATAAATGAAAATGCTAACTTTGCTGAAAAGGAGAAAGCTGAAGGAGAATCGTTGATGCTGATGGCACATAGTTCAACCCACCAGGACCAAAATATTTGGTACCTTAACTCTGGAGCCAGCAATCACATGACTGGTAGAAAGAACCTATTTAATGAACTTGATGAGAAAGTTCAGGGAGAGATATCATTTGGTGATCTCTCTAAAGTCCCAGTTCGAGGAAGGGGAAATGTCTTAATCAAGAGTAAGGATGGAGACCATGCTTTTATCTTCAACGTGTACTATGTGCCAGCTATGAAAATTAAAATACTTAGTCTCAGACAGCTTGTGGAGAAAGGCTACCGAATTAGCCTTAAAGATAAGCAGATGGTGATAACAAACGCTCAAGGCAAGGTTGTTACTCAAGTACAAATGGCAAGAATCGAATGTTTCCGCTCACTATTCAACATGATACACCAAGGTGTTTAAGCACTATCATCAAAGACAAAGACTGGCTATGGCATCTCAGGTATGGACATCTAAATTTTGAAAGTTTGAAATAGTTGGGAAGCAAGAAGATGGTGAAAAGCTTACCCAACATCCACCACCCAAATATGATATGTGAAAGCTGTGTTCTGAGCAAGCAACACAAAAATAGCTTTAGAAAGTAAGTTGACTGGAGATTTACCATGCCTCTCTAGCTAGTACATACAATCGTGTATGGTCCATTGAGGCCGTTTTCAAATGGACAAAACCGATACTTCCTCACCTTCATTGATGATTACAGCAGGAAGACTTAGGTCTACTTTCTGAAAAGGAAGTCAGAGGTGTTAGACAAGTTCTAAGAGTTCAAAACTCTTGTGGAGAAACAAAGTGCCTATCGCATCAAGTCACTCCGATCAAACCAAGGAGGAGAGTACAAGGACGAAGCTTTCCTAGAATTCCTTAGGCAACAAGGGATTCAAAAATAGTTCACACCGACCTACACTCCCCAGTTGAATGGTATAGTTGATAGGAAGAACCACAAGATCCTTAACATGGTCAGAAGCATGTTAAAGGATAAGAATGTGCCCAAGAGTTTTTGGGCAGAAGCAGTATCATGTGCAGTCTATCTACTCAACCGATGTCCTACGAAGAGTCTTGATACAAAGACACCACATGAAGTCTGGAGTACTCACAAGCCTAGTGTGAGTCATCTTAGGGTGTTTGGCTCCATAGCCTACGCCAAGATCCTAGAAGCAAGAAGGACAAAGTCGGAAGATAAAGGAGAGAAATATATCCTTGTTCGATACGGCGACAGTACCATGGGATATCGACTACACAATCCCATTAATAAGAAAGTTATTCATAGTAGGGATGTCATTTTTTAAGAAAATGAATCCTGGAAGTGGGACTAGACCGAATCTTCCAAAGATGCGAAATTGATGCTTGAAGGAGAAGAACTCACACAGACAAGAGAAGTGGCTATCGAGTTACAAGTTCCAGAATTGCAAACACCTCCACATGGTTCACCACAGAGGAATGAATCTCCATCACCAATTGAGTATGAAATCTCAAACATAAGGCCTAGAGGAGCTCGTAATCTGGTCGATCTATATGAAACTATAGAACCAATAAAGGAGTATGTTACACTATATTGTCCATTGTTGACAAGCGACCCGGTTAGCTTTGAGGAGGCTAACAAAGAAGACAAATGGAGAAAAGTGATGGATGAGGAGATTCAGTCCATCAAGAAGAATAATACTTGGGAGTTGACAAATCTCCCAAAGGGTCGCAAAACTATTGGTGTAAAATGAGTCTACAAGACCAAGAAGAATGCTTAAGGAGAAGTTTAGAGATACAAAACAAGACTTGTTGCCAAAGGCTACAAGCAGAAAGAAATGATTGATTATGGAGAAATCTTTACCCCGATTGCCAAGCTTGAAACCAACAGATTACTAATTTCACTATCAGCACAAAATGGATGGAAGATTTACCAGCTAGATGTGAAATTAGCATTTCTGAACGATTTTCTGGAAGAAGAGATCTATATTGATCAACCACTTGGATATGTGAAGAAGGGAAAAGAAGATAGAGTGTACAAACTAAACAAAGCACTCTATGGCTTGAAGCAGACACTTCATGTGTGGAACATAAGGATTGATGACTACTTCCATAAGAATAGATTTGAGAAGTGTCCCTACGAGCATGCGCTATACATGAAGATGGAGACAATAGAAGCATACTGATTGTCTGCCTATATGTTGATGATTTAATTTTCACCGGCAACAATCCAAAGATGTTTGCCGCTTTCAAGAGGAGCATGGTCAAAGAATTTGAAATAACAGATATTGGCTAGATGGCTTATTTTCTTAGCATAGAAGTCGTACAAAGTGAGAAGGGAATCTTCATCATCTAGAGCCACTATGCAAAAGAAGTATTGAAAAAGTTTGGGATGGACAAATGCAACCTTGTGACAACTCCGGTTGAAACGGGATTGTAGTTGAGAAAGAATGAGTAAGGAGATGTTGATCCCACATACTTCAAGAGTTTGGTTGGAAGCTTGAGGTATTTGATGTGCACTAGACCAGACATACTCTATGGAGTTAGACTTGTCAGCAGGTACATGGAGACCCCTGACCATTCTTATCTGAATGTAGCAAAGAGGATACTCCGCTATGTCAAGGGTACCATCACTGATGGTATGTTTTATTCATTAAGAGGTGATTGCAAACTTATTGCCTATTCAGATAGCGATTGGGGAAGAGATCTTAACGAAAGAAAAAGCACAACTTGATTCACATTCTTCTTGGGACATACAGCGTTTACATAGTCATCAAAGAAGCAACACATTGTAATGCTGTCATCATGTGAAGCTAAGTATGTTGCTGCCAGTTCAGCTATTTGTCATGGTATATGAATCAGGAATGTACTGAAGTATCTGGAATTTCTTCAAAATGACCCCATAGAAGTTTACATCGACGACCGATCAGTGATTGCACTTGCGAAGAATCCAATATTACGTGAAAGAAGCAAGCATATTGATACTCAGTATCATTTTATTAAGGAGCATATTAAGAAGAAAGAAGTGGAGTTGATATCTTACAGAATGTATGATCAGATTGCTGACATTTTCACGAAGCCACTTAGGCATAATATTTTTTCAAGACTGAAGACAATTCTAAGAATGACAAAGTCAGGAGAGTCAAGTTTAAGGGGGGATGTTGAAAAGTAAACTTGACAGTGGAACAATGGTAACAAAACATGGCCGGTAGCCCACCTCTGTTGAATTTGGGCAGAGTCGGCCACCAACCTCACCGACCAACCCACAATTGTTGATTTTAATCTTCACTTGTTCTGTTATAAATAGTTGTGTGTGTGTAATGTAATGTGTGGTGTAGAGAGGGTGAATAACCAGTGAGAGGAGAGAAATTTATATCTTGAATTCGCCTCTCTATTTTTTTTCAGATTGAACTTAATTGTTTTTTGTATTTGTGTGCAATCCTTACTGAATTTCAATCACAACCAGTGATTAAGTGAGTCCCCTCCACCCATCAATTATGACACATATGGTTGTCATCGTTTGAGTGACATGATTGAGGCCTTTGTCCAAGATGGTACCCTAGTGCAATATAGTTCGTCAAAGAACCAATCCAAGGTAGGTTAGGAGTTGAGGATTGAGCAGCAAAAGTCATCCATGTCATCTTATAGGAAGGTCCTACAAAAGAGAATTGGACTAGAACACCAAAGGAGTTTGCCAAAAAGCCCCATAACCTAGCGCACAAAGAGATCGAACGAGATCAAAGCCAACACCAATGGGGCCAATGTTTTTGCTTTTAATTGTTTATATAAGTGATTTTCATGAGCATCTTTGTAATTTTTTAAATGAAATTGGTGTAATATTATTTATATATATATATATATATATAATATACATTATTTATATAGGAGGACTGTTTTAAGTCAAGTTACTTGTTTGGTATTAATTTGCAATAACTTGATAACTAAAAATTTTATTTGAAATTAATGATACTACCCGTACTCAAAAAAAAAAAAAAAAAAGAGATATCTTATTATTTAAACACAACATAGATAAAATGCTATTTTTCCATATATGCTAACAAGAAAATGAAGTTACCAAACTTTATCAAATCCCACTAAATTAGAAAAAAAAAAAATCATTTGCTATACAGAGGCGAATTCAACATATAAAGAATAAGTATTCCCAAATTTAACATTAAATACATCTATTTTTACCTTATTCCGCATTAGTTGACATCACAAAATATTTTATGAGTAACTTTCCTGTAAATTATTATATTACCATACGTATAATTTGTATGATATTGTCTTTTTGTTTTATTTTTATTTTTTTTGTTCAGAGGGAAAAGAAATTTTATACATACAATTTTATTATATTGACACCAAAAAGTATTGTAAATTTTTCTAATATCATTTAGATAAAAATAATAGAAAAAATAAATAACTGAAGTGAAACTATGGGATTAGATAATAAACATTAAATTTATTTAAAATTAGAAGAAAAAAATAACTAATTGATATTAACTAAACAAAAATTAAAAGCAATAAATTTTTCGTTGAAAATAACCACAATTTGCGCAAATAAAATTTATTTTAAATAGTTGTAAATTAATCAAAAGTTTGACCCACAAACATAATGTTGCGTTCATAAAGAGAAATCACGCATTATTTTAGATAAGGACTGGAGAGATATTGAGCAATATAGCGCCAAAATATCGAGATGATTAGAGGGTTATAATTGCAATTAATGGAGGAGACCGCCAGCCCAGCATCGGCTGTCGGTCGGTTTTCTGTTGCTCCCACCGGAAGCCAACAATGATGAATGGCTCACCCCAACTCTCCTCCACCCTGTCAACGCATTAGCATGCATTTTCATATTTTTACAATTTTAAATTAGGCCTTCAAAACTCTTGATGAAATGAAAATTTTAGAGGAAGCATCGATCCGGGTATGAAGAAGGATGTGTTTTTATGTTTTACAAAATGATACTAAAATGCTAATTTTTTTATTACAATAACAAAAATAAATGATTTTTATTCTTTTTTATTATTATTACATAGAAACTTCAGCCACCAACGAACCCTTCAAACCCTCTGGTGCGGCACCAAACCTACGGATCAGCGTCCTCTGCCACCAAATCTCGCTGATTAGGGTAAAGTCTGGATGAGGATAAGGTTTCTGTGCATCAGTTGGACGTTCGGTCAACTCGACTCTCGGGACACATCTCCATTACCATCCACAGTCCCCATTGGCTCACAGAGAACTCTCACCATTCACGGTCCACGCTTTCATTTCGAATTTTAAAAGAGGCCTATGAAATAAATTTTTTAAAGTCCATTTGAGAGTTGAAAATCTCCATACCTTTTGATATTTTCTTATAAATTTGCATTGAAATATTTACAAATGGGTGCGAGAATATTGCCGATGCTGGGGCACAGTCCCATCGTTGGAGACTTAAATTTGAAGAAAAATGTAAAGGAAATTGACCGATCGGCCATCCTAGCACGTTCATTTTGGATTTTTTTTTATCTACAAGGAATGAAGTTGTTACTTTATTTTTATTTTAGAAAAAAAATTTAAAAAGATAAGGAAAAAATATTTTTTAAAAAAAATTGAGGTCCAAGTACAATTGCATAAGAAGTTAACTAAATGGTCTTTCAAATGAAAAATTAATTTGTCGGCAACCTATCGACACTCATTTAGAGAATGGTTAATCATGTATCTGTATGTGTGTGTCACAAAAATATTATTTAAGAAAATTCTTTTAAAATGGAAAAGAAATAAGAGAAAAATAGGGAACGGTTGACACCGTTACGTTCGATCGACCACCTCATCTCTCTAGAATGTCACTTGCACAAACTATAGAAAGTTATATACACATTCGTTCTTTTTATTCGATGGATGAGTATTTTATAGTTTATGCAAAGAAATCAACCTCACGAAGACTACTACTTTATTGCTTCTCCATTTTTTATATTTACATAATAAACCAAAGGAAAAAAAACTATAAATAACAACAATAACAACAAAACCAAGTCTTAGTCTCACTAAGTGGGGTCAGCTATATGAATCATTTTCCGTCAATTTATGCGATCATGGACCATTTCTTTTTATAAATTCAAGGATATTAAATCTTTACTTTCTATCTCTTACCAAGTTATTTTAGGTCTACCCTTACCCCTTCTACTGCCCCCCACAGTAACTAAGTCACTCTTCCTCACAGGTGTACTATAAGGCCTACGTTGCAAGTGTCCATACCATATGAGTCGTCCCTCCCTTATCTTATCTTCTATAGGAGCTACACCTAACTACCACGAATATGTTTATTCCTTAATTTATCTTTCAATGTTATACCACTCATCCATCTAAACACCCTTGAGAGCACCCTTGAAAATATCCTTAAGAACACCCTTGAAAACTCTAATTTTGAAAAAAAAAAATTCTAAATCAACTTTGAAAAAACTAATTTTATAAAAACCCTTGAAAAAAGAATTTTTATTTTTTTAAAAAAAATCAACAAATTCCAACAAATGACATCACACAATAAATTCATCATGTAAACATGAATAAATTCACTAAAAAAAAAAAAAATTCACCCTAAAAGCACCCAAAAAGACAAAGCAATGTCAAAAACGCCATTCTCTAATATGGTCGATCGACCGACCTTTAAAGAGTGGTCAACTACTTAACTATACTAAAATCTCAATCGGCCACCCAGAATGAAACATTCGACCGCTTGCAGACCAAAACAAAATGCTACAAGTTCAAAACACGAATTTGCATTACTACATGCATGCACTCAGTCTAGAGCACTCATGTTGTCACACACATATCTTTGCATTTAATAAATAATACACAAATTTGCATATTAGTCTAACTAAATACGCTCCAAAGATGATACAATCGGAATATAAGAAAGAATGGCCAAGAAATATGGAGAATGAAATGTTAAAAAGTAAAACGACGGAGAAGAAAAGTATGGGATGAATGAAGTGAAGAGAGTGAAAGAGAGATGAAGGAATAAGTATGGCCTTTATATGGAAGCATGGTCAACTTCCCATGCTGTGCATGCCCCCAAATTCCCCCATAGCATACTTATTTATAGACATGCATGGGAGAGGAATTAGAGAGGAAAAAACCTTCCAATTCAAAATTAGGTAAGACTATCTTTGTGAGATAAAGTAGTGACTTGTCTCGTGATTGTTAAGATCATTGCAGGACACCTGTTAACTGTCAGGAACCTGTGACAAATCAAAGTGTAATAGTTATTGGCCTAATAAGGTTTAATCTTATTTTGATGATAACAAATTAAGGTTACTTAATATGTTTATTTAAGTTAAGTTTCAGGACTAAAGTAATTTTATGAAATCAAGTAAATATGCTTGAAGAACTTAAATGAAATTTACACTTAAAGTTATGAGTCATGGTGGACATAAAGTTTCAAATCATGAGGAACATGAAGGTTATTGAACAAGTGATTAAAGCTCAAAAGGATATTGGAAGCTTCACAACATGAAAACTTAGAAACTTAAATAGATTCATCTTGTTAAAGTCTCATGTAAGTATTTCAAATTTCACTATTGATAATTGAAACTTATAAACTTAGAGACCTATTTTTATACATGGAAAATATTTTCATAAAGTCTAAATTAAGTTTTCTAAGATACAAATTTAAGTTTTAGAACCAAATTTTGAAAAACAAAGTGTGGCTAAGTGGTCAAGCGACTGATATGCTACTAACTTTGTTAATGAGCAAACAGAACAGGAACAGGTAACTGAACTATCGTGACCAATCGACTGACCTAGTTATTGAATTTCTGAATGCGCTATTTTTAAAGAGTTCGGGCGACTAATCCTATGGCTTAGTCGACTAATGTCTGTGTTTAAACTTTTTACAAGCACTGATTTTGTTTCCAAAATTGAATAATTGGTTTCCAAACTCAAAGAAAGATTGGGGAAAACGGTAAGAAACCTTTTTGTTCTATATATAAATTATATTTTCGCATATTAGGTTAACTCATACACACATCCAAATTCAAAATCTTGTGTTATACTGCTGAAAGTTTTCTGAAAAAGGCTGTTGTGTGTTCTTGTTGATTTCTCACAAAAATCTGATTTGTTCATTCGAAATCCACAATCTATAATCAGATTACTGATGATATATTGTTGAGTTTCATCTCTTTATTAATTTTATTGAAGTATATATTATGATTCTAACATGTACAAATCTGCTCTAGCTGAGAGTATTTTTCTTGTACAAACAAAATTGTTTCTTGTTTTGTTATTGATGATTCAGGATTGTTGAATTGTTGCCTAACGAGAGGGTTCTCATTGGAGAGACATCTCCACCTTAAACGGAGAGAGAGAAATACTTCACTTGGTAACGAAGTGGAAATGAAACTCGTCAAAAGCGAGTTGCTTGAGGTAAGGATGTAGGCTGCTGGCTGAACCTTATAAAAAATCTGGTATTCAGCTCTTCTTCCCTTACTCTTTAAATTCTTGCAAAATTATAACCAGCGTGTATGTTTTTATTCTCATTGACAACTTGTTGAATATTGAGAACTTGCTGAATATTGAAAATTGCTGAATATTGGGAATTTGATGAATGTTTGGAAATTGATGGTGATTAAATCAAGTTGTATTTTGAAGATTGGTTTGTATTGTTCGACTGAAAATCAAATAAGCATTATCTCTGAATTTAGGTGCAAAGTTGCTTAGGTAAAATATTTGTGATCGATTATCCGATTAAAATATAAGTGCTCAAATAATACATGTTGCATTACTGAAATTATATCTTGAGAAAAATATTGATTATTACTGAAAATCAGATTTTGATAAATTGTTCAACCGCATAGAATGAAGTATTGAGATTTGAATTATAATTTCAAATTTCATATTCATATTCATATATAGGATTCCCTATTTGTATAGTAAGGTTGCTGTTTAGATATTGTGATTGTGTGATTGTGGTGATATAAATTAAAAGAGCTAAACTAAATTAAAATTCAGTTAAGAAATTTTTAAATACCCAATTCACCCTCTCTTGAGATTACATCTTTAATTTCAATAGTCAATACCATAAACGCTTGATTTTCAAAATTCACACCAAACCTGTCAATCACTCTCGAGGGACTGATCGACTGCCTGTAGATTGAAGACAACCACCACGAGCATACGCATATGGTCTCATGCGTACAAGGGGACCAACTAATCACTCGTTAGCGATCGATAAACCTCCTACAAAAAGATTTATTATTTTTCCTCATTTTCAAAATTTAAATGCTTTAGTTAGGTTCTTTGGTTTTTGGACAAAAATAACTATCGATAAATATCAATTTGAATAAAAAAAATGGCCTTTTATGTATTAAAATGACAATATTATATTTATAATAAAAAAATAAAAGTTTATAAGTAATTTTGACAAATATTTGAATAACTCAAACCTGTGAATGAGAATGAATAAGAGTCATTCTAAATCTTTGAGAGAAGATGAACGCCTGAAATGCTCAATCTCACTTAATAAATTAATGAACAAAAAATGATTTGGACATCATTAACTTTTGATTTGTAAACATTTAATCCTATTACAAAAAAAAAAAAAATTATTTTCTATAGTATTTTAAATAGAGAAAAAATATAGTGAAATGATTTTTTTTTTCAAACAATATTCTTGTTTCAAATAATTTATTTAAATATCTTTAAAAAATGTGCTAATCTGGTTTAGATCAACTTGAGGCAGGCATGTGAAAGGTGTGGTCAAACTAGTTCATTATTCTATTAATAAACTTAATTAACTTTGACTATAAGAAGTAGGCTTTGGGTCACACATGGGAAAGGTGGGGAGCCAATTTTTTACCTGACCCTATCGATTGGTCCATCGCACACTCACCATCTCTTAACAAACCTCCCACTGTCTTTTCTTTACTCTTTTTCTTTCTTTCTTTTGTCTAACTAAATTAATGAAAACAATTGTGAAGAAAATGAGAGGATTGACTTGCGTTAATTTATTTTGAGGGTATATATATATATATATATATATTAACAGTTGTCAAATAATAGTATGAATTAGAGGTTCTGCTATGGGTCACAGACCCCTAAGTTAAGCTTAATTAAGGGGTCGTGTCGCACTTGCCAGACTCTCTCTTCACAGAGTCACCTAACAATTACACGTTCAAACCAACGAACATGAACACCTGATAAGTTAACTAAAGTCACTCATAAGTATGAGAATATTAGTTTCAACAATAGTGAATCATGAAGGCAAGAGACATTCTTCATACCCAATGATAAGTGAGACTATTGATTTTTTTCAATTAATAGGATAACCATACAAGTCATAATCCAAGTAATTCCACATCTCTCCTCCTTCATTTAACCCACATTATACTGTCAACCCTTAATACTATGCATAATTAAATGAATTAGCGTAGTTAGATTTCATATTTTTCAAAATTTAAAACACTTAATATGCTAATTAACGAATCAATACATAAAAGGTGAAATAAAAAATTAATAGAAGACGAACAGCAAGTCGCATGTTACAAATTCTAATATAAAGGTAGTGGAATAATCATGTTTACCTTCAATTATTGTGCATACATTTATATGACTTTACATAGATATAGTCTACATTAATCTGTTTTGAGGGATGCAAAGGAAGATGGTTTCAATATGGAAATGCATGAAGATTTTTCTATCATTACATCTTAAGTCTCTACTTTTTGAAGATGTAAACCCTATATTTGAAAAATAATAGGGTATTCAGCTGAAGTTAATACAAGCTTTCCACCCGTCTTCATTTCCATCCACTGAAGATGTTGAGATTTGATGGCATATACAAAGCAAAACATCATTAGTAAAACTCATCCCCTCCCCACAAAAGATTGGACAGCAGATAGGACACCTCATAAAAATGGCATTAATAGTGAACCTCCTTTTGTTGACTAGAAAACATGAGAGCTAAAACAGCAATTCCAGTCAAGGAGGCAGAACTACTAACACAGAATGGTACATGTAAATGCTCTCCAGAAGTCCCACAACTAACATCAGCACATAGTCAGTACTACAACAAATATAGACAATGCTTGAAAAAACAATTTTTAGGACCTTATTTCCCTATCTTGGAAAAAAAAAAAAAAAAAAAAAATATATTGATAATTACATACTCCATAATAGTAACCACGTATTTGTTCTTCAATACTAAAGAAACATTTGTTCCTCCTGTCCTCTATTCTGTATCAGTCCGTAGTCATTGGTTGGGAGATGCAACACCTGAAGCGTGCCTTGCGCACGGTGGTCATTATCTCTGTCTCTGCATTCTCAAGCATCCTAACAATGACGGTGAAGGGTGGGCGGACTTCAGGGTTAGCATCCCAGCAGCGAGTCATGATCTCACTAAGCACAGGAAGACAGTCGTGTGGGATAATTGGCCTGACGCCTTTGTTCACCACGGCAAATGCTGCCTGCACCGCTGTCATGTTTTGGAAGGGAAGCAAACCAGTGATGAGCTCCCACAGGACAATCCCGAAACTATACACGTCTACCTTTTGTGTGTAGGGCCTGTGCTGGATCATCTCTCTGCAACAATGATAGGAAAAAGAAGCACAAAAAGAAGAGGTAAATATCACACCTGGTCAAATAGAATCTAGGGAAATCAGCACTGACAAATTTCCTCTTTGTTTCAGGTTCTAGATATTCAATTACTAGGTAAGCAGTGTTTGGTTGAAGATAAAACATCAAAACCAACAGATGAGATATATTACATTTCAAATTCCCTCCTTAATATCTGCATCTGCATGGCAGATATGGACTATTGTCTTAATGTTTTCAAGAGATACCGTTGTCATTATTTTCTATTCATCTATTTTCTTTGAAATGCCATCATCATTTTCATTTTTCTATCTTTTTCTTTGAAATTGGAAACAATATTTTCAAAGGAAATAGATGTAAAATATAAATGACGACTACTTTGACAACAGCAGAAAACAAAACCAGAAACAACCACTGAACTGGGAAAAACCAGCGCATTGATCCCAATAGAGAATCACCCATAGACAAATTTTCACGGTTCCACCATTATGTTCACAGAAAGTAGACTGGTTATCTTACACCTTTGTAATGCCAAGACCCCAAAGAACTCATTCACTTCTCGATGTATTTGATTCCATGCACATAGCTCCATGTGCATAGTATGGGTTGTAGTCAGTAACAATATTAAGTAAATGATAAAACTCTCAAAAAATTTGAAATTCATTGCATGCAATAAATGAGAAATATTAACGAAAAAGACGTGTAAGCAACATCAAGACATTGATGACAACCTACCAACGGAACCTAGAAAAAATTCATGTTTGTTCGGAACTTTATGAAGAGAATAAGGAAACAGAATGGAAAATGGTGGGGTAGGGTCGAGGTCTGGGAAATCTCCACATGCTTAAGAATTCATTTATTCATGGTTCAAATATAGAGGTTCTGATAAATATATACTATCAATTTAAGACATAAACGCTATAGCATGAGAAATTTAAATAAATAACTCCTATTGATTTCATGCACAATCAATAAAGAATGAAGCATAAGCATAACAAATTTTTCAAAATTATGAGAAGAAAAGGTCATAGAGCAGGATAGAATAAAAAATAAGAGAACAATTACAAACTAGTGCTAGAACAATTGGTTTTAATAGCAGATCTGCAGGTGGGAGGTCTGAAATATGATTTCCTCAGATTTCTTTCATTACATAGCTAAACTTATAAATCAAATAATAATTAATGTGATGCATCATTCAATGACTGTTCATGTCTCATCTTCTTTATGTTAGCTGGGTCCAATAAAACAAATTTTCAAATCTGATGTGTACTACTAATACTACAAGCTCAAATTTGCACACTTTTGCACACTTCTCAAAATTATTTTTAATTTGAGCCTTCACGTCATTCGATGACATGAGCCTTCAAATTTGCACACTTGCTCAAATCTGATGGCTCAAATTTGCACCCTTGTGCATAATATTAACCTTTGTGCGTAATATTAACCCCTACAAAAGCACACAGTGAAACTAAGAGCCTGCTTATGAGATCCAAGATATACTATTCCTGGCAAGGCAAGGGCCTCTTGGCCCCATGTATTGGTATTTTTTATCATACCAGTAAACACCCCAACAAACATCCCTTCCCAAAGTAAGTTGCAATTGTTCAATAAAAACAAGGAGGACAATACCACCATCTCCCTATCATTTAGAGATGTCCTAAGATGGAGATTCCAAGAGACCGGATAGCAACTCGCATCATCCACAGGCACACACACAACTATTTGGCTCAAAGCAAAGTCTAAAAAGACAAGGAAAGCCGTGGAAATAGAAACATTCCCAAGCCATGGGTCTTTTCAAAAATGAATCTAGGACCCCCCTCCCCACCTCAAATTTAGTGTGAGGGTTGAAAAGAGAGTAAATCTAGGAAAATAGACCTTCACAAACTCCACAAAGAACATCTCAAACTAGCATTGATATTCCTCAATGCTCTCTTCATATATATAATCAACATCAAGTGCACTAGGCTCCAACACTATTAGGGTCTAGGGAGGGCATGATATTCACAATCTTATCCCCACATTTTGAGACTTGAACCTCTAGCCTTCAGTACACCATGCTCTCTTTAATGTGGGAAACAAAAATCGTTATTTCATGCCCACTAGATATGACCACACTTATTGCCATAGATTGCTGGAATACCATAATCTTTGAGGTCAAATTAACACAAAACACAAGGTTAATAAGATTATTATATATTCATTCTTAAGAGTCCATGGCCATAAAGCCAATGAGATGCATAACAAGGGAAAGACTATTACCAAATTAATAAGTCTCTTGCTCAACAAAATCTCAAATTTTGACTAGGATTTACCCACACATATAAAGCGTTGTCTCACAGAAATGGAGTTCTAAATGGCCAAAAGGAATCACCCTTGCCAAAATCCTCCCAAATGGTAAGGGAACTAACTCGCATTCCACTTGTACTGAGGGTAACCCTCATCCCCTTAGTACTTGGGTCTTAGATTGTACCATCCAACTGTATAGCCGACGGCTAAAAAGGACATACACCCAAACCTTCAAGCCCGAGAGACCCGCACAATCCCATTCCCCAAATGGATCATCTATGGGGCTCCCATCCCACACAATGCCTAGGGCACCCTGCGAGGGTGTCAAGGGTCTACCCCTAAGCACTCCTCAAGGTTGCTTACTTGGTATCCATTAGGATATCGGGGGAGGTAGGATGCACACTTGGTGTTTTCTCAAAAGTCATTCTTCGAAGTATTCTCGGCCATATACGAATAACCACCAAATATCTAATGACCATACATCTTAAATTCAAGAACCCATAATAAGAACTATCCGGACCAACCACAATGTCACGGAGACATTAAGGAACTAGTTTAAGACCTCAATTTACTCACGTGATAATAGTTATTTTTTATTAAAATATAGGGAAAAATTATTTTGCCACAATCATTCCAAAACAAATAAATATTGCAGTTTTCATTAATGAGTTTTCAAGTTTTGGAAGTATGTAATCTACAGTGAATACATTAACGATGTTATCAACTACATCTATTTTAACATACATTTACTAGGCAGTCATTCTTCCCACAATCTTTTCTCCCATCATCAATCAATGCCATTAAATATATTGACAATTTAAAGGAAATTATTTTAGGAACAATTTTTCTCCCCTTTCCTCATATTATCCCTTCCTATCTACTCTAATCTCTACTTGTCTAGATTACTTCCACCAAATTATGGCTATCACAGTTAATCAATCAACACTAATACCGTACAGAAGTTTAAAACTATGTTTAAAAGAAGAAAAAAAAAACCAACAAAAAAAATAATATAAATGATGCAGGAGCAATGTCCAATATAAAAAAAACATTAATTCAACTCTGAATAAAACAACTACATAGAAGGCCCTTTATAGGGCTAAAAGGCTTGGAGAACCAAAAAAAAAAGTGCAGCCTGATGCACAAAGCTCTCGCGTATGGGTCTATAGTATGCAGCCTTGCCTTTATAGGCCTAAAAGGCTTGGAGAACAAGAAAATTGAGGATAAATAAATAAACTTAATACTACTTTCAAAAAGATACTTAGGAAGGACAGCCCCCCATTTAGTATTGGTAGTCCATCAATCACAAGATCTCATGTCATTGTTTGGCCATTAAAATGGTGTGGGACCCATTTACTAGTACCCACACCAAAGCATCTCTCTGAGTTGTGTGGCTTCACACATTAATGTAACATTCTATGATTGGTGGATTGCAAATCCCACAAGGGCAGTCCCTTGTAAGCCATTCTTGTTCCTAAACAAAAAGATTATAAGATCTAAGAGATATAACTCCAATTCACCCTTACTACAAAAACAAAAAATTAAATTAACTCTCCATGCCAACAGCAACAATCTCCCCAAGTTGGAAAAAGAACTTGACCTAGAGTTAAAGTGAACACACCCTCACTAGTGCTTTTATCTTCATCCCAAAATACAAGTGTATTCAGAGTTTTGATCGATGGTAGAGCTCCCTGATGTCTTAGCCTCAGTTTCCAAATCTCCAACAACCTTAGGCTTGACTAAAAAATTCTTCAACAGTCTCCAATACAATGACAATGACACAAGTCTTCATAAGACAATTGCGATAAGGGTGTTCCTTTTGCCCACAATTATAGAAATCAATCTGAAAGTATTTAACCCCACTTGAATGAGGCAGCATGGTGCAGTAGGATGAGGCTAATATGGCACTAGTATTTTCTTACAAGTATCCTTCCAATATTTCTCATTTGTCTCATATTTCTAAGCAAAATGGTGGTTTGATCAATTGAATTAAAACCGTAGAATTGTAATTCAATGAGATATCCATAGCGAAGCCACCCAATCTTCTAAATGATATGTTATTGTTTATCTTCATCAAAAGAACATCAAGGAATCAATTTCTAAAACTCAAGCATGTACATATCAAAATATATATCCACAGAGCTTGAAGTGCATCTCTCACTCCCAACCATTTGGAATGGATTTTTCTTCCATCACACATCACATATGATTCCACTTAGTGATTCAAGTTTGCCTATAAAGTTAGCGCTAATGAACAAGGTGATACCACCAAATGCATGCAAGATCTTTTGAGTCAAATAACCGCCATACCCAACTTTTCTTTCAGTTTGGCATCTTAGACAAATACATTTTCTTTTTTCAATTTGATTCAACCTACCATCTGTAGATCACCCTCTCTCATGAACTCATGTAAAGTAATTCATAATCTGCCTTGCTAGAGGCTTGCAAAATATGAGGTAAGTTATTACGGGTGTGAATAGTATTAGGGCTCCTAGGAAGAACATCGGGTTCCATAAGTCCCTTCTATTTGTTTTTAGGACCAACAACGTTTATGAGACAAGAAATATTGGACTTGACAGCATTAAACTTCCTATCAAAAACTTGATAATTTGATTTTGAAAACAACCTACGAGTTGAGTTTGAGCTACTTTGTTAGTAATCGAATGAAACAGACACTTCGTTACTATTTTTTCCCTATCATCAAGCCAAATCAAATCCTAGCAGCTTGGTTTGGTCCAATTTCACTAACTATTTGACTTTGACCCAATTGAACCAGTTCAAACCAGCTCCTTTTGACAAGTGTAAACTTCCTATCTTCTTCATTCGAGGGTAAGCTTGCTTCATTAACAAGCAAAGGTAGTTTCAAATGAGAGAACTAGGGTTTCAAAAGTCTCAAGTGGCAAGCAACAAGGTCACCTTAATGGTGAAGAAGGTACCCGCAACAATGACTTGCTTCTTTGAACAACAGTAAGGTTGGATGAGTGACAGACAGGGATGAGGCAAACTGTGAAGGCGTGAAAGATGATGTGGCAGCATTGATGAGTGGCAAAGGAAGTTGGTAACTTGTTGGCTTGCTTCTACAAACAGGAATAGGCTAGGACTGCAGCCAATGGCAAGGTAGCTGCTTTGATGAGCAGCGAACTCCAGCGAAGTCATTTACACTGAGTGCTTGATGACGACAGCAACAAGTTTACCCCATGATGAAGGCTCTAGTGACAATGAACTAAACTCCCATGCTCTATTTGGCTGTCCAATGGACTTTGGAGCTTAACTTGGAGGGCCTTCAATGTGAGCTAGTAATAGCGAGGTCACTTATGCCTTAGCAAAGCTTAAGCTGTGCGATATTTGTCATTACACAGACTACGCTAAAATATATCAAAAATACTAGAAATTATAACTTTAGGAAATGCCTCATTGGTTAAATCAATAGCTCCAAAAGTTATCTAGACCATGGAAAGAAATCTTAGAAATTACCCTAAATTTCTGAAAAGATCAAGAGGTGTCAATTCTTTAGGAATAAGGATATTATTCAATTATAACTCTTAACAGAATAATATCTAATTAGAAAAGCTCAAAAAAAGGTTAAATACTGTTAAAGGTTATTTATGTCTTTTAGTATTATTATTATTATTAAGTGTGTTAATATGTTAATTAATGAGAGTTAGAAAGGGTCTTATTGTCATTAGAATGTATTTAATTCATAGTATAAATAGATAGAGAGACTTATCTTCAAGTTAGGTCATTCATTTTAATCAAATCTTAACATGATATCATAGCGTGATCCAACCTAAACCCTATTCCCCTCGGTCGTTGCCAGAAAACACCATTCCCACAGCTGTCCTTCCCAGATCCACCTCCATCCCATATTATTTCACAAAACCAACCATACACCCATAAACAGAACCCCTCGAAGCCTAACCCCACAAAACCCCATCACCAAAAGAGCCCCCACACGCTCCCACGCGCCAGCCAAATGCTGGCAGGGCCAGCCCCACGTGCCGGCGCGTGAGTGAAGTCCTGACCACTTTTTTCTTTTCTTTTCCCCTGCCATGTTCTGAATCCTTCTCTAGACTATATTAACAAGCTGTTGGGCCAGTTTTTTGCTCAATTCAACCTTTTTCAACCACGCACTCACGTTATTCCATTAATCTCTGTTCAGGGTTTTTGAAGGCTTCTTTGTGAGTTTTTTGGAGCCGTGGCAGCATTCGTATATTTAGTTGTGAGGCTGTGGCAGTGCTATATCTGTCGGTGAGTTGTTCACCTCGTCCGTGGTTGTGATGATGCTTCACATAGTTTGTGATTGTCCCGATTAGTTTTGATTGTTCTTCTTGTTTTGGTGCGGTTGCTGATTTGTGAGTGTTGGGATGGAATCTATGAATCCCAAAAATTTGTTTCCTACATCGCTGCCACAAATAACGACTCAAGTTTGATGGAAAGAACTATGTTCAATGGTCTAAAGTTGTTCGGATTTATTTAGCAAGATTAGGGAAATCTGCCCACTTGCTCCACTCTGCTCCTTCTAATGAGAAAAGACGTGTGGGTTCAAGAAAATGCCTTGATTGTTTCCCTCTTATTGAATTCAATGGAGCCACAAATTGCACAGATGTGCATGTATCTAGATACCTGCAAGGAGATTTGGGATTATGTCAAACTTCTATACTCCAGTAACATTAAATGTATGTATGATTATCTTAGAAGTACCTTTAGTTACAAGGAGTTAGGAGTATTGCAGAATATTTTGGAGAGACGGAGCGTATTCATAAGGAGCTTAACACCGTGCAACCTAAAACTACTGACGTTTGTGAGATGCAAAAGCAGAGGGAGCAAATGACAGTTCTTCGTTATCTAACAAGCTTGAGACCTGAGTTTGAGGCAATCCAGTACTAGATACTTAGTAGTGCCGAGCTGCCATCATTTGTCGATGTTTATTCTCAAGTCCTTCGTGCTTCCTTTAGTAGGCATTCTCCTGCTCTCACATCACCAAATAAGCACTCAGTGTAGTATCGTAAGTAATGATGTGGAAGAAAGGAACAAAATGCAATAAGAACACACTAAGAGGAATTTCCTTACACAAAAGGCTCACAACAAGAACAAAAGGAATACATTGGAGCTCTTACAAGAGAATGCTTTGCTCTCACTTGCTCTTCCTAGCTAGAGGTTGGATCCTCCTTTAAATAGATGAGCGAGGGAATGTGCCATGGCATCTTGGCATATTCCCCTAACATAATCTTTTTCTTTATCTCCTTTACACAACTTTTGATAAAGCTAAAGCTGATTGACAATACAAATAAAGCTAAAGCTGAAAATGATAATATAGATAAAGCTAAAGCTGACTGACAATGACAATACAAATAAAGATAAAGCTGAAAATGATAATACAGATAAAGATAAAGATAAATTTGGGCACAATGGCTTTAGTGATCCATTGCTTCAGTGGTCCTTCAGTGGTCCATTCTTGCCCTGTATTCCTCCTCTTCTTCCACTGGGTAGACTGCCATTATCCCCAGGTCTTCGATTGTACCATTACTCTCTGTTTGTTCCACATAATAAAATGTCAGCCTGTTCATTAGGTAGATACTGTAGAAATGGGGAAACAAAACTAGGTAATGAGAGCTTTTGGCTCTCCCGTCATCTTGAAATTGAACTAGGTTGAATAAATCTTGTGGTAATTTGTCCGGATCAATATGATTTATGTGACATAGACTTTTCCTTGTATCAATCCAATTATGTGCTGACAAGTGCGGAACCGCAAAGGGATTTTCTTTGAAGCTCCGTATCCTCTTATAGATGGGAGAGATATTAATATACATATTCCCGTATTGCGTTTGGATCTCACCTTTGACAAGTTGTGAAAGAGATGAGGAAGATGAGGATGCTATGAGGAAGAGAACCTAGGATGATTTTGGGGATTTGTTGGTCTTGAGAGGAAGTCATTAAGGATGTTGTGTTTCCTTTTAACGTGCTTTACTTCAAAATTATACTGTGAAAACCAATTCGCCCATCTAATAAGTTGTCCTTGTAGGAGGATCTTCTGCTTAAATTGGATCATCTTTAAAAAGGACATATCCATTTCAATCATAAAAGTATGTCCAATCAGATCGAATTCAAACTTTTCAATCCCTCTTTTTACTACCTTTCTTTGAAGGTGGGGTGATAGTGCGATTCTGATTCTTTGAATGCTCCACTCTTATATCCACAGATATGTCTAGTCCCGTCTTCTTTTTCCTCAATTAAAGCTGCTCCCCAATAGAAATCACTAGCATATATCTACAAGATTTTATTTCCTTTGTCAAAAATCTAAAGTGGTGGTAATTTTGTGGTCATTTCTTTGAATGATTTTACCACCTCTGTGTGTTAGCTTCCCAAGGAGGCACATCTTTCTTTTTCATAATCAGGTGGAATGGTGTTGTGCAAGTGCTAGCTTTGGGATAAAGTCTACCATATAATGTACTAGTTTAGGGTTTTCAATTTTCTGGGTGCCAAACAGCCGATTCCATGGTCGAAGGCCAAACAGGGTTTGGGGGAAATGGGGAATGAGGGTTACCCATCAGCTTGGACCAACAAAAACTGAACCAGCTAGTTCGATTTGTTTCGAAGCCTCAGAAAATCGAACCAAACAAGAGAACCTCATCCCTTAAAAAATCGAACTACAAAAATCGATTTCCCTAGAAAATCGAACTTCATAAACCGAATTTTCCAAAGAAAAACCAAATTTCACCTTCTGTCCTTCTCAAACTAGCGAACACTTGAATCTCGAACTCTCAAACACGATTACATGAACTGACAAGTGGAGTTGTGGTCTTGTGGAGTGAGTCAAGTGACAAGTCTGCCATATGCGACTCAGGCACTTTGTGACTACAGCAGTGCAATGAGGGACTGAGCGAGAGCGACTGCCAACTAAGGGAGAGGCAGAGGGCAAGGTGAGGTGAGGCTGTAAGGCATGAGGGTGAGGCGCTGAGGCAGTGAGGCCGTGAGGCGTGAGGAGTGAGATCTGAGCTCTGAGGTGAGGGACTAAGCGAGTCAAGTGACTGCCGACTGAGGGAGAGGGAGAGGGAGAGGGTTAGGTTTAATATATATATATAAAGATATACGGGGTCATTCCGTGCGTGCCCGACCCCAAACCCGCCCGGCCTGTTTATTATATGGGTCAACTTGTATTGAACCCAAACCCAGCTTAAACGAGCGGGTCATAGGTCATCCATCGGATTTTGACCCGTTTTGCCACACCCCTACATCTAGCTCTAAGAGAACAACCTTTGCTATACAGGGATGGTTCTAGTTCTCTACCAAACAACTACAAAAGTTATCAAGGCGGTTCGAGTGGTCGTAGCAATGTTTTAAAAGGCTTAATCAAGGCTCGCCTTAAGGCAAGGCATGCCTAAAACACCTTGAGACTTAATCTAAAATACCAAAACCCAAAAAAGCTAACGCATTACACATTGAGGTTTACGCATTTGTACAAAAGGCACACCTTTTCAGGCTTTTTACTCAAGACACACCTTCTGAGCCTTTTTACTCAAGGTTTGCACACTTTGGGTGTGTGACTCTCAAGTAAGATTTGGCTAGAAAATATTAACTTCATGTTTATATAAAAGGAATGTCATAATAATATGAGTTGATTTCTAAAACTCTTAAACCTCAACCTTCCCAAAACAATTTAACTGTAACTTAGATCTTGAAAATTAATTTGAACTTTGCAATGTTATAACTGCCTCTTGTCATGATTTACATGATGAATTTAAGTTAGCATTTTTTTTTTTAATTACATAGGAACTCTAGCCACCAACGAGCCCTTCGGAACCCCTGATACGGCACCAAACCTACGGATCAACGTCCTCCACCCCCAGGTCTTGCTAAACAAAGCAAAGTCTAAAATGCGGACACGGCTTCTGTGCATCAGTTGGATGTGACCAACCCGACCCCCGAGAATTACCATCCAGGGTCCCCACTGGCTCACAGAGAACGCTCACCATCCACACTCCCCGCTGGCTCACAGAGCAAACTCTCACCATCCACAGTCCCAGCTGACTCACAGAGTAAACTCTCACCATCCACAGGTACCGCTGGCTCCGTGAGTGTATCTACCTGGAATTGAACTCCCGATACTCCTTCTTACTTGCTGATGCCTTTCCACCGCGCCATGCCCATGCGGGCAAGTTAGTAATTTTTTTGAATGGCTAACAAGTAGTTTGCAAATTATATTTGATTTTTTTTACATTATTTTTGTGTTTTTCTTAATTTTTTCTTTATTTTTAAAATATGTAACTTATTTACATATTTCTATCTAAAAATAAAATCTCAAAACGCTTACACCCCAACGCCTTCAAGCTTACACCTCGACCCTTAAGGGTTAAAGCGTCTCGCCTTATGCCTTCGCCTTTTAAAACATTGGGTCGTAGTGATAAAGACAAATGAGGTAAAGGTACTCCTTGCAAATGCACTCATTGTGGATGAAGTAATCATTTTATTGAGTAGTCTTGGGATCTTCACGGCAGACCTTCATGCGTTGCCAATGCAGCCACCACTGACTTCACACCTTTAGGGGCAGCCAATGCAGCCACCACCGACTCCTCACCTTTGGGGCCGAGTGGGGGGCAGCGTACTATATCCATGTCAAAGGAAAACTATTCCGAGTTCCAACAGTATCAAGCGTCACAACAAGCTTCACTTCCCATTGCATCTCTTGCCCAAACAGGTAATCACACGGTATGTCTGTAATCAATAGTTGTCATCCTAGTCCTTGGATCACAGACTCCGCTGCCACTGATCATATCACAGGTATACCTAACTTCTTCACTCTTCAATATCCTACAAATTTACCTTGTGTTACTCTTGCTAATGGATCCATCGCTGCAGTCAAGGAAATCGAGACTATAAATCCCACTTCTTCTATTTTTCTTCCTTCGGTTTTATATATTCCCAAATTTCCTTTCAATATTATGTCTTTTAGCAAAATTACTAAATCCATGAATTGTTCAGCGACATTCTTCCCTGATTCTATGGTTATTCAGGATGAAGACAAGGAAAATGATTGGCGAACGGCGTGAAGCTAGTGGACTCTTATCACTTGAGCCGCCATTTCCTTCTACCACTTGCACTGCTAATGCCACACTTTTCCAAATTCATTGTCCCTTGGTCATCCTTCATTGGAAAAGTTAAAATGTCTTGTTCCTAATTTGAGTTTTGTGTCTACTCTCGATTGTGAGTCTTGTTAGTTGGGAAAGCACCATCATGTTCCTTTCGCTTCCCGAGTCAATAAATAGGCTGCAAGCCCATTTATGTTAGTTCACTCTAATGTTTGGGGTCCTAGTAGGGTTGTGTCCAAGTTGGGTTTCCGATACTTTGTAGCCTTTGTGGATGAATTCAAGAATGACTTGGTTATATTTAATAAAAGATTGTTTTGAGTTATTTCATGTATTTTGTGCCTTATGTTTTGAAATAAAGACTTAATTGGGTTTTCCAGCTTGAATACTTCAAAGTGATAATGCTAAAGAGTTATTTCAGTGCACAATTTAGTACTTATATGACTTAGTTTGGTATTGTTCATCAATCATCCTGTGCCCACACTTCTCAACAAAATGGGGTTGCAAAGAGGAAAAATTGGCATCTTCTTGAAATCACTCGCACGGTCGCACCTTACTTTATCAAATGCACGTACCTAAAGTGTTTTGAAGTGATGTTGTACTTACTGCTTTGTTATCTAATCAACAAAATGTCATCCTTTATTCTTAATGATAAAATTCCCTACTCCATTCTCTTTCCTAACTCACTTTTATTTTATCTTCCTCCTCGTGTATTTGGGTGTGTCCTTTGTTCATCAACTAACTCCAGGGGTGGATAAGTCGGATCCTTGTGCTATAAATGTGTCTTTTGCGCTACTTATATACTCAAAAGGGATATCGTTGTTATAGTCCTATGCTGCATCGCTTCTTTGTTTCTGCTAGACCTAGCAAAGTGGATCGGGTCAGATAATCCGTGGCGGATAAGGCGGATTATCGGGTGGAGAAATCATAATCCATATTCGACTTGTTTAAGTGGCGAATTAGGCCGTTTCGAATCGGATAATTCATGGCGGATGGGCGGATAATCTGCTTACCCAGTTAGAAGTTTCAAATTTTGATCTTAAATTTAAATTTATATAAATTTGAATAAAATACAGTACGAAATTGTATTAAACTTCATTTAAATACATAAATTCAAATCTAATATTAGGAATCTGTATAATATTAACCAAGTTCTTTTTTTTTTTTTTTTTTTTTTTTTATGAAGGAGGTGGTAACTGGTAATGTGTTGGGAGGCTACTTAAAAACTATTAGAGAACTAATTATTCTATAAGAATCAAATTCAAATTTCAAAAAAAAAAAAATTCCACAATCTATTGAGTGGCAAAGAAATAATTGAAAAAAGAAAAATACTTGAGTTCAAATTTGATCTTAGTTATCAATGTATTTGTTTAGGTACATTACGCAGGGACAAAAAAAAATCGTAAGTAGATTATGTCTCAACTTCAAAGAATTATCAGTGCATGCAATACATGTTAATTATTCTTATGCAATATATATTAGATATTAAATCTTACCACGGTATTAAAATAAAAGTAAGATTCAAAAAACAACTCAAGCCGTTTTAAAGGATTGTTTTCTTGTTTATAATTGTAATAATTTACAATTACATATTTAACATTATTAAAAAAAAATAACACTTCTCCCTATTTTCACCATAGGACTTCTTTTTCTGCTTCTCATTTTTTCCTTCTTCCCAAAAAATCAAGAAATAAATTTAAAATCAAAATTTTATTTAATACATTAATTATAAGTATAAAGTATTACAATAATAACTTTTAGATTATTAATTAAAATTTCATATTTTACATGCGACTTAATATCTAATTTTCCATGTTCAATTTAATTTCATTTTCCCCATTTTGTTGCAGGAACTACGTAAATGCCTAGCAAGATCTAAAGACTGAATTTCTCAATTTCATAACAGATGAAGCGTCGCCCAGAAGTTCAAACCTAAATTATATATGCTTGATAAAGCAAATAAAGCAGATGAACCAACGCCAACACAAAAAATATCAAGCGAACAAACCGTAAAACGATTACTTATTTGCAATCACAGAAAAAAAAATTACAACGAAAAAAATACAAGCATTCCCCAATTGACATCGACCAACGTAGGGAGGGCAACCACGCAACAAAAAAAAATAAACATGAGGAAGAAGATAAGAAGATTTACCCGTGATCGGTGGAGGAGGGATGGTATGCTGAAGATGGTTGTAGATGATTGATGAGCTACTATGACTTAGGAAAGATTAGGGCTTGAGAGGAGGAGATTTTCGTGAGGTGCCGTGAAATCGAAGATTTGAGATCTGGGACTGGGCAGGCCTGGGCTAGGGGATGGGAGTGGGATTGACCGCTGATAGACTGTGGCGCCTGTGGGTCTGTAGCCGTGTGGCGTGTGGGTTGTCTCCTGGCGTGTGTCGTGTGGGCTATGTGGGCACTGGGCAGTTGGGCTTTTATGGGTTAATTAGTAATAGGCTTTTAAGCAAGTTGGCAGATATCCGCTAGATAAGCCCAACCCGACCTGCTAAGGAGGCGGATATGAAAAATAAAAACCATATTTGACTCATTTAACAAGCGGTTGATTATAAATCGATTAAAACGGATCGGATTAACAGATTTTTTATCCATTTTGCCAGGTCTAGTTTCTGCCAATGTTACCTTCTTTGAGTCTACACCTTACTGCACCAAGTCACTGAGCATTTTTTAGCTCAATGAGTCTCTTCCTTAGCCTAATTTTCCAGATTCTACATTGTTGTCCTTACCCAACCAACCATCTGAGTCTCCATGTAGTTTGAGTCCTCATCATCTTGATCATCCTAATTTGCAAGTGTATTCATGACAACGGCTCCAAGGAAAAGAGTCCCCTCTAGCTTCTACTACCATGCCTTTGGTTTCCTCATCTGATAATCATACTTCCCATGATATTGATCCTCTTATTGTTGTTCGTTTGCAAGTGTATTCATGACAACGGCTCCAAGGAAGAGAGTCCCCTCTAGCTTCTACTACCATGCCTTTGGTTTCCTCGTCTGATGATCATACTTCCCATGATATTGATCCTCTTATAGTTGTTCGGAAAGGTAAATACACTTGTACTCAACATCCCATTTCCAACTATGTTTGTTATGACTCCTTATCACCCTCATGTTATTGTTTTGTTACTACTCTGTCATCTACTACCCTTCCTAAATCTGTTTCGGAAGCCTTAGCCCACTATGGGTGATGGGAAGCTATTGTTGAAGAGATGAATGCTTTACATGACAATGGTACTTGGGACTTGGTAACTCTTCTTCCTGACAAGTCTGTGGTTGGTAGTCGCTAGGTTTACACTGTGAAAGTCAACCCTAATGGTTCTATGGCTTGTCTAAAGGCGTTGGTAGGAGACATATACATCAGTATGTCTATTCATATCCTTGGCTACTACTTGTCACTAGCCTCTACATCAGTTCGATGTGAAAAAAGTCTTCTTCCATAGTGACCTTGAGAAGGAGGTTTATATAGAAACCACTTGGGTTTGTTGTGCTTAGTGTGTTAGCTCAAGATGGCTTTATATGGTTTAAAATAGTCTTCCAAAGCATGGTTTGATCATTTCAATGTTGTAGTACTTGAGTTTGGTCTTCGACAGTGTGCTGTAGATCATTCAGCATTTTATCGTCATACTTCATCAGTAGGATCCTTCTTGTTGTTTATGTGAATGATATTGTTATTACAATGGATGATATTGTTATTACAAGTGATGATGATAAAGGTATTTAGAGTCTCCAACTTTTTCTACAGACTAAGTTTTAGACCAAAGATTTGGAACCATTGAAATACTTCTTAGATATAGAAATATCTAGATCGCATATCGAAACTGTTTTGTCACAAAGGAAGTATGTTTTTGATCTGTTGGATGAAACTAGCTTGTTGGGATCTAAACCGGTTGATACACCCATGGATCCTATCAGCAAGTTAGTGTCGGATATGGGTGATTTGCTACCTAATCCTAGACAATACCGGAGACTTATTGGAAAGTTGAGATAATTATCTCCGAGTCACTCGGCCAACTATATCTTTTGCAACAAGTGTTGTGAGATAATTTCTAGATTTTCTGAGGACAAGTCATTAGAACGCAGTAATTCGCATCTTGAGATATCACAAAGGTGCACTCAATAGGCCTTTTATATCATGATCAAGGTCACACTTATATCAATGGATATACAGATGCAGATTGGGTTGAATCGCCTTCCAACTGCATCCACAACCGGGTACTGTACCTTCCTTGGTGGTAATTTGGTTTCTTGAAAGAGTAAGAAACAAACCTTGGTGGCAAGGTCAATTGCTAAATTAGAATATAGCGTTATGGCTCACACTACTTGTGAACTTTTTTGGTTGGAAAACATGTTGGAAGAATTGGGCATTTCTCATTCTCAGCCTATGCAGTTGATGTGTGACAATCAAGATGCTCTTCATATTGCCTCCAACCCAATCTTTCATGAGCAGACGAAGCACATTGAAGTTGATTGTCACTTTGTTCGGGAGAAACTTGTGTAGAAGTTCATTACAACTTCTTATGTGAACTCAGACATGCAGCTTGCTGATTTGGTTACCAAGCATTGGGGGGTGCTCGTGTTAAATTCATTCGTAACAAGCTAGGAACATATGACATTTATGCTCCAGCTTGAGGGGGAGTGTTTGGAGGTTATTTATGTCTTTTAATATTATTATTATTATTATTATTATTAGTGTGTTAGTAAGTTAATTAGTGAGAGTTAGTAAGGATATTATTATCATTAGAATGCATTAAATTTGTATTATAAATAAAGGGAGAGACCTATCTTCAAGTTAGGTCATTCATTTTAATCAAAACTTAACAAATATCAACTAGAAAAAACTAGTGAGGACAAACCTATTGTGATGATATCCTAAAAGAAAATTGAGAACTAAGATGTCCAACAAAGAAATCCCATAACAAAAAAAAAAAAAAAAGGATTTATAGATTTACAAAATGGAAAAAATAAAAAGTTTCTCAAGAAGAAATATGCAAAATAAATAAATAAATAAATAAATAAATAAAACAAAAAATGAAGAAAAAGAGGCAAGCCACAAAATCCTACTCTTGCTACTTTTTGTAATGAAAAAGGGCATGTTCCCACTAATTACCCAAAGAAAAATAATAAGATGATAAAATTCCCAAGGAAAACAAACTTAGAAATCTGTCTAGGAGAAGAAATTGATTACGATGATGAAGTCTTCTATGAAATAGAATCACTCATTTAAGAAGAAGAAGTATAAGTTCCTGATGGAACCAGTAGAAAAACAAGGGTTCACATCTGTCCCTCAAAATAAATTAACTTCTTCAGATTCTCCTTTTTTTTTTTTCTAAAATTGGGCTTGGTTCTCCCTGCTTAACGGGATTGAATCCTTTATTACAAATGGACTGATGAGTTTGGGTCCATGGCACATAATAAGGTTTTCTTCTCATCAATTAACATAACATGGTCTCCTGTCATGCACATTTAAATAATATTGCATTTGGAAGTTATTTCCTAAAATTCTATATCCATGCATGCAAGAAAAACACGGTACTTTAAGCATTTGGAAGGTTTTCTTTACTTTAGAAATCATGATAGTAAATGGAACATTTTTTGCTTTATATTCCGTTAAATTTGTGGCATTATTCGCATTTTATGCAACTACTAGATTTTTCATCTTTTGCCATAATTCAACTAGAATGGTAGTTGGTTGGCATACTGATGTTGTAGCATCAGTATCAATCAAAGCATGTAGACTAAATGGTTTATAGCCTTAATAATTCAAAAGTAATTTCAATATAACAATATTTCCTTTTTATTGTCAGATGGTTTTAATTTAACTTTTAATCATGATTGTTGGCCAATAGTGAAGAATGATTTGATGAAGGTTTTCAACGAATTTTATGGGAATGGAGTTTTATTCTACCTTCATTACTTCATTGCCGAAGAAAGGTAGGTGAATTAAGATTTCTAATTATAGCCTATTAGTTTAGTAAACACTGTTTATTAAATAATCACCAAAGTACTAGTTAATAGGTTTAGTGGTGTGCTTGATAAGACTATTTCTAATGGCCAAAGTGCTTTTGCAGGGGTGAGACAAATTATGGATGTCATTCTAATTGTGAATGAAGATGTTAAGGACATCAGGAGGAGGAAGATGAAGGGCTTCATCTTTAAGTTGGATTTTCAAGAAGGCCTGAGTGAGTTGGAGCTTTCTAAAATAATATTTTTATGAGGAAGTGGTTTGGAGAGAGATGAACGTGTTTTACTCAGTGATAGTAAATAGCGAACATAAATCTTGATTTATGGTCACAAGGGGGATTAAAAAAGGTGATCCTCTTTCCCCGTTTTTATTTGTTTTAGTGGCATATGTTTTGAGCAGGTTGGCTGATAGGGCAACGGATAGCGATTTAATGAAAGGTTTGGAAGTGGGGAGGAGGAGATTACGGTCTCTCGCCTTTAGTTTTTAAGGATACCATTTTTTCTTGGAGGATCACATGCCTTGTTTGTCGAATATTTTGGGGATTCTCCATATTTTTGAAAGGATTTCAAGACTCAAGAATAATATGGGAAAGAGTGGTATCGCAGCAATTAACATGCCTGCAGAGCATGTTAGAGGGTTATATTTGGAAATAGGGTGTGTTGACTTGGAGTGATTGTTGTCCTATCTAGGGGTTCTTTTGGGTAGTAATCCTAGGTCTGTTAGTTTTTAGGACCTGGTAGTTGTGTGAGTGTCCAAGCGTCTAGATGGGTGGAAGAAAGCTCTTTTTACTTGGGAGGTAGGATTACTCTAATCTAGACTAGTCTTTCTAGCATCCTGTTGTATTATCTTTCTATTTTAAAATTCCTGTCAGTGTCACTAGTAAGACTGAGAGGATTATGAGAGTTTTTCTTTGGTTAGGGGTAGGCGGTTTTAGAGATCATTTGGTGAGTTGGGGGGTAGTTTGCAGGTCTAAACAGGAGGGTGGTTGGGTCTTGGAAATTTGGCGTCTAAAAACACAAGTCTCTTGGCCAAATGGCTTTGGTGGTTCCCTTTAGAGGATTCTTCTCATAAAGATATCAAAAGCAAGTTTGGACTTGACGAGAATGGCTGGGCTACCAATCTGGATTCTAGATGTTCTTCAGAAAGTCTGGAAAACTACTTCTCATATTTACCCTCTTTATTCCCCATTCTAAACTTGTGTTGAGGTATGGGGTGTAATATTTGTTTCTGGAAAGATCTTTGGTTGGGGAATATTGTCTTGTTTCCTCTTTTCCTCACCTATTTCAATTGAGCACAGGATAAAATGATTCCATTTCCTCTTTCTTTTTTGATCCGAATGGTCCTTTACCTTCTTGGAATTTGCATTTTAGGAGATCCTTTTTATGATAGGGAAACAAATGAGTCATCTTCATTGTTGGTCCTGTTGAATAATTGTTGGGTATACTCGGAAGCTGACAGTCGAGCTTGGCCTTTGGATCCCTCGGCGGTCTATTCTTGCAAACTTTTTTGTGAATTCTTGGTCAGCACTAACTTTTCTTTCCCTCTCTACAAAACTATTTGGAAAGCCAAACTCCCCCCTAAAATCAAAGCTTTTATTTGGTTGGTTGTGCTTAATACGATAAATACTCATAACTTGTTGCAGATTATGTGGCCTTTAAAGGCTCTCCCACCAGATACATGCATACTTTGTTTAAAATGCTCAGAATCTGCTCTGCATCTTTAATCGTAATTTTTCATGGAAGGTTTGGAATAAGTTAATTCAATTATTTTGGAGAAAGTTGGGCTTGTCCAGGGACAGTATAGGAGTCTTTGGCAATATCTTTTATTGAGTTTGGTAGGAAGAGGAAGGAAAAGCGCTATGGATTAGTTCTTTATTTGCAGTATTTTGGAGTTTGTGGAAGAAAAGTAAGTCGTCTATATTTTCCGGGACGAAATTAGTATTTTTGTTGGTGTGGGAGAACATTCATTTTCTGGCTTCTCTATGGTGCATGGGTAAAGGAAATTTCAAGGGGATATGCTTCTCAGATATTCAGCAGGATTGGCTCTCTCTGTTGACTTCTTAGAATGTGCTGATTTCTTTGGGCTGTTTTTCACATTTTGTGGTTTTCTTATTTTGTCTTCCATGGGGTTACCCAGACTTTGCTAAGGAGATGTCCTTTCTCCTGATTGTACATTCTTATTATATCTAATGAATTCCTTTTGCTATCAAAAAAATACAACATTTTATTTTATTCTAATTATAAGAAAAAATATTGTATCTGAATCTACATTCATCTGCTAAAATCTGATCGATTTTTGTTCGCTCAAACCCCTGATGTCAGAACCACCATCAAATTTGTCAACAAACCATCATTGAAGCCCTTAACCTCATCTGACATCCTTTCCACCATTGCAAAACCCTAATCATTGCAGGCATTTGATCATCACCCAAAAAACCCCTTTACCCCATCATAGCCTCTCCCTACCATCACAATCCCACTTGTGTTGTAAGTTCCATTAGCCCATCCAAGTCACAGTGATCAAAGCAAAGAGATATTGACTGCAACAATGGAATTCTAAAGATAGACTAAATTTGGTTACAAGGAATTGAGGCTTTCTCATGAAATTTTGAAGAAATTGAAGAGAACCTTCATTTGTAGAATGAGAAAGTGATCGTTTATGCGAGATTTCATCGTTTGTGCGAGATTTTAGAAAAATTGAAGCAAAGCTGTAATGTGCTGCAAGCAAGTTACTATTAGACCTAGGAACTCCAAGAAGGCTTGAATGCCAGCATTTCACACATGCCTGACACAGACCGGCTGGTCAGAATTATTTTCTTTTAAATTTTCTGACATTTTTGGACATGGACGGACACAGCTGGGATACAACCAGGACAAATCTGAGACCACATTGCTGCCTTTCGTCCCTTCAGTTCCATCTTTGTATAGGAGAGAATCAAGAGATGCAGAAATGCTTTGAGCCAAAGGACCCTAACTCTACACAGCTGCACGCTTCAACCAAGAACTCCCAGGCTTCCCTTGCACCAACAGACAGCGACAGCTACAGGCAGTTGTCAGAGCAGCAATAGACCAGATGGAGTTAGTTGCTGAGGAAGATTTTTCTTCTAGAGTTCTCTGGCTCTAATATTTCCTAGCTGATATAATGATACCTTTTCTCTCCCCTCCACGCAACCCCGCCCCAGGGGACCAGCCATCAGCCACTTATTTTTTCCCTTTTAGAAATAAAAAAATTCTCAATGAGCCATCACCCATCAGCCACGAGACCATGCAACAGAGCCACTCAGCTCTCTGCCTGCCTGTCTCTCTCCCTCTGTTTTTCCTCTTCTTTTTTTTTTTTCTTTTTCTGCTTTTTTACATTGATTATTCCTAACATGAATGTAGCTAATGAGTGCATAACAGCACATGGAATCTCTTAAATGCAAAAGAATAATGGCTATATT
Organism: Malania oleifera; assembly: GCF_029873635.1. Taxonomy (NCBI): domain Eukaryota; kingdom Viridiplantae; phylum Streptophyta; class Magnoliopsida; order Santalales; family Ximeniaceae; genus Malania; species Malania oleifera. The sequence goes on along the minus strand of NC_080418.1, from coordinate 103,988,245 downwards.
TCATTTAAAATCAGAAGTACCTCAATATTTGTCATCTAAAAGGAAAAACATGCCTATATATAATATTTTACATCAAGTAATTAACGTATCCCTGCTGTATTGTATCCTAGTTTTTTTCAAAATTTAATTATCACTGTCATAATCATGTTGTGTCCATGTCACGCGTCACTATTGGTGCTTCTTAGACCTAAAGACTCTTAGTGCAAGACTTGGATAGAAACTGAAGAGAGTAAATCTGTTCTGTGAGAAAATGGATGTTTGCTGCGATATTTTCAGAACTTAGAAGAGAAATAGTCCTACCAGCATCATTTTATGTTTCTCTGTGATATTTTGGACTTCCGTAAGAGATTATTTACTAAGATATTTTCAGAATTCAGAAGAGAAGTTGGTCCTGTCGCATATTTTCAGGTATCTACTGGCTTTTTTGGGAATATTCTGTGAGAAATTGACAGTTGGCTGTGCAAAATCAAGTAAATTTCTGAGAAATTTAAACAAAAAGAAAAAAAAAAAATTGACCTACAGTTGAAACTTGAAAGCACAGCTTTAGGAACTTGGTAAGGTTACAACTTACATGGACATCTGTACGCACTAGTACTTCCTTGAAAATTAATTATTAATTTCATGTTTCTTATCTAATTGATAAGCCTGTGAATATGAACTATAGACAATACATTCCTCATCCTTGCTCTCATTTTAAAAAAATACATATATTCATTGCGTTGCTCCTTTCAATCAAATCTTGATTTTATTTCTTTTTTTCTCCCTTCACCATTGCATTTTCATCCATTCCAAGAAATTTTTTTTAAAAAAAATTGAGAGAGAGAGAGAGAGAGAGAGAGAGAGACTACATATTTGTTTATCAAGTAGCTGGTAATTCTCAATAAATGAATGATCCTAGGTGCCCCTTCGGCTTTGATGGCTGTGCAGACCCTGAGGCAGTGTTTGGGAGCAAGGATTTCAGGCCTTGGATTTGGATATGTGTGGATTTACAATTTTGCTCTGCATTTTCTTCAAATCCACACATATCCTAAACTAGGGCTTGAAATCCAAGCTCCCAAACGCAGGGTCAATAGTTCTGAGATTGGTCAGTCTGACTTAAAAGTCTATTGAGTGGTATGGATTTTTGGACTGCCAATGCATCTAAATCTAGATTTATTGGACTGGCAAAAGAATATTGGCAAAGGATTGAGAGAGGATGAACTACTTTGGAGTGCCACCACTATCAGCTTGTGTGAAATGAAGTGCCTTTTCAAAGAGAAATTTGTTCCTCGTTATTGAAGACAATTAGCAGACCAACTGTATAAAATTAACCCATTGTCTATTGGTTAGTTTGAATATTTTGCCAAATTTAGTGATTGTTGCTAAATTTAATTATCTTAGGCTTATGTGGGGCATGGATGGGAGTGCAAATCCACACATATCCTAAACTAGGGCTTGAAATCCAAGCTCCTAAAACGCAGGGTCAATAGTTCTGAGATTGGTCAGACTGACTTAAAAGTCTATTGAGTGGAATGGATTTTTGGACTGCCAATGCATCTAAATCTAGATTTATTGGACTGGCAAAAGAATATTGGCAAAGGATTGAGAGAGGATGAACTACTTTGGAGTGCCACCACTATCAGCTTGTGTGAAATGAAGTGCCTTTGCAAAGAGAAATTTGTTCCTCATCATTGAAGACAATTAGCAGACCAACTGTATAAAATTAACCCATTGTCTATTGGTTTGTTTAAATATTTTGCCAAATTTAGTGATTGTTGCTAAATTTAAATATCTTAGGCTTAGGTGGGGCATGGATGGGAGTGCAAATATTGTCATCATGATCTTAAAAGGGTTAAGACAAGAAATTAAGAGTCAAATTCCTTGGCAAAATCCAAAGGCTCCCATTTGTTTGTCTGAGGTTTATCACATGGCTTTGGAAGCTTAGAGATTTCTCAAGTCATCCAATCACAATAGCATTAACTCTATGCGGAAGTTTCATCATCCTAGAGTAAGTTCAGAGTGGGCACTGGTCAAAGACAGCCATGAACTTGTTCAAAAAGTTCAATAAAGGGCCCAACTTATGGAAGGTTACTACCCTGATATTTCAAGTCCTTGTGTGAAATATTGCATAATTGAATATCATGAATACATTAACGATTAGCATGTTATTAGTGTACAACTTCCTGGCCCTTCAATGGACATAATTCAGGAGTGTTCTTATCGGAAGAGTTCCTAAACTTGTCTTTAGTGATCCTACACACGTTGATGCTTCTTCTAGACTAGGCACGGCCTTGGTTTTTCCTAAGTCATTGAGACTTGCAATGAAATTCGCTTGCCAACTACAGGGACTGAAATGCTTGTCAATGATTCAACTTCTAAACTACAATTTCCACTCTGAACTCAAGGAATACAATTGGTTGCTTGAAAATTTATTGAAGATTTCTTAGGGGCCGTTCGGTATCACTATCAAAAATTACGAAAACACAAACCAAAAACAAACAAAAACTAGAAACAGAAACAAAAAACCAGAAACCAACCTATTTGGCTAATATTTAAAAAGATAAAACAAATTAACAACTTAATTAAAAAATACTCATTTTTTTCTTTAAATCAAATAATATTATAAAATAGGTTTAAATAATAAAATTGAAAATTATATAAATTAAAAAATACTATTTATAATTATTTTACTTAATTGTTATATTTATAAATTTTACTTTACAATAACAAATTGAAAAATAATACAAATATTTTGTAATTGGATTTTACTATTATTTTTGAAATTTATGTATATTTTTATTTTGATTATATTCAAATTCATTTGATCATTTTATTTTTATTTTAATTAAAAATTGTATATAAAATGAATGATTTAATTTTTAAAAAATATTTCTAAATATAAAATTTTCTAACAATAGGTTGCAAAAAACAACTGAAAACCACAAAATCTAGTTATGGTTTTCACTTTTTTTTCACAGATAGCTGAAAACCAACAATAGAAACAAAAATTGGCTATATAAACAAATGCGTTTTTATAATTTGTTTCTTCATGTGAAGAAATAGAAATAGAAAACAGAAAATAGAAAACAATACCAATACCAAAGAGGCCCGTAGTTGTTGAACTTGTTGTTGAGAATCCCCTCAAGATGAGTTCTCTATATATTGAACATGTGCTTCCATGACCTACTTTTGTCCCTCCAACTGGACCTGATGCATATTTACATATTTAGCCATTAGATTTGGATATTAGATTAATTTCTTACATGGAGTTGTTATTAAGGACATTGGAGCCTCCTACGCTCACACATGACTTCACTATATCAGCTAGTGCTTCTTAAGTTCAAGCCTTTATGTTGTTGTCATATATGATGTCTGATGTGAACCATGATCTGGATGATTTGAAGCTTTCAAGTGATAAATCCTTAGTCGGAGGAGATGAGTAGGACGTGATAGTTCACGCAAGTTCTTCATTTTTCTGTTTGGTTGAAGTAGTTCGAGACCATTGAGTTGCTGCTGCTAGACCATTTCAAAACTCAAGGCTGAATTTTTTCTAGCTGGGGGAGTTTGATGGAGTTCCTATTGGATAATTCTACACAATCATATACTACTCAAATATTTAGAAATTATGGAGTCATCTTAGTTTAGGAAATCTAATACTTAAGGAATTCTAGTTAATTTAAGGTTCTTCTGGATATTTTACATCATTGTAGGGTTTATTTTGATATTTATTATTTTGGTGTTACTTTATCATTGTTGATTACTTCAGGATTATTTTGTAAGTTTTACTTGTTTTATCTTTGGGATGCCCATACGTATAAGCTTATAGTGTAAAGGATTATTGAATTTTAAATAATAGAAGATTAATAACCTCTCTCTCTCAACCAACTTCTTTTCTTCTCCCTTCCTTCCTCTCTTCTCCCTCCCTCCCTCTCTTTCTCTATTTCTCTGTCTATTCTATATTTCTAGCCCTTCCTTTCTTCCCATATTTCCACCTCTTCACTACTCTTCTATCCCACATCAATATCAAGAACTTCTTTTCTTCTCCTTCCCCTTCTATCTTCTCCTTTCCTTTCTTCCAATATTTCCACCTCTTCTTTGTTTCTCCCAACTATTCTACACTGCATCAATAACCCTATCAAACAATAAAAAATAATGGCAATTTGAGTTTAAATTGTGAATACTATTAAAAACACTCAAGGTTGTGTCATGTCAGAGTTTGCTTTGATACCACTTGAGAAAGAGCCAAAGTCCAACTCAAAAGAACAAATCTAAATAAAATGACCCAATAAAAGACCTTTATTTAGACTTAAATTTTGGGGAACAAAAGAAAATTAAAATATAAATAAACTTAAATACTATCCCTAGAAATATTCTAAGGTCTAAAAGATACGCTGAATCAAATACCCTGAATAGGAAAAAAATAATAATAAAATTAATTCCCCATGTCAGCATGTGAATAAACGTGCTGCATTCAAAGGCTCATGCAACAAATATACACACGCACATGTCCATGCTTATATGCATGTACGTACACATGCATTAAGCCACTAACACATCTACGTCCAACAAATTCATAGACACATGCACCATGTATATAGAGCACACACATAGGCACCATGTGCATGGTCAACAAGTAATATTAAACATGCTCACATTTTTAACAACTGAACAAGAAAAAAATTCCAAGGGTAATTGACAACAAAACTACAATGTCAAGAAAACTTGGTTGCCCATGTCTTCAAATGCTAACACTGGACATGAATAAAATTCTTACAAATGAAAAGAGATAAAAATGGAAATGCAATTAGAAGGAGATGGCAACTAGCAACCATATTCAAGTCAGTGCTATCATGTCCTTCTTTTGGGAGCCAAATGGAATTTTGACAAATAAGCAAGGAGCCAAGGACAATTATGGAATTAAAACAAGAATCCCCAGAGAATACAATCAGTCATAGCCATGTCTCCATTTATCCACGGAGATAATTGGAATAGTAAAAGATCAAATAAGGACAGAATGGAGAGTAAAAGTAGGAGATTCACCAACTGCTAACCTGCCATATTTGTGTGTGTGTGTGTGTGTGTGTGTGTGTGTGTGTGTGTGTGTGAGAGAGAGAGAGAGAGAAAGAGAGAGAGAGTCTGTTCAGGGTTACCAAGAAAAAAATTCCTAAGGCAACTGTTTGCAAGATCACCAAGAGACATCTTGAAAATGCTTTGAAAATTACCCGAAAACTTTTCTATTGCGTAAGTATAAATTAAAAGGAGGGGGGCATCCTTGAGCCACAAGGCTTCCCACTTTGCGAGGGTAGGGGGAGGATTGTCATAGTATATGCAGCCTTACCCCTGCTTTTACTGCCCAAGTATAAATGCTATAGAATGTAATTTTTTGTTAACCCAATATTTTCAGAACTTCTGAATACAGCTTTTCTATTTTTTCACAATTGAATACAGCTTTACAATTGTTTTACAATTCTTCGAAAGTTTAGTAATGTTTCTCATACATATTGAGATGATCCCTCATCAGACTTCTCAATGAAGCCCATATGGTGATCTGGAATTCCATTTTTCTATAGATTTCCCTCTCTATAATCATAAGGTAAATCAAGCTCCTGACCAACATGCTCCAACACAAATACAAACCTGGATTTAAAAAGATTTGTAATAATTAAAGACTGTCAACAAAATTGAAGACTTATGAAGAGATGGTGAGCTGACTGGAGGTTTTAGTAAAAAACTAGCACAAAAGCAGTGCACTGCCACTGTACACAACCATATTCACGATTACAGTCAGGATGCTCCAACAGCCAATAAAAAGGAGGTGTTTGGAGAAATTAGGTTTATAAAGACTAATATTTTAGTACAGTCAGATGAGTAAGTAAGGAAGAGGTTGTCACTCTCTCAAGGGAGGAGGAATTGCAAAGGGCTTCATTAAAGAACAAATTGGAAGAGGCGATTTTTAAGGAAATGAGAAGTTGGAGATGGAAAACAAAGTTTAAATGGATAAGAGATGGTGATTGTAATTCTAACTTTCTCATCGGATGGCAAGTGGGAAAATGAGGAAGAATTTGATTAGGGAGTTGGAGGTGGGCAGGGAGGAAATTATCTCATATACTTGTGGAAGGTTTAGAGTGGGACATTTTTCTGATGATAAGATATCTCATTGACAGAGGCCTTTCAAGATAGAGGAAGTCAGGTATACCATCTTTGGGATGGAGAAGGATAAAGCACTAGGGCTGGATGGTTTCAACATGGCTTTCTTTCAAGATTGTTGGGCGGTGATTAAGGATGACTTGCTGAAGGTTCTTAATGAATTAATGGAATGTGACTTTAAGCAAAGAGTATTAACTCTACCTTTCATAACTTTGGAGCCGAAGAAAAGTTAGTCTATTGAGATATCTGGTTATAAACCTATTAGTCTAGTACCCGGTGTACAAAATAATCACTGAAGTACTAGCTAATAGGTCAAGTGTGGTGCTTGATAAGACTTTTTTTTTTTATATATAGAAGTGCTTGAAGAGATTTAATGAGGCCCAAAGTGCCTTCGTTTGGGGATTTTTTGGGGGGGGGGGGGGGAGTACAAGTTGTGGATGCCATTCTAATTGCAAATGAAGTCGTTGAGGACATTTGGAGAAGAAAGAAGAAGGGGAAGAAGGGGCTCATTTTTAAGCTAGTTTTCGAAAAAAGCGTAGATAGAGTGAGTTGGAGCTTCTTGGATAAGATTTTTAGAAGGCTGGATTTGGAGGGAGATGGTGCAGATGATGAAAGCTGCACGCCAAATATGAATTATTTGGTGTTAGTGAATGGTGAACCTAAATCTTGGTTTAGGGCTACGAAGGGGGATTAGACAAGGGGACCCTCTCTCCCCATTTTTGTTTATTTTAGTGGCTATTGTTTGGAGTAAGATGGTTGATAGGGCTGTAGATAGAGGTTTAGTGAAAGGATTGGAAGTGGGGAGGGAAGAGGTAACGGTTTTGCACCTTCAATACAATCTTTTTACTTAGAAGGATCATAGGCCTTCTTTTTTGAATATTTTGGGGCTTCTCCATATTTTTGAAAGGGTATCGACCTATTGGGGCTTAAGGTTAATTTGGGGAAGAGCAGTATTGCAGCAATTAATGTGCTTGCTGAGCGCATCAAGGAGTTATCCTCAGAGGTAGGGTACGTTGCGTCGGATTAGTAGTTGCCCTACTTAGGGGTTTCTTTAGGGCTAACTCTAGATCTGCTGGCAAAATTCCTACAAGGATTGCTAGCAAGATTGAGAGAATTATGAGAGATTTCCTATGGTCAGCGGTAGGGGGATTTAGGGACCATTTTGTGCGGTGGAAGGTGGTTTGTAGGTCTAAATAGGAGGGCAATTTGGGTCTTGGAAATTTGGTGTCTATAAACACAGCTCTCTTGGCCAAATGGCTTTGGTAGTTCCCACTACAAGATTCTTCCTTGTGGCTTCGGCATGTTTGGACTTTATAAGAATGGGTGGGCTACTAATTTGGTTTCTAGATGTTCTTTGGAAAGTTTGTGGAAAGCTATTTCTCATATTATCACCTCTTTATACCCATACTAATTTTTTGATGGGCAGGGGTTGTGATATCCATTTTTGGGTAAGACCCTTGGTTGGGGGATGTTGTTTTGTCCACATCTTTTCCTTGTCTCTTTAGTCTGAGCTCAAGGTAGAATGGTGTTGACTTTTTGAGTCTGATCTCTGTTTTGAGTTGACAAAGCACAAGGATCTTATGTGTGTTTAAGTGCTTGAGCAAGTTTATATCTTGGCACACACATAAGATTAAAGGGTCATGGAAGCCAGGAGGAACTTGAAGACTATACAATCTGGCGCACTCCTTTGAAGACAGAAGAGCAAAGAAGAAAGAAGACATAGAATTTATTTGTAAATGCATTTTAGTTTTTGTTTTGGTCTGTAATAATGCATGGCATGCATGGTATGAATGAAAGCTCTAATGATCGTAGACAGATCCTAGGGACCAACACTTTTCACAGAAAAACATTTTCTTAATAACTAATCGATTAGGGTCAAAAATTAGGGCTAAAATGAATTTGTCAAAAACGTGGTCAGCTGACCGAAAAATTCCAATATTAATCAGCTCAATCGATCGAACACACTGTTGGTCGAAAGTCAAAAGTTTGACTAAGGCTCGGTCAACCGACCACGTTTTGAACTAAACTCCTACAGCCGACCGAACTATGAACATGGCTTTTTCTACTATCCTCAGCAAACCGACCACATAGATCAAATAAGCCTCGGGCGACCGAACTTGTTCACTCAGTATATAGTCCGAAGCCCCCAGTCAACCGAACCTACGAAGGTTCGGAAATCACCCTGGCTCGGCCGACCAACTCTTGTCCTCTGTCGACTAAACCTCTCAGGTTCAAGTATTTTAAGCGCTTAAAACATGTTTAATTTTTATTAAACAATTTTACAAATTCCTAATATGTCCCTAACGGTTAGATTTTCCCCAGACTCTATATATACCTCCTCATAACTCAAATTTAAAGAGAGAGATTAGAGAGAAAATCCTCCCAAAATAATTTTTGTTCTTTATTCATTTTACACTCTCCTTCACTTATTCTTTGAAAAATTTCTTTTGGAGAGCATTCATTTTGGGCATTTACATTTTCATTGAAAGATCATATACTCTCTCATATATCTTTCAAAAATATTTTGAGAGTTGATCGTAAGTTTTTCTCCGCATTTTTCTTCATAATTTTTCTTGGAGAAAACTTATCTTAGCTTGAGAATCTTGCACATCTATTGCAAGATCCCTAAAGCTCACTTGTTTTTATTGTATAAATATTTTGAGCATAAACCCTAAATCTACAGCACTTTACTTTTCATTGAAATAAATTTTTGGAGATATCATTTGAGGGTTTTTAAGAACTTTGAAAAGCACATATTTCATATTTCATTTTTTGTCAAAGATCATATTTATTTATTTTGGGAAAAATCATTTGAAAGCAAAACCCTAGATTCTCCTATAATTTTTATTGATAAATATTTTTGGAGGAAAATCATATTAGGGTTAAATCTTTGAAGTGTTTATCATATAAATCTATTTCAAAGACTGCAAATTTATTTTGAGAAAACCCATACTCACATTGAGCTTTTATCTTCATATCATATCTAAGTGCATTGAGCTATATTGTGTACACATTTGCTTAGCTTAGAAGCAATTTATTTGTACAAATATTTTCTTATCTATTGTATTCCAGGCATGGCATGAAGAAAGAAACTCGCCCTGTTAAGAGTCCCAGATAGACTTAGACCCAGTTAAGAAAGTCTCGGACTAGTTCAGACCCAATTAGGAGAACTAGGAGCACCGTCCTGTAAAGTGTAGTAGGTTGGCGTCAGCCCTGTAATGTGACCTGGAGTATTCCCTTGCCCAGTAAGGAGAGGGTATTGTAATTGGTGACGCTCCATCCTTTAAGTGAGCAACTAGTGGAATCCTCTTACTTGTGAGCTTGAAGCGGGGACGTAAGCAGAATTGGCCGAACCCTGATAACATATTTTGTGTCAGTTCTTTATTCGTCGCAATTTAATTTCCGTGCATGTATGCTTAATTATTTATTGCCATACATGTTATATATATCTGTTGAATTGGTGAATGCTTAGACAAACCCTAGGTTGTGGTATATTGATTGTGGAACACGCCTAACCTAGGAAGAAATTTTTAATACCCAATTCACCCCCCCCCTTTTTCTTGGGAATACACCAATTCTACAAAATGGTCCATTTATTATTTTATTGCAGATCCAGGTGGTCCATTACCTTCTTGGGATTTTCACTTTAGGAGATCTTTGAACGGTAGGGAGAAAAAGGAGTTACCTCTTTGTTAATCTTGTTGAATAAATGTCTGATCTCTTTGGAAGTATATAGTAGATCCTGGTCTTTTGATTACTCAAGGGTATATTCTTGCAAATATTTTTGTGAATTCTTGACTAGTAATGATTTTTCCTTTCCTCTCTACAAAGCTTTTATCTAGTTGGTACCAACAACTTGTTGCAGATTAGAAGGCCTTTGAAGGCTCTCTCTCCATATGTTTGTGTCCTTAGCTTTAACTACTCAGAATCTGCTCTGCATCTTTTCATGCGTGCGATTTTTCCTTGCAGGCATGGAACAAGTTGATCAATTATTTTGATAATGGAGGAGTTCTTGGCAATTTCTTTTGTTAGTTTTGGTACGAAAAAAGAAGGAAAAGCGTTACAGAAATGTGCTTTCTTCACAGTGTCTTGGGGTATGTGGGTAGAACATTATGCGCATGTTTTCTCAAGGAAGAAGTTGTCGTTTCTGTTGGTCTAGAAGAAGATTCATTATTTGGCTTCTCTTTGGTGTGTGGGTAATGGGAACTTCAATTGGCATTCTTTGTTGAATTGTTAATGTGTGCTGATTTTTTTTGGATTTTTCTTGATGCTTGTTGGTTTTTTAGTGGAGTATCCTAGAGTTTGTTAAGGAGATGTTTTATTCTCCTATTTGCACATTCTTAACCTATCAAATAATTTCTTTTGCTAAAAAAATTAAAAATTAAAATTAAAATTAAAAAAAGGGCAAATATTGTGTCGATGTCACACATCATAATTCATAAACATGCATAATACTATGAAGAATGATATGTGAAAGCCAATGTTTCAAAAAGGCTTAATTGAGGCTTGCCTTGAGGCTCACCTCAAGACGGAACATACTAAAACATCCAGAGTCTCAAGCTAAAATACCAAATACCACAAAAGCCAACACATTACACATTGAGGCTTATGCATTTGTCCAAATAGCATGCCTTTTACATTTTTTAAGTTAAGGCTTATGCATTTTGCCCGAGTGAATCTCAAGTTAGATTGGCTAGAAAATGTTAACATGCTTATGTGAAAAGAATGTCATCATGATATGAATTAATCACTAAAATTTTTGAATCTCAAACTTTCTAAAATAATTTAAGGGTGCATCTTAGATCCTAAAAATAATTTGAAATTCATACAGTTATACCTATCTCTTGTTATGATTTAATAAATGATTCAAGTTAGTGTTTTTTACTTTAATGGCCAACAAGTAGTTTACAAATCAAGTTCGATTCTTCGTTGCAGTTTACTTGTAATTTTCTTAATTTTTTCTTTATTTTTAAAATGTATGCAGTTTATTTACATGTTTTTAACTAGAAATAAAATCATCAAAAGGCTCACGCCTCAATTCCTTAAGTTTTATACCTCACGTCTTAACCATTAAAAAGCCTCACCTTACGCCCTTGCCTTTTAAAACATTGTGTGAAACCTACACTTATTACAGAAATTGCCAACACTCAATGGAGGACCAGGATTTATTATGTTTATATCCTTCTAACAATTTTGGCACTACCCTGATAGATGTCAGAACTGTCCAATATCTGGACCTTCAAAATTGTTGTTCACCTATCTAAAACGCTCAATAAGGATACAAGTATCTTACATTAGTTACATTATGAATAGTGTCAGATCAAGCATCAATATTTCGGTGCATGCAACAGTATGATTCAGCTAAAAGCTTATTTTATATGACCTGGACATAAGGGTTAAAAAAAAAAAAGGATCTCAAGACACAAATGACTCATCCACCATTAGGGGAAGGAATTGCACATAAGCTCCGAGGAAAAACTGACGCCTTTCTAGGGCCACACAAAAGACAAATTGACATCCAAAGGGCAATCCCATCATTTGTTTAGGAAAAGGATGCAATAAGCATGTTTTCCATTCCCATTGGAAAAGAAGCTCATCAAGTACATATATGAACTACTGCAGATACTTTCTTACATGATTTGCTCAATTGTTTTTTTCCCACCATTATAAAACAGTATAGAACATAAGCCCCAGTACAATGTTATACACAGATTTCTCAAAAGACAATAATCAAATGTTTCTTTATCATGCTTACTGGAACAATGCAAAGAACCATATTCTATTTACTATTAGACGAATTTGTTGGCTAAATCATCTAACAGGATGAAGAAAGATTATCTCTAGATAAAATATGACTATTTCTCAACAGTGTAAAATGGTCTTAAATATGATAACGTTGACACTGAAACAAGTGTCAAAGGGAATTCAGATGAAAAAAATAATGCTATAATTAAGAAATGTCATTGCATTATAAAGAAAAGGGTATAAACGCTTACGGAGCCATCCAGCGGTATGTTCCTGTCTCTGGAGTCATTCCCTCAGTTTGTACCTCAATCCGTGCAACCCCAAAATCAGCTATCTTTATTGACTTATCAGCTGAAATCAAAAGATTATCAGACTTCAAGTCCCTGTGAATGAATCCAAGCCCATGCACATATGCCATCCCCCTTGCAACATCCAATGCCTGCTTCACTGCTAGTTTCAGTGGCACTGATCGATTCTGTCTCTTCATAAGGAACTGCCTAACAGAACCTCCCTTTGCATACTCAGTAACAATGCACCAAACCATCGGTTTGTGGCATGCACCAATAAACCGAACAATATTTGGATGCTTGAGTGTTGCCAACATCATCACTTCCTGCTGGAATTGCTGTTCCATCACAAGTGCCTTCTCAAGACTATTTTCTGGTGTCTCCAATAACTTAATCGCCACATCTTCACCATTATATGTTCCTCGATACAACTTCCCAAAAGAACCTTGTGCAAATGCCATCCCAATGCTAAGCTTCCTCAAATCAATTGTCCACTCATCATAATTCTGAAGCCCCTCAGTCGGGTACCTACTATCCAACAATGCTTGGGCCAATGCATCATCATTTAGAGCATGGGTAACCTTGCCCTTTCCCGGGCGAAGGACACTATGCCCTATGGAATACTCATGGGTGATGGGTCGCAGACCTGGGTGGCTCAAGATATGAGTAAGGGAATCATTTGATCCAACACTACTATTGTCCACAGACATTGAGACAGATCCACCAGCATTGCTTGTACGTAAACTATCTATGGACATGTTAGAACCCTCGCCAAGTTTTTGGTAGAACCCTTGAGTTAAATCATAGAAGTTGTTATCATTGTTGTTATTGTGGCCTCCTATAATTCCAGCAAACTTTGGACCCTCCACCATCTTCAACCAACCCTACCAGGGATGCAAGATTTTCTGGTTTCCAACGCTATGCAATTATTTCATGCCATGATAACTTCCCAGCATATTCACCATCCTATATCCAAAACATCCACAAAATCAATAAACGGTGAAGAAACAGTTTGAGATCCAAACAGACAGCCTTAATCCACTATTTGGCTGCCAGAAAATGGAAAAAAGAGAGGCAAATGTAAAGGGAAAACATGACAAACTGAATAAGCCACATGGTGATTTTACTTCAAGAGAGTAAATGTCATTCTTTCTTTCTTTCTTTCTTTCTTTCTTTCTTTTTGTTGGGGGGAGGGATGTTTGAAGATGGGGCTTTGGTCCTTCAGATTCCCAACAAGTATGAGAAATTTTAACACTCAAAAATGAACTTGTTCATTTTCATCAATTTCTTAGCAACCAAACAGAGCATAAAAAAAATAATAAACCTAAAATTAAGCTAAATTCCAAACCTTTTCAATCGATTTGGTCCAAGAAAACGAACCATATACATAGAACTGTTTGGGTACCACACACTCTTCCGAGTTCAAACCCCTTCAACCTCACACTCCCTCCAGCATCTCTACGCTAAAACCGCTGAACTTTCCACAAATAACAACCCCAAGAAAAAGGTCAATATTTCATGCAATCATGCTCAATAAGGCAGCTCAGACAATGTAGTAAACCAAAAAAGGAAAAAAATCAACATTTCACATTTAGGATTCCGATCATCTAAAACCTCGGAAAACAAACACATCAAAACGCAAAGCAGAAATTCATCGATTTCTCAATTTAGTCATTTCGCTAATTTTCTAACCAAAGAAACAGAACCTCGAACATTAAAATTAAAAATAGAAACTTCATACTTCCCCAGAATTCCGTGCCTTACTGAGTCATTTTCCGGACAAACAAACGACACCTACCCAAAACCCACCATATCCCAGATCAGAGTTACACTTTGAATGCCAAAACAACAATCAAAGACAAAGCAAACAACAAAGTATCGAATTGGGAAAAATAAAACCGTAAAATAGTAAGAAGGCACCGAAACTTCGCAGAAATTGTGATGTAGATCGTGATGCGTACCTACATAGCCGATATCCACCTCAAAGAAGCGGAGGAACAGAGAGGCGAAGCCGAGGATGGAGCCGAAGATGAAGATGAAGATGAAGAGGAAGAAGAGAGCGACTACAGTAGCACCAAGAGCAGTCCTCGTTTCACATTTACCTTCGGCCTCGTTTTACACTGTGACCACGCGGAGGCCATTCGCTGCGAATAAGAAAAGATTAGACTCGCGCAGTCTACTTGAAACGTGTCGGAAAGATCTGCTTTCGGCACGTTGGCCCAGGGCTGCCATCTACCCAGGGCGCGCGTATGGCTTTCGGACGTGTTTGATGATAGGTGTAGCCGTTTTTTCCTCTATTTATTAATTTATCGAATGTTTATTAATTGATTCTTATGCTTTTTAATTTTTGAATTTTTCATTACTTCTTTAGTATTTGATATTTTTTTAATTCATAATTGTATGATTGTAAATAGTAAAGGAGGGGGAGGGGGTGGGAAAGAGGAATAAAATTAATAAGGGGTGCTATAATAAATTTTTTTATATAATTTTATTTCTTTTTCTTTTAACAATGTAAACTATGTAAGCCTAGAAACTTCGATAAAAATTTTAATATTATTTTTACAAAAAAATAAATCATTTTTCATTTTAATCTTTAAATAATTTTAAACATTTATATTTTCCACTTCATTTTTTAAATAATATATTTATTTATAGTATCTTATTTTTATATTTATGTCTCCCTAGTAAAATATTACATTCTGTATAAAAAAAATATAAATTAAATTGACTTAAGCATCGGTCTGCTAGTGAAAATCCAATGGTCAGCCAAGAGAGTGTGTAATGGTGGTCCTGATTAAGAGTCTTAGAGTTGCAAAATAAGAAAATTTAAGAAGTATGGTTCGAAGTATTAAAACTCTAAGAAAGTTTTATAAGGAAGTTGATATGAAACAAAAGGAATCTTCATCAAACAAATGAACAGACAAAAAGGAAATTCAAATTTTGTTAGGCAAAATCGAAAAGAAATTAGCAAACTGGAATGGTAAAGACTTGCCAAAGTAAGATCCAAAAGAAATTTGGAAAATGACTAAAACAGAAGCTCAAATAATTAAGTAAAAGGGATCATTAGAGGTCAATGAAAAATATTTAGTCAAAATTATTAATAAGTCAGTCTCCTTAGTTACGAATGAAGTTAGGCAGCAAAAGAGATTACTAAATTTAGAAGATTTAGAAGTTTTTAGGTTAAAATATGATAGAATTCATATATGGATGGTCCAAGTAAGACTATTTCCTTTAACAAGAACCGCTCTTAAAAAATCAGTCTGCATTTTACTTAGAGATGCTAGACATCATGAATTTAATGATTCATTATTAGGAATGTTAGAATCTAATATAGCAGAAGGTCCAATTTATTTTGAATGTTATCCAAATATTAGGGCAAATCTGCATGATGAGTTAATTTACAAATTATTAACATTAGATATTCAAACAAAAAATTATAATATGGATTTAAGATCTTCAAATTTATCAATGATTTATAGAATTTACTACAAAGTCACCACTTCAACTGTTTTTGCAAATGCAATTAAAGAAAGTCCAAAAGGTGAAATTCTTTTACTCCAAGCTAATTATGAAAGGACCTCGTGAGTATCTCAACCAAAGAAACTCCTTTGGCATGAGATTCAAACTGGGGTAGAATGGGAATTTGACAATTTAAATGAAAATAATGAAAAGAAAATTAGAAGTGTTCAAAATACTATAACCACAAATATTATTTAAAATCAAACTGGAAATGTCAAAATAAATTTTCAATCATTATTAACAAGAAGTAGAAGTGTAGGACAACCAAGTTCAAGAATAATAGAAGACTTAGGAAGAAAAAGTATTTCAAGTGTTTATATAGAACCTAACAAGTATTATAACCTAAAAGGAATCAATTTTGAACCAAAAATTCCTCAAGGTTATTATTCTGAAGAATCTAATTCACCAATAATGTCTCAAACTCTAGATGAAAAACAGAGAGAAACCTTAAAAGAAGGTTTATTAACCATAAACAAAAAGTTTGAACCAAATATGGAGGTTTTAAGTGAAGATTGTAAACATAAACTTAATCAAAACAATTGAGATAATTTTTTTAAGAAATATAATAAAGAAGAAAGAGAAAAAATAAGAGAAGAATGATTAGAAGAAATGCAAAAAACTTAGAAAAATTTTTATTCTTAAAATATTTAAAGGATAGACAAATTGTAAATGTTATTCATAATAATAAATAGAAGTTATTAGATAATAATTACGCATCTTCAACACATCTGCCAAAAGATTATTTCAAAATTACATATAAGGGAGCAAAAGTAATTGCATCACCCTTCAAAGAAGTTAAAAATATTAATAATGATTTTGATCAATTAGTTAGTTAAAATAATTATGCAAATCAAATGCTTCAATCAATTGCAAACCAATCAACAAGAATTGGAAATATTTTAGAAGGAATGTCAAAAGTTAAGATCAATAGTGTCTTTGAAAAAGGAAAATCAAGTAAAGTTAAAAAAACAAGAACATTTATTCAAATTTTTCTCAATGACTGATATTAAATTTAGCTTTGAATCTAAAGAAGAGCAGATTACAAGAAAAATTGAAGAACTTACTAAGAAGCGTTATATAAATACCCTAACAAAACAAGAAGCTATTCATAACTTGGAAAAAAGCTTTAAAGAGGAAAGTGATTTTGAAATTAACAAAATAAACAATAATTCTTTGAAGAATGAAAGTGTTAGAACTTATTACAAAAGACCAAAATTTCCAAGCTTATTATTCGAAGATGAACCTATAAAAGAAGAAATAAGTTTTAGGGGAAGCTCTTTACATGAGTGGAATATCGATGGTTTCACTAAATGTCAAGTTATTAGATTAGTACAACAAATGACTTTGGCAATTACTGTCTACAAATTTAATGATGAAAGAACTGGAGAAGCTACAATAGTTGGATTACTAGTGCAAGGATTTAATGGATCATTAAGATTTTGGTGGGACAATTATCTTACTCAAAACGAAAAAGATGGAATTTATGGAGTAGTCAAAATTAAAGAAGAAAATGGTCAACAAATTCAAGTTAGTGATGTTGTTTCAGCATTACTTTGGACAATACTAAAAGCTTTCGTAAGAGAACCAAATAATGTGGCAGAAAAGAATAGTATAATATTAGTCAATTTAACTTGTCCAAAATTATCAGATTTCTCATGGTATAAAGACATATTTCTTGCAAAAGTTTTAAGCAGACCAGATGGAATAAGTGGATTTTGGAAAGAAAAATTCATAGGAGGATTACCAAAATTATTTGCACAAAGAGTTAGAGATAGAATTAAAGATACATTAGGAAACGATCCTGCCAAGATTTGGTGTCAGAGCTAGAACTATTCAAAAATTTTCTAAAATTTTCTGAAAATTGCATCATTTAATTCACCTAAGTGTCGTTCAGCTAATGAAAATCCGATGGTCAGCCCATTGAGCCAGGAGAGCATGCAAAGGTGGTCCCAGTGGTGGTCCCGATTAAGAGTCCTAGAGTTGCAAAATAAGAAAACTTAAGACGAAGTATGGATAGATTGGTTAGAAGTATTAAAACTTAAAGAAAGGTTTTTAAGGAAGTTGATACGAAACAAAAGGAATCTTCATCAAACAAAATAACAAACAAAAAGGAAATTCAAATTTCGTTAGGCAAAATCGAAAAGAGATTAGCAAACTGGAATGGTAAAGACTTACCAAAGTAAGATCCAAAAGAAATTTGGAAAATGACTAAAACAGAAGCTCAAATAATTAAGCAAAAGGGATCATTAGAGGTCAATGAAGAATATTTAGTCAAAATTGTTAATAAGTCAATTTCCTTAATTACGAATGAAGTTAGGCAGCAAAAGAGATTACTAAATTTAGAAGATTTAAAAGTTTTTAGGTCAAAATATGATAGAATTCATATAGGGATGGTCCAAGTAGGACTATTTCCTTTAACAAGAACCGCTTTTAACCAACCCGTCTACATCTTACTTAGAAATGCCAGACATCACGAATTTAATGATTCATTATAAGGAATGTTAGAATCCAATATAGCAGAAGTTCCAATTTATTTTGAATGTTATCCAAATATTAGGGCAAATTTGCATGATGAGTCAATTTACAAATTATTAACACTAGATATTCAAGCAAAAAATTATAATTTGGATTAAAGATCTTCAAATTTAGAAATGATTTATAGAATTTACTACAAAGTCACAACTTCAACTGTTTTTCCAAATGCAATTAAAGAAAGTCTAAAAGGTTAAACTCTTTTACTCCAAGCTAATTATGAAAGGACCTCGTTAGTATCTCAACCAAAGAAACTCCTTTGGCATGAGATTCAAACAGGGGGAGAATGAGAATTTGACAATTTAAATGAAAATAATGAAGAGAAAATTAGACGTGTTCAAAAGACTATAGCCACAAGTATTATTCAAAATCAAATTGGAAATGTCAAAATAAATTTTCAATCATTATTAACAAGAAATAGAAGTGTAGGACGACCAAGTTCAAGAATAACAGAAGACTTAGGAAGAAAAAGTATTTCAAGTGTTTATCTACAGGGATCGTCCTTAAAAGAGGAAAGTTTTAAACAACCTGAATATTTTCAAACAAGTGATATTATAAAAAGGATTATCAAACAACAATCAATTGATAATTCATGAATGCAAATGGATGCAACAAATTTTTGTTGTACAAGATCAGTCATAGACTGCGAGTACAGAGCATACTTATAGAACACAAAAGCTTAACTTTGAATTTATTTAAAAGCTTACTTGTATTACATTTACTTGACAGAAGTCCTAAAACAAAAGAGAGGGAGAAGAGGGAGACGAGAGAATTCAGGTGGAGCTCAAGGCGTCTTAGGTTGCTCTAAGAGAAACCCCTGAATTGGTGCAAGGAACAAATAAAACAAAACTTCAATATATAGACATACAGGCTCGGACTTCAAACATTTTGGAATCCGGAGAAAATTAGTGCGGGTGCTCATTGTGTAAGAACCCGAAATATGAAAAATGGGTTTAAATATTAAGAGAGGGGCAAAATTGGAAATTGCCCGGTCAAAGGGCTATAAAAGGAAATTCTCATTTCTTCCAAGCTAAGCAAACTTAGATTTTTATCTATCTTTCTCTCTCTAAACCTCTCCCAACTCCTTCTCTCTAGAATTCTTCACCGATCATTGACAGAATCAGAAAACGGAAGCTACCACGAGGATCGTGGAAGGATTCTCTAGAACTTCTATGGATCGGAATCTCGTTTCGGAAATTTTCGGGTTTCGGCGTAAAATCGAGGTAAGGCTTGATTTTCAATTCTAATCTAGTAGATTTGTAGGTAACTATCTTCTGAACATATTCTGTACTGTGATTTGTAGGTTTTGGAACTCGATTCGCTGTTTAGGAACCTTGGAATTCAGGATTTGCTTACGGGGTTAAGGTAAGGGGAACTATGTTTATATTGGTTATTTTTTAAATCGGACTTGGTGGAACTGGTGTAACTGTGGTCCACGGTCCTGTGTGTGTTTTGTCTACTCATTTAGGGGGATCTAACGGGGAAAACTATGGGTTTTTCATTATTACAATTTTGGGAAAAAGGGGGCGATGGGCTGAATCTCGATTTTTATTGAAAACCGAGTATATGTGTAATTTATACTGTGATATTGGGATAGCCATGCTTTGACTTTGTTTAAATTGCATTTGTTTGGAAAACCATGATTTAGATTACCAAATGAGTGTGGTTTGTTTGGTTATATGAGCATGCATATGTGTGTGATATGTTGAAATACTAGTAGGAACGCGGTTCCGAAATTGTCCCAGGTATTGAGAGTGTCCGGCTCTATATCTGAGGGCATGTTATCGCCTGCCATGTAGGCAAGAGTGGCTGGCTCTATATTCGAGGGTGTGAGCCTATTCCGACAGATCAGGGTGAAGGGTGTGGATCCACCAGTTTAGCGTCAGTACGATGCCATGGGAGTCGGGGACTAGCTATGTGCCGATGGCGCTGTGTTCACGAGTTGGCTACGGGCCAATGCCGTATGTCACGGGCTGGCTTTGGGCCAAAGAGTGTGACGACACTGAGGATTACTGATCATGTGTATGTATTGTGACAGGGCTGCGTATAAATGACCGTCGTATGTGTGCGTGTATGCACTGTGTAAATTAGTATTAGAATGCATTTAATTATGTGTATGTTGTATCATGATAACACTCAAATGCCACACATCGATATAACCTGTGTTCTTCCTTACTGAGAGGTGTCTCACCCCTACTGTACGTACATTTTTACAGGTCCTTCGGGTAACCGGAACTAGCGTCCTAGTATAGGGAGCGTAGTGGCCGATGTATTGCGTTAGCGCTTGGATAAGTGTTAGGATTGTAGTTTTGTTGGGTTGCCATTTTGAGTTGTATTTGGGCACCCAATTTGTATGTTTTGTTAGAGTCATGTTTTACTCTTGTATAAACTCTAGTATGGTACTGCATATGTTGATATAGAATGACTTTTTCCGCTGCGTATATGATTATGATTGGATATGTTTAGGGTGCCTGGGAACCCCATGGGGTCAGACCCTCATCGTTTGTACTGTATCTGTGATGATTTGTATGATACAGGGACAGGTTAGATTATATTTTCACCCTCGGGTCCCATTTCTGGGTTCGGGGCGTGACAGTTTGGTATCAGAGCTAACCAGGTTACTAGATCTTGTAGACTTTATTAGGCTTAGTTATGAGTACATACCAGAGTATAGGATGTGGATATGGGTAGAGTTGGTTGAGGGTTGTTCGGTTGCTAGACCGGGAATTGTCGATGGTATTCCGTGTTTTTCCTGGGATGACGATTCCAGTAAAAGTAGGGTAGATCATTGATGACTTTCGTGTCAGTGTGATAGGACATACCTAAACCTAGCAAGAAGTAGTTAACACAATTAGTGTAGATCATTGTGTTAACTGTATGTGTTATAGGGATACTGATAGATTCCTATTGTATTACAGAATGAAGCCCAAGGATAATAATCTGGAAAGTGGCTCCGAGGAGACTGCGAGTGATAAGTCTCCTTCTGTGCCTTGGGGTTTGACGAGGCAGGTATCACAGGAGATCGCGTGGAGTGTGAGGAGACATGAGCACTTTCCTACTACTGCGGGGTGCACCATTGAGAGGTTCACACACATACATCCTCCGACGTTCTCTAGAGGACCTAACCCGATGACAGCAGAAGACTGGATGTAAAATACTGAGAGGATCTTGGAGGTCCTACAATGCATGGATAGGCAGCCAGTTCTTTATGCTACCTTCCAGCTGTCTAGGGAAGCAAGTCGATGGTGGACTACGGTGAATCAGTTAGAGAAGCAGAGAGTTGGTCCTGAGGAGATGATGTGGAGCCGATTCAAGGAGGTGTTCTTTGATAGATACTTCCCGGCTTCTATACGAGATGCAAAGGCAAATGAGTTTTTTGAGCTTACTCAAGGGATTTTGACGGTGCAGGGGTATGCGGTTCGATACATAGAGCTATCCCGCTTTGCACCATGTATGATCTTGAGCGAGTATGAGAAGACTCGGAGGTTCGAGAAGGGTTTGAGGAAGGATATCCTCAGACTAGTGGGTATGCTTCAAATCCGCGAGTTCTCGGTGTTGGTGGATAAAGCCACGATGATCGAGACTGGTATCCGAGAGGACGAGGTGGATCAGGAATCGAGGAAGAGGACGGTACCTTCTGGTTCTCAGACAGGATCTCATCAGGGATCGTGGAAGAAGAGGAGCAAGGGCTCGGGTTACCGCCAAAATACCGAGCGCTAGGACTCTCAGATGAGCCAGACTGGCGGTCGTTGTACCAAATGTCACAGGTGGCACGAGGGAGAGTGTTGGTCATTTGGGGGTAGTTGCTACAACTGTGGCCAACCAGGCTACCTGTCTCGTGATTGTCAAGCACCGAGGTGAGACGTGCCTGCAGTTAGTGGGGACCGAGGGAGTAATCAGATACCTCAGGGAACCGCTCAAATGAATACAGCTCCGGCCAGGGTATACTCTCTTACTCCAGCAGATGCTGAGCATGTAGGTAACGTGGTGACAGGTACCTTATTATTGCTTTCGAATAAAACTTTTGTTCTGTTTGATTCGGGTGCAACCCATTCTTTTGTATCTATAAATTTTATGGGATGGTGTGGGATTGAGACCCGAGACATGAATGAGGTATTAGCTGTTACTATGCCATTTGGGAGTGTATCTTTCTGTAGGAAGATGTTGATAGACTGCCCAGTTGAAATTCAGGGAAAGCTGTTACTGGTGAATCTTGTGGTATACGACATGTCAAGGTTCGATGTCATTCTGGGGATGGACTAGTTGTTCTCCAGTTATGTCGTGATCGATTGTCGTAGAAAGGTGGTAGTTTTCAGACATCCTGAGGAGCAGGAGTACGAGTTCATGGGATCGTGTGTGCGTTCAGCGCCGCAGATTCTGTCAGCACTACAGGCGAGGAGGCTACTCTTGGACGGATGTCAGGGGTACTTAGCTTGTGTGAAGGAACCTCTGCAGGATGAGTTGAGACTCGAGGATATTCGAGTAGTCAGCAAATTCCCAGATGTGTTCTCAGATGATTTACCCGGTTTACCTCTAGATCGTGAGGTGGAGTTTGCGATAGAGTTGCTGCCTGGTAAGGCGCCGATCTCTAAAGCTCCGTACCGGATGGCTCCAGTAGAATTTCAGGAGTTGAAGGAGCAGTTGCAAAAATTACTAGACAGGGGATTCATTCGACCTAGTGATTCGCCCTGGGAAGCTCCAGTACTATTTGTGAAGAAAAAGGACGGGTCGATACGGATGTGCACTGATTACCGTGAGATTAACAAGGTAACTATGAAGAATCGTTATCCTTTACCTCGTATAGATGATCACTTTGACCAGTTGCAGGGGATATGGGTCTTTTCGAAGATCGATTTGCGGTCAAGATATCATCAGGTGAGGGTTAGAGTGGAGGATGTAGCGAAGATGGCCTTCCGAACCAGATATGGCCACTACGAGTTTTTAGTCATGCCTTTTGGGTTGACGAATGCTCCGGCGGTGTTCATGGATCTGATGAACAAAGTTTTCCATGAGTACCTAGATCGGTTTGTGGTGGTATTCATTGATGACATTCTGGTATACTCGAGAAGTATGGAAGAGCACGTGGAATATTTGAGGTTAGTGTTACAGATTCTGAGGGAGAAGAAGTTGTATGCTAAGTTAAAGAAGTGTGAATTCTGGTTGAGTCAGATTGCATTCTTAGGCCATGTGGTTATTGGGGATGGAATATTAGTTGATCCTAGTAAGATTGAAGTTATGGTTGACTGGGTAAGGCCGAAGAATGTGCAAGAGGTTCGGAGTTTTCTAGGATTGGCGGGATACTATCGTCGGTTCGTAGAGGATTTCTCTAAACTGTCTGGACCTCTGACTCGATTGACCAGGAAGGGAGTCCAGTTTAAGTGGACCAATGATTGCGAGCAGTGCTTTCAGGAGTTGAAGCACCAGCTGGTTACTCCTCCAGCGTTGACCATTCCTTTGGGGGATGGTGGATTTGTGATTTATAGCGACGTGTCTTTGAAGGGCTTAGGTTGTGTGCTTATGCAGCAATGTAAGGTTGTGGCATATGCTTCTCGGCAATTGAAGGAGTATGAGAAAAATTACCCTACGCATGATCTGGAGTTGGCTGCTGTTGTGTATGCACTGAAGATCTGGTGACACTATTTGTACGGGGTGCAGTGTGAGATCTTCACTGACTATAAGAGCCTCAGGTATTTCTTCACGCAGAAGGAGTTGAATATGAGGCAGAGGCGGTGGCTAGAGTTGATTAAGGACTACGATTGCACGATCAATTATCACCTGGGGAAGGCAAATGTGGTGGCTGATGCATTGAGTCGGAAGTTAGGACCTACAGCTGTATCTACGGTTGTAACTCAGTGTCACATCAGACGGGATTTGGAGAGCTCAGGTATAGAGTTGGGGTTGGTGATCATCAGACTTATTTTGCTAGTTTGTTGGTCCAACCGACCCTATTTGAGCGTATAAAAGTCGCGCAGGCTAGTGATGCAGAGTTGGCAGAGGCTATGGAAAAGGTATAGCAGGGATTGGCTACAGAGTTTAACATCTATAAAGGAGGTGTGTTGAGGTTTGGGACCAGACTGTGTGTTTAGAACGATGATGAGATCAGAAGTACGATTCTAGAGGAGGTGCATCGTTCTATGTATACGGTACATCCTGGTAGTACAAAGATGTATCGGGACTTGCGCGAGACCTTCTGGTGGTCTGGTATAAAGAGGCAGATTGCTCAGTTCATGGAGCAGTGTCTGACGTGTCAGCAGGTGAAAGCTGAACATTAGAGGCCGACAGGGCCGTTGCAGCCTTTGCCTATTCTGGTGTGGAAATTGGAGCATATTTCCATGGATTTTGTGACCGGTTTGCCACCAGCGCTTCACAGACAGAATGTTATTTGGGTGATCGTGGATAGATTGACGAAATCTGCTCATTTCATATCAATGAAAGTTAGCTATCCTTTGAGTAGGCTAGCAAATTTGTATGTGCATGAGATTGTGAGAATGCACGGGATACCGGTGTCCATAGTATCAAATTGGGACTCGAGGTTTACTTCCCGATTCTGGATGAGCTTGTAGAAGGCATTGGGGACGAAGCTTACTTTTTGTACAGCATTCCACCCCCAAACTGAAGGACAGTCGGAGAGGATGATACAGATATTGGAAGATATGTTACGAGCTTGTGTGTTAGACTTCGGTGGTAGTTGGATACAGTTTATGCCACTTGTGGAGTTTGCTTATAACAACAACTTCCAATCTAGTATCGGGATGGCAACGTTTGAGGCTTTGTATGGTCGGAGGTGTCGATCTCCTTTGTGTTGGGATGAGGTTGGTGAACGTCAGGTGTTAGGACCTGAACTTGTGCAGCAGGCATCTGAGAAGGTGGGTTTGATCCGGGAGAGGATTAAATCGGCTTAGAGTCGGCAGAAGAGTTATGTCGATGTTCGCCACCATGAGTTAGAGTTTGAAGTGGGAGGTAAGGTATTTATGCATATTGCTTCGATGAAAGAAGTGATGAGATTCGGCAGGAAGGGCAAGCTGAGCCCGAGGTATATCGAACCATTTGAGATACTTGAGCGAGTGGGTCCGGTAGCCTACAGAGTTGCATTACCTCTAGCACTTTTGAGGGTCCATGATGTGTTTCATGTCTCCATGTTGAGGAGGTACATGTTGGATCCTTCACATGTGATTAGTTATGATGAGTTGGAAATTGGGCATACTTTAGCGTATGAGGAGATACCTGTTCAGCATCTGGACCGTAAAGTTCAGAAGCTTCATACCAGAGAGATACCGTTAGTGAAGGTATTGTGGCGAGACTACGAGGTTGAGGAAGCTTCTTGGGAATTGGAAACGAAAATATGTCGGAAGTATCCACAGTTATTTTGAGCACTTGTACATGATCCTACTGTGGGTTGGGATAGGTGGTTAGTCGTCGGGAGTGTGAGTATTGTGAACTCCTGAGACTATTGTATATATAACCACGGTATTCCTCAGCCATAAGTGAGGGTGTGTATGTTTATGTGTAAGATGGGACTGCGATGTGGTGATTGCTAGTTCTCTCTCGAGTTGTGTCTATGTGTATGTGTATGATGGGACTACGCTGTGGTGATCGCCAATTCGCTCTTGAGTTGTGTCTATGTGTATGTGTATAATGGGACTACGCTATGATAATCGCCAGTTCGCTCTTAAGTTGTGTCTATGTATTTGATTATATGTATGAATTTGGGAATAAGAGATAGCAAATTTCGAGGACGAAATTTTTGTAAGGAGGAGAGATTGTAAGAACCCGAAATATGAAAAATGGGTTTAAAAATTAAGAGAAGGGCAAAATTGGAAATTGCCCGGGTCAAAGGGCTATAAAAGGAAATTCTCATTTCTTTTGAGCTAAGCAAACTTAGATTTTTATCTCTCTCTCTCTCTCTAAACCTCTCCCAACTGCTTCTCTCTAGAATTCTTCGCTGATCATTGATGGAATCGGAAAACGGAAGCTACCACGAGGATCGTGGAAGGATTCTCTACAACTTCTACGGATCGGAATCTCGTTTTGAAGATTTTCGGGTTTTGGCGTAAAATTGAGGTAAGGCTCGGTTTTCAATTCTGATCCAGTAGATTTGTAGATAACTGTATTGTGAACATATTCTGTACTGTGATTTGTAGGTTTTGGAACTCGGTTCGCTGTTTAGGGACCTTGGAGTTCGGGATTTGCTTACGGGGTTAAGGGAAGGGGAATTATGTTTATATTGGTTATTTTTGAAATCGGACTTGGTGGAACTGGTGGAACTGTGGTCCACGGTCTTGTGTGTATTTTGGCTACTCATTTGGGGGGATCTAAAGGGGAAAACTATGGGTTTTTCATTATTACAGTTTTGGGAAAAAGGGGGCGAATTTGAATCCTGGTTTTTGTTGAAAACAGAGTATATGTGTGATTTATACTGTGATATTGGGATGGCCGTACTTTGACTTTGTTTAAACTGTATTTGTTTGGAAAACCATGATTTAGATTACCAAATGAGTGTGGTTTGTTTGGTTATATGAGCATGCATGTGTGTGTGAATTGTTGAAATGCTAGTAGGAACTCGATTCCGAAATTGTCCCAGGTACTGAGAGTGTCTGGCTCTATATCTGAGGGTGTGTTATCACCTGCCATGTAGGCAAGAGTGTCTGGCTCTATATCCAAGGGTGTGAGCCTATTCCGGCAGATCAAGGTGAAGGGTGTGGATCCACTAGTTTAGCGCCGGTACGATGCCATGGGAGTCGGGGACTAGCCATGTGCCGGTGGCGCCGTGTTCGCGGGTTGGCTACGAGCCAACGCCGTATGTCACGGGCCGGCTTTGGCCCAAAAAGTGTGACGACACTGAGGATTACTGATCATGTGTATGTATTCTGATGAGGCTGCGTATAAATGGCCACCGTATGTGTGCGTGTATGCACTGTGTAAATTAGTACTGGAATGCATTTAACTATGTGTATGTTGTATCATAATAACACTCAAATGCCACACACCGATATAACATGTGTTCTTCCCTACTGAGAGGTGTCTCACCCCTACTGTACGTACATTTTTACAGGTCCTTCGGGTAACCAGAACTAGCATCCTAGTGTAGGGAGCATAGTGGCTAATGTACTGCATTAGCGCTTGTATAAGTGTTAGGACTGTAGTTTTGTTGGGTTGCCATTTTGAGTTGTATTTGGGCACCCAGTTTGTATGTTTTGTTAGAGTTATGTTTTGCTCTTGTATAAACTCTGGTATGGTACTGCATATGTTGATATAAATGACTTTTTTCGTTGCGTATATGATTATGATTGGATGTGTTTAGGGTGCCTGGAACCCCACGGGGTTGGACCCTCATCCTTTGTACTGTATCTGTGATGATTTGTATGATACAGGGATAGGTTAGATTATATTTTCACTCTCGGGTCCCATTTTCGGGTTCGAGGTGTGACACATTGGGCCCCATCGACCACTAAATTTAACACAGGATTCTTACATGACAGACGAGCTGACGCAAAAGGACAAAGAACTTTACTTAAAGGTGACAGCACATGGACGATTGCATTTGTGTGGGGACCCACCACCTTTAAATAAAATAATGATTTAAAATACAACCCTGGCCATAAGGTGGACATGTGTAAAATAATTACAGACACAAAAATTACAAGCTGGGCCAAATGGTTGCCAGCTGCAAAAATTTCTTGAAAGGTTTGAATAAAAGACAGGGTGGTCTGTCACTTCTTGAAGGGTGGTGGCCGAGGCCTTTGAAGTGGTTGTCGGAGTTTTTGAATTTGAGAGCAAAGTTCATTTCTCTTTCTTTGCTTTTCCTTTTAAAGAGACTTTTCTTGGATTCTTGAAGTAATTGATAAAAATCTGAACCGAGATCAAGATCAACGGTTCTGCTTGAATCTTGGTTGTGGGCAGAACCTGAGTTATCTGATTTTTCCAACTATTTGATCATTTTGAGTAATTGGATCTTCATTTTCCCTGATTTTGAAGACTTTGATTTTCTTGAAGAGGAGATTGAAATAGTGTCATTGTCTTCGAGGACTTTCAATCTGTCTTTTGATTTGATCAAAGAACCTTGAGAATTCAAAGTTTGAGTATCATGTTGAATAAGCCATGCACGAACTTGTCCTTCAGGGAGAGTAAATTTTTCCCACCAACGGACTTTAAAAAGTCTTCTTAAAGTTTTTGAAAAACAAAGAGTACTTTCTTCTGGGGAAGCAAAAACGTAGTCCCAGCAGAAAATCCAAGTTATTCCAAAGTTTAAACAAAATTGAAGAAGTTTGAAGAAAGGGTCAGATTGATCCTGAGGAGGACAAAAATTCTTTGGAAATAATTCATGATCATCTTGAATTATCTCAGGGAAGATTTCTTTTTCAGGGCCAAAACTTTTAAACCATTTGAGAAACCTTGAAGGGAAGACCTTGCTAATTTTTGGACAAAAATGCATAAACCATGAATGAGAATAATTACGAAGAAAATTACATTTGACCAAGCGTCAATGTAATCCTTATAGTCAAAAGTTTGCAGAATAAAATTCCCTTTAAAACGTCTTGAGATTCATGGATGGTTTCCCCAATCAGTGAGAGAAATGATTTTAAAAATTTTGAATTTTGAGAAATTAATTTTTGAGGAATCTTGAAGGTCGTAATTATGATCGATTACAATCGAGTTAGTTTCCACAAGAATTGATTCGTAAAATTTTCTATTTTTCAGAGGGTCCGAAGTACCAAAGTGGCACCTAGAGAAAAAATAATTGTTAATGACTTCGAAGGGAGTGGAATCATCCCATTCAGGTTCAATAGGAAAAAGATCTTCGAAGCCTTTTGAAAAATATCCTTTTGTAATTGACACCTTTTGATTCAAAGTAGCTTGGGCTTGGCTAGTTTAAGGTGCTTTAGATTCCATAACTTCTTTGAAAGAAGGGATTTGAATAGTTTGTGGCCTCAAAAGGGGATTGAACCTATTGTGAATAGGAATTTGGGTTTGATGGGCTTTTGAACTAGACAGTTGGGTCTTTGAGTCTTGGGGCTTTGAATAAAGGTATTTAGTTGTTATTCTTGGAATATTGACTTGTCAAAAATTCTCTTGTTAAAAAATCTGGAATTGAATTTGAAGTACCTTCGATAAATTCAATTTGAAAATTAAAGTCAGATAAAATTGCTTGCCATCTTGAAAATATTTATTTTGAAACTATATTTTTAACATCCTTTTCAATAATATTTTTGGCACTTGCACAATCTATTCGGAGTAAAAATTTTTTATTGAATAAATTGTCTTGAAATTTTTGAATGCATGAGACTATTGATAAAATTTCTTTTTTGATGGTTGAATAGTTGACTTGAGGACCTGACCAGGCTCCTGAGTGGAATCTTACAAGAGCTTCTTTTGAATCAATTATTTGTTTAAGGATACCCCCAAATCCAACATCAGAGGCATCAGTTTCAACACTTATAAAGGCTTTAGGTTCAGGAAGACTGAGACAGGGAAGGGTCCTAACTAAAGCCTTAACCCTGATAACAATTTGGGTACACTCATCTATCCAAGCATGAGAGTTCTTTCTAAGCCTTTTAAATAATGGTTTGACTAAAATCCTAATGTTTGGAATAAAATCTGCAACGTAATTGAGACATCCTAAAAGTCTTTGTAATTGATTTTTGTTTGTAATTTCATCAGGAAATTTGTCTGCAAATTCTAAAGATCTTTGTATAGGAGTAATTTTATTCTGATATATTTGTTGTCCCAAAAATCTAATATTAGTTTGAAATAATTTGATTTTTGGCTGGGAAACAACTAATCCATTTCTCCTGACTATGTCATAAAAGATGTTGAGATGCTTGAAATGTTGACTTATTGATTCTGAGTAAACCAAGACATCGTCAATGTACACAATGGTGAACTTTGTATAAGCATTAAAGATTTCATTCATTATGTTTTGAAATTCTGAAGGGGCATTCTTTAATCCAAAGGGCATCACATTCTACTCGTAATGTCCAAATGGAACTATAAGTGTTGTTTTGTATTTATCTTCTTTTGCTATTTGAATTTGCCAAAATCTTGATTTCATGTCAAATTTTGAGTATATTGAGGCTATATTTAATCGATTGAGTAAATCCTTTTTGTTCGGCATTGGATACCTAATCCATTATAAAGACTTTGTTTAAAGGCTTGTAATTGATAACAAGTCTAGGGGCTCCCCTTTCTATTTCAACTTGATTTCGAACATAGAAGGCTGCACAGCTCTACGGGGATTTATTTTTTCGTATTAATTTTTTATTAAGTAGATCTTGAATTTCCTTTTTACGATACTTAAGGAGTTTTTTACTCATTTGAATAGGTCTTGCTTTTGTAGGTATTTTATCTTCTGTAAAGTCTTTTGTATAAAGTAATTTAACAGAATGTTTCTTTCTATTCCAAAAGGCATTTAGTAAATTTGAACAAACTTCTCTTTCAAGTTTTTCTTTGAATGAGTCAATTTGAGATTTGACTTCCGAACTTTGAATTTGTTCCTCTATTATTTTATGATGAATTTCTCTTGATAGAGACTTTATGTGTTTTTCTTTATTTTGAATAAGATTAATTCTACTGACGGCTAGATCTTTTAAAGTATTCACTTCCTTTTCTTGCATTTTATCTATGAATTCGAATGAAATATTTTGCCCACCAATTGTCATATGAATACTGTTTTCATCAACTTTGAAAGGATAAATCATTGTAAAAAGTGGTGTTCCAAGAATAATATCTTGCTGCATATTTTTGACAAGTACAAATGTTGTTTAAAGACAAATTTCTTGATTACGGACATGAACATTTGAAAATTTGTACTGGATTCTCAAAGTTGAATTAGTTGCACTGTATAATTGCATCTTTGTTTTCTCATAATAATAAGTTGGTATAAGTCCTTCTTGAATGCAATTCATATCAACTCCTCTGTCCAATAGAGCACGAGCTTTGAGAACAAATGTTTTATTAATCACGATTTTAATCTCTGAATACCATTTATGAATATTGATTTTTGATAAATATCCGAGGAATCCTTGGTCAATTTGAAATTGAAATTCTTCTTCATCTTCAGAATTGATAATTTCTTCAATTTTTTATTTTCCTTTTGTATCAATTTTGTCAATTCTTGACTATAGTTGATACATATTTCGTTTAAATTTTTCATTTTGCTCTTTTATCAACTTAATTTCTTCTTTAGTTTGATTTATTTCTCTTTATAAGTCTTGAATACTGGGTTCTTTATTCGATTTGAATTCTTTATTTTTATATCTATTAATAATTTCATTTATATCAAATCCTTTGTTAATCTTTGGAGTTTTATCTTTTTCTAAGTTTCTTTTTAGTTGATGTAAATATTTGTTCTTTATTTTTGGGTCATTGATATGTTCAATCATTTCAAAAATGATTTCACTTTCTTTTGAAATTACATTAATTGATTTGGAACATTTATTGCACTTACAAAATCCAACATCTTCTTGACATGATTTTTCTGAGGACATTTCCTTGCTCGAGGTTTCTGAAATAGTTTGAATATCATTGATAAATTCATTTTCTGATTCAGAAAAGGAAGTAGTTTCAGAATTATCTGATTCGCTGCTAATAATAAGGTTTAACATCTATTTTTTGAGCCTATTTCCAATATTCACTTCTTTGATTTCTTGTTTAACTCTACAATCTCTTGCATAATGGCCTCTTTTTCCACATTTGAAACAAGTTCTTTGACTCTTGTCTCTATTTTGACTTTTATCCTTTTTTTGTGGTTTTGAAGTTTTTTCATAATTTCTCTTTTTCTTCTTATAATAGTTTTTATCATATTTTTTGTAATATCCTTTTGATGGTTTATATTTCTATGCGATTGTTTCTTGTGATGTTTGTTAGAAGGTGCTCTAATTCTTTCATATCCATACTAAGCGCAGAAATCTCCAAACTCTCCTTTATTTCTTTTAAACTCATTTTTCATTTGAGATTGGACTTTCAATTCATTACAAAGTTTTAATCCTTCATGATTGATTACACAAACAATTTGTCCGTAAGTAATTGATTCATAATTTGATCTTAGGGTTTCTTTGACTCAATCTCTAACTCTTTGAGCAAATAATTTTGGTAAACCATTAATAAATTTTTCTTTCGAGAACTCAGATCTCCCATCTGGTCTGCTCATTATTTTTGCAATAAAAATGTCTTTGTACCATTGAAAATCTAATAGTTTTGGACATGTGAGATTTAAAAGTATGACACTACTTTTTTCATGTTAACTACTTGCATCACCAATAAATTGCCTAAAGATTGACCAAATGAGTGCTGCGACGACATCACGTTCTTGAGTTTGAATTCCATTTTCTTCTTTGACCTTTTTTGCTTCCATTATTTGATCTTTCTCATAAGAAGTGAGATAATGATCCCACCATTCTTTGAGGGTTCCTACGAATCCATGAGTGATAAAGGCAACAATTTGACCTTCACTAACTATTGGTGAGTGAAGCCTAAAATTTGTTTGCTGCAACTGACATTTGATGAAGTAAGGCATGGATTCAATGTTTTGTTAGACCATCAATTCTCCATTCATGAATTTCATTACCTTGAAATATCTTTTGGGGTAACATTTCGTTTGATTCGTCAAATAAGAGGCTAGGAGGTGTTGGTTTTTTGTAATAAGTTATTTGACTTTGATTTTTTCAGTTCCTGATTTTGTTGATTTCAAAGTCTTCTTCATTTCTAAAGTTTGATTCTAAAGTATTAATAGCTTCTTCTTTTGATAGCATATTAATTTTTAAATTAGTAGTTTTATTAATAAGTTCATCAATTTTTTGAGTAAGTAATTCAATTTGTTTTTTGAACTTGAAATTTTTTAAACTTTTGTCTAAAGTATTAATTGGTATTGGTTTTTCTAATTTAGGTTTTGTTTTGTTAGATACTCCTATTTCGTAAATGCTATTATTTTTTATTTTTGAATGATATTCTAAATGATTTTCAATTCTTGTTGATTGATCAGTCATTGTTCGAAGCATTTGATTTGTATAGTTGTTGTAGCTAATTATTTGATCAGCTTTTGACTTTCCTTTTACTTCTTTGAATGGTCAAGCAACAACTTTCATTCCTTTGTAATTTAATTTTAATGAGTTCTGTGGAGGATGTATTGATGTGACAAGATTATTGTCCATAAGTTTCCAATTTTTCTTGCAATCATGAATAACATTAACCGACTGTCTTTCTTTGATAAATTTAAAGAATGGGATTTTTTTTTAATCTTTGCATTTCTTTAAACCATTCATCTTTTATTTCTTCTCTTTCTTTTTTATTGAATTTTTTAAAGAATTTTTCTCTATTGCTTTTATTAAGTTCATGCTTGTAATCTCTTCTAATTATTTCCATGACTGGTTCAAAAACTTTGGTTATAGTCATAATATTTTTTCTTTGATGTTCCTCCTTTAGAATTTCTCTTTGATCTTTAGTTAAAATTTGAGATTCTGTTGGAAAGTTTGTTTCAGAAATTTCTTGATAGTATCCTTGAGGTATTTTTGGACCAAAATCAATTCCTTTTAATTTGAGATTTTTATTTGGTTCTATATATGAATAAAGACTTGAAATACTTTTTCTTCATGATTCGATTGATTGTTTTGAAGATTGACCAGTGCTTCTACTTCTTGTTAATAGTGATTGAAAATTAACTTTAACATTTCCACTTTCATCTTGAATAATTTTTGTAACAACTGTTTTTTGAATATTTGGAATAATTTCATGATCAGTTTCATTTAAATTATTGAATTCCAAATCTCCCTCAACTTGGATCTCATGCCATAAAAGTTTCTTGGGATGAGATACAAACGATTGTCTATTGTAGTTTGCTTGAAGCATAATAGTTTCACATTTTTCACTAGTTTGAAGAGAATTTGGGAAAACTGTTACTGTTGTAGCTTTATAATAAACTCGGTAAATCATTTCAAGGTTTGAACTTCTTGAATCCATATCATAACCTTTAGTTTGAATATCAAAAGTTAAAAGTTTGTATAATGATTTATCTTGAAGATTTGTTCTTATGTTTGGATAACATTCAAAGTATATTGGTCATTCTGCAATATTTGATTCAAATATTCCTAATAAAGAGTCATTAAATTCATGATGCCTAGCATCAGGAAGTATAACACAGATTGGTTTGTTTAATCCTGCTCTTGTGAGAGGGAATAGTCCTACTTGAACCATCCTAATATGAATTCTATCATATTTTGTCCTAAGGGACTCTAGATCTTCATCATCTAAAAGTCTCTTTTGTTGTCGTGCTTCATTTGTGACTAAAGAGATTGATTTGTTGATAATTTTGATAAAATATTCTTCATTGTTTTCAATTGATCCTTTTTGTTCAATAATTTTACTTTCTGTTTTGGTCATCTTCCAAATTTTATTTGAATCTTGATTTGGTATATCTTTACCATTCCAGTTTGCAAGTCTTCTTTCATTAAGATTTTGGTGGGATAATTATTTTACTCAAAACGAAAAAGATGGAATTTATGGAGCGGTCAAAATTAAAGAAGAAAATGGTCGACAAACTTAAGTCAGTGGTGTTGTTTCAGCATTACTTTGGACAATACTAAAAGCCTTCGTAGGAGAACCAGATAATGCGGTAAAAAAGAATAGTGTAATATTAGTCAATTTAACTTGGCCAAAATTATCAGATTTCTCATGGTATAAAGACATATTTCTTGTAAATGTTTTAAGTAGACCAGATGGAAGAAGTAGATTTTGGAAAGAAAAATTCATAGGAGGATTACCAAAATCCTCCTAAAATTATTTGCACAAAGAGTTAGAGATAGAATTAAAGATACATTAGGAACAAATTACCAAGCAATTACGTATGGACAAATTATAAATGTTATAAATCATGAAGGATTAAAACTTTGTAATGAGTTAAAAAAAAATACAATCTCAAATGAAAAGTGAATTCAAAAGAAATAAAGGTGAATTAGTAGGTTTTTGTACTTAATATGGGTATGAAAAAATCCAAGCTCCATCAAAAGGACATAAGGATTGTAAAAATTTTCATAAGAAATCATCTAAAAGATACTACAAAAATCCTGACAAAGATTATTACAAAAATAAAATAAAATTATTCAAGTTATTTTAAGCATTCAAAAGGAAAAAAGAAATATAAGGATAAAAAAGAAATAACTTGTTATAAGTGTGGGAAAAAAAGGACGTTATGCAAAAGATTGTAGGGTTAAACAAGAAATAAAAGAATTAAATTGTAGTGACAAACTCAAAAGAAAAATGATATCATTAATCATAAGTAGTGAATCAGAAGTTGAATCATCATCGGAACCATCTTCTGAAGTAAAAGAAGAATTAATTAACGAAATTAAAAAAACTTCATCATCAGAATCATCCTCGGATAAAGAATCATGTAATGAAGAAATAGGATTTTGTTTTTGTGACAAATGTTTCAAAGGTATCAATGTAATTACTAAAGAGAGTGAAATTATGCTTGAAATGTTTGAACACGTTGAAGATCCAAAAATTAAAAATAAGTATTTAACAAGACTAAAAGAACAATTAGCTGAAGAAAAGAAACCTAAATTTATATGATATCACTGATATAATTAGTTGATATAGAGAGAAGGAATCAATAGATGATAAAGATAATCAATCAAATATTCAAGATTTGCAAAGAGAAGTTAAAAATACAAAAGAAGAAATTAATAAGATTAAAATTGAAATAAATAAGCTACAACTAAAAGTTAGCTTATTAGATAAGGGAAAAACAAAAGTTGAACTAATTGAATCAGATGACGAAGATGAAGACAACAATTTTCAAACAGATTGTGAAAAAGAAGTTTTTTTAGGATATTTATCAAAAGTCAATATTCACAAATGGTACGCAGAAGTTAAAATTGTTATTAATAAAACATTCGTATTAGTTGCTCGTGCCTTATTAGACACAAATGCTGATATGAATTGTGTTCAAGAAGGGTTAATACCAACTCAATATTATGAAAAAACAAATACTCAATTATATGGTGCAAATGATGCAAGATTACAGATAAGATTTAAAATTTCAGATGTACATATTTGTAATAAAGAAATATGCTTAAAGACAACCTTCATACTTGTCAAAAATATACAACAAAAAATTATACTTGGTACACCATTTTTTACTTTAATTTATCCATTTCAAGTTGATGAGAAGGGAATACATACTCAAATTGGTGGCCAAGAAGTTATGTTTGAATTCATAGAAAAAATGAAAGAAAGAGAGGTAAATACTTTAAAAGATTTAGCGGTCAAAAGGATAAATTTAATTAGACAAAAGAGAAAACATATAAAACAATTGTCAAAAGAAATTTGTCATAAGAAAATAGAAGAAAGAATTCAAACTCTAGAAATTAAAAGTAAAATTGAACAATTTAAAGAAAAGCTAGAAAAGGAAGTTTGTTCAAATTTACCCAATGCATTTTGGTCAAGGAAAAAGCATATAGTAAAATTAACTTATGTTAAAGATTTTTTAGAAGACAAGATACCTACAAAAGCAAGACCAATACAAATGCATCAAGAGTTACTTGAATATTGTAAGAAAGAAATCAAAGATTTACTTGAGAAAAAATTTATAAGAAAAAGCAAATCACCATGGAGTTGTTCAGTTTTTTATGTTCAAAATCAAGCAGAAATTGAACGGGGAACTCCAAGACTTGTAATTAATTACAAGCCTTTAAACAAAACTTTACAATGGAATAGGTATCCAATACCTAATAAAAAAGATTTACTAACTAGGTTATTTACAACGTCAATATACTCAAAATTTGATATGAAGTCAGGGTTTTGGCAAATACAAATTGCAGAAGAAGATAAACATAAGACAACATTCATTGTACCATTTGGACGTTACGAATGGAACGTAATGCCTTTTGGTTTAAAAAATGTTCCTTCTGAATTTTAAAA
The DNA here is from genome assembly GCF_029873635.1 of Malania oleifera. NCBI lineage: Eukaryota > Viridiplantae > Streptophyta > Magnoliopsida > Santalales > Ximeniaceae > Malania > Malania oleifera. The sequence continues at coordinate 103,951,124 of NC_080418.1, read as the reverse complement.
TATTATGAATGAAATTTTTAATCTGTATACAAAGTTTACAATGGTCGGATGAACATACTCAAACAGTTATTAAGGTCAAAGCTTTAGTCAAAAGTCTTCCTTGCCTTAGTATTCCCGACCCAAAAGCTTTTATGAAAGTAGAAACAGATGTCTCTAATACTAGATTTGGAGGAATTCTTAAACAACGGTTAGATTCAAAAGAAACCTTGGTTAGGTTTCACTTAGGTGCCTGGTCAGGTCCACAAGTCAATTACTCAGCAGTTAAAAAAGAAATTTTATCAATTGTTTTATGTATTCAAAAATTTCAAGATGATTTATTTAATAAAGAATTTATACTAAGGGTAGATTGCAAGAGTGAAAAAGATATTTTAGACAATGTTGTTAAAAATTTGGTTTCAAAACAAATCTTTGCCAGAGGGCAAGCAATCCTTTTTGTGTTTGATTTTCAAATTGAATTTATTAAAGGCACTTCAAACTCAATTCCAGATTTCTTAACAAGAGACTTTTTACAGGGAAAAAATGTCTAGGCGACAAATAACCAGTGACTATTACTAAAAAAAAAAAACGACTCCTTCAAAAGAAATCCCTATTCACAATAGATATTCATCTCTCATAAGGCCTCAAGTCCCTTCTTTCAAAGCCATCATGGAAGGACAACAGTCCCCTTCTCAACAGTCTCCCATTTCTCAAAAGGTATCAAAAGGCTACATAACAAAAGATGTCTTCGAATATCTGTTTCTCATTGAACCCGAATGGGATTCATCTTCCTCCTTTGAAGTCATCAAGAATTTTTTCTTCAGAGGTTGTCATTTTGAAACTCCTGACACCCTGAATGTAGTGACCCGAAGAATAATGGTATTTAAATAATAAATAGGGATAGAAATGGAAAAAAAAAAAACAAAAGGAGACGACAGACTTAGTCGACGAACGCAAAACGACATTGCATTTTGGGGATAATAACCAAAATATTTTCCTTGGTCCTCGTCGACGAATACAAGGGATTCGTCGACGAGTGTATAGTAGGACCTCGTCGACGAGGGTATAGCATCGTCGACGAGGGCGAGCTTCGTCGAAGAGAAAATACCGAGAGGATGTGTGGGCGACTCTGAATTTCATTGACGAAGGGCAGGGTTCGTCGACGAATTGTCTATTGACCTCATCGATGAGATGACGTGGCTTGTCGATGAAGGCCGCAGTATAAATAACCTAAACTTGGTTTATACGCATAATTTACGGCGTAAATCTCTCCTCTCTCTCTCCTGGATGGTTCTTCCCCCTTTTTTCTTCGATTTTGGTTCCGTTAGTCGCTGGATCGACAATCTGAGGCCACAACGACGCTCCTGGCAGAGTTCTCTTCAAGTCTCCTGGGACAGATCGTCAGTGGGATGGAGTCGAATTTCTCCCCAGAATCAAGGTAAGGTCTTTTATTCAGTTTTTGACCTTCTGCAGTTGTAAGAAACGATGTAGGCCAAGAAATAATGATATTCTATTCTAAAAAATGTGGTTTTTAGGGTGTGAAATATGAAGCCCTGCGGGTGTAGGATTAGTATATGATAGGGGCTTTTCGACAGTTTGGTAAGAGAAACATACTATGCTAGGAAAACCTAGTATGATTTCAGTATGAAGTTTATGTTTTTACCGGAATTATTATTCAGAGCAGAAATTTATGTAATTTATTATTGATGTTAAAGTATCTTAAATTATGGTGTGGCATGAGAGTATGAATACAAAATAGAAACATGTTTTTACAGTATTTTCAGGAATATGTTTTACAGAATATACAGACAGTGAAATGCGTTTACAATATCTTTCAGAATACCATGATTTTACAGTTTTACAGTACCATAACTGGAAGATTTACAGTTTATCTTAGAAAAGTTCAGTTGATATAGTTACAGATTATTTCAGTGTTATGGTTTATACAGTTATTACAGAATCATAGTAAAACAGTTAGTTGTATATAGAAACGTATTATATAGTATCAGACCCTGATGGATCAGACAGCAGAGCACGGTACCGTAGCTACAGATATACAAATATTCAGTTCATAGTGCAACCACTTAACTCAGATAGTAAGTGGTATGAGGTTGATCGTGCCTAGTTATGGACAAGCTCCCCATTAGATATGGGTTGAGGAGGGCTGATCTGACCAGGAGTAACCAGGATAGATCCAGCCTTCGAGCCGCACAACCCTGTCATGAGGGGTTAAATCATGACATATAGTCATCCAGGGAAATATTCTCAGATATTATGGTATTATCAAATTTTTCGAAATAGTAGTATTATTATGAAAAGTAATTTCATACAGTTTGACATGTTAAATTATGTAGTTAAAGGTTTTATAATATGTTATGTGGTATAAGCATTTTCAGTTTTGGTTATTTATACCGCTCTTAACTCTGATTAATTTTTACAGATCTACATCTCAGTAGCCACACACTAGTGATAGCATGTTTCGTCTTATTGAGTTTTGGCTCATCCCAGTGTTGAATTATTTTTCAGATGAGCCAGTTGGGCCAGCGGCGCAGGCTCATAGATAGAGAAGCTGTTAGTCTGCCCTTTTTGAGGGTGAGTGTTTTTGGAGTTCAATTTTGTTAGCCCTGGTATTAGTAAGAGTAGTTTTTGAGAGTACAGTGAAATATGTAATATTTGTGGAATATTTAGATACTCTGGTATTATATATATGTATAAGGTTGTGTTTCATGTTACTTGCTTTCGGCTTTGTAAGAAATTGTTTTAATTTAAAATAGTAAAGAAGATTTTAAAATTTATAAGGAGGTTGTTACACTAAAGGATAGAAGATTTTATGAGCTTATTTTGATAGAAACAAACTCTGTTTTTATAGATCATAACTATCATCTACAAGATATTTCAAAAATCAATTTTTCAAAAATCAAGATTTTGAAAATTATTTCTCCTTCTCAGTGGGGTCAGCACCCACGCATCTCCAAGAGATTTAAGGGAACTTTTGTCTCTCAAACTTATGATTATCAAGATTATATCAAAGTTTGGTTCAACACCATGTTTGCTCGGATTTTTTCACATTCATGGTTTGTTCATTTTGATCAAAAAACTTTAAAAAATTTTCCTAAGTGGTTCTTAACCTAGTTCAAATTATTTGGTCCGGACAAAAGCATTTTTCCAAAAGTAATTCAAAATGACTTTGAATTATTTCAAAAGAATTTCAATCACCCTCTTGATTTATCTAATGAATCTTCAAGCATGTTACCGTTTTGTTCTTATTTCATGATTACATGGATCACTTGCTGAGATTATATCATAGTTCCTCCTGAAGATAGTTCTCTGTGTTACTCAAAAACATTAAGAAGAAATTTTAAAATCAGATGGTGGGACAAGTTCTGTGACACCCTGAATTAATATGGAATTTAAATAATAAAGAAGAAAAGAAATTTACCAGAAGACTCGTCGATGAACACAGGGGATTCGTCGACGAGGGTAGAAGAAAATTTGTCGACGAATACAGGGATTCGTCGACGAAGAAATACCAAGAGGGGTTTTTGAGTCGACTGAATTTAGTCGACGAGAAGTGGATTTCGTAGACGAAATTATTGAAGGACTCGTCGACGAATGATGTGGCTCGTCGACGAATCCTCTGCTCTATAAATATGAAAAATCTAAGTTTATCTTCATTATTAAGCAAGCTTCACTCATCTCTCTCTCTCTCTCTCTCTCATCATTTTTGGGCCAGATTTACATTGGATTGACAATCTGAAGTCACCACGACGCTCCTGGGGAAGTTCTCTCCAAATTTGTCGGAACGAATCGTTGGTGAAAGCGAGTTGGAAATCATTCCTAAGTTGAGGTAAGACTTTTTAAGCTGAATTTGGTCTTGCGATAGTTATAGGAAATGATGTACGCATGAAAATACTGAGGTTTAATACTGGGAATTTTCAGTTTTAGGGTATTGATTAGAAAATCCTACGGGGGGTCAGGCTAGGATATTTTAGGGGTTTTCTCAGTAGCTAGGTAAGGGTATAAACTAAAGCAGTTATTTTTCCATACAAATTATTATTAAATATGAATAAATCTATTTTCAGAAAAGCATATGTTATATTTGTTTATTACGAATGAAATGCATGATTGGGAAAATACTATTATGATGATTAAAATGTATATGTATGTATGAGATGCCAGAATACCACGATTTTAGAATGAAGTATGACTTTTAATAGCACATGTGTGGCATGAACATTATTTTATGTGAAATGTATTATGATAAGAAAGATTTTATGAGCAAAGCATGTTTTCAGGTATTATGAAAAGATGAGTTATGTTGTGATGATTTTGACGAATAAATGATAAATGATTTATTTTCAGAATGTATATACCTGAAACGATTCTGGCACAAGGCCGTATTTATGTTATCGGCATAAGGCCGTATTTATGTTATTGGCGTGAGGCCGTATTTATTTATGATTTTAGCACGAGGCCGTACTTATGAAATTATAAAAGATGTTATATTACCATGTACTATATGTTATCAGAACCCAGATGTTAGTTTAGTTCAGTTCAGAAGCTCGGTACCGTAGCTATATGTAGATCAAATATCTACGTTCAGATTAGTGCTAACCATCCCATGAGGGGATGAGAGATGGATAGTCAATATGACTTTTAGTAGAGTGTGGACGTCAACCTGACAGTCCGGACCAGGGTGTGGCGGGCCCATTGTACTTACAAACATATTTGACTCGGCAGTGGTCGGCCAGCCATTGTTGGGTCCTGCTTTCAGGCTGCACAACCCGTCATGGGGGTAATACATGACACTAGCTAGCTATTCATCTTGAGTGTATTTTCACTATTACAGTTATAGCAGATGTCTTATGTACGTTATGAGTTATTAGTAAATGTGAAATGTATAATTATTCAGTATGATATGACGAATGTTTTCCGATTTATGAAATGTACTGTATATGTATAATTGCAGTAAATGTTCACGTTGCCACACAACTGTATTTAGTTTATTTTCCCTTACTAAGAAGTATCTGACCCCCGAACATTAAATGATTTTCAGGAAATCCAGAGAGACCGGTGGGTCAGGGCCGCCGTTGAGTGATTGGAGCTTCCCTACTAGAAGGGTAAGCGTTGAACTAGGATCGGGAGTTTTTGTTATATGATCCTAGTGTTATTTTGACTTTTTGGAGGTGGTATATAGTAGCAGTATTTTGATGTTATAGTACACTCTGGTATTATGTTTTACGGTTGGATGTTTGAGGTTTTTATATTTGCTGCTGCTTAGGTTTCCGGTGTGATTGACAGGTGTCCCCGTTACCCACGGTTTCGGGTGACTTTTCTATTTATTATGTTACATTTCTTATTAAGAAATTTAGGGTCACTACAACTTCACCATGCCCAAAGGAAAAGTTAGAGCAATGCTTGCTCAGACCTCTGATCAAAGAACCTCCCCATCAAGTTCTTATTTGAAATCAAAAGACAAGAAGGAATTGATTGAAGAGGATGATGTTGTTTCAATGGTATCATCTCGAAAGTCAAAATCAAGCACAAAGTTATAATTACTCAAGATGATCGCCCAGCTCGAATCAGACCGTTCTGATTCATCTGAAGATCAAGATTCACCTCATACTATTGATCTGAATCTACTTGGTTCAAATATCGACACATGGTACAAGTTTATGCAAAAGGAAGATTTGCAAGAGGAAGCTTCCTCGAAGAAGACTATTTTAAAAAAGAAATAATTGCCATGTCAAAGTTGTTCATTGCATTATCAAAAGAAGACAAACGTCCTCATCTCCATCAGATTTATTTGTCAAAAGTTGCGGCCTTATCTCCATCAGATTTATTTGTCAAAAGTTGCAGCCTTATCTTAAGTATTTGGATTGTGAAACATGATTTATTTTTAATTCATAATTTTATGATTGCAAATAGTAAAGGAGGGCAGGGGGGGTGGGGGAAGAGGAATAAAATTAATAAGGGGTGCCATAAATTTTTTTATGTAATTTTATTTGTTTTTCTTTTAACAATGTAAACTATGTAAGCCTAGAAACTTCAAAAAAAAAAATTAATATTATTTTTATGAAAAAAATAAATCATTTTTCACTTTAATCTTTAAATAATTTTAAACATTTATATTTTCCACTTCATTGTTTAAATAATATATTTATTTATAGTATCTTATTTTTATCTTTATGTATCTCTAGCAAAATATTACATTTTATATAAACAAATATATAAATTAAATAAATAAACTTACCCAACGAAACTCCTCCTTAAAAAATGAAGCCACAAAATCATCGAAATTGAAAATTAGTTCTAAATCAATTAATCAAATAAGAATCAAAGAAATTTGGAAATGTGATATTAGTATTGAAGAATTTTTACCAAGTAGCTAACCTCTTTGATGCCAAACTTTATCATAATTGTACAAAGTAAACATATAAATATTCTCCTTAACATCAAGTCAATAATTTGAAATTTTAAATCAACATAACAAATTAATTTTTAACCACAATTTACTGTTGGGCTTTATGGAGCCTATTTGTGTTTAATCCGAAAGATGACTCGACCCTAAATAATGTTGCGTGGTATTTTAATGAGAAATTTTTATCCTAAGACTTAATCCAAATTGTTTGGGCCCATTTTGTAGCTCAATGTTGTGCACAAGATATAAATTTGTTGTTATGGTGATTAGGGTTAATTGGTTGTCATAGTTTGAGAGAGAGTGAGAGAAAATATTGTATTGCCGCACTCTCTATATTTTCTTTCTCATAATAGTGAAATCCCTATAATTCCGTGGACGTAGGCAAAATTGTCAAACCACGTAAATATTGTATTGTGCGTGTGATTATTTTTTCTTTGGCGTGTGTTTCATTCTCTATTGTGTTTCTCATAGGATTTAGGAATTTCGTGTTAATTCTCTACAACTAGTATCAAAGCCTAGGGTTAGGTTTGAGTGGGAGCAATGGCATAGGAAGAGGAAAGGTGCTTGGAATAGAAAAGTTCATTGGCACAGACTTTGGATTCTAAAGGATAGAAATCAAGAATTATCTTTATGGGAAGAAGTTGCATCTGCCGCTTCTAGGGGAAAAACCTACGACTATAAAGGATGAGGAATGGGCTCTTCTTGATGGACAGGTACTTAGAGTTATTAGGTTAACTCTATCTAGGTCTGTTGCACACAACATTGTAAAAGATAAGACCACTGCAGATTTGATAAAGGTTTTGTCTGATATATATGAAAAGCCATCAGCAAACAACAAGGTGCATCTGATGAAGAAATTGTTCAATTTGAAGATGGGAGAGCACGCATCAGTAGCACAACATCTGAACGAGTTTAACACCATTACAAATCGATCGTTGTCTATAGAAATTGATTTTGATGATGAGATCTGTGCAATGATCATTTTGGCTTCATTTCCAAACAGTTGGGAGGCAAAGAGGATGGTAGTAAGTAATTCTATAGGAAAAGAAAAACTGAAGTACAATGACATACGAGATTTAATTCTAGCTGAGAAGATTCGCAGAAAAGATGCAGGTGAAACCTCAGGATCTAGTTCTGCCCTAAACCTTGTGACAAAAGGCAGAGGTAATGACAGAAACTCAAATCGGGGCAGATCAAAATCCAAAAATTCTAATAAGAACATAAATAAATCTAGATTAGGACAACAAGTACAATGCTGGAACTATGGGAAAATGGGTCACTTTAGAAGCCAATGCAAAAGTCTTAAGAAGAATAATGAAGAAGATTTTGCTAATGCTATAATAGAAGAGGTATAGGATGTAAAGACCAGGAGAATTTATGGTAATTAAATAATAAAAGAAAGGAGGAAGTAAAGGAAAATTTTAAGAAGGTTAGTAGGGTCTCGTCGACGAATGTGGAGCATTTGTCGACGAACAGGTTGTTGGGATTGTCGATGTGGACACGTGTCTCGTCGACGAGAAGATACCGAGAGGGAGATTTTTAGGACCTAAATTTCTTCGACGAGGAGCAAGGGTTCGTCGACGAAACTCCTCATTGGACTCGTCGACGAGGTGATGTGGCTCGTTGACGAGGCCATGTGTCAAGACATCTATAAATACATAGAAACGGGTTTCAGCAAAGAAAATGTTTCTCTCTCACACTTTCTCTCTCTAAAAATGGGATTCTCTTACTTCTCTCTAAGTTTCCGACTCCATCTCTCCCCGGTTCGACGATCAGAATCTACCACAGTGATCCTGGGGAGATTTTCTACAGCATAGCTGGAGTAAAATATCAATTTGAGAAGTTTGGGAACCATCCCAAAACCAGGGTGAGTGGATTATTTGAGCATTTTCAGCATTACCTAATTCATTTGAGGTCATATATAGTATTATATACGAATATATTAGAGTTTTGTGAAATAAAATTTGAGTATTATATTTTTAGGAATAGTGTGTTTTGGGACCCTACAGACATGGGTTGGGGACCCCAGTTATATTTTTAGGAGCTTGGGTAAATTATAATTCAGAAAATTTACGAGTATGTAGGTTCGGGGTAATATAGTTGATTTACTGAAAATATGTATATGGGTGTTATTTCAAGGTTTTGGGGATAGTACGCCGTGTGCATGAGGATTAAGCTGGAGGCGAGCCTCCTAGCTAGTTAGGTAAGGGAAATATGTTATGCTAGGTATTTTAGAAAGTTTACTAGTAAATTATGTATATATCAGTTTATTATTCAGTTTTTCCAGAATATGAGTTGTACTATTTGTGTGGCCTGAGTAGATATTTGCCTGATACAGAATTTATGTAGTTTTTTTTCCAGAATATCATGATTTACAGTATATACATATATAGACAGATATTTGCTAGACAGATATTTATCAGACAAGTATTACAAATATTTTTTAGATCAGTATTTTACAGTAATTATAGAATGTCATGTTTTCCAAAACCATAACACTCAAACTTTACAGATTATATAGTCAGATATTACAGTAAGACATACAATTATTTTATTAAGATATTACAATATTTACATATCAAATTTACAATATTATGGTTATTTTGGAAACATGATGAAAACAGTAGGGTAATTGTAGTAATAGAATATACAATATTAGATCTTTGATGAATTATTTTAGACATATTCAGTCAGCAGAGCACGGTACCGTTGCTATTTTCATATCAGAGTGCAACTACATATCTCAGGTAGTATGTGGATTTCATCAATTGTTGCCTAGAGAGTTTGCAGTCTCCCCAGTACTCTGGGTTGAGGGGGCTCGGTTTGACGAGGTAGTTTTCCAGTTCCGTGCTTGGGAGAGGATGCAATTTGGCTGGACTGAGGATTAGTAAAGTACAGTTGACTTACCTGGTAGGCCAACCAGGATTAAGTCCCACCTATGAGCTACACAACCCTGTCATGAGGGGTATCATGACATACAGTTTTATAGGGACAAATCTCAGTTATGTATATGTATACAAAATTGCAGAATTTTCAGCAATTATAGTATGATATTAGAAATATGAAAAGTAGAAATCCAGATGATACAATTATGTTTTAAACTATGATAAATGTAAGTTATACTTTATATTTATTTGCCAGCTTATATAGTTTTAGATATTATCATTATAGTATTTATGCAACTCGGTCGCCACACACTAGTAATAGCATATTTCCACTTACTGAGTGTCGTCTCATCCCAGAAATTTAACATTTTTCAGGTGAACCAGTTAGATGTGCAAATTGGGCTCGTAGATAGAGAGATCTTTTATTTTGTCTTGCGTATAGGGTAAGTGTATTCAAGGAATTATGTTTTTAAGTAAATGGTACTGGGGTGATGTGTAAATATGTATATATGGTTTGAAAACACTGAATTCTGGTATTGTAAATTATGGATGTATGACTTTATGTTTTTCGCTACATAGGTGTGTCAATGTGTGTACAGGAATACCTCAGTGCCCATTTGAGGCCTAAGATGTAATAGCAAGTATGACAAGGGTATCAGAGTAATTTACATTTTAAAAAGAAAAAAAATTGGTGTCATTTTTGGGTTGTTACATATGAAGCATTACTTCTTGCAGTAGACAGTCCACTTGATGACTGGGTTTTGGACTGAGGAGGTTCATTTCATACCACTCCACACCAAAAAATCATATAAAACTATGTTGTAGGTGATTTTTGTAAGGTGTATTTGGCTTATGGTACAACCTTAGATGTTGTGGGTGTGGGAAACGTCTAGATATCGTTGCCCAATGGGTTTTTTTTTGTTATTGGAGAAGGTTCGACATATTCCTGATGTCACACCTCGACTCGCCACATGGGGCCCAAGGTGCTACTTATGTAACGACTCGAATTTAAAATAAAATTTAAATAATAAGAAAGGGAAATGGAAGCTGGAAACAGAAGGAAGCCGTCAACTTCGTCGACGACATTAAACTATGGGAGGAAAATGGAAGGGGGATCAGCAGGACTTCGTCGACGAATACAGGGGATTCGTCGATGAAGGCTTTAAAGATTTCGTCGACGAAGCCTTGTGTTCGTCGACGAGAAAATGCCGAGAGGGATTTTTGAGCTGACTGAATTTTGTTGACGAATACAGGGTCTCGTTGCCGAAATTTGTGAAGGACTCGTTGACGAAGAACGGGCTTGCCGACGAAATCCTCTGTTTTATATATACGAAAATCCGGATAATTTAAGCTTCTTAAAGAAGCTAACACTCTCTCTCTCCCCGCCCTCGGCTCACACTCTCTCTCTCTCTCTCTCTCTCTCTTCGTTTTTGGGCTATTTTTATGCCGGATCGACAATCCGAAGTCACCACGATGTTCTTGGCGGAGTTCTCTCCAAATCAGCTGGAGCGGATCGTGGGAGAAAGTTAGTTGGAAATCATCCCAAAGTTGAGGTAAGGCTTTTTAAGCCATATTTGGTCTTGCGCTAGTTATAAGAAATGTTGTGCGCATGAAAATACTGAAGTTTAATACTGGAAGTTTTCAGTTTCAGGGTATTGGTGAGGGAACCCCTCAGGTGTTAAACTTGAATGCTTTTGGGTAAAAATTTTTTACTCAATATTTGGGTTTTTGGCAGTTGAGGAAAATATTGTATGCTTAGAAATACTAAACTTTAATTTTAGAACTTTTCATTTTCAGGGTGTTGAGTTAGGAACCCTGCGGGTGCGGGGCAGTTCTATTAGGGGCTTTCTAAGAATCAGGTAAGAGGATAAACTAAGCTAGTTACTGTTTTTGAGAAAATGCTTATATATATATATATATATATATATATATATATATTTTTTTTTTGATTTATGGAAAATGTATATGTATATATATATATATATATATATATATATGTTTTATATTTGCAAAATACTGTGAAAATGATCGTATGTTTAATATGTGGAAAATCCGTTTGTGTGGCATGAGTATAAAATGTTGTGAAATACTGTTTTCTAGGAATGTTGATGATATGGGTTTTATGATGGAAAAATCGGCGTACGGGCCGATATATTTTTATATATATGTGATTTTCCGGCGTACGGGTCGTGCTATGTGGATAAGATTTGCCAGCGTACGGGTTGTGCTATGTGATTTGTCGGTATACGGGCCGAGCTATATGATTTTCCAGTGTACGAGCTGGGTTATGTGATTTTTCAGCGTACGGGCTGGGCTATGTGATTTGCCGACGTACGGGCCGATGATTTTCATGATACACGTATATATATATATATATATATATATATATATATATATATATATATATGCAAATGATATGTTTGATGTGAAAATGAGTGATATGAGATATCTATGTATCACGGTTTTAGTATATGTATATGATATCCGAACCTGGTTGGCTTGATTTAGGCTAGTACTTGCACTGTACCGTTGTTATGTGTCCATGGTCTTCGTGATCATGATATTTGTGTTAACGCCGCTGTACAGAGTGGTGTGAGATTGGATGGTCGATGTGGTTATTTTCAAGAAGTGTGCTGTTATCACCCCTGGTGTACGGACCAGTCTAGGTAGACCCATCGGACCTACAAACTAGACTATTGACTTGGCAGTGGTCGGCCAACCATTATCAGGTCCCACCTTCGGGCCACACAACCCAGTCATGTGGGGGTAATACATGACAACAGCCAGCTAACCTACCAAGACGGTTTTTATGTTATTATTATTATTATCATGATATGAGATGAGAAATGTTTATGAAAATGCAGTATATTTTGTCATGTTTTGATATACATATGTTTTCCCAGATTTGATAAACAGTATTGAATATATTATGTATGGTATATATAGAACACTGAATACTCATGTTGCCACACACTAGTATTAGTTTATTTCTCTTACTAAGAGGTGTCTCACCCCTAAATTTCATCAACTTTTTAGGAGCCCAGATAGGAGAGCGAGAAAAGCCCCGCTGACATAGTGTGGATTATCAGCCCTTTTTGGAAGGGTAAGTTTTTGGTAGGGACAGTTGGATTTTTGATGGAATTGTGCCTAGATTCATTTTTGGGATGTATATACTGAGAGATAGTGTTTGTAGTACTCTGGTATGTGTTATGCACATTATGATGAGATGTATATGATTTTATACTTTCTGCTACGTAGGCTTCTGTGGTATGTTTTGTTATATCCCTGGTACCCACGAGTCCAGGTGGATGATGACCTGTTGAACTGGATTGTGGGATATGGAGTATTGATTTTATGAAATGATGATATTATAAAAAAATATATATGTGAAAAATGAGCAGGTCGTGACAAATTAAGTGTCGTTTGTGTTCCTAATACCATATTCAATATAAATGCAGCGAAAAATAAGTGATACATTCTCCAACACACATTACTATAGTTCTAATTACTATTATACATAAATGTCTCCAAATATCCATATTACAACCCATAATACTGTACAAAAAGAAAACTCAGTTCATACACACTACATACATAGATTTTACGACTAGCTCGGCCCCTCTAGCCTTGCTAAACAAGATCCCTGGTGTTCCCCGAAAAGATAATTTGTATATTGGGATGAGACACTTCTCAGTGAGGAAGACTAAGGTAAAATCAGTGTGTGACCAACATGAATTTTAGTGTTTACAGAAAATAACCAGTTTTCCATTTAACCAAAATTAGTATGTAAATATATATTCATTATACACAGTAAAAAAAATGCCTTTTTTCCCTCCTATAATATAAACTAGTTCAGTAAATATTTAACACCATTTACATAAATCAACAGATATGCATAAAAGATACTCCCTGTGATTAAGACCATTTACTTCCCCCATGGTACGGGTTGTGCGGGCCAAAATGTAGAGACCCGAAAATAATAATAATTAAATAATAGAAAGAAGGGAAAATTTTAAAAAGGACAAAAATAGGGTTCGTCAATGAATGTCTTGACTTCGTTGACGAACTACCTATAGTGTTCGTGGAAGAGTTTTAGTGTTCGTCGATGAAGAGATACAGAGAGGGGGTAAATCAGACCCATTGGTTCATCAACGAGTACATGTGGCTCGTCGACGAAGCCATGTGGCAGCAGTATATATATATATATATATATATATATATATATATATATATATATATGCAAAAATCACGTTCCAACAAGAATTCTTTTCCCTTTTTCATTATCTCTCACTAGATTTCGGTCCCTCTGCCTTCTCTTTAGATTTCTGGCTCCATCTCTCCCAAGTTCGACAGTCAGAAGCTACCACGATGATCCTAGGGAGATTCTCTACAACTTAGCTGGAGCAGAATTTTGGTTTGAGAAGGTTGGACACCATCCCAAAATTAGGGTAAGTGGTTATTTAAGTTTTATTTGGTTAGTAGGCTTTTTTGAGCCTAGATTTTGTATTAAATATTGATATACTAGTGTTTGGGATGATTAAACTAGGGTGTTATGATTTCAAGGTTTGGACTTTCAAACACCACAGACATGGCTTAAGGATCCTAAAGGGTGTAATTTCAGGAACCTAGGTAAAATGATAAGTAATTAATAGTTTAGAGAATGTGAGTAAGATGATTATACTAGATGTCAGTTGGTTGATAGGGAAATAAGAGGCTGAAGAGCTTCGAGCCTTGCCAGATAAAGAAAGAGAGAGAGAGAGAGAGTGTGTGTGTGTGTGTGTGTGAGAGAGAGAGAGAGAGAGAGAGAGAGAGAGAGAGAGAGAGAGAGAGAAGATTGTCATAGATGAAGGTGAGATGTCTAGCGAAGAAGGCTAGGAGGTTGGGACAAAGGTTCAAAGGCTGGAGGATGGGGTCGTAAGTGGTGCTAGGGTTCCAGCAAGTCATTCATGATTCAACGAAGAAACCTTTGACCCTCACTTGTCCCTTTCGTTTTATCTGCTTTTTTTTTCACTCTTTTATAAAGTGGCTAAAGGAAATGCTAGAGGCAGCGTTTGGCTAAAGACATGTTCAAAATTTAGAATGAAGACTTATTGATGTCCTTTTTATTTTTATTTTTCTAATTTCATGTTAAAAAGAAACAAATAATAAAAATAAATTTGTTTAGGAGCTATTTGATATTATATTACCATTAAAAATTATGAAAATGAAAATTTAAAATTAAATATAATTAAAAATTTTAAAATTAATAACCTATTTTATTAATATTCATAAAGTTGAAATAAATTAAAATTTTAATCAAACAAATGTTCATTTTTTCCTTGATTCAAATAATAATTACAAAATATAATTAAAACAATAAAGACGCAAAGAAATATAAATTTAAAATATTATAACAAATAAAAATATATTATAATTATTTTATTAATTATTATATTTCAAAATTCATTTTACAAGAACAATCTTAACATGACAATTGAAATATAGTAAAAATATTTTGTAAATTATTTCTTTTATTTTTAATTTTTAAAAATTTATGTTTTTTTATTTTAATTATATTGTTAATTTATATAACTATTTTACCTCGACTTTAATTAAAAAGTATAAATAAAACGAATGATTTTAGCTTACTTTGGCCTTGTCACCAATTGGCTTTTTAAAAGAATCTTTTAGAAAAGAGCCAATGGGAAATAATTTTTTCATATTTAAAAGAAAATGTTTGTCCCCCTATGAAAAAAGAGTTGTTAAAAAGTAAAAAATAACTTTGAATATTTGATAAAAAGGTCACAAGGTGCTAACCTTATGTTTGAAGAAGTTTGGAGTTGAATTTGTAACGAATTTAGATACAATGTTATATAAAAGTATATTGAAATTTGTCCAAATCCACTAAAATTCAAATCTAAGATTTGAAATTCATGTCCCCAAATGTAATGTAAAAGTATTTAAAATGACTAATGTAGACACCCCATTTTGTCTGGGACTTATAGAATACACTTGGGCAAAATTTATATAATAAAGTGAGAAAATACAAAAAATAAAATAAATAAAAATACTAGGAAATTGAATTTTTTTACAATGAAAATTTAAAAAAAAAAAAAGAAAAAGGGAAAATTTGAAATAAAAATGTCGGATTTTCCATGCTTGCACCTGCACACAAATGAATTTCATTTATAAAATCAAAATTGCACACTAATTAGTTAATTAAGATTGACTGAATAATTTAAATTGATTAATCAACTCAATAAAAAATGAGTTTTAATTTCATTGATTTATTTAAATTTGATTAGCCAATCAAATTTAAATTAGGAATCGGGAACAGATCTATAAATCAAGGATTTCTAAGGGTGAGAGACACAGACACTGAGATTGGAAGACAGGCATTGAAATTAAACGCAGACAAATAGACACAGAAGCTGAGAGCTTGAAAGTAAAGAAAAGAATCGCGTTGTCATGGATTTGGAGAAGGATTTGTGAAGATCATAAAGGAGAGTTGGAGAGCTAGAGGCAAGCTAAAAGGCTGAAAGTATTGGGAGAGCAGCAATGAAGAATTCAAAATGGGTTTGGGTAAAGGAAGAAGAGGCTACAAAATTAGATTTCATAATTAGAGGTAGGCACCTGTTAGTTTTGTGTTTAATTTTTAATTTAATTTTCTGGAAATGTTGAATTTTGATTCTATAATTAGAGTTTAAAATCAAACAGGACATAAATTGAAAAGTTTCCCAAAATATACCAACACATGATTTGACCCAAATTTGAAACATTCATACCCGATTAACCTAGATCCATATATCCATACTCGATTACCCTAGGTCCAATAACCCGAATTTGATTACCGGAAATCTAATCCCGATCCGGATCAACTTGACCTAGGTCCTAAATGGTTGACCCGAAAACTCAAGACCTAAGTCCAACTTGGACTCGGGTCCATTGACCTTTAATCCTACCACATTAATTTTGGCCCAACGAGTTAACCACTTTAACTAGGCTAAAATCTCTAAAAAGCCCATTCAATTTTTGAATTCAATTCCACGCCACAACTAGGCCTAGTCAATTCAACCATGGCCCAAACCTATGCTTTTGGCCCAACTCAACTGGGTCTATTGGCCCAAAACCCCAAATCCAAGTGGTCTGTAGGGAATTAGCACGAAATTCCAAAATCCAGCGAGAAACAAAATAGAGAGAAACATACACCAAAGAAAAATCAATCACACGCATAAGACTATATTTACGTGGTTTGACAATTTTTCGCTTACGTCCACGAAGTTACAAGGATTTCACTATTATCAGGAAGAAAATACAGAGTGCGCCGTACAATAATTTCTTTCACTCTCCATGGACTAAGCCTTAGGATAAAAATCTCTCATTAAACAAAAGGTCATGTCTTCATCCGGATCAAACACAACTAGGCTCCACAAAGCCCAATAGTGGTTTACAACCCAATTTTGAATTCAGGCCCAAATGGATCTGATCCAATCAAAACTCAACCAGTCCAAGTCCATTAATCCCAAATCAAGCCCAAACAATCTTAACTTGAGCTAACCCGAACTCAAACCTAAATTGGGTTAATGTCAGATCAACCAATCTTGTTTGATTCCTAAGAAAATGCATGAAAAAACAAGAAAAACGCATAATAAAATATCAAAAAGGGGGTTTGAAATTAGAATAGCTTTCCCAAGAGGGGGGTGAATTGGTTTATTTAAAAATTTATCCTCTTTTTTAGCTTTTTTACTTGTCTAAATGCAATAACAAGAAAGTAACTTAATTAGCCTATAAAGATAACCAAATCACATGACAAGGTACTGAAAAATTAAACACACAATCCAATCAATCAAAGTGTGAAAGTCAAACAATCATTCAAGATTTCTTTATGCCTTTTGTCTACTGCCCTATAATTGTTTGTAAACTTGCTTTGAATGAATTTTGTATTGCGCTTCTCTTGATCAAGATTTCTGCAAATTAACCAACGTACTCTCTTGTGGGTTTCTGCAAATGGTTAATTAAAATGTACTTTCTAAAAATCAAAAGTCTTCTTTAAATATGGATTTTGAGCCCTGCAACCTATACTTAGCATACACAAGAATATATTGTGCAAAAAATAAAGAGTAAGGAAGAGAGAGACACAGAGATTTTACGAGGTTCGGCTTCAACACAGCCTACGTCCTCGCCTTTGGCAAACCACCAAAGGATTCCACTATTGTAGTTCCTTTACTAGACAAAACAACACCTTTACAACCACTCCTTCAAGTAGGCCAGAGCCCGCCTCTGCAAACAATGTAATCTCATTTGGTTAACGATCCAACAAGCCTGGAATCGTCCAATAACTACAAAAGAAACAATAAAAGGATGTGTACAAAGAGTGTTCACACACAGAGCAAGTTAGTACAATTTAAATCTATATACTTCAAGATTTTAAATATTAAGAATGAAATACAATTCGAAGCCTAAGATTAGAATTCACCAAATTCTCTTTTCTTCAGATGAGAAATCAGTATGTAGAATTCAGGGATTGATGATCAACACTTTCAGAATGCCAGCACTGTAACAACCTGCTATTTAATTGGGTTTTTTTTTTTCAACCATCAACCTAAGCAGCGAGAAGCGGAAGTCAAATAAACATAACCATATATAATTATACAATACTAGAGTGTCTAAATATTCGACAAATATTACATATTTCACTGTACTCTCAAGAACTACTCTTACTACTACAAGGACTAACAAAATTGAATCCCAAAAACACTCACCGTAAAAAAGGGCAGACTAATAGCTCCCTTATCTGTGAGCCTGCTCTGCTTGCCCAACTAGCTCACCTGAAAAATAATTCAACACTGGGATGAACCAAAGCTCAGTAAGACGAAACATGCTATCACTAATGGGTGGCTACTGAGATGTGGATCTATAAAAATTAATCCGAGTTAAGAGTAGTACAAATAACTAAAATTGAAAATGTTGATACTACATAACATATTATAAAACCTTTAGTTACACAATTTAACATGTCAAACTGTATGAAATTACTTTTCATAATAATAATACTATTTCGAAAAAATCTGATAATACCATAATATCTGAGAACATTTCCCTGGATGACTGTATGTCATGATTTAACCTCTCATAACAGGGTTATGCGGGCCGAAGACTGGATCTATCCTAGCTAGCCGACCATGGTAAACCACTCTACTCCTTGGTCAAATCGACCCTCCTCAACCCATATCTGATGGGGAGCCTGTCCACAACTAGGCACGATCGACCTCATACCACTTACTATCTGAGTTAAGTGGTTGCAATCTGAACTGAATATCTGTATATTTGTAGCTACGGTACCATGCTCTGCTATCTGATCCATCAGGGTCCGATACCATATAATACGTTTCTATATACACTAACTGTTTTACCATGATTCTATAATAACTGTATAAACCATGATGTTGTAATATTCTGTAACTATATCAACTGTAATTCTCTGAGATAAACTATAAATCTACCTGTTATGGTGCTGTAAAACTGTAAAATCATGGTATTCTGAAAGATACTGTAAATGCATTTCACTGTCTATATATCTTGTAAAACATATTCCTAAAAATGCTGTAAAAACATGTTTCTATACTATTTTCATACTCTCATGCCACACCATAATTTAAAATGTTTTAACTTCAATAATAAATTGCATAAATTTATGCTCTGGATAATAATCTGGTAAAACATAAACTTCATACTGAAATCATACTAGGTTTTCCTAGCATAGCATGTTTCCTTTACCAAACTGTTGAAAAGCTCCCATCGTATACTGGTCCTACACCCACAGGGCTTCCTATTCCACACCCAGAAAATCACATTTGCCCAAACCAAATATCAATATTTCCTGGCCTACATCATTTCCTACAACTTCCAAAAGGTCAAAAACTGAATAAAAAACCTTACCCTGATTCTAGGGAGAAACTTGACTCAATCCCACCGATGATCCGCCCCAGCAGACTTGAAGAGAACTCTGCCAGGAGCGTCGTGGTGGCCTCAAATTGTCGATCCGGCAACTGACGGGGCCGAAATCGATGAGAGATGGAGGGGAGGCCATATAAGAGAGAGAGAGAGAGAGAGAGAGGAAAAGGTTTGTCGTCGTTTTTTTTGTGATTAACTAAGTTTAGGGCTATTTATACTGCGGGATTCGTCGACGAGCCACGTCACCTTGTCGATGAGTCCTATAGAAAGTTCATCGATGAACCTGCCCCCTCGTCGATAAATTTCAAACATCTCAATAATCCTTTCTTTGTATCTTCTCATCGATGAGGTCCTGAAGAACCCTCGTAGACGAAACCCGTGTGTTCGTCGACGAGTGCTTGGAAAATTTCTAGGGTTATTATATCCAAAATGCAATGTCTTCGATGAACGCTTCTGCTGCCTCCTTCTGTTACAGCTTCCATTTCTCTCCCTCTTAATTATTTGAATAACATTATTCTTCGGGTCACTACATTCTCCCCTCCTTATAAAATTTCATCCTTGAAATTCACTTATTCATATGATCCTTCCTTCTTAAAGGTAAATGGTCTACTTATTTTATTACTTTCCCTCACTTATGGCGGAGGAATACTGTGGTTACATAGGTAGTCTTGGGAGATTACAACCATAAAAGAAAATTTCCCCCAAAACTAAAATACTACCTAACCTATGCTCTACATTACAATTACACTAAACTCAACAAAATAAAATTACCATCCTAGCATATACATCAATACTATAATTCCTCGAACAAATGAGGGTATTTCCGTCTGATTTCATCTTCAAGCTCCCATGATGCTTCCTCAATCGCATGGTTTCTCCATAGAAATTTTACTAATGGTATCTTCTTGTTGCGCAGTTCTTGTTATTTTCTATCTAAAATTTGTACTGGAGGTTCCTCATATGCTAAAGTCTCATTGACTTCTAGTTTTGCATGGCTGATGGTATGGGAAGGATCTAGGACGTATTTCCTTAGCACAGAAATATGAAATACGTCATGAACTTGAAATAGAGATGGCGGAAAAGCTAGCCGATAAGCTACTGACCCAATCTTCTCAAATATCTCAAATGGGCCAATAAACCTAGGGCTCAACTTACCATTCTTCCCAAATCTCAAGATCCCCTTTAGTGGAGTTTTTCTTAGAAATACATAATCACCTACTTCAAATTCCAGTTTTCGGCGGCGAGTATCCGCGTAGCTTTTCTACCGACTTTGCGCTGCATTGATCCTGTCTTGGATAAGTCAGACTTTATCACACGCTTGCTGAATTATCTCTGGACCCAAAATTCGCCTTTCACCTACTTCATCCATAAAAAAAGGAGATCGGCATCTCCTACCATATAATGCCTCGTAGGGTGCCATGCCGATGCTAGTCTGATAACTGTTATTATAAGCAAATTCAACTAGCGGCAAAAACTGAATCCAGCTACCTCCAAAGTCTAGCACACAGGCACGAAGCATATCTTCTAATATCAGGATTGTCCTCTCAAACTGACCATCGGTCTGAGGGTGAAAAGCAGTGTTGAATGCTAACTAAGTCCCCAAAGCCTCCTGCAGACTTTTCCAAAATCGTGATGCAAAATAAGGATCACGGTTTGAGACTATAGATACTGGCACTCCATGTGGTCGAACAATCTATTGTATATAAATCTTTGCTAACCTGTTCATAGGGTAGCTGACTTTAGTGGGCAGAAAGTGCGCTGTCTTCGTCAGCCTATCAACCACTACCCAAATGGCATTCTGACCATACGGCGTTGGCGGTAGCCTAGTAACAAAATCCATGGATACGTGGTTCCACTTCCACTCAGGAATGAAAAGTGGCTACAATTGACCAACCGGTCTCTGGTGCTTAGCCTTAACCTGTTGGCTTGTCAAACACTGTTACACAAATTCTACTATTTCCCTCTTCATGCCACTCTACCAAAAATAATCTCATAGATCCCTATACATTTTAGTACTGCCAGGATGAATAGTATATAGAGATCTGCGTGCCTCTTCTAGAATCATTCTTCTGATGCTGACATCGACAGGCACACATAATCTGGTGCGAAATTTAAGGGCCCCATCATTGGCAATACTGAATTCCTCTCCCTGATCATCTTGTATTCTGGCAAACATCTCCACGAACTCTAGATCATTTCTTTAAGTAGCTTTAATTCTCTCATATAGTGCAGGTTGTACCACTAAACTAGAAATAAGCACCTGAGGATCATCCTCCACTAATTCCACACCGAGCCTTTCCAAGTCCATTTGAATCGAGTGCTGAATTGCTACTGCTAACTGCGCTGTATCCTCTTACTTGCGGCTCAAAGCATCAGCCACCACATTTTCTTTACCTGGGTGGTAACTGATGGTACAGTCGTAATCCTTAATGAGTTCCAACCACCTCCTCTACCGCATGTTCAACTCTTTTTGTGTGAAAAAATACTTTAAACTCTTGTGATTAGAAAATATCTCACACCTCTCACCATAAAGGTAATGCCTCCAGATCTTCAGTGCGTGTACAACTGCAGCCAATTCCAAATCGTGAGTAGGCTAGTTCTTTTCATACTATTTCAACTTCCTGGACGCATATGCTATCACCCTACCATGCTGCATCAGTACACAATCAAGCCCTTTCAAAGATGCATCACTGTAGATAACATAACCATCACCTCCCGATGGAATCGTCAGTACTGGTGCAGTGACGAGCTGCTGTTTTAATTCTTGGAAGATTTGCTCGCATTCTTTATCCCAAGCAAATCTGGCATTTTTCCTACTCAACCGCATGAGTGGTCTTGACAAAGTCGAAAACCCCTCAACAAAACGACAGTAATAACCTGCCAGTCCTAAGAAACTCCTAACTTCCTGCACATTCCTCGGCCTGACCCAACTTACCACCACATCGATCTTGCTAGGATCCACTGATATACCGTCTCCTAAGATCATGTGGCCTAAAAATGCAACTTTCTCAAGCCAGAACTCACACTTGCTAAACTTGGCATAAAGCTTCTTTTCCTTGAGCATCTACAGTACTTGCCTCAAATGCACCTCATGATCCTTAAAACTCCTCGATTACACCAATATATCATTAATGAAAACTACTACAAACTAATCTAGATACTGGTGGAAAACTCTATTCATCAATTCCATGAACATGGCTGGGGTATTCGTCAGACCAAAAGGCATAACGAGGAACTCGTAGTGCCCATACCTGGTCTTGAAGGCTGTCTTCGTGACGTTCTCTACTTTTACTCTCACTTGATGATATTCGGATCTAAGGTTGATCTTGGAATATACCCATGTACCCTATAGTTGATCAAACAAATCTTCCATATGGGGTAGAGGATATTTATTCTTAATAGTAACCTTGTTGATTTCTACGTAATCGATACACATCCTCATAGACCCATCTTTCTTCTTTACAAACAATACTGGAGCTTCCCACGGCGATACACTGGGTTGTATAAACCCCTTGTCCAGCAAGCCTTGCAACTGTTCCTTTAATTCTCCAAATTAGGTTGGATCCATACGATAAGGAACCTTAGAAATCGGCTTGGTCCCTGGAGGTAAATCTATAGGAAAATCCACCTCACACACAGGAGGCAACCCAGGTAATTCCTCTGGAGAAACATCTCGAAATTCTCGTACCACTGGGGTGTTGTCAATATTCAATTCATTTTTAAATACTTCTTCACAAATGCTATAAACCCCTAACCTGCATCCTGGAGTAATATGCTCACTAGCATAGCTGACACCAACTGTGTTGGAGCACATACTTGTGAACCAACGAATCTGAATTTCTGCATACCAAGGGGTATGAAAATTACCTCTTTCCGATGACAATCAATGCTAGCGTGATTGGCAGCCAACTAGTCCATACCCAGTATTATATCAAACCCACACATATCAAATACAATCAAATCAACTCATAACACTTTCCCCTGAATTTCTATCGGATAGCCCTTAAGTACCCTATGACATTTGATCACTGACCCTGATGGTGTAGCTACTGACAGTGCTATATCTAATGACTGGGTCTCACTCTCAGATAATTTAACATAAGATGCAGAGATGAACGAATAAGTAGCACCTGAGTCAAAAAGAACAATGACTGGATATGATAAAACAATAAATGTACATGTCACCACATCCGCAGCAGCCTCAGCATCACCCGACGTCAAAGCGTAAACTCGCCTGGGGCTACATTCCTCTTCTGGCCTCCACGAGGCACCTGATATCCTCCCCGAGCTATTTGATATCCTCCCCGATAGGGCCTAGGAGCTGGAACCTGGTCCTGTAGTCCTGGGCATGCACGTGCCATATGGTCGAGTCTCCCATAGCGGTAACATACACCTTTCCTAGCCAAGCACTCTCCTGAATGGCGTCTCTCACACATCTGACATACTGGGAAAAACAACGTGCCCTGATTCTCACGGGGTCCTGTTGTCTGCTTCTGATCTCCTCTATCACGGCCTCCTCTCCATGGACCCCTATTGGAGCCAACCTGGAAACCCTGAGGCGTAGGCCTCTTCCTTTGATTTTAAGCCACTATACCCCTCTATATACCACTCTTAATGATCGCAGCTCTGTCTATAATCTCCGTAAATGTCTGAGCTCTGAAATCAATCACCTGCTCAAACAAATTCTGCCTTGTTGACCTTATAGGTCACACCCTGGTTTTGATAATGACAAATACAATTGTATTTAATAAATATCTAGTTCATGTGCAAGTTCATATTAGCATATCTTCAGTGGCACGTGAAAAGCTTAAAGACTTGAAGACAATTTCATACTCTTAATTGTAATAGTTTTTTAATGAAATTTGTCTGTAATAGTAATTAGGGCTTTCGGTTTGTAATAAGCTCACACACATCACATGCATGATTTAATTTGTAAGCTCAAACTGAACCATAGAAAGACCTTAGGGTGAACTTCGGTTGACCGACACCGGACTTTTTCGGTGTTTCCAAATTGGACCCCAAGTGACCTTAGGACACTCACATATGCACATATGTTTATTAGGCACTTGAAATAGACTTATTTGGGTCAATTTGGGACCAAAATGCACACTTGGTGCACTTTCGGTCGACCGGCCAACTCAGTTCTATCTGGCCTGGTCGACCGAAACCGGTCCGGGTCAACTGTTTGACCCAGGCCCGGTCGACCGAGCCCTTATAGGTCATTTGACCTCGGTCGACCGAACCTCCTGGGAGTCAACTTTTTGACCTCCCGGTCGACCGACTAGATTTGTACTCCAGCGACCTGATCGACCGAGGGGTCTTGGGAGAATTCCCAACTGCCTGGTCGACCGAGCCCTGTAGTTCAAAAAGGTCCTGGTCGACCGAACCTCGGAAATTTGGCAAATCGCCCTCTCCGGTCGACCGAGCCACTCAGTTCAAAATTGCCCTAGTCGACCGAGCTACTTGAGTCCTGGTCGACCGAATCATTTCTGGTCGACCGGACCTCTCGGGTTGCTCCCATTTTTTACCGCAGTTAATAATTTTTTAACGGGGTTAAATTATCTTAAGTGTCATTAATCTTTTCCAACAATCCCTAATAAGTCCCCAACGGTCAAAATTTTTAGTATGTCTATATATACTCCTTCATTTGGTGATTTAAGCACGGATTAGCAAAAAGATAAACAAAAGTTCTCTCAAGCTAAAATACTCATTTTTGCCTCTCATTACTCACACTTCTTTTGAAACCTACTCAAGCTTACACTCTTCATCCATCTAAATCATTTGTAAGTGTATTGAGTACTTTTACTTAGAGGTTAGCTCTCCATATTGTTGCATATTTGAATCGATTTTTGAGAGCATAACCTAAGTTTTCTTAGGAGGCTTTGCCAATAAGCCTGCCCTAAGAAAGACTTGTTGTGAGATCCCAAGTATTGCATTCTTGTTGCAATATATTAGGAAGTTCGTTTTTGTTTGGAGATTGCAAAAATACTTTCAAACATATCCGAATATCTTGTGGTGTTCATATTGATATATTTGTGAAAAGATATTCGTGTGTGTGATATATCAATCTTTGTGGTATTATTTATACAAGTATATATATCATTTGCCGAAAACAAAGATTATCTATTTTGCAATCCAAGCATATACGCATTCTATTGATTGATAATATTGAGGCTTGTTTGATATTCTGTGTGAACACTCTTGACTGAATATTTTGAAGTACACAGATTATTATTGACACTCTCACGTACTTGCTACATAGATAGAAAACATTGTTGAGAGTTGACATATTTAGACCACACAGAGCTTACATTATTAAATCATCTGTGGTGTTTGTGTTTGTGCGCACTTGTGGTACAAATCTGCTTTACGTGAAAGCACTCTTGTATTGTACCTTTGATTGTATATCTGAGAGATTCCAGGCGTGGCCTGAGGGGGCGGTAATCCAGCCCGGTAAGGATTGGTGTAAAGGTTGAGGTCAGCCCTGTGTTAATTTGACCTGGTTTGTATAGGTGCCGCTCCACCCGTTTAAGTGAGCAAGGTATTGTGATAATCCTTGTGCTGGTTAGCCAAGGCGGGGACGTAGGCAGTTGGCCGAACCTCGATAACATATATGTGTGTCATCCTCTCTTTACTGCTTTCTGGTGCTTGTATGGTTGTTTAAATTGCTTTATTTTATTTCTGGTATATTTACATTATTTGCACTAGATTGACCCTAGGCTTGTGAAATACTGCTGCTAGGTGGAATACCTAGGAGATAAAATTTAAAAATACCAATTCACCCCCCCTCTTGGGATCACGGTAAAGCTAACATGCCTCAGTCCCTCTTCAAACTTCCTGGCCTTTTTCTCAGGTGCTAGATATGGAGCAAAACGTGATAACTCGATAAACCAAGCTGCATACTGAGATACGGTCATCTGCCCCTGTACCAGATGCAGAAACTTTGCTGTCTTCACGCTTCGAACGACAGAAGGAAAATATCACTCGAAGAATAGCTCCTTAAATCAATCCCAAGTCACCGGCACTGGAACCGACCTTTGCTCCTCTATCAGTTGCGCTGCTCTCCACTAGTGCTTCGCCTCCCCTATCTATTTAAATGTCGCAAATACCACTTTCTGTTCATCTATACAAGGAAGCACAACCAGCATCTCTTCGATATCTTGGACCCAATTCTCAGCTACAATTAGGTCATCTCCTCTAGCAAAGGATGAGGGCTTCATCCGTGTAAGCTACTCGATCGAACAGCCACGCTCCCCAGAGCTCCTGGCATTTCAACCATCACCTACTCGGTGACACTGCGCAAAATGGCATCCGTATCAGCACCTCCCATACTGGAAGGCCCTAGCCCGTCTCCCCCAACATTCGTGCCGCTGCTTCCTAGATCAATCCTGAAAACAAGAAACACACTTAAGAACTTTATCTCCTACACAGACCTACCCTATACCCATTCAGAATTAGCTATCTTCCATGATCTTAATTCGATAACCAGTTCTGTCACCTAGACATAGGACCCGACAATAGTTTACTATGGTTTTCCTAAAATCGTCACTCTAAGAAAAACACAGAAACCACCACGGTAAATCTTGTACCCAGACAACAGAACCAATCTCAAATCCTTTGCTATACTCTGGTACTACTTCCGCTGCACTCTAAAGTCTACAGAACCTAGCAACCTAGGCTCTAATACCAAATTGTAACAACCAGCTATTTAACTGGGGTTTTTTTTTTCCCAACCATCAACCTAAGCAACGAGAAGCGGAAGTCAAATAAACATAACCATATATAATTATACAATACCAAAGTGTCTAAATATTCCACAAATATTACATATTTCACTGTACTCTTAAGAACTACTCTTACTACTACTAGGACTAACAAAATTGAATCCCAAAAACACTCACCTAAAAAAGGGCAGACTAATAGCTCCCCTATCTGTGAGCCTGCTCCACTCGCCCAACTAGCTCACCTAAAAAATAAATCAACACTAGGATGAGCCAAAACTCAGTAAGACGAAACATGCTATCACTAGTGGGTGGCTACTGAGATGTGGATCTATAAAAATTAATCCGAGTTAAGAGTAGTACAAATAACTAAAACTGAAAATGCTGATACTACATAACATATTATAAAACCTTTAGCTACATAATTTAACATGTCAAATTGTATGAAATTACTTTTCATAATAATAATACTATTTCGAAAAAATCTGATAATACCATAATATTCGAGAATATTTTCCTAGATGGTTGTATGTCATGATTTAACCCCTCATAACAGGGTTATGCAGCCCGAAGGCTAGATTTATCCTGGCTGGCCAACCAGGGTAAACCACTCTACTCCTAGGTCAAATCGGCCCTCCTTAACCCATATCTAATGGGGAGCCTGTCCGCAACTAGGCACGATCGACCTCATACCACTTACTATCTGAGTTAAGTGGTTGCAATCTGAACTGAATATCTGTATATCTGTAGCTACGGTACCATGCTCTGCTATCTGATCCATCAGGGTCCGATACCATATAATACGTTTCTATATACACTAACTGTTTTACCATGATTCTATAATAACTGTATAAACCATGATGTTGTAATATTCTGTAACTATATCAACTGTAATTCTCTGAGATAAACTATAAATCTACCTGTTATGGTGCTGTAAAACTGTAAAATCATGGTATTCTGAAAGATACTGTAAATGCATTTCACTGTCTATATATCTTGTAAAACATATTCCTAAAAATGCTGTAAAAACATGTTTCTATACTATTTTTATACTCTCATGCCACACCATAATTTAAAATGTTTTAACGTCAATAATAAATTGCATAAATTTTTGCTTTAAATAATAATCTGGTAAAACATAAACTTCATATTGAAATCATACTAGGTTTTCCTAGCATAGCATGTTTCCTTTACTAAACTGTCGAAAAGCTCCTATCGTATACTAGTCCTACACCCACAGGGCTTCCTATTCCACACCCTGAAAATCACATTTTCCAAAACCAAATATCGATATTTTTTGGCCTACATCATTTCCTACAACTGCCAGAAGGTAAAAAACAGAATAAAAGACCTTACCCTGATTCTAGGAAGAACCTTGACTCAATCCCACCGATGATTCGCCCTAGCAAACTTAAAGAGAACTCTACCAGGAGCATCGTGGTGGCCTTAAATCATCGATCTGGCAACTGACTTCGCCGAAAGCGAAGAGAGATGGATGGAAGGCCATAGGAGAGAGAGAGGAGAAGGTTTGTCGTCGTTTTTTCTACGATTAATTGAGTTTATGGCTATTTATACTGTGGGATTCATCGATGAGCCACGTCACCTCGTCGACGAGTCCTATAAAAAGTTCGTCGACGAACTTGCCCTCTCGTCGACGAATTTCAGATATCCCAATAATCCTTTCTCGGTATTTTTTTGCTGGTGAGACGAGTCCTCGTCGACGAGGTCCTAAAGAACCCTCGTCGACGAAACCCCTGCATTCGTTGACGAGTGCTTGGAAAATTTCTAGGGTTATTATATCCAAAATGCAATTTTGCGTTCATCGACGAAGTCTGCTGCTTCCTTCTGTTACTGCTTCCATTTCTCTCCCTTTTAATTATTTGAATAACATTATTTTTCGGATCACTACAAGCACTCTCATATTGCAAGTAGTTGAGCAAGTAGGAACTTTGTATGCAAGAGAGCTTAGAGCAAATTTTCCAGTTCTTGGTATGTTTTGATTTGTAAAATCATGTATTTATAGGCTTTCAAAAGTATTTTCGTGTTGCCCAAGTTTACTTGGAGTGTTTCCCAAGTTTTTAGAAATTTTGGGGCACAAGCAACTAATATTTAAAATTTAAAACATTTAAAAAATTTGCCCGTTAACAGTGTTTAGAGGACTGAACCTTCGGGGTCAATCTTCTGAAGTTCCTTAACCTTTGAAAATTTTGAACTGGATACAGGGTCAGACGACCGAGGTTAGGGTTCAGACTTCTGAAGTCTCAAGTTCAAACGGCTGAAGTCAGTGTTCAGTCTTTTGAGGTGCTTCTGCTAGTTTATGTATTTCACCAATAATTCTTTAGACGGCTGAACTTAAAGTTTAGTCTTTTGAAGTTGCCACTTCAGGCTTTTGAGCAGAAACTTCAGTCTTCTGAGCAGCTTATTTTCTAATTTTTCATTTCCATTTCAAAATATATTTTGCTTTCTTTCTTTATTCTTTTATAAAACATTTTTTGGAATTTTAAAATAGGTCTCTAAGTCCATATAAGTCCCTTAAAGAGTTTCAAATGATATTTCAATAGATATTTAACTTTGAAGTACTTACATTGTTCATCCTAAAACCTTATACTCTAAGTTTGAAATTATCCACTTCATGGTTACTTTGAAATCCTTTGGACTTTAGCTTGAGCTGGTTTTAGTTTCCCATGCTTTGATCAATCTAGTGCTGCTTTGAGCTTCTCTTGGATCACTTGTTAATTAATGTAGCTTGATGGTCCATAATGATCCTTATTTTCTTCTCAAACCTAAAACACCATTACTCAACTATTCCAAGTTAGAATATCCTTTGTTTGTTATCACCAAAACTGATTGAAAAGTCCAGTTAGGCCAACAGGGTTAGTACTTTTCTTTTTAAGTTTAGATTTGTTGCCCTTTGTTCTAGTTTTTGAATCAAAGCCCGCAAATGAAAAAGGAGAGAGAAATCCATAAGAGAATGTAAAAGAAGAGAAAAATAGAAAAAGGAAAAAAGAAAATAGGGAGGAGAGAAGAGAAAGAGAAAACCAAAAAGGAAATAAAGGAAAGAGAGAAATTGAGAGATCTAGAGTATGGAGCAAAGAGAGGTGGAGAGTGGTAAGAGAGAGACGAGATAGTTATAATAGAGAAATTGAGAGATCTGAGGTATGGAGCACAGAGACGAAGAGTTATGAGAGAGAGACTGATTGTTGTGAGAGAGAGATAGAGACTTGTGAGAGAGAGAGAACATAAATGAAGAAAAAAGGAAAGAAAAAAGAGAGAAAAAAAATTTTATATATACATTAGAGAGACACGTGTCACTACATGGACGATGACACGTGGTGTATCCATGGCCACATATCCGAGAGGTGGTGTGGTGCAATCCTAGACGTTCAATTTGTCTTTTCTTTAGACGGCTGGATCGTTGCCACGTCAGCAATCTGCTTCAAATCTGCCACGTGGCAGGTGAAAATCAGGAAAAACATATTTTTATAAAATTGAAAAAATAATTAAAAAATATTTGGGTTCTTTTGAGTTGGATAATAAAAAAAAAAAGGAAAATAAAAATACCAAAAATGAAGAAAAAGTCTTTAAGAATTGCAAAAAATTGCAAAAATAAAAAATGTTGGAAAAAAATTGAAAAAAAATATTTGAATATTTTGAAGACTCTTTTTGATCAAATTTGACGAATTTGTTTGATTATTATATGCATATATTCTATTTTTGTGTGTATGCGTCCTAATAATCAAACAAATGGTAAAAATGTATTTCAAACTTCACTTATATTAGTATAGGGAGGTTTATCTAATAAGATCCCCTCATTTGAAGGTTTTGTTAGACATTCCTAAATATTACCTTATTTAATATTTTCTTTTTAAATTTTAAATATTTATTTTTCTAAGGAGTTAATTAAAGACCATTAGATTCAACTCAGGGATAATTCATAATTAATTAGGTACCATTCATAGAACGGGTGTGCAAGGGGTGCTAGCACCTTCACCTCACATAATTAAACTATTGATCCTAATTCTGGTAAAAGTAGATCTAGACTACTGGTTCCTTAGTTTATAATTAGTCTAGAGACTAATCAATGAGTGGTAATTAGATGAACTAACTGCACCTAAGAAAATAACAAGTTAATGACAACTCCATCGAACTTATAATATTATTTTTCCTCTCCATTCCAGACCCTTATCTCAGATGTTGCGACAACTAAAATAATTATTTATTTTTAGAAAGTATAATCAATGCATTGATAGTTTTTTAATATTTTTTTTAAATGAGGACAACAATTAAATTGAATATTTCATTGGCTAAAAAAAAATAGCCTTTAGCTTTTAAAGTTTCAAATTTGCAACTTTTAAAAACTTATAAAAAAAAAACTAAAAGTTGACTTTTCAAAGTTAAAAAAGTTGTTTACCAAGCGCATATGATCTAACTTTTACTTTATAAAAAAAAAAAAAAAAAGTTGAGACAAAAAAGGAGGGGTCAAACTCCCCCTTAATCCAAGAAGGTTAATTTTGGATTATAAATTTAGTTTTTAGTTTTTTTCACAAACAATTAAAAATTGTCAACAAAAATAGAAAAATAGAAATGTAAACAAACATGTTTTTATAATTTGTTTTTTCTCTCTACAGAAACAAAAATAGAAACGATATGAAACAAGGCTTTATATTGGTAGCCTTTTTTCCCTTGATGGTTTTTATCTATTTGTGAAAAAAATTAAAAACCAAGTTTTATAATTTTCAATTGTTTTGACAAAATGTTGGCAGAATATTTTAATATCTAAAATTAACAATTTTTTATTAAAACATTCATTTTTCTCATACTTTTTAATTAAAATAAAAACAAAATGATCATGTGAATTTAAAATATAAAATAAAAATAAAAAAACCCATAGCATTTCAAAAAAGTTAAAAATAATAAAAGTCATTTGCAATTTTTTTTTTTTTACTATCTTTCAATTATTATGTACAATAAGATTGTTTTTTGTAAAGTGGATTTTTAAATGCAATAATTGAGTAAAATAATTATAATAATTTTATTTTTATTGTAATATATTTCTCAACGCCGGGTTTAGGTGGCCCATTTTTGCTGTCAACATTTTGGTGACTAAATGAAAAATAAATAAGTGAACTAAATTTGTTTAAAAAATGGAGTCACCACTTCGTTTTAGCTTTTGAAAAAGTAAAAAAAAGTAAAATGTTTTTAAAAAATTTTTTGTCCTGAAGTATAATTGTGAATAAGGAAGGTAGATTTCTTTAAATAAGATTTGAAAGATTTAACACTCTAAAACACTTAGTCTATGAATGGTAACTACACTTACTTTATGTGAGTGTGTCTATCTCCCATTCAAAAGTTTGGTTTTTTGAGAAAAATAGTAAAATTAGGGGGAGAAAAAATACAATTGCAGCTTGTCGGTCGACCGTCTACTGCAATTTTTTTTTTTATTTGGTTCTTTTGTAAAACGAACTTTTAAACTTTTAACCCCTTTTGAAAATGATTTCTTAGAGTTTATATAGAGGTCTTGCTCCATTGAAACTCTACTACTTTAGTGCTCTTTCAAAATCTCAAACATTCACACAAAAAAGGAATCAATTCATTTGTAATTCATCAAAATATTTTTAAAAATAGATTTTAGATAATATTTTGATGAGATTTAAAAATCACTTAAAAACACTTGTAATCACTTGAAACCTCTTGATGTTTGTGTTGAAAAACCTTTATTTTTTTATATAAAAATTTTAAATTTTGAGTGAGAATTATGTAAAAAAAATATTAAAATGAAATTTAAGTTTAAGAAAACTCATTTTTCTACCTTCAAGCCACTTCATGGATGATTACTTTTGAAAAAACATTGTTAGCTTTGTTTAAACTTGAAAAAGGTGTCGACTGGAGAATCATAAAAGTTTAAAATCTTATTATTTGAAATCAGAAAAGTTTTAGAAAATATCCGAAAGTTGCATTATGGATGTATGACTCTAGATTTGTATGTGACAAACTTGAAAACCTTTTGAAATCATTTTTAAGAATGAAAACTTTGTTTCTTATGGAAAAACCATGAAAACCTTTAATTCAACCAATCACACTCCAAAAAGTGTTTAGGCTTAAAGAACCACAAAATCCTAAAGAAAACAAAGAATTTTTTTTTTCAAAATATTCAGTTTCGAGTTTTGGCGACTGACCATCTGTAAGAGTCGATCAACTGACTTATAGCCCAAGGATTACTTTTGGGGCGAAACATCATCTACATGTGAATTTTGAGAAAAAATGCATTTTAAAAAAAAAAATTCAACCAACTTTTTTCATAAAATTTGAATGCTAACATACTCCAACATTCCTAGCATGCATGATCTGTATAGGAAAATGAAGAAAACATGCATGAATCAAACTTTTATACACAAACATGCAAACATACTTCTCATGAAAAAAAAGTCAAATTAGAACATGGCGAATGAGATAGTGGGTTAAGACACTGGCCTTATGCTGCAGAAACTCTGTAGATTAAATTGAGGGTATACTCTTGATGACACACACTCCAATGAAGCAACTGAAGAAAGGATGAGAGAAGTAATATCTTTCTTCAATTCTCGAATTAAATTCTCTTTATGATAAACCAAAGAATACACAAAAAAACACTTGATTTTTCTCTCGTTGCCCCTACTTGGATGCGCTCTAACCTCTTTTCCAAAGGGTCTACTTAAAGACCTTTAAGCGAATGAAAGGAAGTGATATTTGAATTTGAATTTTAAAAATTCAAATTCAAATCACCAATCATCAACTACGACCTACCAAATACCCTAGTCATTGCCTGACATGTGGCAACTCTTAAAACACCTGGCATGCCTAAATACGTTGGCCAATTGTATATAAACAACTCAAAATTTCAAAATTTCATTAGACCGGTCGACTTTATATAGGAGCCGGTTGATTGCTATCGATTGGTGCCAAATGGTAGAAGAAAAAAGGGTCGGCCAACCAACCAAAAGTAACCGATCAACGACATAATACTACATCCTATTTCTCTATATTTTTTGCCTAACTTTTCATATACTCAGCTAAATCTCTTTATTTTATCGGGTAAAAAATGACTATCAACAATATTTAATTTATATTACATTGTAGTTTTATTAATATAATTTTGTAATTATTATTTGATTCAAAAACAAGAATTAGTATTGGTTTAATCAACTTTTTAAATTATTTTAATTCTAAAAATATTAATTGAAAAAATGAAAGTTTTTTTTTTAGTTTTTATTTCTAACTTTTAGTTTTCGTTTCTAGTTTTCATTTTCATAGTTTTTTGAAAGTGATACCAAACTAAGGTAATTAGAAAACCATCGTAATGATCCTAGTAGTATGGGTGTTGCATTAATATAATGTTCTGTACAATATGACAGTTAGATGATTTACAACAGATAGGGGTGTACAAAATTTACCAAAAAATCGAGAACCAGACCAAAACTGAACTGTTTGAAGCTTCGGCTCGGTATTTCAATTTTAGTCTTCGGTTTTGGTTTTGAATTTATAAAAAATTAGCTTTCGGTTTTGGTTTCACTTAAAAATCAAACCGTAAAAATTGAAAACCGATTGTAATATTAAAATAATTATTTTTTAAATATATTATTTTTTTAATTTGGATTGTTGTGTCTTGTTGAACTTGTTCGGGAGTGGGAAAGGATTTCATATAAGTTGCATTGAGATTCATAGTTCCCATTTTGGAGATGTGGGACGAGTTTGGTGGAGTGGAAGAGTTGTCTATTGCTTATTGGTTTGGGGACTTGTCACTTGGCTATTGGGAAGACTGAAGAGACGCGCATACTCCGAGTCCTATTCCTGGCAGTGGTAGCTGCCGAGTGCTCCGTCCGACGCTCACGCCCACACCAACGTAGAGACCTTCCGTCCTTACACTTTAGAATTTACTTAATGAGCTTCCAGCGCCACTCTAAGCTTCTCTGTGAAACTCTCGACATACTCCCTTCTCACTGGGTGATCCTCCTACTGCCAATTGTACGACGTCCACACCGACTCCCCCACAAAAAACCTCATCAACTGCACATTAAATTATTTGTCACCCTCCCATCAGTTCAACGTAAAATTTCTACTCACCAATAGTCGGCCAACCAACGCAGCCTATATGTCCACCATTTCCTTATACCCAATTCAAATACCATTTTAGTTTTGTTTAATTACCTTGACACAGCGATGCTCATGCTCACGCTCATGCCAGTCGCCAACGCCCACATCTTCTAGACTTCCATGCTGACGCAGTAAACGCAGCTCATGCCCACCCCAATCGCCAATGCCCACATTTTCTCTTGTGTGAATCATAGGGTTTAGACGTGGAGCCAAATAAAACATTCTATGTAACGACCTACTTAATTTCCATGTTTTTTTATTTTATTTTATAACATAACATTTAAAATGCTCTGATACCATACTGAATTAAACTCAATCATCAACCTAAGCAGCAAAAAGCAGAAATCAAATAAACATAACCACATATAATTATATACAATACCAGAGTGCTAACAGGTTTTTCCCAAAACATATATGTACAACTGTTCCCCAAGATACCCTTAATTGGGCAAGGCTTATACAAAAATACTCCCAAATATACTCACTCTCTACTGACAGGGTAGAACTGTGGCCACCTCTATCTGCGAGCCTAGTTTGCTCGGCTACCTGGATCACTTGAAAAATGATTCAACACTGGGATGAGCCAACGCTCACTAAGTCGAAATATGCTATTACTAGTGTGTGGCAAATGAGTACAATATCATGAAAATCTGTTTCTTTATAAACTCATATAACTAAATCTAAAAATACAGTACAAGTAATAAAACCATCACCATTTCCGAGTTGCTAACATATCAGTATTTTAGGTTACTATTTAAAATCATTCTAATGTACATAAGTATATTCTCTGTCTCTGTAAACCTATATATACGTAATAGTAACTGAAAACTTTCCCGGTGGATAACTGGGTGTCATGATTTAACCCCTCACGACAGGGTTGTGCGACTCGTAGGCGTGATCTACACTGGCTGGCCGACCAGGGTAAATCACTATACTCCCTCGGTCTAATCTGCCCTCCTCAACCCATATCTGATGGGGAGCCTGTCCACGTCTAGGGCACTATATGATCGACCTACTACCACGTATTATTTAAATAGTTGGTTGCACTCCTAACTGAAATATCTGTAGTTATGATACCGTGCTCTGTAACTGTATGGTCCAACAGGGTCTGATACTATATAATATATCTATATACACAACTATCTGATTTACCATGATTCTGAAATAGTTGTATTAACCATGACAATGAAATAAACTGTAATGAACTGTAATTGTATCATCTATATTTCTGAACTGAACTGTAATATGAACTTCATGGTACTGAGAACCGTATAATCATAATATCGAAAACTATATAATCATGGTACTGAAATTCGTATAATCATGGTACTAAAAACCGTAAAATATACTTTCGTACTATTTTCATATTCTTAAGCCACACAATACTTTAATACATAATATTCATAATTTAATAAACTGTAAAATGTCCTGCTGTGAATAATAAACTGGAAAAAATATACATTTCATACTAAAAATCATTTTAAAATTACCTAGCATAACATATTACCCTTACTTGACTACTAGAAAGCCCCTATGGTATACTGGCCTAACACCCGCAGGGTTTCCTACACAACACCCTGAAAACAACATTTTCCAGAACGAAATATCAGTATTTCTTTGCCTACATCATTTCCTATAACTGTCAGAAGGTAAAAAATTAACTAAAAGGTCTTACCCTGAATTTGGGATGAATTCCAACTTCGTTTCACTAATGATCCGCTCCGATAGACTTACAGAGAACTTCGCCAGGAGTGTCGTGGTGGCTTCAAATCGTCAATCCGGCGAATGATGGGGCTGAAATCAAAAAAAGAAGGAAGAGCCATAGAGGGGAGAG
Source organism: Malania oleifera (assembly GCF_029873635.1). Lineage (NCBI taxonomy): Eukaryota > Viridiplantae > Streptophyta > Magnoliopsida > Santalales > Ximeniaceae > Malania > Malania oleifera. Next base: position 103,914,224 of record NC_080418.1, on the reverse strand, counting down.
AGAGAGAGAGAGAGAGAGAGAGAGAGAGAGAGAGAGAGAGAGGTTTCAGATGACATTCTGTGTAAAAATCCGAGTTAAACACTACTTATACTGCGGCCTTCGTCGACGAGCCATGTCATCCCGTCGACGAGTCTTTCAGTAATTTCATCTACGAACCTTACTTCCTCATCGATGAAATTCAAATTGGCCTAAAACCCCTCTCAGTATTTTCTCGTTGATGAAACTCGTCCTCGTCGACGAGGTCCTGTTGTTTTTTCGTTGATGAATCCTTGTATTCATCAACGAGGCTTGGAAATTCTTGAAATTATTATTATTATCTCCAAAGTGCGATGTCGTCGACGAACGCGAAGTCTACTGCCTCCATCTGTTCATGTTTCCATTTTCCTCCCTCCTTATTATTAAAATACTATTATTCTTCAAGTCATTACATTCTCCCCTCCTTATAAAATTTCGTCCTCGAAGTTTACTGTTTATATAATACATCATCCTTTAAAGGAAAATTGTCTACTTAATTTTATTACCTGCTCTCACTTATGGCGTAGGAATATTGTGGTTACATGGGTAGTTTTAAGAGATTACAATCATAAAAGAAAATTCTCCCAAAAACAAAATACTACTTATCTTATACACTACATTATAATTACACTAAACTTAACAAAAATAAAATTACCATCTTAGCATATACATCAATACTATAGTTCATCGAACAAATGGGGATATTTCCGTCTGATTTTATCTTCAAGTTCCCATGAGGCTTCTTCAATCGCGTTGTTTCTCCATAGAACTTTTACTAATGGTATCTTCTTATTGCGCAATTCCTGTTCTTTTCTATTTAGGATCTGTACTGGAGCTTCTTCATATGCTAAAGCCTCACTAACTTCCAAGTTTGCATAGCTGATGATATGGGAAGGATCGGGAACGTATTTCCTTAACATAGAAACATGACACACGTCATGAATCCTGGATAGAGATGGTGGTAAAGCCAGCCAATAGGCCACTAACCCAATCTTCTTAAGTATCTCAAATGGATCAATGAACCTAGGGCTCAACTTACCCTTCTTCCCAAACCTCACGATCCCTTTCAATGGTGCTATTTTTAGGAAAACATGATCACCTACTCCAAATTCCAGTTCCCGGCGGTGAGTATCTGTATAGCTTTTCTGCCGACTCTGCGCTGCACTGATCCTATCTCGAATAAGTCGAACTTTATCACATGCTTGCTAAATTATCTCTGGTCCCAAAACTCGCCTTTCACCTTCTACATCCCAGAATAGAGGAGATCGGCATCTTCTACCATATAATGCCTCGTAGGGTGCCATGCCGATGCGAGTCTGATAACTATTATTATAAGCAAATTCAACTAGCGGCAAAAACTGAATCCAGCTATCTCCAAAGTCTAGCACACAGGCACGAAGCATATCTTCTAATATCTGGATTGTTCTCTTAGTCTGACCATCGGTCTGAGGGTGGAAAGCAGTACTAAATGCTAGCTGAGTCCCCAATGCCTCCTACAAACCCCTCCAGAACTGTGATGTAAAACGTGGATCATGATCCGAGACTATGGATACCGGCACTCCATGGGGTCGAACAATCTCATATATATATATATATATATATCTGCTAACCGGTTCATAAGGTAGTTGACTTTAATGGGCAGAAAGTGCGCTGTCTTCGTCAACCTATCAACAATTACCCAGATGGTATTCTGACCATGCGGTGCTGGCGGCAGCCCCATAACAAAATTCATGGATACGTGATCCCACTTCCATTCAGGAATGAAAAGTGGTTGCAACTGACCAGCCGGTCTCTGGTGCTTACCTTAACCTGCTGACACGTCAAACATTATTGCACAAATTCTGCAATTTCTCTCTTCATGCCACTCCACCAGAAATAATCTCGTAGATCCCTATACATTTTCGTACTGCCAGGATGAATAATGTATAAAGATCTGTGTGCCTCCTCTAGAATCATCCTCCTGATGCAGTCATCTGCAGGCACACACAATCTAGTGTAAAATCTCAGAACCCCATCATCAGAAATGTTGAATACTTCCCCCCTGACCATCTTGTATTCTGGCTATCACTTCTGCCAATTCTGGATCATCCCTCTGAGCTGCTTTAATTCTTTCATAAAGTGTAGGTTGTACAACCAAACTAGCAATGAGCGCCTGAGGATCATCTTCCACTAACTCCACACTGAGTCTTTCCAAGTTCATATGAACTGGATGTCGAACTACCACTGCTAGCTATGTTGTGTCTCCTGATTTACGGCTCAAAGCATCAGCCACCACATTTGCTTTACCTGAGTGGTAACTGATGGTGCAGTCATAATCCTTAATGAGTTCTGACCATCTTCTCTGGCGCATATTCAATTCTTTTTGTATGAAGAAATACTTTAGACTCTTGTGGTCAAAGAATATTTCACATTTCTCACTATATAAGTAATGTCTCCAGATCTTCAGTGCATATACAACTGCAGCTAATTCTAGATCGTGAGTAAGGTAGTTCTTTTCATATTTTTTCAACTGTCTGGATGCATACGCCACCACCCTACCATGCTGCATCAGCACACAACCGAGCCCTTTCAAAGGCGCGTCACTGTAGATAACATAACCATCAACTACTGATGGAATCGTCAAAACTGGTGCAGCGACGAGCCGCTGCTTTAATTCCTGGAAGCTCTGCTCGCATTCTTCATCCCACATAAATCTGACATTTTTCTTGGTCAAATGCGTGAGTGGTCCTGACAAAGCCGAAAACCCCTCAACAAAACGACGGTAATAACCTACCAGTCCTAAGAAACTCCTAACTTCCTGCACATTCTTCGACCTGGCCCAACTCACCACCGCATCAATCTTGCTGGGATCCACTGAAATACCGTCCCTTGAGATCACGTGACCTAAAAATGCAGCTTTCTCAAGCCATAACTCACACTTACTAAACTTAGCGTAAAACTTCTCCTCTCTGAGTGTCTGCAGCACCAGCCTCAAATGCACCTCATGATCCTCAAAACTCCTCGAGTACACCAGTATATCATCAATGAAAACTACTACAAATTGATCTAAATACTAATGGAAAACTCTGTTCATCAAGTTCATGAACACGACTAGGGCATTCGTCAGACCAAACAACATAATAAGGAACTCGTAGTGCCCATACCTGGTCCTGAAGGCCTCTTCACGACGCCCTTAGCTTTTACTCTCACTTGATGATATCCGGATCTGAGGTCGATCTTGGAATACACCCGTGTACCCTGGAGCTGATCAAACAAATCATCTATACGGGGTAGAGGATATTTATTCTTGATGGTAACTTTGTTTATCTCCCTGTAATCAATACACATCTTCATGGACCCGTTTTTCTTCTTTACGAAAAATACTGGAGCTCCCCATGGCGATACACAAGGTCGTATAAATCCCTTGTTCAGTAAGTCTTGCAACTACTCCTTTAATTCTCCCAATTCAGTTGGAGCCATATGGTAGGGAACCTTAGAGATTGGCGCAGTCCCTGGAGGTAAATCTATAGGAAAATCCACCTCACGCATAGGAGGCAATCCAAGTAACTCCTCTGGAAAAACATCTGAAAATTTTCGTACCACTGGGGTGCTATCAATTTTCAATTCATTTTCGGATACCTTTTTCACAAACGCTATAAACCCCTGACCTCCGTCCAGGAGTAATCTGCTCGCCTGCACAGCTGACACCAGTTGTGTTGGAGCACGCACCCGCGAACCAACGAATATGAATTCCTGCTCTCCAAGGGGTATGAAAATTACTTCATTCTGATGACAATCAATATTGGCGTGATTGGCAGCCAACCAATCCATACCCAATATTATATCAAACCCACACATATCTAATACAATCAAGTTAGCTGGTAACACCTTCCCCTGAATTTCTATCGGTTAGCCCCTAAGTACCCTATGAAATCTGATCGCTGACCCTGACGGTGTAGCTACTGACAGCGCTATATCTAATGACTAGGTCTCACTCTCAAATAATTTAACATAGGATGCAGAGACAAAAGAATGAGTGGCACTTGAATCAAATAAGACAATAACGGAATGTGATAAAATAGTAAATGTACCTGTCACCACATCTGTAGCAACCTTTGCATCACCCGGTGTCAAAGCATATACTCGTGCTGGGGCCACATTCCTTTGTTGGCCACCACGAGGCACCTGATATCCTCTCCGAGCTACCTGATATCCTCATTGATAGGGCCTGGGAGCTGGGACCTGATCTGGCTGACCTAGGCATTCACGTACCATGTGACCGAGTCTTCTGCAGCGATAACATACCCCTCTGCCTTCCCGGCACTCTCCCAAATGATGTCTCTTGCACGTCTAGCATACCGGGTAAGTCGGTGCACCCTAATTTCTCCGAGGTCCAGCCATCTACCTCTAATCTCCCTTATCGCGACCTCCTCTCCAAGGACCCTTACTGGAGCCAGTCTGAAAAGCCTGAGACGTAGGCCTCTTCCCCTGACTCTGAGCTGCTAAACCCCTCTGAATACCACTCTCGATGATCGCAGCTCTGTCTACAACCTCTATAAATATCTGAGCTTTGAAGCCAATCACCTGCTCAAATAAATTCTTCCTCAGTCCCTCTTCAAACTTTCTTGCCTTTTTCTCTTCATTAGGTGCTAGATGCGGAGCAAAACACGACAACTCGATAAACCGAGCCGCATACTGGGATACGGTTATCTGCCACTGTACTAGATGTAGAAACTCTACAACCTTTATGCTCCAAACGACAGAAGGAAAATATCGCTCGAAGAATAGCTCCTTGAATCAATCCCAAGTCATTGGCACTGGAACCGGCCTCTACTCCTCTATCAGTCGCGCTGCTCTCCTCCAGCCCTTCGCCTTCCTTATCAACTTAAATGCTGCAAATGCTACCTTCTGCTCATCCGTACATGAAAGCACTGCCAATGTCTCTTTGATATCCTTGAACCAATTCTCAGCTACAATCGGGTCATCTCCTCTAACAAAGGATGGGGGTTTCATCCGCGTAAACTGCTTAATCGAACAGCCACGCTCCCCAGAGCTCCTGGCCATCTCAGCCATCACCTGCTGAGTGATGCTACGCAGTACAACATTTGTATCTCCTCCACCAATGCTAGAAGGTTTTGGCGTATCCTCCACAGCATTCGTGCCACTGCTTCCTGGATCAATCCTAAAAACAAGAAACACACTTAAGTACCGCATATCCTACACTAACCTATCCTATACCAATTCAAAATTAATTACCTTCCCTGACCTTAACTCAATATCTCGTTCTGTCACCTAGACACACGACCCAACAATAGTTTACTATGGTTTTCCTGAAATTGTCACCTCAGGAAAAACACAGAAACCACCACGGTAATCCTGTACCTAGACCACTGAACAAATCTCAAATTCTTTCCTATACTCTGGTATTGCTTCCGCTGCACTCTAAAGTTTACAGAACTTAGTAACTTAGGCTCTGATACCAAATTGTAACGACCTGCTTAATTTTCATGTTTTTTTTTTTTTTTATAACATAAGATTTAAAATGCTCTGATACCATACTAGATTAAACTCAATCATCAACCTAAGTAGCGAGAAGCAGAAATCAAATAAACATAACCATATATAATTATATACAATACTAGAGTGCTAACAGGTTTTCCCCAAAACATACATGTACAACTGTTCCCCAAGATACCCTCAACTGGGCTGGGGTTATACAAAAATACTCCCAAAAATATACTCACTCTCCACTGACAGGGCAGAACTGTGGCCCCCTCTATCTACGAGCCTGGTCTGCTCGCCTACCTGGATCACCTGAAAAATGATTCAACACTGGGATGAGCCAACGCTCACTAAGGCAAAATATGCTATTACTAGTGTGGGGCAAATGAGTACAATATCATGAAAATCTATTTCTGTATAAACTCATATAACTAAATCTGAAAATACAGTACAAGTAATAAAACCACCACCATTTTCGAGTTGCTAACATATCAGTATTTTAGGTTACTATTTAAAATAATTCTAATGTACATAAGTATATTCTTTGTCTCTGTAAATCTGTATATACGTAATGGTAACTAAAAATTTTCCCTATGGATAACTGGGTGTCATGATTTAACCCCTCATGACAGGGTTGTGTGGCCCGTAGGGGTGATCTACACTGACTGGTCGACCAGGGTAAATCACTATACTCCCTCGGTCCGATCTACCCTCCTCAACCCATATCTGATGGGAGCCTATCCATGTCTAGGGCACTATATGATCGACCTACTACCACGTATTATCTAAATAGGTGGTTGCACTCATAACTGAAATATATGTAACTACGATACCGTGCTCTGTAACTGTATGGTCCAACAAGGTCTGATACTATATAATCAATCTATATACACAACTATCTGATTTACCATGATTCTGAAATAGTCGTATTAACCATGACAATGAAATAAACTGTAATGAACTGTAATTGTATCATTTGTATCTCTGAACTAAACCATAATCTGAACGTCATGGTACTGAGAACTGTATAATCATAATACTGAAAACTATATAATCATGGTACTGAAATTTGCATAATCATGGTACTGAAAACCGTAAAACATACTTTCGTACTATTTTCATATTCTCAAGCCACACAATACTTTAATACATAATATTCATAATTTAATAAACTATATAATGTCCTGCTGTGAATAATAAACTGGTAAAAATATACATTTCATTCTAAAAATCATTTTAAAATTACCTAGCATAGCATATTACCCTTACCTGACTACTGGAAAGCCCCTATGGTATACTGGCCTAACACCCGCAAGACTTCCTACACAACACCCTGAAAACAACATTTTTCAGAACGAAATATCAGTATTTCTTTGCCTACATCATTTCCTATAACTGTCAGAAGGCCAAAAATTAATTAAAAGGTCTTACCCTGAATTTGGGATGAATTCCAACTTCATTTCACCAATGATCCGCTCCGGAAGACTTACAGAGAACTTCACCGAAAGCATCGTGGTGGCCTCAGATCATCGATCCGGCGACTGACGAAGCTAAAATCGAAGAAAGAAGGAGGAGGAGCCGTAGAGAAGAGAGAGAGAGAGGTTTCAGCTGAAGTTCTGTGTAAAAATTTGAGTTAAACACTATTTATACTGCTGCCTTTGTCGATGAGCCACGTCATCTCATCAACGAGTCTTTCAGTAATTTCGTCGATGAACCTTACTTCCTCGTCGACGAAATTCAGATTGGCCTAAAACCCCTCTAGGTATTTTCTCGTCAACGAAGCTCGCCCTCGTCGACGAGGTCTTGTTGTACCTTTGTCGACAAATCCCTGTATTCGTCGACCAGGCCTGGAAATTCTTGAAATTATTATTATTATCTCCAAAGTGCGATGTCGTCGACGAACGCAAAGTCTACTGCCTTCTTATGTTCATGTTTCCATTTTCCTCCCTCCTTATTATTAAAATACTATTATTCTTCGGGTCACTACATTCTAATTAATTAATTTATGACAAACTGAAAAGGAAGAAAACAAAGTAGGGGATTGCCTAACAGGAGAGAAGAATTTGAGATCATTGCCAAGGTAGGAATTGCTTGATGCTAGCCATCCCACATCAATTGGAAACGGGAAGAAAACAAGTTTCCCCACCTTATATATTCTAGTTGGACCTACCTTTCCAAATGTCCCATGCTATCATATGCTAGGCATTGCATTCAAAGTCTTGGCCTAGTTAGAATATTAAAATAGGTCGTGGCTTGTGGGGATGCCTCTGATGTCATTTTTGCTTGATAGTTTTAAATTTGGTAAAATCGAAAATAATCGAATCAAACTGTAAAGTTGACGGTTTGGTTTATTCATAAACCAACGGTATACAGTTTGGTGTCAATTCAGTAGTTTTAAAAATCGAGCAGTTTAGTTTGGTTGACGATTTTGGAAAGAATCGAACTAAACCGAACCGTGTACACCCATAACAACAAAGTCAAACTATCCATCTATGCTATTGTTTATAATCAAAGGATTATGATAGCTAGATGATTTACAATAGAGTCAAACTATCTATCTATGCTATTGTTTATAATCAAGGGATTGCCTAGAATCATGTGATATGATGAGATTGACTGAATTACTGGAGACGTGATTTTTGGATCCTTGCATAACTGTAATACCCCCGGCAAGCCTAGTGACTGAAAATCTTGGATGCGTAGCTTGGATCGAAAAAAAATGAAGGTAGGTTTTTCGAGGCTCTTTGTGAACACATCTGCAACTTGGAGATTAGTAGGGACATAACGAATTTGTAGGTCTCTGGAAGCCATCAATTTTCTCAAAAAATGATAATCCAAATCAATGTGCTTAGAACATTTGTGAGAAATCAGATTAATAGCACGGAAAAATGGAGCTTTGATTATCACAAAGCATTACTGGAGAGGAGACCGAAGGCATATGAAGGTCATGAAGGAGATGACAGAGCCACTTAACTTAAATGGCTATGAGAACCAATGCCTGATATTCCAATTCACAACTGCAGCGAGACATCGTCGGTTGCTTTTTAGAGCTCTAGGACACAAGATTATCACCAAAGTAAATTGCATAGTTAGAGATTGATCGACGTGTGTTAGGACACCCAGCCCAATTGGCATCAAAATAAACAAGGATCTCCTGAGAAGAAGATGGAGTAAAAATCAGTCCAAACTGAAGAGTTCCTTTAACGTAACGAAGAATTCGCTTAATTGCTTGAAAATGAGAGACAGATGGCTTATGCATGTACTGACCGGCGGCAGTGATGGCATGAGTGATGTCCAAACGAGTGATAATGAGATATTGAAGAGCTCCAACAAGTGATCGGTAGAGAAAAGGATCATCAAAATTGGTACCAATAGCCAATAGATGATGAGCGACCACCATTAGAGTGCTGACCGATTTTGAATCGAGGAGCTGGGCAAACTAGAGTATTTTAGTGTTGTACTTGGCTTGACTGAGCAAAAGACTAGCAGAGGTCCTATGGGCTTCCAAGCCAAAAAAATAGTTCAAGGACCCGAGATCCTTAGTAGCGAATTCACAAGTCTATTTGCCAATGAAACCATCAAGAAGAGACGAGTTGTTGCTAGTGACCACAATATCATTAACATAGAGTAATAAATTAATTAAATCATCACCTCTGGTGAGGAAAAATAAATATGAGGCGGCACAATTACAAATGAAGCCCATAACCAAGAGAAAAGAGTTGAATCGATGAAACCAAGCACGTGAGGCTTGCTTGAGTCCATAGAGAGCCCTCCAAAGTTGACAGACATATGTAGGATGTTTGGAATCAACATAGTCGGGTGGCTTGTCCATATAGACTTCTTCTTGCAAAAAAACCATTGAGAAATACATTCTTGACGTCGAGTTTACGAAGAGGCCAATTATTAGAGATGGCCAAGGAGAGGACAACCCGAACGTTAGAAGCTTTCACAATAAGGCTGAAGGTGTCATGGAAATCAAGACTCGGTTGTTGAGTATGCCCCTTTGCCACAAGATGAGCTTTGAGACAGTCCATAATGCCATTAGATAAATATTTAGTACGGAAGACCCATTTAAAGCCCACAACATTTTTATTAGGTGGTCTTGGAACTAGATCCCATGTAAGATTCTTTTGAAGAGCCCGAATCTCTTCATCCATGGCAGCAATCCAACCTAGATGTTTTGCAGCAGACTTAAAACCTTTGGGTTCACACATGGTAAGCAAAGAATGTAGCAGGCTAGAGTTGGGAACTTGACTTAAATAAGAACTATGTTTAGGCTTGAAGATCCCTGACTTGACCCGAGTTTGCATGGGGTGAGTGCAAAGAAGAGGCGGGTAGCCCATTGTTGGTGTGGAGGGGACTTCTGTAGTGGGAGCGGGATCAAGAGGCATGGAAATAGATCCATTAAAAGACCCACACGCCGAAGTGGGAGGCAGCTCAGCAGAAGTATCTTGCAAAATAGAAAAGGACACAATACTAATGGAGTTTTCAGTTAAACAAGGTCCACACAGAAGCAATAATGGACTAGGTTGTGGTGATAATGGAGCCTCTGAGCTAGTGGTGGGCTCAAGGTGCCCTGACCTGCCATGTGGGGCTCGAGGTACTACTTTAGGCTGTGTACCTAATACCATATTAATTATATAAATGCAGCGAAAATAAGGGATACCGTCTCCAAAATACATTACCAGAGTTTTAAACTACCTTTATACACGAAAACCTCCAATATCCATATTACAAACCATAATATAATACAAAAACGATCTCAACCCATACAACCCTATTACACATCAAGGCACTTTAAACGTACTTAATTACATTAGAGTTCTTACAGACACTCACAAAAACTGAAACTAGCTATCACCTTGCCTTGGAACTTGCTAAGCTCTATCTCAAGATGGTCCTAAAAAGATAATTAGTATATTGGGGTGAAACACTTCTCAGTAAGGCAGACTAAGTTAATATCAGTGTGTAGCCAACGTGAGTTTTAATGTATACAAAATATTATCAGTTGTTAACTAACCACAGTTATAAAATCATTCCCCAAACCATACTCACACACACACACACAGAATTATTTATAGGCAAAATTTTTCGAGGATAGGGGAGATTACATGCCCATACATGTAGTTCCTCTCTGCTCTAACACGTTATGCAACCTGGTGTGGTTACAATTGATACTTATTAGGGTACTCGTCTTTCTCAGTAAGCCCTCGAGTGGAGGGTTTACTTCGCTATAAATATTTATGCATTTTAATTCATGTACAAATACTCACATCTTTACAGTTGAAAAATATGCATTTGCTTCCTCAGTATAAACCAGTTCAATAGATAATAATACCTTTTACATAAATTAACAGATATGCATAGAAGACACTCCCTATGACAAACACACCATTTACTTCCCTCATGGTATGGGTTGTGTGGCCCAAAGGCTGGACTTATGCCCTGGGGGTTCAGCTCAGACACAGTCAAAGTAACCATTTGCAAGTACGTCTGTAGGCATCCACAACTAAGTTGCAGGTCTACTAGCCTTACCACTTCCTAGCCCGGGTCCCCAGGAAAGGTACTTCATCCTTACACAGGCTAAAAGGCGGAAACCACCCTACACCTCTCAGCACAGTGTGGGCGCATCGGTCTTAATATAATTCCCTAGCAACGGTACCGTACTCACAATACAACTGGTCCTCAAGGTTCTCAAACCATATCATGTAATTTCGGTAATATAAACTATAGTATAACTCTAGTTTCATAATAAAACCTAGCCCTCGGCAATTAAATAAAACCCAGCCCTCGGCCATTATATCAAATCCAAGTATTTCGCAAAGACAGTTCCAGTATGTTTTACAAACAGTTCAGTATTTTTCACAACCATACCCAAATTCGGTTATACAATAACTCATACCGATTATTCACCTGCCACACAAATTCAGTATTTGAACATAGCCATTTAAACAACCATTGTAAAATAAAACCCAGTTTTCCACCGTTCATTTTATCCAAAATTCCATATCATATATCCTATATTTATAAAATTCCATTTTGAACGGTCGGCTTTTGAAATAACCTTTGAAATCATAGTATATGTATATACTTATATGTATATGAAAGTTGTGAATGAAAAATTGTGAACATACTGGTATTGATTGCCGAGGATAAATGTTTTCTTTGAACAGATGCATGGATGGATATGGTCATTTTTAAAAGGATACTATGCTGAAAATTTTATAGTAATTTGATACTTTGAACGTGTATGAAAGTTGTGAATGAAGTTTGTGAACAAACTTGTATCAATTGTCCAGGAAAAATGTTTTCTTTGAATAGGTGCATGGATGGGATATGGTCATTTTGTAAAAGGAGACTCTGTTGGAATTTTTGCAGTAATGTGATACTTTGAACGTGTATGAAAGTTGTGAATGAAATTTGTGAACATACTAGTATCAATTGTCTAGGAAAAATATTTTCTTTGAATGAGTGCATGGATGAGATATGGTCATTTTGTAAAAGGAGACTCTCCCGAAATTTGTACAGTAATTTGATACTTTGAACGTTTATGAAAGTTGTGAATGAAATTTGTGAACATACTGACATTGATTGTTCTAGAAAAATGATTTCTTTGAACAGGTGCATGAATGAGATATAGTCATTTTTTAAAAGGAGACTCTGTTGGAATTTTTGCAGTAATTTGATACTTTGAACGTGTATGAAAGTTGTGAATGAAATTTGTAAACATACTAGTATCAATTGTCTAGGAAAAATATTTTCTTTGAATGAGTGCATGGATGGGATATGGTCATTTTGTAAAAGGAGACTCTCTTGAAATTTTTACAGTAATTTGATACTTTAAACGTGTATGAAAGTTGTGAATGAAATTTATAAACATACTGGCATCGATTGTTCAGGAAAAATGTTTTCTTTGAACATGTGCATGGATAGGATATGGTCATTGTTTAAAGGAGACTCTGCTGAAATTTTTACAGTAATGATTTTTTATATAATTGGACGCTTGCACCACGCTATACTTTGAACGTGTATGAAAGTTGTGAATGAAATTTGTAAACATACTGACATCGATTGTTCAGGAAAAATGTTTTCTTTGAACAGGTGCATGGATGGGATATGGTCATTATTTAAAAGAAAACTCTGCTGAAATTTTTACAGTAATGATTTTTTATATAATTGGACGCTCGCACCATGCCAAATACTTACTTGATGTTATTGATTAAGTTGACCTTGAGCTTATATTAAAATATTCTTTCTTAATATCAAAATTACCTGAATATGTCTTTTGATCTTCTTTACACAAAAATATAATTTTATATTTAAAATAAATTTAAGAAGGTAGCAGATGTTCAAACAACTATATGCTTAACAAAAAATATATTAGGTGATATTTTGCTTGCATTGCATCTAACTATGACAAAATAAGAATTTTACAAATATATAGGTCAAGTTCCTCCTAGAGGTATACAGGGATGTCACCTTGTTTAAGGTTGATACTAGCAATGATGCTATTGTTGAAATATAGAAACATGTAACCAAAAAAGTCAACTTTTTTTTTTATTACTAAGTTTAAAAAGTTCGATCAAAATATAAAAATTAGTTTTATTTTTATTTTTCTTAAAAAAAAGTTCAAGTTGGCTAAACACTAACTATTAAATAAATACTTTTAAAAAAAATATTTTCTTATAAGTGATTACAAACAATCCTTTAACTAAACTACCAAGTAAATTTAATGAGAAACACAAGCTCCAAGATGTTGAAAAATACATAGCAATCATCAAAATCGATGTCCATTGTCTCCTCTTGGGATTCCTCCTTATTTTCATCTTCATGATCATGATCATTATCTCTCTCTCTCTCTCTCTTTAAGTGATCTTCCTTCTTATTCATTCTCGTGTTTCTCATATGCATAACTATTGGAGACAGTATATGCCATAACATAAATCACAAACATTGTCCATAATTATTTTGGTTACCCAAAAGGAAAATCATACTTAAAACATGGGAACCTAAAATTTCTGTGCATAGATGGTAATGGAATGTCCGAGGATTAAATGATTCAGATAAAAGAATCCAAACGAGACTGTTGCCGTGAATCAATGGAAATCAAACATTATTTGTCTTCAAGAATCAACATTGTGCTTGGTAAATCAAATTATTGTTGTATGCTTATGGAAGGAGATGTCAATAGAATGGGCATGCCTTGAGGCCAATGGAACAGTAAGGTATTTGGATATGACTGAATATTGATTAATAAAAAATGGTAAGTTCTCTCATTTAGCAACAAAAAATGGTAAGTTATCTGTCTTGTAAGTTACCATTCAAGTGATGGTAGTTGAGACTAGTTGTTAATGGTTGACAGTCGCTACAAAAATAATTCAAGGCGAAAGTGGTAATGTTAAAATTGGCTTTCAATCAATATTAACAAGAAGTAGAAGCGTTGGTCCATCTTCAAAGCAATCAATTGACTCAGGAAGAAAAAAGAATTTCAAGCCTTTACACTTTTACAAAACCAAATAAAAATCTCAAATTAAAAGGAGTCGATTTTGGTCCAGAAATCCCTCAAGGATATTATCAAGAAGTATCTGAACCAACCTCTCCAACAGAATCTCAAATTTTAATTGAGGATCAAAGAGAAATCCTAAAAGAAGAACATCAAAGGAAAAACATTATGACAATTAACAAGGTCTTTGAACCAAATATGGAAAAAATTAGGAAAGATTATAAGCATGAACTTAATAGAAAAAATAGAGACAAATTTTTTGAAAATTACAATGAAAAAGAAAGAGAAAAAATTTAAAAAGAATGATTTAAAGAAACGCAAAGATTAAGCAAAGATATTCCATTTTTCAACTTTGTTAAACAAAAACAATCGGTAAATGCTATTCATAACCAAAAAAAAATTGAAAATTAATAGATAACAATTTTTTCTCATCAATTCACCCTCTTGAAAACTCCATCAAAATTCATTATAAAGGATAAGAGGTTACAGCCTCACCATTCAAAGAAACTAAAAGAAACCCAGAAGTTGATCAATTAATTAGTCAAAACAATTATACAAATCAAATACTCCGAATGATGGCAGATCAATCAATAAGAATTGAAAATTATTTAGAATACCTTTTAGAAATAAAAAATAATAACACTTACAAAATTGGAGAATCTAGCAAAACAAAACCTAAATTAGAAAAACCAATACCAATCAATACTTTAGACAAAAGCTTAAAAAATTTTAAGTTTGAAAAGCAGAATGAATTACTTACTCAAAAAATTGACGAACTTATCAATAAAACTACAAATCTAAAAATTAATATGCTATCAAAAGAAGAAGCTATTAATTCCCTTGAATCAAATTTTAAAGATGATGAAGACTTAGAAGTTAATAAAATTAGGAATTGGAGAAATCAAAGTCAGAGGATTTATTATAAAAAACCAACACCTCCCAGTCTTTTATTTGAAGAATCAAATGACATGTTACCCCAAAAAATATTTCAAGGTAATAAAATCCATGAATGGAGAATTGATGGTCTAATAGAACATCAAATCCATGCCCTACTTCATCAAATGCCTGTTGCAGCAACAACTTTAAGGTTGCATTCACCAGCAGTAAGTGAAGGACAGATAGTTGCCCTTCTAACTCTTGGTTTTGTTGGAACCCTTAAGGAATGGTAGGATCATTATCTCACTTCTCATGAGAAAGATTAAATAATGGAAGCAAAGAAAGTCAAAGAAGAAAATGGAATTCAAACTCAAGAAAATGATGCAGTTGCAGCACTTATTTGGTCAATCTTTAGGCAATTTATCGGGGATGCAAGTAGTCAACACGAAAAAAGTAGTGTCATACATCTTACATGTCCAAAATTATCAAATTTTCAATGGTATAAGAATATCTTTATTGCAAAAATAATGAGCAGACTAGATGGGAGATCTGGATTCTGGAAAGAAAAATTTATTAGTGGATTATCAAAATTATTTGCTCAAAGAGTTAGAGATCGAGTCAAGGAAACTTTAGGATCAAATTATGAATCAATCACCTATGGTCAAATTGTTTGAGTCATAAATCATGAAGGTCTAAAACTCTGCAATGAATTAAAAATTCAATCTCAAATGAAAAGTGAATTTAAAAGGAACAAAAGAGAAGTAGGAGACTTCTGTGCTCAATACGGTTATGAAAGAATCAAAGCACCCTCCAAAAAACATCATAAAAAACATATAAATAAAAAATACAAACCATCAAAAGGATATTATAAGAAATACGATAAAAACGATTTCAAAAGAAAAAAGAAGAAAAATTATGAAGGATCTCCAAAAACTCAAAACAAAATAAAAGTCAAAGCAGAGACAAGAGTCAAAAAACCTGTTTCAAATGCGGGAAGAGAGGACATTATGCAAGAGATTGTACAGTTAAGTAAGAAATCAAAGAAATGAACATTGGAGAAAAAATTAAAAAACAAATGCTAAATCTAATAATCAATAGTGAATCAGAAAATTCAGAAACTACATCATTATCAGAAACAGAAAATGAATTCGTCAATGAAATACAAACAAGTTCAAGCTATGAAGCTTTAAGCAGTTCTGAAAAATCATGTCAAGAAGATATTGGATTTTGTACGTGCAACAAATATTCAAAGTCAATTAACGTAATTTCAAAAGAAAATTAAATTATCTTTGAAATGATTGAGTGCATTAATGATCCAGAAATTAAAAATAAATATTTACATCAATTAAAAAAGAATTTAGAAAAAGATAAAACTCCAAAAATTAACAAAGGATTTGATATAAATGAAATTATTAATAGATATAAAGTCAAAGAAGGCAAAACAGGAATAGAATCAAGTATTCAAGACCTACAAAGAGAAATAAATCAAACTAAAGAAGAAATTAAATCACTAAAAGAGCAAAATGAGAATATCAAAACAAAACATGTTTCAATTACAATCAAGAATTGATAAAATAGATACAAAAGGAAAATCAAAGATTGAAGAAATTATTGATCCAGACGAAGAAGAATTTCAATATCAAATTGACCCAAAGAAAGAAATATTCCTTGGATTGTTATCAAAAATTAATATTCATAAATGATATTCAGAAATTAAGATTGTAATCAATATATCATTTGTTCTTGAAGCTCGTGCCCTTTTAGACACAGGAGTTGATATGAACTGTATACAAGAAGGACTTATACCAACCTATTACTATGAAAAAACAAAGATGCAATTATATAGTGCAACTAATTCAACTTTAAAAATACAGTATAAAATTTCAGATGTTCATGTATGTAATCAAGATATTTGTCTCAAAACCATGTTTATACTTGTCAAAAATATGCAACAAGAAATCATTTTTGGAACCCCATTTTTTATAATGATTTATCCTTTTAAAGTTGATGAGATTGGAATTCATACTTCAATTGGCGGACAAAATATTTCATTTGAATTTATTGATAAAATGTAAGAAAAGGAAGTCAATACTTTATAAGACAGCCATCAATAGAATTAATCTTATTCAAAACAAAAGAAAACATATAAAGTCTTTAACCAAAGAAATTCATCATAAAGAATAGAAGAACAAATTCAAAATCCAGAAATCAAGACTCAAATTGATTTATTTAAAGAAAAACTTGAAAGGGAAGTTTGTTCAAATTTACCAAATGCTTTCTGGAATTGAAAGAAACACTCTGTCAAATTACCTTATACAAAAGACTTTACGGAAGATAAAATACCTACAAAGGCAAGACCTATTCAAATGAATAAAGAATTACTTGAATATTGCAAAAAAGAAATACAAGAATTACTTGACAAAAACTTAATTCGAAGAAGCAAATCTCCTTGGAGTTGTGCAACTTTCTATGTTCAGAATCAAGCCGAAATAGAAAGAGGTGCTCCAAGACTTGTCATTAATTACAAACCATTAAACAAAGCATTACAATAGATTAGGTATCCGATACCTAATAAAAGAGATTTACTCAATAGACTAAACACAGCTTCAATATATTCAAAATTCGACATGAAATCAGGATTTTGACAAATTCAAATTGCAGAAGAAGATAAATACAAAACAACATTTACAGTACCAGTTGGACACTACGAATGGAACGTAATGCCATTTGGCTTGAAGAATGTACCCTCATAATTTCAAAACATCATGAATGAAATCTTCAATGATTATACAAAATTCACTATTGTATACAATGACGACGTCCTTGTATACTCTGAATCAGTAAGTCAACACTTCAAACATCTTAATATTTTTTTTAACATTGTCAAAAGAAACGGATTAGTTGTTTCTCAACCAAAAATCAAATTATTTCAAACTAATATTAGATTTCTTGGTCATCAGATTTATCAAAATAAAATTACTCTAATACAAAGATCTCTGGAATTTGCAGATAAATTTCCAAATGAGATCAGAAAAAAAAAAAATCAATTGCAAAGATTCCTAGGACGCTTCAATTATGTTGCATATTTTATCCCAAATGTTAGGATTCTAGTTAAACCATTATTTAAAAGACGTAGAAAAAACCCTCCTGTTTGGATAGACAAATGAACTCAAATTGTCATCAAGGTAAAAGCCCTAGTTAAAACCCTTCCCTATCTAAGTCTTCCTAACCCTAAAGCATTCATGATTGTTGAAACTGGCGCCTCTGATGTCGGATTCGGGGGTATTCTCAAACAGAGAATTGATTCAAAAGAAACCTTAGTTAGATTTCATTCAGGAACATAGTCAGGACCTCAAGTTAATTATTCAACTATTAAAAAAGAAATTTTATCCATTATTTTATGCATTCAAAAATTTCAAGACGATTTATTCAATAAAGAATTTTTACTTAGAATTGATTGTGCAAGTGCCAAAAACATTATTGAAAAAGATATTGAAAATTTGGTTTCAAAACAAATATTTGCAAGATGGCAAGCAATCTTATCTGTGTTTGATTTTCAAATTGAATTGAACTTCAAATTCTATCCAAGATTTCCTTACAAGAGACTTTTTGACAGGACTGAATGCCGAGAATTACGGCTAAAGATCTTTATTCAAAGCCCCAAGACTCAAAGACTCAAGCCCAACCATCCAGTTCAAAAGCCCATCAAACCCAAAAGGAAATTCCTATTCATAATAGGTTCAACCCTCTATCAAGGCCTCAAACTATTCAAGCCCCTTCATTCAAAAAAGTTATGGAAAGTCAGGCACAAACCTCTGCGGCCCAAGTTCAAAAGGTTTCTGTTACAAAAGGTTACTATTCAAAACACTTCGAAGATCTCTTTCCCATTGAACCAGAATGGGATGATTCCACTCCTTTCGAAGTGATAAAAAATTTCTTCTTCGCTGGGTGTCATTTTGACACTCCGGACCCGTTGAAGGACAAAAAATTTTATGAGTTAATTCTTGTTGAATCAAACTCAATCGTAATCGATCATAATTACGACTTGCAAGATTCTTCAAAAAATAATTTTTCAAAACTCAAAATTTTCAAAGTCATTTCTTCCTCTGAATGGGGAACTCATCCAAGAAATTCAAAACATTTCAAGGGAAACTTTATCCCTCAAACATATGATTACAAAGACAACATTGATGCTTGGTCAAATGTTCTCTTTCTCCGAAACTACTCGCATTCATGGTTTATGCATTTTGATCCAAAAATTTGCAAAACTTTCATAGCATGGTTTCTTAAATGATTCAAAATTTTTGGTTTTGAAAAAGAAATTTTTCCAGAAATAATTCAAAGTGATTTTGATTTATTTCAAAAGAATTTTATCCTTCCACTGGATCAATTCCAACCTTTTTTCAAGCTCCTACAATTTTGTTTGAATTTTGGTATTACTTGGATTTTCTGTTGGGATTACATCTTTATTTCCCCAGAAGAAAGTACCCTGTGTTTTTCAAAAACAATAAGAAGAATTTTCAAAGTCTGTTGGTGGGAAAGGTTTAACCTACTAGAAGGGCAGGTTCGTTCATGGCTTGTCCAGCAAGTTTGTCAACCTTCAAATTCGCAAGGATCATTATTAAAATCAAAAGAAAGGCTATAGGCCTTTGAGGAAGATGACACTATTTCAATCTCTTCAAGAAAGTCAAAATCCTCCAAGTCAGGAAAAATGAAAGCCCATTTGATCAAACTCATCAAGTAGCTTGAAGAATCAGGCGATTCAGATTCAGCTGACAGCATTGATTCAAATAAAACCGTTGATGTTGATCTCGGTTCAGATTTTTACCAACTAATCCAGGAAGATCCAAAATCCAACTTTGCAAAAGGAAAGGCAATGAAAAAGAAATGATTCCTTTACCCTCAAAGTCAAAAACTACGGCTACCGCTTCAAAGGCTTCGGCCATCTCCCAAGATTTGATAGGCCATCATGTCCTTATTCAAAGCTTACTCAAGAAGTTTTGTAGCTGGCAACCATTTGGCCCAGCTTGTAATTTTATGTCTGTAATTATTTTACACCTGTCCACCTTTCGGCCAGGGTTATAATTGTAAGGACCTGAACCCGAGTGGGTACCTACATATAAATTTTTCAGCGAACGCAAATAAATCTAAATTATTTTTATTACCAGAGCACTAATTAATTTGATTACAAATATATGTCTCAACTATTAAAATGCAAACTTCTAGAATTCTAAAATACAAAAACATATTCTAAATTATATTATATTAAATTTTTATTCTACTCTGCTCTTTCTATTCCCCCCTATGCACTTGCTACGCCAGATTTTTGGTACACTCTTAAAAATGATCTGAAATGTAAAATAATGATTGGGGTGAGACGATGCTTAGTAAGTAAATAAGATTATTATTAGTGTGTGGTTAAAATGAGCTTTCAAAATATTTTAATTTCGTAAAATAATATTTAATATTATAACTTTAAAACTGCTTTAAAAATAAATGTAGATTTAAAAATTTTTGTATAAAACTTTTACTATCAGTAAAATTATATAATCATATACTATAGTTGTTAAACTGAACTTTTTAACTTTTAAAACTATAACTATAATACTAAATCATGTGTATATATAAATATACTTTTCCTTACTAAATCATTATCTAGGCACAAAAATGCCCCCGTTTACATAAACATACAATTTTCCTTCAATTCATCAATAGTTCTGTATACGTAATTAAATATGTATATACACGTACTGTAAAAATCACTCTTAGGCCTGTTAATCGTAAGTCATGTTTACCCCCATGACTGGGTTGTATGGTTCAAAGACTGGACTTAACTGGCTGGCCGGTTAAACTAAATCAACGTACATCATCATTAAGTGAGATTTTCCCTATTAAACCCTGGTCCGACCCAGGTGTGTAATCTGGAGAAATCCACTACCATATAAAATCACTCTGTAAACAGTGTGGGTGCACTCTGATCCGTTTAAACTTTAAGCTGCGGTACCGAACATCTGTAATTTTGAACTTTCTTTGCCATAAGGGGTTTTAAAAATATTTTTATTATATAATTTGTACAATTATAATAATATCATGAAAATCTCATTTTTACTCATATTTTCGTGAAATACGCAACGTAAAAAAATCAACTCATGTAATCTTTATTCATATTTTCATGAAATATGTTACATATAACTAAACTCATGTCACACAATTTAAGTGTTAAAAATATTTTCTTGAATGGAAATTAATGATGTAAAATACCTGAGAGGTTTAGAACATTTCTTAACTTAAAAATAAATGCAAGAATATTGAAGATAAAACTAGTATAATTAAATACGCGTAAAAATAAATTCAAGAGAATTTTATGAAACTAGCTAACATAATCGAAATTTACTTGCAAATAAACTCGGGTATGAATTTTAAATAAAAAAATCTAATATAATCAAATTTACTTATCTCTTCTTTTACCTTGTGCTATGAACACAATGAATATCTCTAAAAAATGAGATTAGAAAGAGTGGGTGAGTGAGAACTTACTCGAAAATTCTCTCTCCACCACTAATTCTTTTACTCAATAATCATTCTCTTCTTTTGAAAATTTTTGTGAAAAATGAAGGTTGAGAGCTTCCTATTTATAGGAAAATTTTGGGTAAGAAATGAAATTTGTAAAAGTGTGGGGAGAGGGGTGAAATTATATATATTTTTTAAATTAAAAAATGGGTAAGGGATGGGTTAGGTATGAGTTGAATATGAGATAGGGATGGAGGCCATGTGGGAGTGCTTGCCACTACTCTCCTTTAATTAATTTTTAATTAATTAATTAATTAATTATTTTATTTAATTTTTTTAAAATCATTATTATTATTATTATTATCATTGTTATTATTTTTAAGTCATGTTTTAGTATTATATATATTTTTTAAAGAATTAAATTCGAATTTTGAAAACTTATGTGGGCCCCACCTGGCCTTGTGGGTCCCAAACAAATTCAAGACCCAAGTGGGTCATACGTAACTCCAATAGTTCTCACACGGTTTTATGAGCCCTACATAACTTCGGAACTCATGTGGACCCCACACGACTTAGGGACTCATGTGGGCCCCACATAGGATACCTATATTATTATTATTATTTTACGATGTATTCCTACAAATTATGTCTATGAAAACACCATTTTATGTATATGTACTTATTTACGTGTACAAACACTGTCTATCCTGTTTATCCTATGAAATTCCATTTTGACCAAGCCGACCTCCAAGGAGTGACTGAGCCGCAATGGTCTCTGAGCACTCGCTAAGATAAGGTATTTTTTAAACATCAAATATGGAATCAAGGAACCTATAGAAAAGCACTTCTGTATTATTATTAATTTAATGACCATTATTATTATACTTTAATCGTACACATATTTTTGGGTCATCACAATGATTTTCTTTTTTTCGCTTTAAGTTAAAGGTGGCGAATCTTTGCACAAATGCAGCCGTCCATGTGCTGTCACATTTACTTTAGTCTTTTGTCTTTTGTGTCGGCTCGCTTATCTTGTAAGAATCCAAAGTTGATTTTAGTGGTCGATGGGCCGAAGTGTTCCCGCACTAATTCACCTCGGATTCCAAACCATATCATGTAATTTCGGTAATATAAACTATAGTATAACTCTAGTTTCATATAGAACCTGCCATTTAATAAAACTCGGCCCTTGGCAGTTAAATAAAACCCAGCCCTCGGCTATTGTATCAAATCCCAGTATTTTGCAAAGACAGTTTAAACAACCATTGTAAGATAAAACCTAGTTTTCCACCTTTCATTTTATCCAAAATTCCATATCATATATCCTATATTTATAAAATTCCATTTTAAACGGTCGGTTTTTGAAATAACCTTTGAAATCATAGTATATGTATATACTTATATGTATATGAAAGTTGTGAATGAAAAATTGTGAACATACTGGTATTGATTGCCGAGGATAAATGTTTTCTTTGAATAAGTGCATGAATGGATATAGTCATTTTTAAAAGGATAATATGCTGAAAATTTTATAGTAATTTGATACTTTGAACGCGTATGAAAGTTGTGAATGAAATTTGTGAACATACTGATATCAATTGTCCAAGAAAAATACTTTTTTTGAATAGGTGCATGGATGGGATATGATCATTTTGTAAAAGGAGACTCTATTGGAATTTTTGCAGTAATTTGATACTTTGAACGTGTTTAAAAAACGTGAATAAAATTTGTGAACATACTAGTATCGATTATCTAGGAAAAATATTTTTTTTAAATGAGTGCATGGATGGGATATGGTCATTTTGTAAAAGGAGACTCTCCCGAAATTTGTACAGTAATTTGATACTTTAAACGTGTATGAACAGGTGCATACTGACATTGATTGTTCAAGAAAAATGTTTTCTTTGAACAAGTGCATGAATGAGATATGGTAATTTTTTAAAGGGAGTCTCTGTCGACATTTTTACAGTAATGATTTTTGCTTATATTAAAATATTCTTTCTTAATATCAAAATTACCTGAATATGTCTTTTGATCTTCTTTACACAAAAATATAATTTTATATTTAAAATCCTCTTGGGATTCCACCCTATTTTCATCTTCATGATCATGATCATTATCTCTCTCTCTCTCTCTTGAGTGATCTTCCTTCTTATTCATTCTCGTGTTTCTCATATACATAACTATTGGAGACAGTATATGCCATAATATAAATCACAAACATTGTCCATAATTATTTTGGTTACTCAAAAGGAAAATCATACTTAAAACATGGGAACCTAAAATTTCTGTGCATAGATGGTAATGGAATGTCCGAGAATTAAATGATTCAGATAAAAGAATCCAAACGAGACTGTTGCCGTGAATCAATTGAAACCGAACATTATTTGTCTTCAAGAATCAACAAGTGCTTGGTAAATCAAATTATTGTTGCATGCTTATGGAAGGAGATGTCAAAAGAATGGGCATGCCTTGAGCCCAACGGAACAACAAGGGATTTTGATATGTCTGAATAATAAAAAATGGTAAGTTCTCTTATTTAGCAATAAAAAACGGTAAGTTATCTATCTTGTAAGTTACCATTCAAGTGATGGTAGTTGAGATTGGTTGTTAATGGTTGTGTATGGACCACATGAGGATTGAGAAAAAATCCACTTTTTTTTATTTAGTTATTGACATTTTACTTTTAAAATTTTATTTTTTAATAATTTTAAAAAAATATTATTGTTTTAAGCAAAAAAGGGGGAAAAAAGGCCGTATAACTAGTTAGAGTTAGAGAAAGAAAGTGCAAAGATTAAATAAATGTAAAATGTGTAAAGGGCAAGAATGATAATGTCCCAATGATTTAAAAAAGAAAAAAAAGACTTAAAAGAGAAGTGATGAAGATAACTTTAATAAGTTTTTTAATGAAAACAAATCAAAAGTTTAAACCTATAAGTGACATATGGGGAAAGACTAAAAATTGAAAATTCATTCGTAATATTAGAGTTAATGAAGTAAAGATTACTTTAAAGAAAAATACAAAAAGCAAAAAAATTAAATGATTAGATTGCATCCTATTTAGATTTTGGAAACATTTAGGGGATAAAGGGAATATATGATTAACTAATCTATTTAATACTATTATAAAAATATATTTTTTAAAAATTTTAAAAATATATTTTCATTGTTTCTGCTTTGTATTTATAAAAATGCCAATGAAGTAGGTTATACTACTAATGATTCTAACATTTTGTGTGTTAATGTACTAATTTTTGGGTAATACTTTGATGAATGATTTTTTAATATTTTAAATAATTTTTCATTTAATGAGATTTATTTTTAAAATAAGCTGTTGCTTATGCGTGAGTGAGATTTAAATAAATCACGTTGAATTAAGAAGGAGATTAGGTTAGCATGGATTTTTTTCAAGTATTATTTAATATATTATTATAAAATAATAATAAAATGGGAAAAACTCCTCTAAGTACCCTAGAGAAGAACCGTGCCCCAGCCTTCGCTCCCAAGATCTTGCGAGCCTCCGTCGCCTGACGTCGCGTCGTTGAAGGCGAATCTCCGAACGGCAAATCTGAGAGAGGCAGGCGAAGAAAGTTCACTGCTCTGGCGAAGAAAACACAACCTCCGTCGCCGGCCGTTTTTGTGGAGATCTTCCCAGTCGCGATAGTTTGGCAGTAGCTGGGAGCCTTTGCTTTCCCTCGCGATCGCTCGCAGCCTCCTTCGCCGGACGTCGCCTCCTCGTAGGCAAATCTCCGAACGGCTTGTCGTCTCCTGGTTTCCTCCGACCCCCTGCCCAACGAGGAAAGGTACGGATTTCTTCTCTGAATTTTCCTCAACCAATTTTTTTTTTTTTTAAAACCACAAACCATATTCTTGCTCCAAACCACAAACCCAATTTTAATCACATTTTATAGTGTACACTCTACCCTCTCCCTCGCGGCCTCACCGCTCACCTCAATCGGCACTACCCAGTAGCAGCTGCCCTCTCCCTCTCCCTCTCCCTCACCCTCACGGCCTCACCACTCACCTCAGTCGGCAGTTGCTCGAGGCTCGATTCGCAGCACTCGCCACTCGCTCAGTCGGCAGTCGCGGCCTTTTTTTTCTGTTATATATTCATGTTTTTTTTTTGTTCAGTTTTTTTTCAGTTATATATATTTAAAACATTATATCTTTTTTAGAACTAACATATCTTGGCCATGTCGTATCCTTGTTTTTACAGAACCACCGTATTGCTTTGTTGATATTGTGTTGTATCTGTGTCCCGTGTTGGCATTGGTGCTTTCTAGGTTGAAGAGATGCAGCATGATGAGGTCATTTGGCAGGTCATCAGGCACAACCATTGTAGTTTCATGGCTAAGTTAGTGATTCTTCTTCAACACGCCCTCTCTTACAAATTCTTGCTGCTTTCTGTTACTATATTTGTGAATTTCTGTAAATACTATTGATGGTTTATTTTTCTGTTTTTTGTTTTTTTATTGATGTATTTTTATAGAATCACAACTGGGAATTTTTGTCGAAACCCGTACAATGTGACCGGTGTTTGCAATCGTAGCTCATGCCCCCTTGCCAATAGTCGCTATGCCACCATTCGGGACCACGATGGTACAAGAGACTTTTTTTTAGTTTATACTATGACTGCTATCCTTTGGAGTTCATGTTGTAAGAGTGTTTGAATGAATTTAATACAGGTAGTGGATATCATGAGGAGAGAAAATAAAAAATTTAATATAAAATGATGTTTTTTTAATGCCTATAGGAGATCTTTTTTTTTTTTTAATATTATTTTTTTTTATGAAATTTGTTTAAAAAAATATCTTTTTCCATGTTTTGCTGGATTTTTCAATTTTATTCTAGCAAGACACTGCCTCTTTATTTCACTTTCACTGCCAATTGTGTGTTTTAGAGTGATTGCTCGAAACAAAATGGATTGATTCAGTTCCAATTTCCAATCATACATCCAAGCATCCCTTTCTTAGTATGTTTTTGTAAGTTTTGGTTTGATTTCCTTATTTTTAAATTAGATGTTGTGTTTAAAATTGCACCTTTGTTTGTTTTTTTCTATTTTTTGAAAATTATTTAGTAGGTTATAGTTTCAAAGTAAATATTTATTACCCTATCTTGTTGTAATCATTGCAAAGTATATGTTTATTACTCTCTCTTGAGTTTTGAAATCATTGCCAGGAATTGAATAATGAATTTGCTTTTTTAGCATTAGGGGATTTTTGTAGTTAGTTTTGTTGATTTTTGGATTGGAGCCTTGTGCAGGAATATTCTATTTATACATGAAAACTATAGAAAGAGCTCATAAGCCAAATGATTTATGGGAGAGAGTTAAATTGCCAAGAAACTACGAGAAGGCGCTTGAAATAATTGACAAGCATCTGGTACTCCACTTTTTTGTGCAAGTGGATGATGTTTTTTTATTCTTTGTGTAATTTGGTTGAGCAATTTATAGTGTTTGATTTGTTATATTTTTGAATTTTGTAGATGTATTGGCCAAAGTTTCTGGTACATAAAACAAAACAACGTCTCACCAAAATGACTCAAATGCGGATTCGCATGAGAAAGCTTGCTTTAAAAACAAGGTATATTGCTACATTTTGATAACGTCCCTTTAATTTGTCTAGCATCATGTATTTATTAATCATTTGATTCATGTAGAAGATTTACAATAATGTACAAATATCTTTTTTTTTGAAAAGTTAAAGACTTCCCTTAGTTCGTTGAACAATGTTTGTACATTCACTAATGCTTGTTTGCCAGTGCATTAGTGGTACCAAACGACCTCTAAGAAACAACATATCCAAAAAGTTAAAGTTGTTGAAACGAGAATGCTTAGGTGGAAGAGTGGTATAACATTAAAATATAATTTAAGGAATGAATATATTCATGGTATGTGTAGAAGTTAAGATAAGGGAGGGGCGGCTTATATGTTTTGCGACGTAGGCCAAATAATGCATCGGTGAGGAGTGAACTAGTTACCTTTAGTGGCACTAGAAGGGGTAGGGGGTACACCTAAAATAGCTTGAAATGAGATAGTAAGGATTTAATAACCCTCAAATTGTTGGATGAAATTGCGCACAATCGTGTAAATTGGCGGTAAAGGATTCTTGCAGTATAGGAAAAATGCTTTTTAGGGACCTCATTTTGTCCTTAAAAGTCTAAAATTCATTGCTATTTAACCTTTAGGGGCAAAAAAATAAAAAAATAAAAATTTCTTCGCTGCTTCATTTGCTAGAAAGCCATCACTAAAAGATTTTCGGGACGAATTTCCTATTTCGTCACCAAAAAAATACCTTAACCTGGCGAATAAGGGTGAGTTTGGCCCCCTTTTTTCCCTAAACTTCTCCTTTTTAAATGCAAAAGTTGGGTTTGACGTGTTTGGTAATAAGCTTTTCCAGCTCCTAAAAGCCAACTTTTAGCTTTTTGGGAAGCTTATAAAAGTTATAGATTTGAAGCTTTTAAAAGCTAAAAACTAGCTTTTTCTCCAAAAAATTATTCTATTCCATTATTGTCCTATACTCTTCTCAAATATACAAAACTATCAATGCATTAATTATATTTCCTAAAAATACATATCCATTTGAATCATTTTAAATGCTTTTAGGCAATTTATAACTTTTTAACTGAACACTCAAAGCCAACTCTTTCTTTCTAAAAGCTCCTTTTTCAAACAATACCAATAAGTTCTTTTTCATCGGCTCCTTTTTAAAAGGTTTTTTAAAACGTCACCCGGGGGGGGGGGGACTAAGCCTAAGTTTTTTCTGGTTTAGGTGACAAATAGACTTCCTTGTTTTAGCGACACAATAATTTCTTCCCTCAAAAATCTTCAGGGACAAAAAAATTCATTGGCATGTGACATTAAAGATTAAAAGATTAGTCCCAAAATCATTTAGCAACAAAACACGTTCACCCCAAAAAGCATTTAGGGATGAAAAAAACTTGTTGACAAAAGATTTAAAAAAAAAAAAAGATAAGTCACTTTGGAAATGTGGAGTCACTTTTAGTGATAACCTGTTTAGCGACAAAACTTTCTCATTGCTAATATTGTTGTTGTTTTATTTTATTTTATTTTCAAATTGAATGTGGTTCCTGTACAATTTATCTAATCAATAACCTTAAATACAAACACTTGCTTTTAGAATAGCTAAAAATGCATTCAATATCTCATTTAAATATTTAATCAACGTTCAAAACTGAGATCTAGTCACATTCAAAATGTTAGAACATGAAATAAAACATCCATAATACAAATGCCCAAAGTTCAAGTTCTTAATAGATCAAATTAAGCTGTGGTCCATAGGTCCAAAGAAATTACTCCACCATATACATGAGTTCACATATCCTCTTTTAATGAGTCCATGTATCCTCTTTTAATGAGTTCACATTCTGTTACTGCAGAACAGTTCATGGGTAAAAGCCAACTCAAGTATGTACTTTATGCCCGCTGTCTAGATCTTTGTTTCAATCCCTTTTAACCAGTTCTCTAATAACATTGGAAAATAGAGTTTTATCTCTCAGAAAACTAGAGTCAATGTTCAGTCATGAGAAGTTGCAATTGCATATCATATCCTAGTTTGTAGGGATAGCAAACATACTTACCTTTTCTGTGATTCTAGCTTTTGGGGATGGCTGCATTCACTGTGTCCTCGAAGATTTGTATTGGGTTCAAAGAAAATCTCAAAACATCTCTGCCAAAACGTTTAGTGTTGTGTTTGGTAAGGATAAAGAGAAAAGAAGGGAAAGGAAAAAGCACAGGGGAAAAGGTAGCGAACAAAGCTCACAGTGCCTGAAATTCCCCTGTACTGGTTATAACAACATGATGAAGGGGGCTGTAAATTCAACCTCCTCAATAGAGTCTGCCACCACATGAGACCTTTGCCAGAGCATTGGAATATACATTTTGCACCTATCCTTGCCTCTTCTTGCCCACTCATAGATCCTTACTCCAATGATTACACCCTCCAACTCGGCTTTGCTTGTTTGTTTCTATCAATAGTCAAGAGCAATGTTTTAAAGGGCTCAATCAAGGCTCGCCTTGAGGCGCCTCAAGGCAAGGCATGCTTAAAATGCCTTGAGGCTCAATCTAAATACCAAATTCCAAAAAGGCTAACGAATTACATGCTGAGACGTACACATTTTTTTACAAAAAACACGCTTTTTGAGCCTTTTTAGTCGAGCCTTGTGCATTTTTGGGGTGTGATTCTCAAGTTAGAATTGGTTAGAAAATTTTAACTACATGTTTGTATAAAAGAATTGTCATAATATGAGTTTATTTCTAAAACTCTTGAACCTCAACCTTTCCAAAATAATTGAGAGTTGTCTCTTGCATCATGAAAATAGTTTGAACTTTTGTAATGGTATAGCTATCTCTTGTCATGATTTATGTCATGTATTCAAGCTAGCAATTTTTGAATAGCCAACAAGTATTTTGCGAAGTACATTTAATTTTTCTTTTCTATATTACATTTGTGATTTTCTTAGTTTTTGCTTTATTTTAAATATATATAATTTATTTAACAAATTAAATAAATTCTCAAAAGGCTTACGCCCCCGCGCCTTAAGGCTTACGCCTCGCTGTTTGAGGGTTGAAATGCCTCGCCTTACGCCTTCGCCTTTTAAAACATTGGTCAAGAGTCATGAGTTTTACAGGTTTCTTGTGTCTCCAACTTGTATTGTTTCTCTTCAAATCCATTACGGTGTAATATGAATGTAATTTCAGCCAGTTCGCAGAGAATTTGGAATACAGGAAAAAAATATCTTGATAAACCTGAACACACTAAAAGGCAGTCCTGATTTTCATAAAAAATCAACAAATAAATGTCAATAAGTGATCATTCTGAGTTGGCGTATGTTGTGGCTCATTTTAGGGTCTTTCTTCATCCTTTAAGCCCTTAATCTTGCTACAGAAACCTGAATTGTTCCCTAGAAATGCTAGCAGCATTTCTTTCCAATTCTAGCAACTTTTTTGCCCTTAAAACCTAGTCTATTCCTACCTCAAGTCATTTGTAAACCCAACTTCTTCATTTTCACCTTTGCAAATTTTGATTCAAATGATAACTATAACTCATTCGTGCTTCATAGATTGTGGAGAGCACTATTCTGGATTTGTAGTGCTCCATACATCATACATGCATAGTTGCATCCATTACTGTGATGCTGACAATGGTGGCAAGTTTGACAATGAATTGGTATACTCATTATTTATAAATCCACAGATGTACTTACCATTTCAATATTCTCAATGGTGGCAAGTTTGATGAAATGAACAGATGGCGCGAAGTTTCTTGAAAATATCATTCTTAAAAATTAAATTATAAAAGCAAACTGTTTTCCATATTGCCAAACACAGTTTTATGGAAGTGGTAACTGTGTTACATTTATAAATTTTCCTTCTTTTTCATTTGGTTGTGGTTGTTCTGTTAAAATCCAATATTCATAATAATTAATGACGTTGAGAAATTACTTTTTAGGTTATGGTTAGTTATTCGTAGCTGTTTTCAAAACTTCATTATCAAAATTTGAAGCTATAAAATTAGTATACTTAACAGACATGCACCTTTGCGTAGTCATGCAAACTATGGATGAACCTGCTACCTGTTTGATTTGACAGGCATAATGTGTTTGTTGATGCTTAGCCCCGCAAAATTAAGCTGCTTTGTAAAGAACAATCTGCATTTATTAAGTCATAGCTGCCATAAAACCTATAGAGGCTGTCTGACTCTGCAACCAATCAAAAAATGCCTCCAGAGTTTTGTCTATTAACCTTGGTCTGTTTAGGATCATAATGTATGCAGACTGATTTTCCTGCATAATTTTGAGCTTGATTATGGTATAAAAATAGGTTTGGCTGGATTTAGGGGGAGCTGGATGATTTGTATAGCTGGTTTAATCTATTAAAATATTAGATTGTGCTCTGAGCCAAACATAGTTATTTCTTTCTTTGTCGATAATGGGAGGGGCTTTCCAGTCTCTTTAACTCTTCATTTCAGGATACCTCTGAAAGATAGAGAGATGGTGGAGTTGTCTTCTTTGTTATTCGTATTGAACAATTGCAAATTGTCCTCAGGTGTTAAGTTCATTCTTGGTGTCTGGATCATTCGGGGGTGTTTTTCTTGTAAATCATTGTTTGAATTTTTGACCTATTTAAATTATCCCTTTCCTCTTTATTCAGTTATTTGGAAGGTTAAAGTTCCCTCAACAGTTGAAGCAATTACTTGGCTGGCTGTGCTTAACAATTTCAATACCAATAACTTGCGCAGATTAGAAGACCTTTGAATGCTCTCTCTAGATTTTTGCATTAACAAAAGTAATACCAATAACTTGCTGCAGATTAGGAGACCTTTGAAGGCTCTTCCTCCAGATGTTTGCATGCTCTATTATAGGAATTCTAAAGCTGCCCTTATTCTGTGAAAGATTTGTTAATCACTTCTTTTGTGGGCTTTGGAAGAAGAAAGAAAAAGGCAGCTCTATGGAAGTGTAATAAGTATGCAGTTTTATGGGGTCTTTGGTTGGAATGTAATGTGTGGATTTTTTCTGGGAAGAAGTTGAATTCGTATTTGGTGTGGGAAAAGATTCAGTTCTTGACTTCTCTATGGTGTATCAGGGTTGGAATTTTTAGAGAAGCTAGCTTTTGGGATTTAAGTAGGGATTGGAGGGGTTGGTTGGATTGATTTCTGTTTTTTGATGTTTTAGTTTTTCTCTGGTTTGTTCCAGATTTTTGGGAGATGCCTTTTCTATCCCTTGTAAATTCTCTTCCTTTTAATGAATTTCTTTTGCTATAAGAAAAATCAATTAAAATATTTTTTGTTTTTACGGTTGTCAAGAATGAGGATGAGGTAAACTTGGCCAGGACTAGTCTTGAAGGTTATGCTAGCGCATTGTGGAATAACAGAGATTCCCATCATAAAGACTATTTAGAGGGATCAGTAACAAGAAGAATGAAAGAGGTTATGATACAAATTTTTTTCTTCTTAATTATGGAAGTGAAGTTTCACAAACTCGTGTGATGACAGTTTGAGTAGTGTGCAGCAACAGATGATAGGGTATGTTGATGGACTATCTTTTGGAATCAAGATAAATAATCATCAGTTTGAGTCCGTTGATCTAGCTGTTGAGAAGGAGATTTCTAAAGTGAGGGATGGTTGGAGGAAGTGGGTTGACTTCTTTGAACCTAAATCTGTGACAGTTCTTGTTTAATATCATCTATTTAAACACAAGAAGAATGGTAAAAAGCTGGTTACTGCTTCAGTTGTAGTTAGCAAGGTCATTCCTGCTGATGATGCCCTAAGACAAAGCACCTATTAGTGATGAAGTTGAGCCATTAGAGACAGCAAGTAGTGAAGATGAAGTTGAAAAGAATGAACAAGAGCCTATTGGCCAGGTTTGTACCAGTCCACCATTGAAGCACAATTTTCTCTATGAGCCTAATTTTCATAAGGTCAATGTTTTAAGGGGGACAAATTAGATTTTTTTCCTCAAGGTCACTACCATGTGGTGATCTTAGATCACCAGACAGTTATCTTATCACTGAGAGAGTGATTTAGGACTAATATGTAGAATACTGGAGTGCAAACACAATGCACCTCATACCAGATTCTTCTTTTTAGAACCCAACTAAATTTTTTCCAGGCCGTTGTACCATATTTTGTACCTTCAAAGCCAAAAACTGCAGCATGTAGGGCCTGTTTAGTTGTGGAAGACAGTTTTCATTTTCCATTTTTGTTTTCTAAAAAATTATAGAAAAGTTACCTAATTTTTCATTTTTAAAAGTATTTGTATGAGATAAGTGAACAACAATAAAAACATTTGTATGAAACATTTGTACACTAATTGGAAGGTTGCTATGATGGATGCGGAAATGAGGAAATTATATGAAGCAAAGAGGGAGCATTCTGGTGAGACAGGGCCAAAGATTATAAGGAGATATTCTGAAGGAGAATTGAGTATTGTGGAAGATACATTTGCTAGGGTGAAGGATATAGGAAATGATGGAGTTAGCAATGGCAAGGAGGCTAAGAAATTAGGAGATTTTTCAGATTGTGGTAGTTGATGACATCAGTGAGTTTGATCGTGAATTGGGGTTTGTTGCTGGATGAGATTCTGGAACCCTATGGATATGTTTCTGATTTGTGTGATGTTCTTGGGGACCTAATATATACATCCTGCTCCGTTGGAAGGATTGGTGGGGGTTCCTATTTTTGAGAACAATGGGTTGGATAATAAACTGCAGTGCAAGGATGGAATTCTACATACACCTGTGGAGGTGATTTCTAGGAAGGATTTAGAATCCCAAGATATAATGGATAAACTGGATTTAAAAGTGTGTGATGCTGGTGGAAGTGAAGTGTGCTTTGATGGGGGCAATTACAAAGCAAATGAGTGTTAGAGGAAGCTAGCAACTTTAAAGTGCTGGGTGAATTACAAAGGAAAGGGATTGAAAAGGGGTTTTCTTGGTTTATTGTATTATTATTATTTTTAAAAATTTTATCATTATTATTATTTTTTGTTTTGTTTCTGTTATTATTTTTTCAGGTGGACTTCTTGTCCCCCTTAGGTTGTAACTTCTGCTTCTCAATCTAATACACTTTTTTATTAATATTATTTTTTTATCAAAAAAAAAGTTTTGGCAATATTTTCTTGTGAAAACAATTTTATTTTCTGCTTTTAATTTTTAAAATAATTACAAAAATGCCACGTTGTTGCAATTTTCCAAATTTATATAGAAAAGTTGGAAAACATCTTTTTATTATTTTCTAGATTTCTAACTCTTACTTTGCATATGAGAGCATGAAATTTGAATCTTGGACTTTGATTTGTGTGGATTATATATTGAGTTTGTTCCAAATATACACGAATCCAAATTTAAGCCCCAAAATCCATGATTCCAAATATCGCCTTATATATTGTTTGAAAAATTGAGAAACAAGTTGTCTTTTCATTGCAATGATTTTGAGATCTAGTAATAGAAAATGAAAAATTGTTTTGCACATTTAAACAAACTCTTTATTTTCTACCCGTTTAATACAAATCTTGAAGAATTATAAAATAAGCTAAAATATTTACAATTCTTTGGAAAACTTAAAAATGGAAAATGAAAAATATTTTCCACAACTAAATGGGCCCGTAGCTTTTCTGTTCCTGTTTTCCAGAATGATTGGGTGATTTGGGGGGTGTTTCAGAAGAATATTTTATTTGTTGGACATGATCAGTGGGTCTGAATAAGAAGTGGTAACTTTATGTTGGTTTTCCTATGGTAAAAGGATATTATTTCTGTCTTCAGTGAAAACTGAAGCCAAACTGTTTTTTTTTTTTTTTATTAGTCTGGGCCTCTAGAATATATCTTTTAAGTTTACCCCATGTCGTTTGCGAGGTATTACTTATTAGCATGTGTCTTTTAGAGCATTCCAACTAAGGAACCATTTTCAAATAGCACCCAATGAGCACTTTCCTGCTTTTGGAAACCCAGCCCCTCTGCCCAAGACTACATTCAGTGGGATACTCACTGACTGCAGGTTGTTGTTCAGAGTTTGGATGACCTCATCAGCAACTATTTCAAACATATCTATTCATGAAATGGGGCTACGGCTCTCCAAATTTACTTCCAATGCTGGTGACTCTGGCTCTGACCTTCAGGAATCCCTGTATTGGGGTGCGATAAGTATGCCGAATCTATGATTTTCGTTCTTCTATACAGCGCCTTTTGTAAGCAACCTTCGCATGCTTGAACTCGGCAACTGCTAGAACTCTTTTCTGCTTTGGTAATACAGCTTCTGCACTTCGATGAAGAAGATAAGCTGCTGAAATGGCAGTGTCTGCATTCTAGTTTTAGAATAACAATTAACCAAAAGAACAATAGCTAGATAAAATTAAAGAAATATGTGCTTTTAAATGTGTGATTATAAAATACAAGATTAAAAATTCAAGATTCAGCCTATGCACCAAATGATGCCTGGCAATTAGGTGCAGCCCAGATCATGCACTTCACATGTGGAGTCTACAGTCACTGTCATGGGCACCTTGATGCTTTGGAACTTCCAAGAAAGCAAGCAGACCGTAGAGAGGAATCAATGAGCATTGTTTCATTCTGAAGCAGAAACCCAACTCCCTTTTTCTTTCTTTTTCTTGACTAATCTTTATTGTTTTCTGCAGCTAAACCATGGGACTTTTTTGGAATCATAAAGATTTGGATGGGTAATATCAGTTACACAAGAAGCCTGAATTAGCAGATCCTATAGGGTAGAAGAGAGTTGAATGGGGGGGAGAGCTGTCTGTAAAAACAGTAACAGTCAGAAGACACAAGAGAGGATGTTAGAAGATGGAATGACATCATGGATATTCTTTAGCTAGCTAAACTCTCAAGTTGATGAGATGAGAGAGAGAGAGAGAGAGGTTTGTAGTGGAGGTGAAGCAAAGGGGGTAGGTGATGCTGGAGGCAGTCACGGTGGCGATTGCAGGTGGCTGAGGGTGTGAACTGCTCTGGTATTACAGAGGGAAAGGAGGTGCGGGGACAAAGGAGAATAGTGCTTGTTTGGGGTGGGGGGGGGGGGGAATAGGGATTTTGAAGCTATCACCAAAAGGACATCATTTCAGTTATAAGGGCAATTCAAAATGACATCATTTTGGCCTCATTTCCTGCATACACTTTTGCAACGATTACATGTCGTCGCTAAAACTGCCCCTCTAGCTGGCAAAAACGAATTTTCTTTCCTGCTCAACCTTAAGGTTTAAGCGGAAATTGTCAATTTCATCCCTAAAAGTGACTCTTAGTTTTAGCGATGGAAATTAGTTTGTCCCTAAAAAGTTTGATGCTAAAGAGTAGTTTTCTTGTAGTGATGTAGCTGACTCAACCTAGTGGGGACTTACCGCTTGATTTATTTGTTGTTATCGTTGTTTCTCTTTCTATGATGCCTATTTATTTTTTTTCCTTGTTCTAATAACGGAGTAAATTTTTTTTTTTTAAATTATAATAATTCCTAAGCATTGTTAAGAGGGTCACTAACATGATGGGGGATTTTCTTTGGTTAGGCATTGGGGGTTGGTAGGAAGGTGCTCATTTAGTTAGTTGGGAGGTTGTGAGGAGGCCAAGGTGGTGAAGTCTTGAGGTGCATTGGGAATGGGGAGTCTAGTGTCTCAAAACATTTCCATTAGAGGTAAATATTTGTGGTGTTTTCCTTTAGAAAATGAGTCCCTTTGGTGTAAAGTGATCAAATGCAAGTATGGCCTCCAACAAAATCGATATGATGTGAAGATGGGGAATATCATGGAGTTCCATCTATCAGATATATCCTTTTCTTAATTTCTTTGATCCATCATAGTTTTGGGGTTGGTTCTGAAGTCCAGTTTTGCAAGGGTTTGTGGAAAGGGGATGCTCCTATTTGTGATGATTTTCCTCATCTTTACCAGCTTTCCAAGCTTCAAAATGCGTTATCTCTGAACTTTTATTTTCAGCTCTCTGGCGAATGGGGCTTTTGTTGGAGTTCCTTTAACTCATTTTTAGTGCGATTTATTGCTTTCTTGTTTCCAGCTGTATTTTTTTTCACTTCTGTCTTTGGTGGACTTTTGTCCTTTTCTTTTCATATTCTTCTTTCTTTCCTTAATGATGTGTTTTTCTTATATTAAAGAAGCACCAAGGCTGGGCTCATTGTGAGTGAGCTTTATATATCCACTATCTTACTTTCTCATCACTATAATTCTTGGTTGGTGGGTAGATTTTGGTGATTAGTTTCTGTGTGTTTGTTGTGGTAGAAAAAAGCCAGGGACAAGCATGACCAGCTAAGTTTCAACTGTATAATATGTAAAAGTTAGTTTTGTCCAACAAATATGTTAGAATGTTTTGTTGAGGTTATTGTTGAATCATTTTTGGTCATGGAATATCCCCCTCCTTAAATTGATGTACACCAATATCTGTCATAAAATGGGCAAGCCATAACAATTGAGAAGTTATATGAATCAATTCCAACATAATTACTCTTATGTAGCTGGTTGTT
Organism: Malania oleifera; assembly: GCF_029873635.1. Classification (NCBI taxonomy): domain Eukaryota; kingdom Viridiplantae; phylum Streptophyta; class Magnoliopsida; order Santalales; family Ximeniaceae; genus Malania; species Malania oleifera. Next base: position 103,876,853 of record NC_080418.1, on the reverse strand, counting down.
TTAGGTATTTGAGTGTTTGCCAATTGTTTTGGTACATTTACGGTTATTGCTTCCGTGAACATATTAGGAACCTTGAATAGGAGTGGGGGGTAGGAGTGGGGTTGAAGAGAATACTTGGCTTCAAGAAGTGGTGGTAAAAAGTGGATTTGCTGAAGCACACATTGCTCCAGATCTCATAATATGGAAGTAATGTGGTTTTAATTGAAGCTATGGGTGTCATTGTGTACATTTTATGATCATTGGGCCTTTAATTTGCACGCTCAAACCACTAGTGAGATTAGGGTTTTATAAATATGTTGCCTAGTTCTTGTTATTGGATAGGAATATAGGATTTATTATTGTCTTTGCTTTGATCTTTTGTAGCTGGCTGTTTTAAGGGGGCGTTTTTGGATTTATAGTGTGATTGGATGGCATTATTCTGATTGTAGTTTTTTATTTTTTGTTTTGTTTTCATTTCTGCACAGGAGGATGTCTTATTCACCTTTTTGTACATTCTTTCTTCTTCAATGAAATTTCTTGGCATAAAACAATGTTAGTTGTCATTTGTGATTTCATTTTGATGATATTTTTTCCTGATTATTTTTTTAACTGTTTTTACTGTGCTGCTATGTAAAATTTAATGGCTAAGCAAGTTTCTTTGACATAAAATGCTACTGTTGTTTTGTTTTTTCAAAGGGAGAAGATAATGACCGTACCTAGAAAGGAGAAAAAGAGAGAGTCTAGAAGAGAGGAAAAAGCTGAAAAGGCTGCTGTTCTTGAAAAAGTTAGCATCCTTCTTATGTTTTTACTTTTTATTCCCTTATCTATTGTAAGTTGTTTCTGACTAAAGCATCTTTGCAGAGTATCGAGAATGAGTTGCTTGAACGCCTTAAGAGAGGAACTTATGGTGACATATACAACTATCCTGTTGAGGAATATAATAAAGTTCTTGATATAGAAGGACAACATGCTACCAATGAAGACGAGGAGGTATATGTGCTTTTGTGTTAGAAACTTAGAAATATAAAAACTCATTATTTAATTGTTGTAATTGTTACTGTGTGCTGAAATCTATACTGTTGACTCGCAGGAACCAGAAATAGAGTATGTTGAAGGTTATGATGAACTTGAAGAAGAAGAAGACATAGAAGATTTTGGTGGTTTTGCGATGGATGAGTCTCTCATGGATAATGATTATGGTAACATGCCATTTTCTCTATGTGTGCGTTTTATATTCTTTGTAAGCAAAGTACTGGACTGTGAATGCATTATCACCGCTCAACTTTTGAATGGATGCATATGGACATTGATACATATATTCTATGACCTGTCCTTGTAATTTCAAAGTCTGTTAGTTTCATATGTGAATGGACTATGTCGTCTTTCTTCATGAATTCTGAAAACCAGATTTTTTAATTATCTTATTTGTTTTGTGGAGGGATTTTTTGGGGGGTATGTTTGAGGGATGTTAATTCACTTGATTGTTGATAAGTCTCAAAAAATATAAAAAAAGGAAGAAAACATGGACTTCAAAGCTGTAGCTCTAGCTCTGGGCCTCTGGCTTTCTACAATTGTAAATTTTTGTTCTTCTATCAATTTAGCAAGTTTATGGAGAATAAGTAGACAGTAGTTGTTAGTAGTTCCACAGATTCCAGTTATCTAAGAATATGAAAAATGATTAGAGGGTTTTGATAGGGAAGTGTTTGCTTGTTAATGCTCCTCACATTTGACATTATTAAAAGATTTGGATATGGGTTGCATTTGGCTCCTTTTCTACTAAATTCGTTTTCTCAGCTCTTGAAATCCTCAAACCCTAAAAATTTCTTTTGAAAAGCAAAAATTCATTTCAAGGTCAGGGCTTTCATCTGGTCTATTGCTCTTTGTAGGCTTAACACAATTGGCATGTTGTGCAGCTGTGGAGACCTTGTAAGGCTATCAGCCCAGATATCTGTTTCATGTCCTTTTGAGTCTAGTGAATCTGCCACTTATTTCTTTATTTCTGGGTGGCTAAGAGGCTTAGGCTCTTTCTGTTTTCAGTTTTTATGAGACTTTGGTGCTTCCTTGGACTGTTGATGCCATCTTGTTTGTGCGGTACAAAGGTTTTGGGAGGAGTCAGAAAGGGTTGGTCTTATGGAGATGTGCTGACTTTGCCCTTTTTTTTTGGACTTTGCGGATTGTATGGAACGCAAGATTTTCAATGGCAAAACGACTCCCTCGTCTTTTATGGGATTGAGTTGTTTTCTTTGTTTCCTTTTAGGCTTTCCTTTTTTTTTTTTTTGATTTTTGTTTTGTAGTTTTTTTTTTCCTCTTCTGGGGAGTTTTACGGCCTAATCTTCAGAAGGATTTTTTTTTTTTTGGGGGGGGGGGGGGGTTTGGTTATTGTAATTTTATTTTTCTGTTTTTTTTCCTGTCCTTTAGGAGGATATTTTATCATCTGCTTGTAATTTCTTCTCCTTGCTTTTAATGCAGTTCTTTTTCTATTGGAAAAATGATTCCAGTTATCTAACTGCTAATAGAAACTATTGCAGAGAAAAAGAAGTGAGTTGCACAAGTGTATCGCTTCAATTTTGTTTTATTCTATCTATGTGAATGGTAAGTTTGTTGCTTCATGGCAACGCATTTATCCCAGATAGAAAACATGGGAAATTGATTTCACGGGCATCATTATCAGTGTTGGACATGTGCCCTGAGTCAAACTGCTTAGCTGATCAGCAAACCCCAAAGTGTGTAGGTTAAGGCTGCTAAATTATTTTGACCTGTATGGATGAGTGGCAAGGCTGGTGGGCTGACTTTTGGGAGAACTGGAGCAAATTGCTGGTGTGGGTACTGGGTAGAGAAATTGAATTGGAATTTTCCTTGTCATTTACTGGTGCACAAATTACTGATTGATTTGTGCCTGTCAATTTCATGGTCCAGTCGGTTATAGACTTGCTGTTGTTGTATATAGGTATATGATTGTATGAGAGATTTTATTGCTTTTATTAGGACCTTTTTCTACTAGTTCATGATATGACATAACTTCTACACCAACAGTCATGTTTATGTACTATTAAAAAGCAACATGTTCCACTCTGGCTCCAACCCTCCTTGGGGTAATTTTGCAGATGACTTGAAGGAAGATGATGAGGTGGATGCAGTTGATCAGAAGAAAGTAAGAAAAGGATCTGGGTCAGATTTTGGAAAACTTGAGCAAGGTTTAGCCTCCACAAAGTTGAAAAAGAAACCACGAGTACTTGTTGAGGTAAATATCTATAATGCCTCTTTACACATGCAAATTCTCAAGTATAATTATCTAATGCTCCAAGAAACGTTATAATAGGCACATTAGATTTTAAATGTTTGAGAGTGATGATGTGCTGCTATTTTATCACAATAATGCATTTCTTCTACTGCGTTTTAAAAAATATTTTGATATGAAAATAAACATATGATCAAGTTTAAGGTACAAGACAGTTTTTGGTGCCTTCTCAAATTGGACAAGGTTGAGTTTTCCTCTCATTATATATTTTGGCCAACAAATTTTTTGTTACTTGTGATTTCATTATTCTCTTCTCCCTCATTGACATCAGCTTCACATCCTTTCGTGTTTTGCGCAATCACTGATCATATGTAACTTTTGTTTTACTAACCACTTTTATTTGACATGATAGTATGCATATTTTGTGTTAGTGCTTTACCTTGCAGCACTATGCTTCTGGTCTTATGTTTGTTGCTGTATCGATGTATGCTGGTTGCTAGAGAATCTCTTGGGTGTTGAACTCATCTTTCATTTCTCAAGAGCGTTTCTGGGTTGTCACTTTGTGGTTGTTGATTTAAATTTAGGAAACAGTGCCTGGAAATGCGAATTCACCTTATCAACATTGACGTGCAATAATTTGGTTGGAAAGTGATGCTTCATCTAAAATTAGCTTTGGAGGAAGCTCTAAGAACCAACTAGTTTCAAAATCAATTTCCTACTCCAAGAATGTGACTTACAATTGTCAAAGGCTACCCTAAAATTAATTGATCACCATGAAAGCACCTGTTCCTCTTTTCTTAATGCATCTTTTTTATTATCTACAAAAGTCACTTATTGCGAAAAGCTGACCGTAATGGGTAGTTGGTTCATTTGAGATCTTGAGTAACAAAAAATTAATTATCGGCTGCTGGTACTGGCAAGGAAGCTTGTGGGGAGGTGAATTTTGAATAATCCAAACATTTGCTTTTTTGCATGAGGCAGCAAGCCTCAAGACTCGACCCTTGCATTCTTGGTGATGGTTTCGAGTTAGTGTCTCTCAGTTTAAAATCACATTGAACTGGTTTATCAATATCACTACATGTTAGTTCAGGCACCCGTTCGTCTCCCTGCGACTTGTGCTGCATCTTTCAGGGGATTGATTGTGCTTTTGTTGGGAAATACAATTGTTAATGAGTGAGGAGGGTTTTTGATGGGTACAATGACATATTTCAATTCCTAGACTGTAAATATTGAGATGCTGAAAGGTTTCCTTTGACCAATGCTATGGTCAAATTAGGGGTGTATTCGTGTCGAGTTGAGTGAACATAGTAAAATACTTGAACTCAACCCAACTGGAAAATATTAAGCTTTGAAACTTGACTTGAACTCGATCAATTTCATAATTGTTAAATTCGAACTCAACTTGATTATAAGTAGAACTCGAACTCGACTCGATTAAGCTCGACTCGATTATGAATTAATATTAAATAAATATGTAAATATATATATATATATCGTACATATAATATCAAGTATATTTTTAAAATATATATTATATGACATATATAATATAAAAATAATAAAATAAGGAGTTCAATTAGACTCGAAACCTGACTCGAGTACTATAATTGTGCTTGAACTTGACTCATTAAAATACTCAAGTAGCCGAATTCAACTTGAACTTGAGTAGAATCAAGTCTAGTCAAGTTAGGAGACGAGTCAAGTTCAAGTAGCTCGCGAGTAAGCTTGACTTACACCCTTAGGTCAAACTATTAGGGATAGTTGTTTTTGTTTAATGCTCATTTTTATTGAAAAGAAATTTATTGTAATCATAAAATGGATGATGCTTCGTACATTTTTACTCGTATTTTATTCTTGTTACGTTTTGTTTTGTTAAATTTTTTAGCGGAGTTGTTTGTATTCTTATTTCGATTTGTTTTGTTAAATTTTCTAGGGGAGTTCTATTGATGAACATCGCATTAAGCTTTGAAATTATGGAATGCTAATTGAATTGATCTCACACATGGATCATCTTTGTACCAGGTTGAACAAGACGACGAAGCTGAAAGACAGCAGGCTATCCTATGAGAGACCTTGTGACACCTTTTCTCAGTGCAGTTACAGCATCATGATGGTCTGTAGAGTTGATAACAAATGATAAAAAAGAACAGCATGTTTGCGTCTCTGATTATTGTTCATTTTGCCTCATTAGTTCTTTTTAACTGGAGTGTGTCCATGCATTTTGTCATTGTATCAGGTTGCCATGGAGATGATGCTGAAAGAAATAACAGTACTTGTGGTCTACATCTTCAATCCAGATACACCATGGCTATCTCTAAAGTAGTTAGCATTTATGGAAGTCCTCATCATTTAACAAAATTTTGTTCCCCAAAAGAAATCACCCAAAAGCCATGAGGGGATACAGGAAGAGAAGGCAGGGGATTGAAGCCTGTCAAGAGTTGTTAATTACTACAGTTTATTATTGTTGTGTGCGGCAGTGAATTGGAAATGTACTCCTTTGGTAGGCAATTTTGAATCAGAAAATGAGAATGTGATTTTGACATATTGAAAGTGTCTTTTGTATCTTAACAATTTTTTGTTTGATTTATTTTTAGTTCGTCATGTCTATTTCTTTCATGCATATCAACCTGAATTCCAAAGGCTGTAGGAGTCCGAAGATGGATCTTTCATTGATATAATAGCCTAGGTCGGTTCGACATCAAAACCAGGAAAGTGAACTTGTAGAGCAACTTGTAGGGACGTTAGGGACATTGCCACATAGGGTTCTTAATTGCTCAAAAGCAACTTGGATCAGGAATTTGCAAGCCAGTCTAAAGTTTCTGGCATTGTGGCCTCGATCCAAACCATGCAGATGAATCAGCATTGAATTGCTGCAGTTTCAATCGGGGTCGAATAGTTTATATTAGATTTTCAAAGTACTTAAAAGAGTCTTAAGATAATTTGTTCCCGTTGCTTCAATTGGGTTTTTCCCTTTTTCTTTTCCCTTTTTTTTTTTTTTTTTAGTTTTAGTTTTTGTTTGTTTTTTAAAGAAAAAAATTATTCACTGTTGATCAGAAATGTGAAAAAAAGGGTTTTTGGGGATGAATTTGAATAAGATCACGGGAAGGTGCCAATGTGCAATGAAATGCTTGCAGGAAATTATTGGAAAAGGACAATGGACTAGCCTTTTGTGTCAAGCTGGCAAAAGGGTTTAGTCATCTCGAATATGAGCAATTTGTTTGTAAATTGAAGAAGTCACTTTATGAGTTGAAATAGTTTTCGAGGGCCAATGTGCAATGAAATGCTTGCAGGAAATTACTAGAAAAGGACAGGGGACTAGCCTTTTGCGTCAAGTTAGCAAAAGGGCTTAGTCATCCTAGACAGGAGTAATTGACTTGTAAACTGAATAAGTCACTTTATGAGCTGAAACAGTTTCCAAGGCAATGATACAAACGTTTTGACTCCTATATGATTCAGATAGACTATATATGAGGTGTGAGTATGGTTTTTGCATGTATGTAAAAAATCTTGATGATGGTTCTCTCATCTATATGTTGGTTTATGTTGTTGATATGCTAATTGTTGTGAAAGATATGACTAAGGTAAATCAGTTGAAGACTCTGTTAAATAAAGAGTTTGATATGAAAGATCTTGGTACAATCAAGAAATTCTTGGGATGGAAATTCCATGGATAGAGTTGCAAAGAGATTGTGGTCATCTTAGGGGGGTTATATGGAAAAGGTGTTGGAGAGGTTTAGCATGACTGATGCAAAATCTATAAGCACACCATTAGCGAATCACTTTAAATTGTCCACTGCTAAATGCTTAAGGATGGATGTTGATATCCATGACATGTCAAAGGTCTCTTATGCTAGTGCAGTGTGGTGTTTGATGTTTGCTATAGTATATACAAAGCCAGACTTGGCACAAGCTATCAACGTGGTAAGTAACTTCCTTTCAAGTCTGGGTAGGCAGCACTGGGATGCCATCAAATAGATTTTCAGATACTTACGAGGTACCTCTCACTATGACATCATATTCGATAAACAACAGAGTAATCCGTAAGTTGTGGGGTATGTTGATGCTTATTATATAGGTGATCTGGATGACAGGAGGTCTACAATAGGATATATGTTTACTCTTGTGGGAGGACCTATTTGTTGGAGGTCCATGGTACAATTTCTGGTGGCATTATCAACAGTTGAGTCGGAGTATATGACAGCCGCTGAAACTGCCAAGGAATCATTGTGGCTTGCTGGTTTAGTCAAGGAACTGGGCATACAATAAGATGGAGTTGAGCTGCGTTGTGACAATTAGTGTGCCACCTATTTGGCGAAGAACCAAGTATATCATGCAAGAACCAAACACATATATGTGAGATTCCAAAGGATCCGGGAGTTGGTTTCTTCAGGTGAACTTGTGCTTAACAAAGTTCATACTTCTGAGAATGTAGCACATATCTTGACAAGGCCGGTTACTATAGATATGTTCAAGCATTGCTTGGACTTGTTGAATGTCTCTAGTTGCTAGACAGGAGACAATCCCAACCTAATGTCTTAAGGTCAAGGTGGAGCAGCGGGTTCATGTTTTCAGTCTTCTCTTAAGGGGTGTATATTCGTTAAGGTGGAGATTGTTGCAATATGTGACTCATATGTTGAGTGGGAGACATGTACACAGAGAAAACATGGAAGAAAACATGAATGCTGACTTGTAGGAGAAAATCGTTAATGGTTACCCTGAAACCATTGACAGTTTGGTTCAGTGTAGTGAAATAGTTGACGATTTTGAGTCTGTTACTTCGACTGTTTGCTCTCGGTATTAAACTGTCAACGGTATGTTTGAAAACCATCGATAGTTTGGCTCGAAAATTTGGCGTTTGTTTTCAAATTTTGAACTAGGACATTGGACAAGTTGGGTTTTGGAGGGAAAGCCTTCGAGAAACTTATATATACATGGTATATGTTGTAACTTTGTAATGTTGATATTTTGACAAGAAGATGGTGAAAATTACTGCCGTTTGCTTCCGTGGATTTAGGCATTGGCAAACCACGTAATTATTTGTGTTATTATTTTATTGCTTTCATATAATTTGTGTGATTGTGTTTTCTATATATTTCACTATTGGTTACAGCATTGTAAAATCGTTTGTTTTTGTTACGAATTAATTTGCACAACACATTTTTCTTCTTCAACCTCAAGGTAAAGGGGATTTTGTGAAGCAGCTTTTTTGTTTTTTCTTTTAGGTAAAAAAAGAATGAGTACAAGAGTTTAAACTCCAGTAGTGCATCTATTTTGCTTTTCTTTTAAATAAAAAAAGAACGAGTACAAGAGTTTAAACTCCATAGAATAAGTACAAGAGTTTAAATTCCATAGTTAAACTCAAGAGAGAGAGCATGGTGTGGTGAATCATGCACCAATCATCATCTCATCAATACATGCCCACTTTTGAACTTCCCACTGTCTTAAATTCATCCAATTTGAAGGAATCCTTGCTAGTTTAATAAAGGGGAAAATTGGAGAATTATACAACCATGAATCCAACTCTTCTTTGGCCATATTCAGCCTTTTCATTATATTAATAAGTTTTTTCATTATCCTTTTATGAGACAAACATCAAGCATAGCTAATTCTGTGAATAGTTTCTGATAGTATTTGAGTGCAATTCTATTTAGGTGCTCCTGTGATTTAGTTGACATAGAAAATGGTTAACACCTAAATGCTAAACCTTCATTATGATTTAATGAATATTTCAATTAAGTTTTTCTAATTTCCTAGCTGGAGCAATACAGTTAGTTCTCCTAATTCTTCTTTGCTAATTTGAAATATTTATAAATGTTAACAATATGTAAAGTCAATGGCTTTGATTGTAATTTAAAACTTTGATCCAATTATCTTAAAATTTTGTAGAATGATTATTATGCCTAAATGCACATGATTTGTCTATATTTAATAAGGGTAGCACACTAAAATTTTGATAATGTGTTTTATGTTATTGTTGTTTTTCTCATTGCATTGCATCCAGGTTTTGTCATATACTATTTTGCTAAAATGGATTTTCAAAATAAGGACATTGTATTGCTTGATGGTGACTAAGAGAGCGAAGAAGAACATAGGGATAAGAAAAAGGAAAAAAATACAATTTATTTAGGCAATGAAGGAGGTAAAGATTTGGTTAGGATGAAAGCAAAACTTTCTATTGGAATGATAGTCAACAGTTTGGATGAAGCATATAGTTTGTATAATGACTATGCATATGAGATAGAGTTTAGTATTAAGAAGGGTTGAAAGAGGTATTATAGGCATGGAAATCCACATTCCATATATGTTTTGTTCAAAAGAGAGTTTTAAAGAATTTTCAAATCCAATGGAGGGGAAGCAAAGAAATACTCTTGAAACTAGAGTCGGTTGCAAGGCTAGCGGAAGATTCTAGAGGGTAAAAGGTACTAATAAATTTATAGTGAATGAGTTGTGCAATGAACATAACTATAATTTTGCCAATCTCGAATGAAGAAGGTTTCTCAAATTTCAACAAAATATTACTGTCGCACAAAAAGGGTTTTTAAAATCCATGGCACATACAGGGATTAAGACCCATAACACATTTTCTTTTATCGCAAAAGAATCGAGAGGGATTGAGAAGGTTAGATTTACTAAGAGAGATTGTTATTAACTTATTAAATAGTCCGAGGATACATTTTCTTGAACTTGGGGATGCAATGGCCTTAGGGGTGCCGTTTTAAGGAGAAACAATTGGACGATTCATTGTTTTTCTATCATTGGCAGGTCGACAAAGAAATGAGAATGACAAATTTTTTTTTTTTGGAGATATGGGAGGTCAAGGCTTGACTATGAGTGTTTTGGGGATGTGGTGTTTTTTTTATACCACTTATAGAACTAATAAGTATAATTTGGTTTGTGCTACTTGATGAACCAATAGATTCCTTTGTTTGGTTGTTTAATACATTCTTAGACTCCATAAGGGAAAAAAAATGCACAACTATATTCATTGACCAATGTCAAGCTATGGCTAATGCAATTGAAAATATTTTCCCGAAATCCAAGTATCATTTAAAAAAGCCACCCAACTCTTGCCTCTCAATATGCAAATTGGTAATTCAAATTATTCTTTAATAAATGTCTTCATATGAGATGTACGATACAAGATTTTGAAGTATCTTGGACTGAAATGATTACTGAGTTTCAACTCCAAGATCACAAATGGTTGAAACAACTGTATGGTATTTGACACAAATAGTGTTAAGCATTCAGTATGGAAACTTTTTTAGCAAGTATCAAAGCAACATAAAGGAGTGAGAATTTAAACAATGTGTTCCATGGGATGTCAAAGAAAACCATGAGTCTAATTGAATTTTTTAATCTTTATGATGACGTGGCTACTAGGATGAGATAGACTAAGTTGGAGGAGGATTTTAGGTGTTCTTAAGGTACCCTAGGGGTAACATGTGGTGGTATAATTGTTGATCCTATTGGTCATACCCGGTTTTGATAATGACAAATACTCTTTGTATTTGATGGCTTTCAAGTTTGTATGCATGATCATACTAACTGGATTATATTGATGGCATGCAACAACTTGAAGAAAAATGAAAATCCCGACATATTTGTTTATTTTAATTTATATTTATCATTTTGGGTCTGTAATTTTATATGGTCTGTAATAATTAATGCATTGCATGCATGATAAGGTAGATAAGCTCAAAGGATTATTGAATGACC